>NC_137076.1:51292747-52018580 GCF_951640355.1 Cnephaeus nilssonii | reverse complement strand
TCAAATTTTGCCCCTTTTTGGATAATGTGCTTTTTGTAATAGTGAATCAAAATAGATGTATATTCAAATGCTTCCTTAAATTCAAAATAGAGAGAAAGGAATTCTAGGATCTTCAAAACACTAAGGAAATGTGACTCCACGATGGAATTATGTCAAAGGAAACCACCAGAGTAAACTGAAGACTATTCTTCTCACCATAAGCTCTACAAGTGAAAGGAGAATTTTTTAAAAAGAGGAATGCTTCAAATGATATATTTTTAACAATTATAAAAATTATTTCAACTATATAGGCAATGCATGATAATGAATAGATGGGATCTGATTTAGCTAGATGGGACTATAATTTTTCAAAGCAGTGAATTCCAACTTGTATTTAGTAAGTTTTTGGGTGGTGTTTTTTTTTTTTTTTTTTTTCTATGCTACTGACCTACTTCCATATGTGGACTTACAAATCCCAGGCTCCTAGGAGAGTAGGGAAGAAAGGTACTTGCTTATATTCTGCAACTTATTACACTAATCTATAGTCCTTCAAGTCTGGGCAGGGGATGGCCTGTGCTTTTTTATAGAAGAACCTTTTTGTCCTTTGTTGGGGACGTTTCCAGCAATTTAACAATCGACTCTAATAGAATCTTATGAATAAAACTAATGAAAACATGAAGAAATGAACTCTAGAGACCAAACATACAGTAGCTTATTGTTCACTCTCTGGAGAATAGAAATACCTTCTCTAACAAGGTACAATGGTACAAACAGGAACTAACACTCGGGTTTCAATGAACAAGGCATTTAGGGTCAGGAGAAGGCCAATATTGCCAACCTTAATCTGGTCATTTGCTTATACTCCACAAACAGGTATAAGCAAAAAGGTAAATGTGCTTCAACTTTTGGATGTGTTCAGATGATTTTTAAAATTGTTTTAAGAGAGCAACAAATTACTGGATCTAGTTTTTCATCCTTTGCCCCATCTTAATGTTTTGTTTGTTTGTTTGTTTTTGAAGGGACTTATGTATAAGTAGTGTTTTATCTTTCACTGAAGCTAATCCTTATTTTGCCTATTCTCTTGTATCTTAGGAAGTATACGGAGAACTTGGAAAGGGAGAGTTGGTACAACTGAAATACCTAGATGGTTTTTAATGACCAAACTCTTCAATATATATCAGAATTTTTATTGGAATTGCAATCACAGTCAGGTAAAAATTACTCACTTCTTTGGGTATGTGTTCTCATCTATAAAATGAGGGCTGTATGTGATTTGTATTCAACCAAGGGTGCCACCCAGGCCTCGGACGGTACATGAAATGATTTTAGGTGATACATGGACAACTGTTTTAAGTTATACATTTAGCCCATCAAACCTGTAATTGGTGGTTGGAAGTAAAATGAGCTTTTTTTTAAAAAAAAAAAGCCAGTCAACATCAAGTATTAAGTCAATGATAGGAGGATATGACAAAATGGTGATATATTATTTTTTAATAAGTAATATCTGGAAACTATTAGACTGGATAATCCCTAAAGTACATTTTAGCTCTAAATCTAAAATGTCTATAATTTTTAAGCCTTTGTTCCAAATCTTGTTCATATTGACCACAATAGAGAAGCCCAAATTAAATAAATCTGATGAAGGTTAAACAGCAGAAGTGGAAAGAAAGAAAAGTGCTTGGTTAATTCTTAGACTGGATAATCACTCAAGAATTAAAACTGGATACATTTTATTTGATTTTGACATAGAATTTTCACATAACTGTCTAAGCAATCTCATGCAACACTTTCATAAAAGCCTTTTAAAAAAAAACCTATCTTGAATTATGAATTATGTAAATGTGCCCCAAGTGTTTATACTATGCTCAACACTGGTATTCTAAAAGAGTTGCAAATTCTGGATGGTTGTCCTTTAACTGCTTGTTGGAATGGAAAGATAGTAACACACGTACTAACTTCATTTATAGAGTGCCCAGCAATAGCCTTGCACTTTATAAACTTTATCTTACATTATCTTCAAACAACCTAGAAGACAGGGATTGTCTCCTCTATTTTCAGGTTAAGAAACTGCAGCCCTTTGAGTTTCCTAACTTGCCAACTGTCTTACCCAAAGGCTCACAGTTAGTTTGTGGTAAGACTTAAAAAAAAAAAAATGTTACCCAGGTCTGTCTAATTTCTAAGCACACGTTTTTTCCTACAACATAAAAGTTTTATGTTAGGGTTTTAAAGAAACATCTCTTTTTCCCTGCTTGTGAAAGAAAGAGGCCTTTGGTCCAAAGGATTTGACGAAGAAAAACTTTGGAAGAATTCAAATTCTTAAAGAGTAGGTCAGAGACTTAGGCTAAAGTAGTAACTACAGGGTGGGCCATTTCAGAGAAATAAGTGGTTCTCCTAGAGAGTGTCATCTCTGTCTTAACAGTTTACTAGTATATTGAATTCTTGGGGTCCCTGGATTGATATGTTTCCTCCACCTCTGCAGATACCCACCCGTGCCCCTGAGCTCACATGCCCAGGCTGAAAGCTGGCATCGTTCATTCCTGTGGTGGTTTTCTCCCTGCACAGTGTATCTGTCCATAGCCCCAGCTAAGAGCCTATTCTCTCACTGACCTCTCCACCAACTCTTAACTCTCCATGCTGTTTGATAAACTTATGCAAAGTCACCTCTTGACCTTACTCCCCTTTTATCATCCAGGAGTCCTCTTTGGAATGCTCTAAAAACTCTAAGGAAGGCAAACTAGCCATTCTCCTTTCCTTGAGAATTCTGTTATCCAAAAACAATTATGGGAAGTTAGAATGTGTGCAGTTAGAAATTATGTCTGCAAATAAAATGATCAACCCCTGGTCTTCTGAAAAGAGAAAAGTTCTTATATAAATTGACTTGATTTTTTTTTAAACAGAGTTTTAAAAATATATCTGATCAAGCGAGGAAATAAAGCTGAAAACATTTACAGTATTTGGAATGCACTCTTAGTCATAAAAGTGCTAAGGAGAAAAGGAAGCTACTTCTAAGCAAACCTTGTTTGAAACACAATGGCTTCAGTTTAGACAGCTGCCAGGTGCCCTTTGCAGTTGCTCAAGGGCAAAGAGACTAGCAAAGAAAATGTGAATGGAAACTCTAGGTTAAATCCCACTCCCAATTGTTTCTGTTATCAGCACCTTTCACACTCACACTGAAGCCCTAAAGAAGCCTTGTCCTCAGGAGACACCTCCAGGGCTGGGCTAACCCATCTATTAGTTTCAATATCAGATTGCCAATTTTGCAAGTCAAAAATGGTAAAAAATCAGTCAAATGATGTCCATTTCCTCCCCATCATAGGAGGTGACACTTTTGCCTTGAACTTGGTCTCTACCTCGTTCACTTTTAAGGGACACATCTTCTAGTTCCTTTGCAGCATCAGTCCCCACATCCAGACATCATCAGACTGATTGCTGAACTTCAACCTGGGTAGGAGATCTGCTCTGTGGCCCCTGTCCCTGCCCTACTTGCTAGGAAGAGGGGTTTACTTTAGAAGGACCATATCCTGACAAAAGTAGGATACGGGATATAGCTCAGAGAATTCCCACCACTGAGCAGAGGCTCACTTCGTACACACATCGACACACCTAAAGCATGGGTGACATTTTCTATTTTATAAAAAAAAAGTCAGTGGGTACTCACAAAATTTGTTTCATGAGCCACCAATGGGTCATGACCTATTCTTTGAAGAGTGCTTCTCAGAAGACCTTCTGGATCAATTCTCTGAATACAAGTGAGAACATAAAAACCATGACCTGGTTTTTCTGGTCCTGCTTTACTCCTTTTGTAGTTCTGACTCAGGGTTTTCTGACCCAGGACCTTGACAGCTGCCTTGGGAACCTTGTCCTTGCCTTCTTTAGGCCTGCCCTCCCCAGCTCCACCCCAGGCTTCCTGTCTAGAGTTTCCTGCCCCTTGAAAGTGTGGACATGGCCATGATATAAAGTTGTAGCTTCAGTGATTCAATGATTCTATGTTTTAATTCAATTTTAAACACTCAAGATGCATTTAGTAACAGTTTATCTTAACAAGTAGCACCCCAAACAATTGAGCCCAAGAACTAACACCATTGTCAATTATGAAAGAGATTGATATTGAGAAATGGCAAAATTACACTTCCCAAGTATATTTTTCAATGGCTTTTCTATTCTTTAATATTTAAAAAAATGTCAGAATTTTTCTCCATAGCTTTGATTATAGAATTGCATTATATATTTGTGGTTATTTGATTAATCTCAAGTTCTATGATCTTAGAAACTGTAATGCTAAGTATACCTATAGTAGGTTTCAATAAATATTTGCTGAATGAGTAAATGAATGTTTCCTTTCAACAATAAAGATAAATTTTAAAAAACAAAATAAGGAGACTTTGGTAAGATTTCTTCCCCCCCCCCCCCGCCCCCCACAGAGGCTTTGAACTTTCTCTCATATCTTATACTAGAATACTGAATGTGAATTTGTCACTGAATCAAAAATTAGATGTACAACCCTACAGGTTTGAGTTATCTTTAGGATTCCAGTTGGGGTATAATCTCCTCAATGCACATCAGCATCCAGCCCCATAGGTAGCTTTCTAATTCAATTCTATAGCTGCCATCTATTGAACACCTCATAGTCATTCTAGGAAGTAGCTACTATTAATATCCCTCATTATACAGAAGATAAAATTGAAGCTTGAAAAGGCTTGACCTAGGTCTCTAGATTCTATGCCATTATGCCTTTATGATACCTTTTTGTGAAACTGTACAGAGCAAGAGCAGAGCCGACTTTTTTGGACACCTTTGACAATCCAATAGGGAGTCACTGTCAGCCATGACAGTTATGTCAAATGCTATGTCAAGACTGAGGTAATAGGTATAATAGGAATGCCCTTAGGTGGGGCCCAGAATGCCCAAAACTACAAGTCTGGACACTGATATGAGTGGGAACTCCACCCTTGATGGGCTCTAAGAACTCAGAGCTCTGACCACCCAATGCTTGAGCTTGGCCATACCAGGGGTCACCCTAGAGCCCTGCTGGATTTCTACTCCACTGCAGTGGGCTGGCTGGAGACCGAACCCCCGCCCCTTCCACCTGCAGACACTGCCAGTGACTGGGACTTACTGTTGGACACTTGCTCTACTTGAGTGGGTAGAATGTGCAAAAGGTGTTAAAAGGAGTACTGAGGAACATGGTTTTGAGTTCTCTGAATTTTACAAAAGCTGTGGTAAATATTACTTTTCTCGGAGTTGCTTCCATTTCCAAAAGACACATATTCTGATATTTTTTTCTCTCTCATAATCGATAATCAAAATGAGTTCCTTTAAGAATCTGGCCAGCAACAAACACAGTGACCACCCAAAGCACTCAATAAATGCTTAGTCAGTAAAAACTGGTATTAAGATGGACCTCAGCAAGCATGGGGCTGAGGCTGCCCGCATCAACCCCGAGAGGTCCGTGAACATGGACTGTTGCCTCCTCTACTTCCTTCTGCCCCTTCTCTTCCCTTCTCCTTCCTTCTCTTCTCTTGCCCAATCCCACCTTTGACCTCAGGAACTAGATTGAGATTCTTTCTGCTGGCTCACAGTGGGAAGGTGCAATAATTAGGTAACAAACAATTAGCTGACAACATTAAGGCAACTGCCCCCTTGATTTCCATCTGCAGCCAGTACATCCGGGGCTTGGACAGCTGCCAGGGAAACCATGGTGACCCAGCCTCCAGGGAAACAAATCCACAGAATTGAGTTAGGTGTAAAATCTAAGTGGAAAACTTTGCAGATAAATAATGCTGCTTTGATGGCCAATTCTGATCTTGTCACAGAGAAGTTAGGAAGTAGGATGAGAAATGGATTTTAGAGTTACAGGGGTTGATTATTTTGTAATACTAAGGAAACAGTGGGAAAAGAATCCTACACACAGATGAGGAAGACCTGTTTCTGGTCCTCCCAGTCCGCCTCACCCAGTGGCCTGAGGTCCTTTCATACCTATCTGGTCTGGGGAGTCCTTCATCTGCCAAAAAATATATACCTGTTGAGCAGAAACCGCAAAAGGCTGTTTCTTTCCATGTCACGTGAAATAATTTATTTTTCCGCTTAGAGAAAGATACTATAGTAGTAATATAAACATCATAATTTTTAAAGGAAACATGCAAATACCAGATTGCCAGGACATGCACACTCTGGTTGATAGGGAGTAATTTCCAAACTCAGGGAATTGGTTGTTTGAAGTAGGCCTCTCCTAGGGATCCCTGGAAGCCCGGATCGATAAGCCATGCCACGGCCCAGGCAAACCAAGCCCAGCACCGCCACTCTGAGCAGGTTCAGCCTGCACCCAACAAGTTGGCGGCGGCGGCCCTCAAGGTGGCGGGGGAGTGGGCTTCAGAACTAAATAACTAGATGTTCCAAAACCTGCTTGTCCCTCCCTTGACAGCAGTGACGCCCAGAAAGCCCATGTCATGGCTCTTCCTTCCGAGTCAAAGGAAGAGGTTGCCACTTCAAAATTGTTCATGGCATGAAAGAGTTGGGTCACCATCTGTGAAGCCACATGGGAGACAAACCACGAAAGTGTGTGAATTGTGTGACAAGTGCTTCAGCAGGAAAAACAACCCGCCTGTGCATATGGAGTGCTACACCAGCTAAAACCCTCAAGTGTCACCTGTGTGACTATGCCCCTGGACAGCAGCAGCCTCAAGAAACACCTGCAGATGCATTTCTAGAGCAGTCATACAAATGTCAGCTCTGCTCCGACGCCAGCCATAACTCTACCTCCGATCCCATGCAGATGGGTTCCAACCAAGAGAGGACCATGGTCAGGGTTCAAGGTCCATCTGAGCTGCTGGCCTGAGTCTTCCCCAGGCTGCCAGCTCTGGATAAGCCACATCCAGACTAAAGCGAAGGAAGACGCATCCCCATAGACACTGAAATAGACACAGATGCTCGCATGTTGAGGTGCTTCCTATTGGGGGTGTATGGGGAAACTAAGATCTAGTAGGAGCAGTTGACCCAGAGCCAACACAATGCCCTCCTAGGCATCCTCACTCCCAGCCCCAATTCTCTGAGCTGCTCCACACTGGCTCTCAGAGACTCTGGGGCAGACAGTGTGGGACTGAATGCTGGGAAGATAGGCATCTTTTCTGGAGAGCTGGCTATGGAAGTGTGGTGAGTTCTGATTATACCAGACATTACACTGTCGGGAAACATTAGCCAGAAACTGTATAATCACAACATATTTATTGAGTGTCACCTATGTGCCACATTTACCTCCCCCCCCACCCCCATAATCCTGAACTCAGCCCCCTGACTCAAACGCTGTGCCCACCTCCTTAGGCTTGCCACCACCATCCCTGACCACTCAGACCCAGACCACTAATGCAGTGGTCTCCAAACCCCTCATCTGCTTCCATTTTGGACACCCCCTGCTCCAATCCTGTCTTCTCACTCTTTCTAAATATTAGTCAGATCATGCCACACTTCCGCTTCAACCCTCCAATGGCCACTCATGGCAGAGTCCAGGGGGATGGACCAGGAGGCTCTGAACCTGACTCAGTAGAGAGACACTAGGAGAGGGAGATGGGGCTTGAAGAAGCAAAAGGTAGCAAAACCAACCAAAGAAGGACACCCTCCCTCCCCAGAGGCACATGCTGAAGATGTCTGATGGGTAGGAGGGCCATCCCCAGGGCAATCCTGAGGGCTATGAGCTGAGGATGGTAGGACCACCTGTGGGTAGGAATGTAGGTCCTCTGAGTCATCCCATCCAGGAACACTTGGTTTAAATAGGGGCAAACTGGCTCCATAAAAAAATCCATGAACTTGTGAGACCTGACAGTTGTCACTGGTTTCTGCTAAGTTCTTACATTGAATCCAGGTCTCTTCGTCCATTTTGGGGGAGCAAAACACATCTTGAGAACATCTGAG
This sequence comes from Cnephaeus nilssonii, assembly GCF_951640355.1. Classification (NCBI taxonomy): domain Eukaryota; kingdom Metazoa; phylum Chordata; class Mammalia; order Chiroptera; family Vespertilionidae; genus Cnephaeus; species Cnephaeus nilssonii. The sequence continues at coordinate 52,010,696 of NC_137076.1, read as the reverse complement.
AACAATGTTTAACACCTTCAAATGAAATCATGAATGGCTGGAATGAAAACATTTGTCTCCAGCAAAGTCTAGAACTGCCCTCCTGAGAACCTGAGGAATGGAAGCGAAGAATGCAGGAGCTGAAGGGGCCACGGGATTTGCTGGAATGCTCAAATGCACAGATGCAATAGGAATTGAATGATAAAGGGAGCCAATTAAATTTTCTGGTTGAAACCACACTGAAGGTCATCCATGTGCCTGATCTCCTCACAGAGATCCCATGGAGGCCGACAGCTTGGAAGCAGAGGAAAAGAGAAACATCACCCAGTTTCTAAGTTGGCAGCCAATCGAAGAGTCTCATTTTTGCTATTAACTTAAAAGTGTACGAAAAAGAAAAAATATACAGAAAACTGTGAAGAAAGTCAAATGAATGATGTACTTATGGGACAAAGAAACCATGTCTAAACAGAGCAAGCATCTTTATAGTCTGAACATTCACAGCTCAACAGTGAGACTCAGAAACTTCGGCTGCAACTTCAAATGCTACAGGAATCACATCAAGAGCAAGTGAAGCAGCTTCTGAGAAAACCAATCAGGGAGGAAAGGCACTGCCTGGACATTGAGAAGAGATTTTGCAAGGCACGTGGAAACCTGAGCTATACCCATCAGAAGTGTAGCCTCTACCAGGAGATGGCTGAAGATACGGAGGAAGAATTGGAGAGAACCATCTTCTCTTGTCAACACCAGATTCTCCTCTATGAGAAAAGAGCTCAAGAAAGGTGGATGGCAACTCTGTCAGCCAAGAGACAGCCCAACAAGCTCAGAAAGGAAAACGAGTACATTAGACAAATACTAATGTCCAGGTTAAGTCCAGTCCTTTCCCAAGTGGAGATTTTGCTCCTGATGTTCCACGTGCAGCCCACAGAGGTCCAGGAGTACCAGGGGATCCCTTGGGTCACTAGGTCCTTCAGGAAGGTCATGCTGGGAGGGCTCAAGGATTGAAGGTCCCATCAAGGTTTAATTCATCTTTTCCAACAGCAGGGCCTGAACTTTCACCATCATGGCAACACATGTGCCTGTGTCTTCTCTCTATAAAAGTAATTTGGGGCCCTGGCTGATGTGGCTCAGTTGGTTGGCATTGTCCTATGCAGGGAAGAGTTGCTGGTTCAATCCCTGGTTGAGGCAGCTGAGGGATGTTTCCCTCTCACCTAGATGTTTCTCTCTCTCTCTCTTTCTCTCTCTCTCTTTCTCCCTATCCCTTCCTCTCTCTCTAAAAACCAATTTTAAAAACAGAAATTTTGGCTTATCTCTTTTAGTCTCTCCAGTCTAACCGCTGTTGATCCTCCAATGCTTATATTTAACTTGTATAGCATTGTACTACTTAGGTAGTAGTTGTTCAAATGTAGATTCATTTAATATAATTTTTAGGAATACATTGTTTTCATATCATTGGACCCTCTATAATTAAATAGCATCAGTATTTTTTTTATTTCAATAAAATGCCCACTTTTACCTAAACCATAAAAAAAGAAGCCCTGGATGGATATAGCTCAGTTGGTTAGAGAATGCATAAATAATTGGAATAACAAATCAATATTGATCTCTCTCTCTCTTTTTCTCACTCTCCCTCTCTCAAATTAATAAATTAAAAAATTAAATAAATAAATGTAAATATTATAACTCTAACAAAACATCCTTTTTGCATGTTACCTTCCACATGCATGGTTTAAATACAGTTACAGTCTGAACATTAGTGAACTAATAGTGTACATTTATTTTATGCTAAAATATTTAACAGTAAATAAATCCAACCACTTGAACAAAAACCTGTTCTTTGATCTGTTTACTAAATTTACTATATACAAGTTCTACATAAGTTCTTTCATTCCTCTTTCCTTTCAGGAATGAAATATCCCACATGACATTAGACATTCTGTTTGACTTTTGGACTTGTGCTGTCAGTGGGATTTTATTTGTAAACTAAACTTTATACACACTTGGACTAAACAGAGCCTTTACAACCACCATGACCTTTGGGTTCTCCCAAGTTTCCAAATGGCTTCAGCTTCCACCACTCCATTAAAAATTGCTCCTCTCAAAATGAGTAACCATCTCCACCTTCTTCCTGAACACAGTCTTTAAATGTTGGCATTTTTCAGGGTTTAATCTGGAGCCCTAATTTCTTCTCTCATATCCTCTCCAGTGGGCAGATAATCTATTCCATGCTTTTAAATACTTCCCCAAGCCTCTCCTCTAAGCTCATATACGCCATATATTCACCTTAGTTATCAAACTGCCTCCTCGCCATTTTCCTGTTCAACTGAAGATTGAAGATGCTGATGGAAATAATCACGGAAGAGTCTTAGAATGTTATCATCCTTAAGAATTCAGAATTTTCTTCACAGGCACCTCAAATTCAATATCTTCAAAATAAAACTTTTGATCCAACCCACTCCCACCGCCAAGACATTCCCTCCCCTAGTTTTTCTCCATCTCAGTGAGTGGAACCATCCTCTGTCCAGTAGCTAAATCTATCAGGCCCTGTCATACTTAATTCTCCCTTCCTCTGTTCTTTCACTTTCAATGAATCCTGCCATTCCTACTTCCTTAAATATTTCTCACCTTCAACAGTTTCTCTCCATCCCTAAGCCATTCTCTACTCTTTCCTGGATCACTTCAGTAGTGGCTGACTTCCCTATTACCCCTCTTGCTTCCCGCCAGAGTAATTTTTAAAAAACACAAATTGAATCATGATACACCACTGTTTGACAACCTTAAATGGATTGTACTTTCAATAAAATCTAACCTTCTTTCATGGCCTACATGATCTGGCCTCTCCCCTTTTTCCTGTCATGTCCTACCTGTTCCTTGCCCTATACATCTCAGCAACACAGAACTCCTTTCTCTAAATCAGTGGTTCTCAACCTTTCTAATGCCGCGACCCTTTAATACAGTTCCTCGTGTGTGGTGACCCCCAACCATAAAATTATTTTCGTTGCTACTTCATAATTGTAATTTTGCTACTGTTACTGAATCGTAATGTAAATACCTGTGTTTTCCGATGGTCTTAGGCTCTATAGCAGCGGTTCTCAACCTGTGGGTCGCGACCCACAGGTTGAGAACCGCTAGCAGGGTCGCCTAAGACCATCGGAAAACACAGGTATTTACATTACGATTCAGTAACAGTAGCAAAATTACAATTATGAAGTAGCAACGAAAATAACTTTATGGTTGGGGGTCACCACAACATGAGGAACTGTATTAAAGGGTTGCAGCATTAAAAAGGTTGAGAACCACTGCTCTAAATGAATAGACTAACCCCATCTTCTGCTCTAAAGTCTTATATTTACTATTGTTCTGCTTGGGACCCTGCTCTCTGCTCTTTGCTTGTCCCCCTCTGCTCATTCCCTGGGCTTCAGCTTCAGGAAGACCTCTTCCAAGGGGCCTCCCTCTACCCAACTAACTACACACACACACACACACACACACACACACACACACACACACACACAATTAATATCCCACTGCATCTTTTCATTGACAGCATTCATTGAATATTTAATGATGTATTGTTTTCTTTTTTGATTTTTATTACTTTTATTTATTTACTTATTTATTTTACAAACAAACACTTGTATTGAGGGCTGACTTTTAATTATGCATTTTTGTTTATTGACCATCAAATGCTTCAGTCACTTTTCTTTTCTCCCTCCATCCTTAGAGTGTTTCTTTTATTTTTTCTTTCTGCCACTTCACTTTTCACTAGGTAATAGTACTAGTATATTAATATTTGTTGGCTGAATAATTTACAAACTGTGAACACAAGATAATTGGTTTTTAAGGGGGAGGTATTTAAACTTTCAAAAATTAAAAAAAATTACATTGCTTCAAAATCTTGAGGTTTATAATCATTTGATAATATAAGCCAATAAAATAATTTTAAGTAACAGTGCTCTACAGAAACTGGCCTATAAGAAAAGAGAGGTGATAATTTGTATATGTGTTAGGAATGTTTAACTGAAGATAGAAACTGCTGGTGGAGCCCGGGCGGCATTGCTCAGTGGTTGAGCACCAACCTATGAACCAGGAGGTCATGGTTCAATTCCTGGTCAGGGCATATGCTTGGGTTACAGGCTCAATCCCCAGTGTCGGGTGTGCAGGAGGCAGCTAATCAATGATTCCCTCTCATCATTGATATTCCTCTCTCTCTCTCTCTCTCTCTCTCTCTCTCTCTCTCTCTCTCTCTCCCTTCCTTTCTGAAATCAATGAATACATTTTTTTAAAAGAAACTGCTGGTGGACATGATGACCCTGAAGAATTCAGAATCTTCCTCTCCTGATGTTTATGGGAAGAGGTAATGTCAGTGGTGTTAGCCAAGGCTACTCTTGTTCACTTATCTGTTACAATAAAGAAGTCACATGATCTGACAAAAGGAGTGACAAGAGGGTTTTATCATTATGGAGCTGGTCCTTTGAAACATTCAAACATCTGGGATTCCCTCAGAGTTTAGGATTCTTTCCTGGCTTATGAAAAAATGCATTTAAAAAAACATCTGGTTTGGATTTCTTCCATTTGTTAATTTGGTAAGCAGTTTAAAATATCACATAGTCTGAATTAGCCAGCATATCCAAACATTTTGAAGGAAAGCAGCCTTCAGTGAGGAACATTATGGAACTAGAAGTCAAGTTAATTTTATAGTAGTCTTTTGTTTATTTTTACCTATAAAAGTAAGTGCAAAATATTAATTATCCACCATGATGAGAGGAAAATATTTACCATTTGAATGAATTCTGTATCTTTGGGTATAGCATTATATTATCCTGTATCAATAGATGAAGAAAGGAAATGGTTCAGATGCAAAATCAGGGCTAAGGAGAGCTGAACTGAAAGGCCAAGTGGGCTTGCCCAGTGTCTCCCAGCTTTTCCTTTAAATGGACTAATCCCCACAGCAGAAGTGGCATGCATGCCTGCATGTGAGTGTGTGCAAGGTTACCACCCTGGGGAGCAAAGATGCCCATAGTAACAACAGAAGCTGAGCAGAACCTACAAAGAGAAGGCTGAACAGCAGAAACTAGGGTGTTTATATCAGACTTCTGGGCAGGATAGGAGAATTTTTTTAAATAGTACTAAAACCAGAAGTTATAAACATCCTTTCTGAGAGCTTATGGGGACAGCTCGACACAGAGTAAAGAATCAACTGAGAGGGAGGGGTGAAGGAGACTTTTCTGAATAACAGGTGGCCACTGCAGGCCCTCGAACTTGTGCATTGATGTGGGGAACACTTGCCTTCCACTCCACACACATTGCTCGCCCACAACAGCAATACAGTTGACAAAAAGGAGCACTTTAGGCAACTGCAGATGGAGAAAGAAAATTAATGAAAAGGCTTCATGCAAAGAAATAACCATTTGGATGATGACAAGCATGGGTGAGGAACAGCATGCAGCCTGGTGAGGGATTCCTCGTCCAGGAAAGAAGATCCTGATAGGCCAACACAGTCACAGTGACTTTGGTGGACTCTGGTTAAGAATCACATTAAATACTCAGTGAGGAGGGATTAAAAGTCAATGCCAGAACTGCTCTGTATATTTTCATATGTTTAATACATATAAACTTCAACCGGGTCAACTATTTGGTTAACTCCATATTGTTAGTTTCTGGAGTATAGATTCAATCAATCTAAAGTATTCTAGGGGTCTTTATAAGGAACTGAATTTTTTTTTTAAAAAATCTAGAGGCTTTGTTAAAGAAAGAATGCTGTCCTCCATGAATCCAGCTCTTAATTGCAATCAAGGTCCCAAAGTGAGCAGGCCAGGTCAGCAGCATGCCTTAGAGAACAGTGGTATGAGGGGGTTTGTTCCCCCTAAAGTGGGCTTGCCTCTACACTTTCAGGAATGGATGTTAATGTGATAGAAGTATTTCTGATCCTAAGGTGAGAGGTTGAAGAAATAAAGAAAAAGGACTAATAGTAGGTTCTTGCTTTACCTTCTTTTTTATTTTTGTCTTTCATCCTTCCAAAGCCTGTGTTTATCCACTAGACGGTCATCTCCTACGACCACTGGCGGCCATTGCTGGGGATGGCACAGTGTACTATGACAAGCATCCCGAGGACTGATGCCTGAGCTGAGCGTTAGGAAAGCTGGATTTGAGTTTGTGATCTGTACTAGCAACTAGTTGAGTGACCCTGCTCAAGTCTTCTGGTCCTTCCAGGTCCATAGATGATCTAGTTCTGCTGACAACATTCTCCCCTCAGACCCAGAACTCTCTCTTGCTTGACTCTACCTGCCCTCACTCTCCATGGCACATAGATTCCTAAACTCTGCCTTGAGAAGCGCTCAGTGGTTTGGCTCCACAAACTCATCAGGTCTGGGGCCTCTTTCCAAGAAAGTCTCGCTCAGCTTATGGAGGACCTGAGACATTCTCTACTCCAGTTATGGCCCCTCTCCCATCCTCCCTTACCTGCCTAGTAAAGCCCAATGCTTTCAAGGCCATGCCAAATCCTGAGTTCACCAAGAAACATCCTCAAAGCTTCTCAAAGTATTTCCTCTGTCCTCCAGAGTTATTCATGTATATGTCTCCCTCACCTGCTCCCCCTCGACTGTGGGGTCCTCACAGGAGGGATCAACTCTTCTTTGCCACATCCCCTAGCTTTTTGCTTTGCTGAGTCTGTTGAATTGCTTTGAACAAAATAATTCTAAATTCTTATTAAATAAAGAATTACACTGGGATAAGTGTAAAAGAACTTCTGCTTAGGTTATGTAGTACACATGCAACACATTCTGTTACGTGTTTTTTTTTAAATTTCTTTGTTGAGATAGAATTTGTTTGCTACACAACTTGCCCAGTGTACAATTCAATGTTTTTAGTATATTCACAGGGTTGTGCAACCATCACTATAATCTAATTTTCGAACAGCTTTGTCTCTCCAGAAGCAAACCCTGTACCCATTAGTAATCACTCCCCTTCTCCCTGCCCCCCTAAGCCCCTGGCAACTTCTTTCTGTTTCTATAGATTTGCCTATCGTGGACATTCATTTCAATGAAATTGTACAATATGTGGTCTTTTGTGATCTAAATGTTATGCTATTGAAGCATTCAGAGATTTTTCTTTTTAAAGGGTTGGCTCCTTTAAGTAAACCTCTTGCAAAATCCACTGTAGAAGGGAGAACGCATTCATCAGGCAGGAGGAACACTGAGTGACCTTTTTAAGGGTGTTTTCACAGCAAATAACAATTCTATCATACAAATAAATGACTCTTATTTACGGGGAGGAGGCTTTGGGCGAATGGGAGACACATCGAGGAGCAGCTGTCTTCTCCCAAGGCTGGCTCTCCCCTCTAGAACCTGCTGGAGGCAGCAGCCCCCAATGGGAGGAATGATAAATTTTTGGGAAAGGCCAAAAATGTGCTGTGTACCTTCTCACTAATAGGATGAGGTGCCATTTTTCAATAATCCTTGAAAAAGGTCCTGAGAATTAAATTCATCATCTTATTACCAATTTCATGGATTCTAAGGTGTACTTTTTTTTTTTTTTCACTTGTAAATGTTCCTTCAATTTGGATGCATCTTACAGTCACCACAGACCTGGTGGCAGTCAGAGAGTTGTCCTTGCTGGCACCAGCACAAACCTGTCACACCTGTTCCTAGGCCATTTCAGTTGAGATGTGCCTGGTTGTCACCAGCTGTGCTGAGTCCCCAGGCCATTTACAATGTCCTCAGAAATGTATGCTAGACTTGATATTTACCCTCTACATACCCATTATTCCTGATGGCACAGAAGATAATGTGTGTAGAAACACAGATGTTGACTGAGGGTTAAACAGTGATTCAGAAGACTCAGACTTTGCACGCAAAAACATGTTAAGAATACCCTAAGCCAGTGGTCAGCAAACTCATTAGTCAACAGAGCCAAATATCAACAGTACAATGATTGAAATTTCTTTTGAGAGCCGAAAACCGACTTCTGCGCATGGGCCACGAAGTTTCATTCGCACTGTACGTGCGCGCCCGCACATGGTATTTTGTGGAAGATCCACACTCAAGGGGCCAAAGAGCCACATGTGGCTCGCGAGCTGCAGTTTGCCGACCACTGCCCTAAGCTGTTATGTTGCTCTTTATGTATGCACAAGAGTGATATGTGATTTTTAAAAATCTGTGTCAAACTCGAGGAAGGAGCATTTCAAACTGATTTTTTAAAAGAAAAGCTTATGTTAGAGTTTAATTAGCAGGTATTGGTTTCTTTCTTAGTGGTCCTAAAATAAGGATACATTTTATAATCTCAAATTCTGTACCTTAAATTTGGTCTATTCCTGGTGTATCTCATTCCATGCTCTTTGTGAATTAGGGAAGGGGCTGAGAAATGCAGCTGAATTCTCAAAGACTCACACCAACAGGACTAGAAAAATGAGTCCTAAGTAAGGAACTTTTGAGGTTGCTTCTCATGCCCCAATGCCTGTACAGAGAGCAGCAAAAATCCCGATGGAGATAAGCAAGCTGGGATACACAGGACTCAAGTGGGATTCCGTGTTCATGTGCTGGCCAGCAGCCTGGAGACGCCCTATAAGCTCCTGGAATCCTCCCGAGGATTGCAGAACTCCATAAACTATATGCTGACATCATCCCTGTCTGGGCGAAAACAGGACCAGCAGCCACCCAAGAATGGCCTTTCAGAATCCCTAGTGAATTAATCACCATAAACCCGAGCGGAGAGGGAGAACATGCTCAGGCCTTCGGCCTGCCTTGGCCCAGGAGTCCCACCTCCCGTTCTCTAATTAACTTTACAGTTGCATCTGCCTTTCCTGCCAAGCTCTCCCATAAAGGAATTTATCACCTTCTGTTCTGCTTTTCTTCCCAAGTGTGAATCAGAAACCAACAGTACCGTTTCAAAAGGCACTTTCAATCAATCCAATTATGCTCCCCAAGCACCTTTATATGGAATGAGTGAGCTCTTCTACATTTCCTTTTGAGGCCTTATTAACCACGCTGGCCCAGAAGCTCACTGCTCGCTGGCGCCAATAATAATAAGAAGAAACACTTGTTCATGTGCCAGGCACTGTTCTGAGGCCTTCACCGATACTACCTCATCTAATCCTCACGGGGAGGCAAATACTGTTATTACACTCATGTTACAGGTGAGGAAACGGAGGCAGAGAGAAGTTAAGAACCCTGCCCACGGTCACGCAGCTCTAGACAGAGGGCTGAACAACAGGCAAGCTGGCTCCACGGTCCATGCTTCTGAGCACCATTATGCTCAACCATGAAGAAAGGTATCAGACTCTCAGGTTGCCTGATATGAGAAGGTTAGCTAGTCCTGTGGTTTTCACACCTTTAAAATCAGTCTTACTTAGAACTCCTATATATATAAGGATCCACTCAGAGATGCCCTGTTTGAAATGGGGGCAAGGCCCGGCAGGCATTGTGCCTGCTTGGCCTTCCTCTGGACCCCTGAGGTGGCCCTAGGGCATTTCCTGGGATTCCAGGGGCTTCTGGGAAACCTCTACCTAAATGCTTCTTCTTATTGACGAGACCTCAGAGAAGCAGCTAATTTCCCCAGGCTGCAGAGTTTGTCCCGGCCAGACTGTGGGCAGAGAGAGCCCAGCTCTCCTGACCAGTGCCTGGCTCCCTGGCCCTGCCCCAGCGCGCTGCCTCTGCATGTTGGTTAGTGCCTGCTACGCCGCCCTTAATGAGGACAAACAAATGTGCTCATCGCATTCAGTTCAAGTGTGAATGATGTGATCATTCAGCTCCTGCTTAGCAATCCTTTCTCCGGAAAGATCTGGGGCAGATGTGCAGAGCTTGAAGCACAGACTCCCAGATAACAGTGGCATGCCTACAGGGGCGTCCTCCAAACCAGGGCCGCAGGGGGGCTCTGCTCACCAATTCCTCTCAATTAGTCTCATCTCCAAGGACCTTTCTTGTCCAGCTATTACTATTATTTCATTCCAGATAGTGCTTAGAAGTTCGTCTTTCTAACTGACCCCTCATAAGCTAGGGGACAGAGATCCTAAACCACCTGAGACATTTTGAAGGATTCCTTCAAGGTGGTAATATCTCCTTTTCTGAGAGTATAAATCAATCCCCGACTCCTTCTGCATGAATCACTTTGTATTTGCAGAGAGCCCACAAAGCATCATTGTTTTTGAAAGCATTGCCACTTGAAAACGAATCTGTGTCCTTCCCTTGAAAGTGAATCTGTGTCCTTTCCTTCGCGGCGGGCGCTATCAAGGCCTATTCTGAAGGCTCGAACCAGACCCATGGCATAATTGGCCATGAAGTAATAGTAACATACAATTACCACTCTGTATTTTTAAGCTAATAAAGAAATGATTCTTTGATTGCAACACTTTCCTTTGTGTTCACTGAATGCTGACTACCTGGCATGGCAGTTTAACAGCTTTTTAAGAACTCAGGTCACACGCATAAAAAAAACCTAGGCCGCTTTGCCTCTCTTTCTGGCTTTGTCTGATGCTTGTTTTGATAATTTCAATAGTGTGATACATTTATGCAGGGTAAAAATAAGAAAAAGAAGAAGGAGGAGGAGGTGGTGGAGGAAGAAGGAGAAAGAATGAAGTTTTTTTGCCCAATACTGATGGGGAAAACATCCATCTTCCTCTATGGAAATTTTGAGTCAAATGCAACCACAGTATTACATTCTGAATCTTTGAGCATCTTCAGATATGCCTGCCTTCATCTTTTGCACACTTGGCCAAGTTACATATCCTCTCACTTAATTTCTCTCTAGAAATAATGTCTTATTAGTCATTAGGAAATATGCATTCCCTCTCAGTCTGGCTTCAGACCAGGGAGCTCTCAGGTATAACTTGGAAACTTGTGGGGAAGTGAGCCACTCAGTTGTGAAAGACAGGAGCATAATCTTTCTGCTTTATGTTAAGGTGGCTATCTTCTTTGATCTCACTCAAATCTTACGTCAGTAGTCTGAGACAAGAACACACAATGGGTTATATACTGCTCTTTGTAATACTTTAAGCAATAAAATAAAATTTAAAAATAAAGAATGAAACTGAAACCACACACACACAAAAAGAATACACAATGGGTAAATATCTCCTTGTCTGAATGCAACCAAGTATAAAAGAAAAAATATACTTATTAACAGTAAGTGCCATTAGAATTGTCTCATTTTATCCAGTAATTTTTCTGATGCAATTGCTCTTAAGTGGAACATTTTCAATAAAGAGATGTGCAGTCTCCACCCAAGACCTACTAGGTCAGAATCGTTTGGGATGTGATCCTAGCAATGTGTTCAAAGGCTTCACAAGTTTTTTGTTGCTGTTGTTGTGTCTAACCTAATTGGCGAAGAATGGCTTCTCTCCATGGTTCATATTTGTATCCTAATTTTAAAAAAGAATTTTTAATTGATTTTTTTAAGAGAAGAAGGGAGAGGGAGATAGAGAGAAACATGGATGTGAGCGTGACATTGGACCCAGACACGTGCCCTGACTGGGATTCGAACTGGCAAGCTTTTGGTACACGGGACAATGCCCAACCAACTGAGCCACCCTGATCAGGGCTGTAGTTGACTTTTTAGGAATTTAAAGCATTCTCATCATTTTTCGGTAACATCATATTGATTTCACTTATGGCAAAATTAATTTCCCTGGTAAAAACATCACAACTCCAGCTGATGATCTGGAGAGTAAATGATACCAAGTTTCAGTTTGAAGGAAGCACAGTCTGTGTGGGTTAAAAACTCCTACCATCTGCTGACTTTATGCAATGACATGATGTCAAGCCAGCAGCAGACAGGTGCTTCTGTGTCCTCCAAGACTGGCGTGGCCCTTGTCACTAATAGGCAGTCTTCAGCATAGAGGCCCAGCACTGAGCAAGCCCAGCAGGGTCTCTGGCCTGTGCAGGTGTCCCCTTCTCCTGGGGAAGACTTCTGAAGCCTTGGGGAGAATTATGCTGACCATCCAAGGAGCGGGCCGTCCAAAGCTGTCATTCCCAAGCAACGCTCAGTTCCTTCTGGAAACACACCTTCCTGCACACACCTGGTATTCCTGATGAGCGGGTCGCTGGCTGCCCAGAGTGTGAGTGGTGCAAGGGTGAGGAGTGGTTAAACAAGGTGTCGCAGGTAGGCCAGATTGTACCAAGTTTAGGTTAATGTATTGTTATTTCTTATGCCTATGAACTCATTTTACACGAAGAGCATTTTCTCGTGGGTAAAACAACACCCTTTCACAATGGCAAAATGTGAAATTAGAAGGAATCACAATAGGTTAAATCTGCTCTGAGCTACGGCTTCCCTTGTGCAGATGCCTGTCATGAGTAGCTTGTAAAACCAACCACTGTGACTGTTCATGCATAGGCTCTGCTGATTTTACAAATGCATAGTAATGCAGCCGCCTCTCCAAGGGCAGGCTCCAGCCTGACGTTTGCACAGCCAGCAGAAATAATTTCTTGCAAGAGATAGAATTTCAGCGTTTAGCAATATTTTTTCAAAGGAAGCTGCACTCTCAGCCACACTCGCTATTTCAGAGGAGGTGGCTGCCCTCCCCCCGGCTGCTTCCCTTCAAATTAATGGCAGCCAGCAGGCAATCAATGCCTTTTCTATAGGACGGCAGAGGAGATTCTGCAGGCCTCTATGTTGGGGGTATTTATTATGTGAGGCAGACATGAGGTTTTAAAAAAATACCCTGAATTGTTTTTTCTGGATTTTCAAAGTAAATCATGCTCAATACAGACATGTTGAAAAATAACAAAGCCTGAAAAAGAAAAAGAAATCATTTGTAATTCAATCATTCAAAGATAGCCACTCTACTGTTCCAGTGTGCTCTGCAGCCTCTTACACAAGTAGCATTACACGTACAGTCGCTTGCAGCCTGATGCTCACTCAATGTAATGTGCATGCTGCACATTTAGTTGCTTTTGTGTGTGTGTGTGTGTGTGTGTGTGTGTGTGTGTGTGATGAAGAATATTTCAGTGAATCTCCTTGGATATGATTTTTAGTCTACATTTCTCATTATTTCCTTAAGGTAGATTCCTAGAAGCAGGGTTTCTAGATCAAAAGATATAAATGAACATCATGGCATTTCAACAAGGGTTTTCTAGGTTGACTGGAAAATACACTGCCGTGTGTGACTGGTTGTGTACGGCTGTTTCTGGCTGAGGAAAAAACACCTGCCCCCAGCTTTTCTCCGCCACTCCTTTCTTTGTTGTTGGTTGTGACTGCGGGTTTGATGCTTCCCTGAAAGAACAGATGATTCAATGACAGGACCCACGCTGTCCAGCTTCCTTTTGTCCCTTCAGATCTTCTTCTCTGCTCTGCCCTGTTCTGTGCCCTGCAAGGCTGATCCTCATGAAGTACATCCATGGGCTCCCCCACTCTGTGCATTCTTGTAGGTTCAACCCATGAGAGACTCTGGCCACCATTACAGGGAGGGAGGACAAAGAAGTTGGATCTTTATCCCCCAGGCTGCTCCCTGAAGAACTGCTGTGGGTGGACTGCATTCTTTTTCTTCTTCCTTTTTTTATCTGCCTTTTAAAAATTGTGATTATATATATATGTAATATAACATTTACTATTTCAACCAGTTTTAGGTGTACAATTCAGTAGTGTCAAGTACATTTACAGTGTGCAGCCATCACTACTATCTATTTCAAGAACTTCATCATCCTTAACAGTAATCCCATACCTGTTAAACAACAGCTCTTTGTTTCTCCACGGATAGCCCCCGGGTGAGCCTCTATTCTACTTTCTGTATTTATGAATTATGCCCACTCTACGTACCTCTTATGACAGGAATCATATAATATTTGTCTGCTTATTTCACTTAGCAAAATGTTTTCAAGTTGCCTGCAGGGGTGGCTCAGTAGTTGGAGCATCATCCTATGCACCAAAAGGTTTTGGGCTTGATTCCTGGTTAGGGCACACACCTAGGTTTCAGGTTCCATTCCTAGTCCAGGCACATATGGGAGGCAACTGATGGATGTTTTTCTCTCATATCAATGTTTCTCTCTCTCTCTCTCTCTCTCTCTCTCTCTCTCTCTCTCTCTCTCTTTCTCTCTCTCTCTCTCTCTCTCCCTTCCTCTCTCTCTAAAAATCAATAAAAACATATCCTCGGGTGAGGATTAAAAAGAAATGTTTTTAAGGTTCATCCATGTTGTAGCATGTATCAGAATTTCATTCCTTAAAAAGGAATAGGCATTTGGCTTGTTTCCACCTTTTGGTTATTGTGAATTATGCTGCTATGAACATTGCTGTACAATGACTACATCCTTTTTCAAGGCCATAAATCCTGTCAGGTGGCGCTTTTCATATTGCTACCCTCTCTTTGTTCCCATAACCACTCCCTTTCCTTGGTCCGTTAGGCTTAGTGGGTGAGTAGCTCCCTACTGTTGCTAGTCTTGGGGTATTGTACCATCTCTTATGGGTTTCCCTACAACTTATCCATGCCTTTGTAGTCCTTCTTTTTATTATCTTTCTTTAAACTACCCAGTTTGAGGGTGCAATCTATTCCTTGCTGGGATTCTGACTTTCACTGAACTTTTGCTGTAAGCTGTCTCCACTTGAGGCTTGAAACAACGGACCACCTCTCAGTGAGTACCCAGGCACAGCACCCCATGCGTCACGTCAGTAGATACTGACAAGCATCTGGAAACTTAAAATAATACCGGTGCCCAGGCTCCATTCCACTTCAATTGGTTCAAAATATCTAGTGTGATGACCTGGAAAGCTTTCAATGTAAAGACGTTCCCTGGGGGGTTTTAATGCTATAGGTCCAAGGTCCAGCACGAACCCCTGGCCCTGGAACTCTTGTCTGCAGCCTGGAACCAAGGTATAGTTCTAAGTCTGCTTTAAGAGATTAAGCCAACCTTTTTGAACTAAAATAGCCAAAGTACATTGAAGTGAAGGTATTTGAAAATTAATCCCATTTCATTCACATGAACTTTCTAAATTAACTTAGTTTCATATGGGGTTGGCTCCCAAATCAGCAAACTTTTGGGAAGGAAGAACAGAGAATTGTTTTCCTACCCAGAAATTGTCTTCTAAGCTGCCAGTATATTGTCCATTTCTCTCCAGGCACTGTCTTATTGCGCACTAATATTTTATGTTCAAGATTCTGTAAGAAGTAATAAAAGGCCAAGCTGAGAAGCTGCCAGCATGCAAGCTTCATCTTTGTGAAAGTTGCTTCATTAACAATACTTCTTATAGTTTACTTCCTGAGGTCTACAAATACAGCTGTCCTTCCTTGTGATGTCAAGAGTCACAGCAGACAGGCTATGATTGCATTACCAGTCCCTCCTGGCAAACAATGGCTACGAATTTAAATGGTTCGCAGAGATAAGTAGGGAGCTGAAAGGGAAGATAGGAAAACAGGCTTTATCTACCTCAGTATTTTGCCAAAGGCAACGATGCATTCCAAGTATTAAATGAGTTCTTATAATATCCTTTGCTTATTACCTCATTTTTATTGTCAATCCTGTCCGGTGGTGGTTTCTGGCAATTCATTTAACTTCTCTGATCTTCAACTTCTTCATCTGCAAAAATAAAAGAGAGAAAGAGAAAAAATGTTTTGCTATACTAGAAAGCATTTAAGATCTCGTCAAATTAAAAATTCTTTGGTCCATGAATTTCATATTACAAGTGAGAAAATGAAATGCAGAGGAGTTTAAATGACACTTCTATGTTCAAACCACTATTTAATAGCGGGATTAAGCTTCAAATCCAGGCCTACTGGTTCTTAGCTTAGTAGACAGACCAAAACGAAGCCATTCAGAGGGCTAAGAGGAATTCAATTAGCAGTGAAACAAGACAAAAACAAAAAGAGAGAAAAGGCAAGCAAATAGGAACGGATGCTGTAAATACTAGACTTTCACCATCACTGGTGACTGAACAGGAGTGTGGTTGCCCTGTGGTTAGTGCAAACTCAGCGCTAAGGTTTTTAAAAAATTGCAAAAAATATGAAATGCCTCCAACCTTAAATGAGCTGGGTGGGAGCTAAGTACAAAAGAGGTGTTAAAAATGCCGACGAAGCCCTGGTGTGGCTCACTGTGGCTCTCGGGTCAGGTCAGCCACCAGAAACATCCCGTGGCTCTGCGTTTAGCCTGGGCGGCTCACATGCCAGATGCGAATGCTTCACAGGGCTCAACAGTACCCCTTCTGGGAGCTGGTGAATTTTTCCAGACTTACCCACAACCTCTTCTGCCCCCTCACCTTTGAGATCAGTTGAATCACTGTTTTCTTCCTGCTCCTTAACTGAGAAAATCAATAACCTTCATATTCTAAGCATCTTTCTAGATTCTGCTGGAGGCTGCCCTATAATAGCCCAGCCTTTCATAATAGCCCAGACTTTGAACTCTTGGTAAATTTGAGCTTTTAATATTTAATATTTCAACATAATACCATTTGGGAACATCGTATTTGTCTTTGGAAGAGCTTGACCCTAAAACACTACCATAATCACTATAATAGCTTGCTGTTTTGAACCAGAAGTAATTCAAAAAAATAGATAACTTCATTTTCAGCACATAACATAAACTGTGTTTACTTCAAAATCAGAAATAGGGTTCAACTGGGTGGCGGTGGGGAAACTGACCTCTTTCGTCAGGCAGTGGTTTAAGAAAGTGTACAGCGGAGTGTCCCTAAGCAAAACCCATACTTTCACCTCTTCAGTGTGCACAGCCTTTGACCAGCACTGAAAGGGCAATGGATTTGAAATCATTTTCTAACACCCCACATCCTAGCCTTGAGCTAATGGTAAGAGTCCTCGGCACGGGCAGAAACCAGAAGCCAGTTTGGGGCAGTGGGGAAGAGATAAAATAAAGCGTATGGGCTCAGGACAGCTTCCTGGAAGCCAGGTGCTAACTTTCACAGCAGTGTCGTTGTCAGGTTCATTTTCTAAGGGTTGTGGGCTAATTAGATACCGCTGGGGCCACAACATCTTCACACTGCAATGAGTGTGCAAAACAAGAAACAAATGTTCCCCATACTCCTCAGTAAATTCAGTTCCTTTGGTCTCGCTCCCTTCTTTAATGAAACGTCTTTTGGATTACAGCAGTGAGTACATGGCTAACAGAGATAAGAATGAGCCAGAAACTCCCCACTCCTTCGTAGAGAGGATATGGGGGACACTCCCTCTTTCTGCTCCTGGACCTGCAGGTCTCAGGGTGTGATACCAGGCTTACTGTGTTGTATTAGGATGAAGGGGTCTTGTTGAGATCACAGGGTAAGACCACATCCATGTGGACAGAGGAAGCAGTTTTCCCAGTGGCGGGGGGGGGGGGGGGGGCGTGGAGAGGGGGAGAGAGAGAGAGAGTTTACGTGTGGTCACTCCCAAGGAAGGAGACTGGACATCAGTAGGAAAGTGGGAAGACCAGGCAGGCAGACAGGAAGGGCAACCCCTTCTCCTCATAGTCTCCTCCTATCCTTGGGCCAAAATTTAGACATTTTCTGACCCTCTGCCTGAGGGGGAGAGAATCAGATGGCCTCGGTCATGGAGACAGCCTGGGAGCAAGGCGGGTGTGGTGGCATGTGGCCAGTCTCTGGTTTTCCTCCAGGATTGCTTTGCGGATTTCAGCCGGGGCGTGGTTGTGCTGCGAGGAATGAGAGTCTTCGTCTGGGCCAGTGTGTTCTGCGGGGAGCTGCAGTCTCAGGTGGGAGCGTCCCAAAGGGATGGTGAACACTGGGAAGCAGAGGGCACCCGGCTGCCAGCCCGGGTGGTGCTTTTCCCTCAGTGGCCGACTTTAGAGGCAGTTTGCATAGTCGTTATGCAAAGCAGTTCGTCTTGAGCCAGACTTTGTGGCTTTCTGTCTCAGTCCTGTCACTTATTGGTTGTTGATCTTGGGCAAGTTAGCCTCTTGGGGCCTCAATGTTATTGCCTATGAAAGGGGGATATTAGCAAGTTGGTTGTGAGGAGTAAACGAGTTCATTTGGTGATATGTCAATGCTACATGAGTATTAGCTTTTATCTGAAGATGGAGGATGCTGTTGGATTTCCTTACGAGAGTCTTAGGACCACTGGTGAAGTGGGTGAGCAGCTGCATAAGGCAAGGCCAAGGAGAAGAAGAAGGCTGGGAAGAGGATCAGAGAAAAGGACGATGTGGCCACCACAGGGTGAAGGGCAGGGGTAAGCGTTCAGCTTGGACTTGGGACCCCTTGATGGTAACAAAAGGAGTGGAATCAAATGAATCAACCCCACATGGAATGTAACCGTTCTATGTTTTATGATACAGTGACCTGGAGCACAGACTCGAAGGCTGTTGGGTGCAGCAACTCACCGAGGAGCTGATGAAAACTTTTAGTCATAAGGGGAGTCTGTTTGGCTCTTGTCTGGTGTTACTTCTTGTGACGCACAAGGTCAGCTGGTCTCCCATGAATTTAGTTTCCTAGGGCTGCCATAACAAATTACCACCAATTCAGTGGCACAAAACAAAGGAAATTTATTCTCTCCCCGTTCTGGATGCTGGAAGTCTAAAATCAAGGTGTCTTCAGGGTTCCTTCTGGAGGCAACAGTTAGGGTTCAGGCTGAGCTCGGTGGTTCCTCAGACCCTCCAGCTGCCAATGGGAATTACCCCTGGGACCGGCTGTGGGCTGGGGTGCCTGTGGCCAGGTGAGCGTTTGCACAGAACAGCACCAGGGCAAACGCGGGAGGGAGGGGCTGCATAAAACACTGTATTCACATGTTTGTACTGCCCCTTTCCACACCAAACGGCTACGCCTCAATCAGGGAATTGCCGAGTCTCCTCAGACCACAGCTGGCCACAGAGAAGGACAGAGAGCCCGGGGCAGGTCCTCTGCCCATAGAAACAGCCACACTCCTCACGGCTGGCCCAAAGGGGCCGGCTCCTGTCCTAAAGGATGGCCTGTGGAACCAAAGACGGCATTCCAGGCCACTTTATTTTCAAATGGGCCAGAGCAAATCAGCGCCCTTCCTCTCATCTGGCTGGGTATTCTTCACGCAGCGGCTCTTAGCAACGGCCTCGTCCCCCCTGATCAGTGCTGCCATCAGAGAAATGATTGCTCAGCACAGTGAGTCATCTCAGATCCTGACACTATAACCGTTCCAGATGGTGAGAACATCGCGACCATAATGGCCCTTCCTGTCAGCGCAGGCTGCAGATTGTTCTCGGAACCGCGGGGGACAGACACAAGCTTGTAGCCTGGAGAGATTTACAAGGTGTGGCTGTGAAGTAATGACACCGGTGCCACCAGCCGCGTGTGGGAGTCAGTCGCTTGTCTTCAGAGCTCACGAGGGGCCAGAGCGCAGCAACTGCGAGAAGCAAAGAACAAAAGGACACATACGACCCAGCAAAACGCCCAGCAAGACATGAGCCGCAGGAGCTCAGGCGGTCTCCGGGGCCGCGCTGTCGTCGTCAGGAAGGCTCTTTGGGCTTCTTTCAGACTGTCCCCTCGATAGGCTGTGGGCCTCAGAGGGAAAAATGGGCATCCAATACGTATGCCTTTTCAGTGTGAAGAAAAAGAGGCCATCTGCGGTTGCTCATGCAGACAGCAAAAAGGCCCAGCTTTTTGGCATTTGGAATCCTCGGGGAAAGATATGCTCAGTTAAAGGAGACTGAAATCAGTTTTTAGAATTTGTGCAAATGACTTCATGAAGCTGGTTGAGTTAAACAGTTCACCCCACCTCCTCCACCCACCCAAATGTCTGGTTTCTTTGGAGAGCCGTGGAGTGTACTAAGCACCGCTAAATTTATTTTTCCTATTTTCCAGCTTACATGATAAAAAATAGTACCGCGTGAAGCCTCATCATCGTTATGGCAAAGAGAAGCGCTCGTTTCACAATTGGTTGTTTAAAGTTAAGAGTAAATCAAGGGAGCAACCACTGAAAAGATGACGCATGGGCTTAATTCCGTGTTGTTACGGAGCTCGGCAGCTGAGTTAATATATACGTGGCGATGCTGGCAGGCGGCTCCCCTTGGTAATAATATTCATTTTTATGAAGGGCTCATTTATTTTTTATATGATCCTCTTTAGCCCTGCCCTCACTTCCCCCCTCTGTACTGAGTCTGGCTCCCAAGACTCTGAAGGTGGAAGAGGAAGTGGAGCGCTGCATTTTAATGGAGGGAATGAGCAGGCTGCTAACTTCAGACAGCTCCACAGCCGTGAAAAATGAAGAGGAAACAAAATTAGGAAAACGCACCAGGGGCAGGAATTGGCGTCAGAAGTGCCAGTTAACCGGTTACTGACTGAGTGAGTCTACGCCCTGTGTATCTTCGTAGGTGTTTGTTCCAAATCCAGGCAGTGACTCATCATGACATGATAGTGGCTCTCTCCCATCCGCTCACCTCCTGCAGGAGGAAACTTTATATGCATGAGGCGTTTATCTTTTTCATCTAATCACTTGAAGAATAAGAGGAGCATGGGTGGGGGGGGGGGGGGGAGGAGGAAGGGGAAGTGCAACCCCCAAAGGAAAATGCTCTAGACCTTCATCTTAAAGGTTGTGGGGCACGGGGGTGGGGGGGAGGGGGTGGGGGTGGGCTGGTGGTGGCTCCAGCTCCTGTTGGGGTGGTGTGCGTGTTTATAGCAGGTCCTGGGCCTGGAACGGGACAGTTGTCACTGCTGAGCAGTTCCTGTGTTTTCTCTGCCCACCAGGCTCTCTGCTCTTCCTAGGTTTTTCTGCCTGTTTACCTTGAAGCTGTCCTCCATTTCGCCCCAGAGTCCTCCCTCTGCACAGCCCTCCTCCTCCGCAGAACAAAGATGCAAATTGGGAAAGGGATGGCTTTTGGGGGGTTGCAGGTTCCAGCTGAGGGAGCGCTGAGACTCCTCCAAACATACGAGAGGCAACAGAGCCACGCGGTTGAGAGGTTGGGCTTCAGAGTTCGACTGCTCACTAGATGCACGACCCTCAGCAACGTGCCTCATCTTGTGCCTCAGTTTCTGGGAAATCCATACGACCATAACACCTCTCTCGGAGGTTTGTTGGAGGTTTAAATGAGTTAGGGCAGATGGGGAAACTGAGGCCTGGGGAAGCAGAACCCCCAGGAGAGAAGCGCAGGAGCGTTCCCACTGCGGATGCCGGGCCTTCCCAAACAAGTGCGCACCGAGTGCTGGCTCTTCAGCCGGCGAACAGTTCTGGCCTTATCGCCGCCTTTCACAACAGACACCAACTCTGCATTTCCAAATAAAACCGGAATCCGGTATATGCCCAATGAAAATAAATTAATTGTAATGAGGATCTCACTTATAGTGCCCATGGATTTTACATGTTTCGTTTGGTACTTTAGTGAGATTTTTACCTTTTTTTTTAAAGATAGGGAAACCATAACTACAACTATTTCCCAGCCGTTCAAATTCTATCACAATTACTAATTAAACACAAAACTATGTAAAGTAGCAAAGAGTAGATAATGACAGTTGGGAAAATGACAGCAATAAAGGGGGAAGGTAGGAAAAGTATTGTAGTACAGATATCTGGGTCTTTCCTCAAAGTAATGATGTCTTGGAAAATGTCATTAATGGCTCATGCATTTGTCATCATATTGTAAGTAATTCAAGGCCAGAATCTGACTATTGTCTTTTTAAACTATCCTACAACACTGAGCTCAGTCTTTTTTTTTTAATTTCTTTATTGATTAAGGTATCACATATTTGTCCTCATCCCCCCATTCCGATCCCACACCCCTCCCCACACCTGCCCCCACCTCACTAAGCTCAGTCTTATGCAAACAATCAAACTATGTCGCCTGGTGAACAGGAGAGGAAGTTGAGGAGAAAGTGAACTAGTGAGAGAAGGGATATGTGAGGGTGAGAAAAAGGAAATGAAATCAAGAATTGGAGGAAGACTGTGTCTGGCTAGTCTTTTATAGGACCGGTGTGTTTAGAAGGGGGTCAGGTGTCACGGAGCAGAGTGGCGGGGTTTGGCAGGTAGGCCGTGATGAGTCCAAGGAGGCACATATGTTAGGATGGCAAATGCAAAAAGCTAGAGTGATAGAATTGAAAGCTAGGGCATATTAAGAAGCTACCTATCCAACTTCATATCTCTTAGAAAACAAACAGCTAAACCATCTGAGATGGATAGCTGTCTGTTCTAGTTTCATTCATTCATGTTTTATTTGTTCACTGACTCATATAACAGTAGTTCCAAAAATATTTGTTGTTTTCTAATACCAACAATAATGATTACTACCGTTTACGGAGTGCCTGCTCTGTGCCATTCCCACATTATGCACAGATGAGGAGCAGAGGCTCAGAGAAGCTGGTAACTGCCCAAAGTCACACAGCTAGGATCCAAATCCAAGTCTGTTCCATGCCAGCCTGTCCTTTGAATCAGGCATCATGTTGCATAAAGTCAGTCCTTCTTCAGGCATGTTCAGAAGGGGCTGCCGGAACCTCTTCCACGCTGTTCTAGCACTTCATCCAGGGAATCTGCTTCTTGTCCCTGCTCTGCCCCCCAGTCACTGTGTGACATTGCCCATGTCTCTTCTGGGTCAAGTCTCTTCATCAGCAAAATGCAGAAACTGGACTAGGTGATTACTGAAATTCCTTGTGGCTCTAAAATGTCACGTATCTGTTACTGGGTACTCATTTCTCACATTTGGGGGAACATTTATGAAACTTCACATTTCTGTAGACCTCATCTAGGCTGTTGCTTCCTGTGGTAGAATCAGCTATTGCCGACCTGATGTACATTATCCTTAGTAGGAGACTCTGGCTTTCTTCAAGGTACCTATCTAAAAAGCTACATTTTTTTTTGGCTTTTACTTAAAGCAAGATGCACCCCTTTCTAAATTTTGGCCAATGAGATAGATGTAAGTGGGTCAGGCTTCCAGGGGAGTCCATTTCATCTTCCCCTTCTTCTGTCCTGCTTCCACAAAGACAGGTTTGATGACTACAGCTCCAGCAGCCATCCACATGCTAAGAATGGCAGTGCAGAAGAACGTGGCTCTCCGATGACAATGGAGCCACCTTACCAGCCCTGGACTTCCTACCTCCAAACTTCTTTTAGGTGTGAAGAGGGGGGGGGGGGAAACTCAAATGTAAAAGCCTCTGCAGGGTTTTTTTTTTTTTTTTTAGATTTTTTTATGCTACATGCAGGCAAACCAATTTTCACCGATATACCTACTAACTCTTCACTCTTCCTGTCTTTAGCTGTAATATTTTCCTTAGATTGTAATGTTAAATTTGCTACAAACTGCTGTACAAATTGATGATCTCCTGGCACCTCTGAATCAATACAGACAATACTAGATTTATAATCATCCTAGAAAACCATTTCTCCAGTGTTCCCTGTTGCAGTAAATGGCAACACCACTTTTCCTGTTGTTAGTGTTCCAAAGCCTGGTGTTAGCATTCATTCCTCTTATTCCATCAGTTACCAAATCCTATGGATTCTCCATTCATTGGTCTAACATTTGAGGGCATTTTATCTCAAGATATGATTGGTGCTGAGGCTACAAGGGTAAGCCAAACAGATATTTCTCTGCTCTCATGATGCTTAACAATCAAGGGCAGGCATTATCTGTTCTCATGACATTTATAATCAAGAGAGGCATTAGCTGAATAATCACACAAACACATGTAAAATTGCAACAGCAGCAAGTGCTGCAAGAAAAGAGACTGAGAACGTTACGATGGGGGCTGGGGAAGGTTTTGACTGAGCTGAAACCTGAAGGATGAGTGGGACTTACTGTCGCCAAGAGAAGGGAGTGAGGGGTGAGGGTTATTTTGCTCCCATTTTTGAAAGTCTTCAAGAGCTCCTCATTTCCTGCTACATGAAATCCAGCTTCCCAAGCCAGGGTTCAAGGCGTCTGGCCTCCTGGGCAGCCTTCATCACCTGCCACTCTCCCTCACACACCTGTGCCCCAGCCAAGTTGTACTGTACTGCACTGCCCTGTCTTTGTGCCCTTCCTCACGCTCTCCCTGGGAACTGGAATGTCAACTTCTGGGATTGACTGCTTGTCAAAACCTCGGGCTCTTTAAGACTCTGCTCCAAGTCAACTCTCTCCCTGAGGTTTTGCTGTTCTCCCCAACCTATTCATCTTTCCTCCTCTGTGTCTCTGAGCCCTGTAACTACTTCTCACCAGGAACTTGTTACTCTCTGCATTTGTGCACACACCTTATCTCCCAAAACAGCTTGATGGGAAGATCCTGGCCTCCTTTCTGCAGCTGACAAGTCCCACTGTGCCCTTCTTAGCGCAAGGGGCTCAACTGAAGGAGCAAATAAATGATACTCAAATATGTGGGCAAATAGCACCCAGGGTCACACTTTGTATGATTTCTTTGTGGGCAATGAAAATGGCATATGACATGGTGGCCCTGGTAACATGAAGGCTAGTTTTGGAAACAGATTACTTGGGTTCAAACCCCAGCTCCACTACATACTACCTGTTTGACCATAATGAGCAAATTGCCTCATCTCCCTATGCCTCCGTTTCTTTATCTGTAAAATGGGGTGATACTGTACCTACCGAGAGAGTTAATTCTGATGGAGCACTTAGACAAGTACCTGTTGCATACTAAGTACTCAATAGAAGTATTTGTCATCATCCTCTCATTTCTACCTAGGACTCTCACTGTGTGAGAAGGCACATGTATGCCCACTGTGACCTAATGACCTAGAAAATGGCGCCAGAGTCCTGGGCAGGATAATTTCCTGCAAGCTGTTCAGCAATGGGGGCCTCCCAACAACTCCATATCCTATCTAATAAAGAGGGAATATGCTAATTGACCATCACTCCATCACAAAGATGGCTGCACCCACAGCTGAGGCCAAGTTCCCATAAGGAGCCTTAACGAGCAATCAGCAGGGACCTGAGGCTATGCCCTCCCCCCGCCCCATGGGGCTTGACAGGGGACCTCAGGCCACACACCCCGACCCAGCACCGGGCCAGGGGACCTGAGGCTGCGCCCCCCTGCCTGGCGGGGCTTGACGGAGGACCTCAAGGCACACCCTCCGCCCCGGTCTGGGCTGGGGGACCTCAGGCCATGCCCCCCATCCTGGCGCCGGGCCAGGGGACCTGAGGCTACGCCCCTGCCCTGCAGGGCTTGCCATGGGTGGGACTGGCCGGGTCTGGATCTAGCCCAATGTGGGGGGGCCAGCTGGGTCTGGGTCTCACGTGATTTTGAGGTGCATGTGGGTGGGCAGGGACTTGACTGTGGGTCCTGTGGTAAGCCCCAGACTCTGACAGGAGGAAGGTTTTCATATACATTTTACTAATTTTCTTTCATCTCTGACACTTCTATTATAGAGAAAGGGCAAATAGCAATATTAAATTATTTCCTCTAATCCCCTTTTAATGTGCATGAATTTTGTGCACCGGGTCACTAGTCTTAACAAAACAAACCTGGTAGGTCCTTCATCTTGTTCTACAGATGTCCAGTTTGTACTCTTTCAGCCTCTGAACTGGGAACTTCTTAAGGGCAGAGACCATAACATACAGTTCTATACAATCGTATTACACAGTAGACACTGCTCAGAGCATTCACATGGATCAACTCATGTGGCTTTTCCAAAAATCTTGTGAGGGAACTAGGGCACAGAAGGTTAGGTACCTTGCCCATGGACACATAGCCAGCATCCAAACTCAGCCAGTGTGGCTGACGGGCTATGAACTTTTCTATGCTACCCCACCTCCCCTTTGTATCTTTAACACCTGGTGCATAGCGGGCACTCAATAAATGTTTGCTGAATGAATGGATGGATCCCAGCGGCATCTTCAGGGAAGCCAGCCCTCTAGTATTTTCTCTATTCAAGATTTCTGACTGGCTTCCTCGCTCACTAACCCTTTTAAATCCTCCAGCGGAAGCTTTGCAAGTAAGTTTCAAAAGATATTTATGCCGCAAGAAAATTACCCCATAAAGTAGGATTTTTCTATGTTTTGGTTCTTAATATTCCTACCTTGGTTAATGGAAACTTACTATATTATTTAACATATAGTGCAAAAGTAATACATATTAACGATAGAACATTTAGAAAATATAAAAAATGCACAAGAAGGAAATGAAAAGCATTAGTAAATTCACCATCCTGAGAACCGGGCTCATTCTGAAGTCCTGACGCTCTGGATGTTGATAAGTAAGTGGAATGTATGTAGTGATGGATAACTGTGGGCGTGGCTGCTCCCAAATGCCCTGCGTCGGATCGTAACACTGGTTCCCTTTATAAACTGCTCCCTGCTCCACCCCCCACCCCACACCCCCACCCCTGCATCCTCTTCCCACAACCAACAAGCAATCAACTAATCAAACACCCACCCACCCACCTAGCCAACCACATTCACCTACACACACCTGTGGCCATAGAAACAAATGTCAATCCCGGTCAGTCCCAACACCCATTTTCACAGGGTTAGACATAAAATCCAGACTGTCTAATCTATTTCTTTCTGGGAGACATTTCTTAATTTGATTCAAGGAAAGAGATTTCCCTTCTGCTCTGATGGCAAAGATAGAAAGATGAGCTCCCTGGAGCTACTCGCTGCAGTAGTTACCGCCTTCTGGAGAAAGTTGGTCTCAGAGTGAAGGAAAGACAAAAACGGAAGAAGCCTTATTGTGCTTGAGTCCCTGGTCTGGCTGTCCCCGAGGGCAGCAAATTCCTGCCCTTGTCCAGTTTGGCTGCATGAGCCCACAGTTCCTTTTGGTCTGGGTTAGTTTGAGTTGGACATTTTCTCACTGGAACCAAGTGTCTTATTTAAACCAACACACCAACATTGTGTTAAAGGAGAGAAAACTAGGAGAAGCATATTTATTTAGGATAATTTTTTTTACTTACTTAAGGGAAAGTGTTGGACCTTGCTGTGTCCACATCTCCTATTGCCTACGGTGGATCTGGCCAGAGATGTAGGTGCTTGCCCGCTCCCTCAGGTGACTCACTTAGCCCCCACCACGCCCACAGCTCTGGGAGGAGTCAGGATGTGCGCCCTGATGCTGTGGGAGCATGGGTCCCAGCCCAGGTCTGTTACTCATGCTGTCTCCCTGCAGCTGGGTTTCCCAACTTAACAGGAAGGATGGGCTACGCTGGCAGAGAGAAGGTAGTGGTTATCTAGTGTCCTTTCCACCGGTAGGCTAGGCTGACCACCGTTCTCTGTGCACCCGGTGGCCAATAAAGGTAGACTTTGGATAGCTCAGCTCCGTTGTGGAAATCACCAGAATCCTCTCTAGCCTGCTCCTGTCTGACCCTTACCTCTACTTAGTATCTCAGATTTTGACTCCTCTCCTGCACCTTTGGTCTTCACAACCAACCTTGGTTTCTCCTGTTTTACCAGAGAACTCCCTAAGTCCTTTTTCTCACATTCTCGCCACTGCTCACAGCCCACTAAGCTCTCCTGGGCCCACTCAGAAAACAAATCTCGACATTAATTCCTTTGGCAACTTCCCAGATATATTCCTGAAGGCAGAAGGCTGTGCAGTATGAGCAAAGAGGGAGGATGGAGGCCCATCTGGGATGGCACAAGGTGGGATATGAGCAGAGAGGCACAGCCACATGAGGTAGAAAGTCAGCAGCACCACTTGTAACACGATGGAGAAATTTCCTGCCCAGAGAAGTATTTTGTATCTTGTGTTTGCAATATCACCCAGAATAGATTATTTATACTTTTAATTGATAAAACTTGTATTTCTTTTCTCCATGACCCTCCAAAGAACAAAGAAGAGAAGTCCAGAGCTGAGGAAAAAAGAGTTGCTGAGAGGGTTTTAATGATCTGCTGGGCTCCTTCCCAGGTGTTCCTTCACCTTCCAATCAGGACCACTTTATCTCCTGCACCTCCACGTGCTTGTTAGTTCAATTATGATTGTTCTCTGTGTCCTTCCAGATTGATTTAAGGTGGCTAAAAATAGAATGCACATACAATAGGACAATTTCAAACAAGGATAAAAAAATTATATCAGAATCTTTTAGATGTAAGGTGAGAAAAACATAATTAAACTGGGAAACGTGGGGAGAAAATGGTGATGGAAAATGAACAGTTCTCTATTTGGGTCCTGCTCTCACTGACAATGAAGACTAATTAGATACTTGAGTAAGAGTGATGCAGTGACTCTTAACGCAGCAGGTGATTGGTTTTTCTATGATTACTGAGCATCTACTAGTGCCAAACACTGTTCAGGATACAGAGATGCTAAGTCTTTTTTATCTCTATTCTCAAGGTGCTCACACTCTATTTGAGTGTGAGCATAAGGTCCCATTAGAGCCTTATGTACTGAGTATCCATAAATGTATATGTGTCTGACCCACCCACACCTGTTTTGTGCCATGAATCATGCTTCATATAGTGGGTGAAACCAATTCTACCACTTACTAAAAATTATTGGACCAGAGATGTATGTCCAGGCTCAAGATAGCCACACAGGCACTGTACTCAGAGGAGGTCAAATATTGCTAAGGACACTTGATATGAAATTGCCTAATATATTTCCTCCATATTGCATGGGCTCATGCTATTTTTTGTCAGATTATATTTTCCAAAGATGCTTATAACATATCTCCTATCCACTTGCTTTTCTTACAATGTGACCTTGACACCCCTTCCATTGAATGGTGGGGTTTATGTCTTCTCCCCCTTGAGATTTGTGACTGTTTTAAACAACAGAGTATGACTTCTGAGTCTAATTTATAAAAATGCCATGTACTTCCACTTGGTTCTCTTGGGATACTTGTTCTTGGAACCTAGCTACCATGTTGTGCAGAAGCCCAAGAAGTCCTATGTAATAGGAACCAACGTCTCTGGCCCACAGACCTGCTGGGCTCCAAACCAATAGCTGGCACCAACTTGCCAGCCATGTGAGTGAGTCATCTGAAAGTCAAAATCCCCCAGCCCCCACTAAACCCCATCCACATTGCAGACTCATAAATGACTGTTGCTGCATCAAGCTACTAAGTGTTGAGGTGGTTTGTTGGGTAGCAATAGATGGCTAAAACACCAATCCAATCCAATTTTCTTTGGGGGAAAGTATGAATGCATCCAGAGGTGGGCTCTTGAACTCAGACTGAATCCTAAACCGTGCTGCTTTCCCTCTTCCACACAAGTCCTACCTACATGCTAGGCATGGCTCTTCTGAAAGGCAGCATGACTATGGCTATGAAAGAGGTGATATTTCAGGCTACTTTACATTCTTTCAAATTCTAGCACTAAACTCCTGTTCTTGAGAGTATCTAGGCATGCCTCTTGATTGCAATTTTAAAGAGTACAACTACTATCCTGTTGACGCTAGCTCTAGTAAATGGGAATTTTATTTTATTTTATTTTTTTGCTCAGTGACAAAACCTTTACCAGCACCTGCGTCCAGAAACGAGGTCTTTCCTTACCACCCCTATTCAAACCCTGGCTTTTTTTCAACATGATATACCATTTCCACTGGCCCTGGGGTCCTGCCATCACTGCCATCCTGCAGCTTCTGCTACTTACCTTAGGCCGTGCCCACTTTCAGGCCTCCTTGGCAATGACAGACACCTTCTTAAATATTTCCCTATTGCTTATCACTGGGGAGGCAGTGTAGCATAGTGATGTAAGAGCCTTGGGGAGACATGGGACAAGTTTACAAGTTCCCTAAACTTACCTTCAAAGTATATTCTGGAGATTAAAATGAAATGACATATGTTAAGTGCTTAGCACCTTATGGCCAGAATTGCTACCTCATCGGGTACCCAATACTCTTTCACTGCTTTGAGAAACAGAACCTTTGTTGTTGGGTGTGATGATGTGCCAGCCATGGAAACCACAGTTCTCTGCTGCCTTGTAGATAGGTTGGCCAATGAATGGGCTGAGTTGTTTCATTGGATGGATGGCTGACCTAGTTGGGAGGCTCTTACAAATATTATCCTTCTTATGAAGCTAGAGCAAGCATCTTGGATCATGTGGCTACCCTGAAGAAGGCAGCTCTGCACTAATGGAGGTGGGGGAGAGTTAGCAGAAGCCCAGGTCCCACATGACCATGGATTTGCCATACCAGCTTACCTCTGCACTCTCATGTGTGAGAAAAAGTCATCCTCGTTGAAAACAATTTTATTTTGTGTCTCTAGTATTAGAGGCTGAACTTATTCTTAATGGGTATACATAATAAATGCTGGTCAAGATTAATGGTCTCTCTTTGCATCATTCCCTAACTCTGTGGGACTGTCTGCTATGATCTCCAGGCTGATCTGACCCACAGCATTGGTCACTTAGTTGTTCCAGTTAAAATAGGAAGGGAAATACACACTGCAGCAGACTCAGAGGCATATTAGTGCTACAATTAACCAGGTTTTTCTTTAGTTGGAACCATGAGGAGCAATCTTTCTTACCCATTGTTTATTAATGTGCTAACCAACTTTTATGACCTGCAAGAACGCATCCTTGGTCAAGGAAATCTTCATATGACTTGCATGCTGTGAACCTGCCAGTCAGCTTTGCTCTGTTATAATGTCAAGATGTAGAAAATGAAATTAGAATCAAAGGCATGAAGCCCTGGCTGGGTAGTTCAGTTTGTTAGAGCATCATCCCTATATGCCAAGGTTGTAGGTCCTACCCCTAATCAGGGTACATATGAGAATCAACCAATAAGTAAGTGGAACAACAAATTGATGTTTCTCTCTCTCTTTCCATTCCTCTCTCTCTCAAATAGACTTTTAAAACATAAAAAAAAAGAATCAAATACATGAAGAAAAGTGAGTAATCAGAAAAAAGAGAAGGTTTTATCTCTAAGATTTTCCAAAACTATTTTTTAATTACACTCCCCATAGATAATTAAAATTTTATTTCTCAATTTAAAAAATATTTTGTAGGGAAGGAAAAAGACAAGAATATGTAATAATACATTTTAAATATACAGAAAATCTAATTAATTTTAGTCTGGACAATTTTGCATAAAACAGGTGCAATTCTATAAGAACTTTTTTGTTGTTGTTAATCCTTACCTGAGCATATTTTTTCATAGATTTTTTTCCTGGAGAGTAGAAGGGAAGGGGAGAGAGAAAGAGAGAGAGCAAGAAAGAGACAGAAACATCAATTTGATTTGAGATAAACACATTGATTGGTTGCCTCCCACATCCACCCCAACCAAGGCTGGGGGTTGAACCTGCAACCCAGATACATGCCCTTGACTGGGAATCAAACCCAAGACCCTTTGGTGAGTGGGCGAATGCTCTAATCACTGAGAAACACAGCCAGGGCTATAAGAACTTTTTGAATTGATATTTCTTGCTTATATAAAGACATATATGAATCAAAGAGTGCAATTATGAAGGTAACAATCCTACTTTTCATAGTCATAGAACTACATTAAAATAATTTTCCTTTAGAAGGATGCACAATTCATTCCTTTACTCTTAGTCATCAGCATTTTATTTTTATTTATTTATTTAAGTGCTTTTATTGATTTTTTAGAGAGCAAGTTAGAGGGATAGAAACATGGATGAGAGAGAAACATCATCCATCAGCTGCCTCCTGCACACCCCCTACTGGGGATGGAGCCAGCAACTAGGGCATGTGCCCTGACCAGGAATCAAACAGGTGACCTCTTGGTTTCTGGGTCAAAACTCAACTGCTGTGTCACACTGGCCGGGCAGTCATCAGCATTTTAGTAAACAAATATCTTACCTAATTGCCCCTAACTGCTTCTGTCTGCCAGCCTGATCACCCCCTAACCACTCCCCTGCCAGCCTGATTGATGCCTAACTGCTCCCCTGCCAGCCCAATTGCCCCTAACTGCCCTCCCCTGCTGACCTGGTCACCCCTAACTGTCCTCCCCTGCAGGCCTGGCCGCCCCAACTGCCCTCCCCTGCTGGCCTGGTCACCCCTAACTGCCCTCCCTTGCCAGCCTGGTTGCCCCTGCCTGCCCTCCCCTGCTGGCCTGGTTGCCCCCAACTGTCCTCCCCTGCTGGCCTGGTCCCCGCCAACTGCCCTCCCCTGCAGGCCTGAGTCCCCCCCAACTGTCCTCCCCTGCAGGCATGATTGCCCCCAACTGCCCTCCCTTGCAGGCCTGGTCCCTCCCAACTGCCCTCCCTTGCTGGCCTGATCTCCCACAACTGCCCTCCCCTGCTGGCCATCTTGTGTCCACATGGGGGCGGCCAACTTGTGTGTTGGAGTGATGGTCAATTTTTATATTACCTCTTTATTATATAGGATTATTATATAGGATATACTATACATTTATATATGAATACCTGATATTAATAAAGCCCTAAGTCATAGAGGAAAAATATTGTTATACATATTATTCTCAGCATGCAAGTTAGGAGGAAAAAACCTCAAGCCTCAATCAGTCTTTAAACTTTGATAGTTTTGCAAATCAGTTCTAATCATAGCAATGGGACCATTTCTTAGATGAGGTTTGAAAGTAGAATTTATATGTTGCTGGGACAAAAGCCAAGTGATAAACACAACATCTGATGATCTTACTGATCTCCTGAGGAAATACTTTACATGCTTGTAAAATGAGGAAGTCTAATATAGTGGAGTTTGTTTTTTATATTATTCTCACTAAACTTTACTTATTCTTATTGATTTCAGAGAGAAAGAGAGAGGGAGAGATAGAAACACCAATGATGAGAGAGAATCATTAATTGGCTGCCTTCTGAGCCTGCAACCCAGGCATATGCCCTGACCTGGAATTGAACCATGACCTCCTGGTTCATAGGTCGATGTTCAACCACTGAGCCACACCGGCCAGGCTCACGCTACACTTTAAAAGCAGGATGCACACATACTAAATTATTACTGATCTGCCAGATTGTTTTTAACTTGTTAAATAATTATAATCCCTGCTCTTTCTGAAAGCTGGCATTTATTAAACTTACAAATTTCCCATGTTCCTGATGTTAGTTATAATTTCAGGGGTTTCACCTAAGTTAGAGTAATACATGATTACTTTCATTGATTGCTTAGTTTGTAGTATCCATATATTATTCATTTAGTCCATCCATGCTGACAAAAGAAGTGGAAAATGTGAGGTATATGCTTTTTGTAAAATGTCCAGTTACTTACTTATAAAGCACCAAAGGCCAATGATGATAATGTGGTGTGAGCTCAGCGGTGTGATTAACGGGTCCCTCTGTACCTGAAGTTCAATTGTAAAAAGAACCCGTCCACCATGGGTTATCTTAAATAGTTCAACATTGTATTTATAATCTTGTACAGAACTGAAATTAAAGTATTGATGTTATTATAAGCTTGTTGGTTTAGGAATGTAACTTCTTAAAATATCATTTCAAAAAGAGCTGAAAGCATCTATAAAGTTGGTAAAAAAAAGTTTTATTTTATATAATTGTATGGATTGCTATCTCATGAGCATGTTATTTATAAAAGGTAACAGGGCAAAAAACAAAAAAACAAAAAAAGCCCACCAGGCATCTACAAATAACCACCTTCAAAAGGACTAAAAGGAAAATAAAATTTTGGTGCTAGATAATACAAAGGCAAAGTCAAAGAACTGCTCAAAATAATAATAATAATAATAAGTCATTTGGTTATGACATTATTAATAACCAATTTGACTAGTCCCATTGCTCACTAATATACAGTGACTCTTCTGGTTATTATAAGATCCAAATAATGTAATCTATGATGAAGCTACTCTGGACTGTCTACAATAGATACTAAATGGAAACCCCAGAATTCACCCAGAGTGTCTTCTGAGTGTGAAAAAGTGCTATGTGTAGTTAAAAAAAAATTTTAAATCCAATCTTTTACCCACACTGAGAATTTTAGCAGTGAATCCCCAGTGTAAAACCATGTCTTATCACTTCGCTATATTCAGAATTTGTACTAATACTGACAGAAGTTGAAACCAGAGTCTCCATTTTATGTTTACTCAACAACAGGCCTTCTTTCAGAGCTGGTGCAAACTGATAGTTTAAACAACCAAAATAAATGAGTAGGTAAAAGTGTTGTTTAAAGCACCCATTTCCATTGCTAGAGCTGTGAGGGTGTCAGTGGAAGTATCTGTCACTCCATGGATGTCAAGGTTGATCCAATGTTGTGTGCTCGTGTTTGGTATGACAATGACCTTCTTAGAGAAGTCACATCACTGGGTTAAGGTAGACACTTTTACATACTTATTAAAACAATTTTCCTGCCCTGGCCAGTTTGGCTAAGTGGATGGAGCTTCGGCCTGTGGACCAAAGGGTCCCAGGTTTGATTAGTTACGAGTCCTGGTTGGGGTTCGTGCAGGAGGCAACCAATTGATGTGTTTCTTTCACATCGATGTTTCTCTGTCTTTTCCTCTCTCTTCTACTCACTCTAAAAACGGATGAAAAAATATCCTTGAGTGAGGATTAAAAAAAAAAACACTAACAAGTTTCCTAAAAAAAAAAAAAAAAAGCAAAAAACAATTTTCCTTAGGAGTTCAACAAGGCAATGTTATTAACCTAGTGTGCTTAAAATGTACAAAAATGCAATAAAATCTATATCTCTAAAATATTCTAGTCAGATTTTGCTCTGATTGACTACCCAATTTGGGCAAATTGATTAGATTTTCACAAACAATCTGAAATATAAAATTAAATTTGGGTTTAAAATTTCTTGACATTATCATAAACCTATGATACCTATTAATTGGATGGTAATAAAAAAAGACACGGGATGCTGGAACTGACCCTTGACTGTTTTGACTCATACTAATTTCACATATCTTGCCAGAATTAACTATACTTTTAAAAATATAGTTATACTGTGCAATTATAGAGGTTAGTACATTTTTCAGATATAAACTCAATGACATGTTGCTGAAGTTGGCTTCTTCTAGAATTTGAAGTTATTTTAAATAGTGAATAAGAATATTTTTAAAAGATCATAAAATACTGCTTCATTGAATCTCTATCAAAGTAAGATTCCAAGACCCTTATACTTCTCAAAAGTTCTAAAGTCCATTATCTGATTGGGTTGGGTGAAATTTACAGGTCAAAGTGTTCAGCAAAAATCTTACCTACTTAGAGGAAGAACTGAGACTCTTCTGAGAGTCACACATTGATGAGAAACAAACTTAAAATAACCAAAATAGGCAGAAATGGTGATTCCGAAAGTGGCAATGTTGGCATAACTATCTGACAGTCACAAGTTGTGGACCAGAAGTTCAACATGAATATGTAAAACAGCAGTGGAAACAAACAAAAAATGCCATATTAGGACGTCCCAACGAGAATATGACTGATAAATCTGTTGAAGTTAGATACCACGAAGACCGTCTTTTGCCAAAGCTCTATGCAGTGCCAGGATAGCATAATAGCGGTGGTTAAACACAGCAGACAGTTCTATCGCTCACTGTGGGGCAAGACCTCCCTGGTTTGGAAGCCTGCCTTTAAAGTTAAGGGCATAGTTCAGAAGGCACATACTAGGTAAGGGATTCTGACAGGGAGGAGGGGCTGCGTTAACGCAGCCTTTCAAACACGAGGCCCCAAATTCAGCAGCAGATGTTTGGTGAACCTTATCTCCCCTCAGTGTATATGGGAAGCAGTAAAATAAATAAAGCTTTTATTCTTTGTTTCTTTCCTGGAATAAAGTATCAGGTTGCATAGATGACCTGAGGACTCCCCATTTGCTAGATTGCTTTAAAGGTCAGAATTTGAAAATTAAGGATTAACTGGAGATTGATAGTACGTGAGTGGGAGTGATAAACAGGCCCTTCTGCATTTTGCGCCATTGCCTCTAGCGTGAGGATGTCAACAAATACCACGTAGAAATCACGCAGAATGTCATCTCTGACGGGCTGATAGTGACTTCCTGGAAAGCTGAGATGAGGAGGACATGAAGCGTGTCCCAACAACGAGTGTGTTAAGTGACATCGGCCACAGATATTTGCTATTCCCGTTTGGCTTGTTTCAAGTGACCTTAACGATCTCAGAGACATACAAAGGTGGCAGCTGACCCCCACTACCCACTCTCCCTCCCTATATACTACATGCAAGGGAGCTGTAGTGAGAACAACAATGAGCTTTGAGGACATGTGAACAAGTAGGGGGTTTTAGCTGAGAAAGAAAACGTTTGCTCTTTCATCGAAGATTCCCATGCCTCTGACAAGTCCCCAAGAGTGACTCGATCTGGCTGACGTGGGTCCACAGGTCACCAAACAACATCTCCTCAGGACTGTGGACTCTCGCTACATCCTCCGGACAGGTAGAAGCCAGTTTATCAACCTCCTGGGATGGTGTAGATAGTAAAACACCTGCTTTGTTTGCTGTCTTCTCCGTGAGACACTTGCTTTGAGAAACCTTCCTGCTGAGTGCAGTGGACCTATCACTTGACTAATCAGAGGAAATTATCCAAGGCTAATTAGGTAACAGTGTGACCCAGAAGGAAACAGACAAAACAGCTGCCTGGTTTAAACCCTGAGGAATGAAGCAGAAAGGTACCAAGGACGCAGAGAGCATGGCCAGAGTGACCGCAGTCAATGAGAGGTCGGCTGAGAGGGGGGAGCACCCTTTGATGAGAGGTGACTGTATCCTATGGCTCCTCCACCCTCGGCGAGGGATGTCAGCCAGGCCTTTTCCTTGGGCTTCTCAATAGCACATTCTTCCAGGTACAGGTGATGCCATCCCGAGGAAGAGTGGGCGTTGGGAGAAGCAGCAGAAGGTTCTTGTGTCTATGTTGATTTGAAATTAATTAAATCTGTGTCCTCTTCATCCTCTGTTGGCAGGCCCAGTGGGCTCCCCCCGGGCGGCTCCTCTTGGAGAACATTAGCACCATTCAGTTTTAGGATTCATTATCACTGCAAAAAAACAGAACCGTCAGTGTGTTTCCAAGAAGCTACCCAGAGCTGGTCACTCCACCATGGAGGTGACTCACGAGAGCATAAACAGTCAGCAAGCCAACAGCCTTCAGTTTACAATTTCTAAAACAAAGGTCAATTAGGATATTTTATTTGATCCCTGAGAAGAAAATCTGTGAAGGCCAAGAAATAATCCCTAACTGTTGCTCTAATATCCTTCCCTAGTGCTGACGTGGAGGGAACCAGATGGAGTTGGGGGTTCCCCTTTTAATTAAATCTAATCCCATTCTCTATGAATAAATGCCAATTGCCTTTAAAAAAAAAATTTCCATGTGTTGTTTTCCCTGAAGAGTTTGTGGCCGGGGCATGATTTCCCCCTCCCCGCCTCCCCCTCCCCCAGCCCATTTTGTTCATATCCATAGGATCTGGAGGTGCCCTCTCGGTGTCCTTTAGAATCCGATCATCAGGCATCCTGGAGTGTGAGTTGACATTAATTATGGACGTGGTATTTGGACATGACCATGCTGGCTGGCTAACTTGTGCTTTGTTTCTAACGTGGCTATCTTTGCCACATACCTGGCTCTGTGGCTTTCCCCCAGTAGGACCAAGCCACTATTCAAGTCTCCTGGCAGGCAGGCCACTCTACCTCTCCTCTGCATCTCTCTTTACTTTGGTGTCCCTTCACTCAAGTCCCAGCACATCTGAATTTGAAGCGACCTCTGTCTCCAAGGAAGTGCCTGAATGAGAAGAATCAACACCACCTGGTGTCTCCTGAGTTGATAGGCGTATGTAGTCTGCAGTAGATTGTTCTTCTGACTCCTGCTTCGGTGCTCTCCTGCTCTGTGAAACACCCCGTGTTCCAAAAAGGACTCTGAAGCAACTTGGTAGGTATAGACAGGTAGATCCACGAAAAAGGAGGGAAACGTTGTGTGTGTGTTTGTGTTATGAAGATGGGGAAGAGGTTGTGATAAGGAGGGGCGATCAATGGGAAAGAAGGGGGAAGGCAGACATTGTCAAAAGGACAACTTCTATAGCAAAAGTTATTAAAAATGGAAACCTAATCGAAAATTAAGACCTTTTTCCCCCAATCCTCACCCGAGGATATTTTTTCCCATTGATTTTTAGAGAGAGAGTGGGAGGAAGGAGAGAGACAGAGAGAGAAAACATCGATGTGAGAGAGACGTTTACTGGTTATCTCTCTCACCCTGACCACGGACCGGGGATCAAACCTGCAACAAGGTACATGCCCTTGACCAGGAATCGAACCCGAGACTCTTCAGTCCAAGGGCCAAGGCTCTAGTCACTGAGCCAAACCGGCCAGGGCTTTTTATTTTTTTAAATCTAGAGAGTAGATGTAACAACGCACTTCACTTAAATCACCCTGAGCAACTCTTAAACTGGGTCAAGAAGTTTCATTTCTTGGAAATTGGTGGTAGCAAGATAAGATTTCTAAAATCCAGAGTTCATCTCCACAGAGCATGTCTCTTAATTCCATGTTTTCCTTTTGTTTACCTAACATTTCTGCTGCTCCAAGCTGAGTGTATGACAAAGCTGGCTAGGAATGAGCACAATGTCTTTTTTGTCCACAACACTGATCTGCGTCCAGCAGTTATAATAGAAGTGATATTAATTATATAACACCAATCCATATTCATTGTTGAAAAAATAGAAAATACAAATAAGCAAAACAAAAATATTAACAAGCTCACAACACTTAACATTTTGCTATTTACTCTTCCAAACATTTTTTCTGTGATAATGATATATGTTCTTTTTGTACAAAAATGGGATATTATTCATAGTGTGTGATAATTTGCTTTACTCACTCTGATTCACATATAGGCATCTTTTCTTTCTAATAAATATAAAATATCTTTTTAGTGGCTACAGCGAATTCCATTATCACTAGCCCCCCCTCCCCCCCAATATGTTTTTTTAACCCATAAGTTTACTGTTAAACATTTTGGCTATTTCCAATTTTTAGTTTTTATTTATTATAAAATTGCTGCATACTTCTAATTATTAAGCTTTGCATAAATATCTAGAAGAAGAATTGCTAGTTTAAAATATTTTCAATTTTAAAGCTTGACTAGCCTGCTGACAAATTACCCTCTTCCCTAGAAATTTTGTATAATTTACCTTCTCTCAACACTTTCCTTTAGGGAAATATGCTTTTCCCCACATCCTCTCCAATACTGGATTTTATTATTTTTACTGTTTTGGTAAATCTAATAGGTGAAAATAGTACAGTATTTACCTTTACTTTTTCTTTCATTATTTATTTCTAGAAAGAATAAACATTTTTCAAAGCTCTATTGGTAATTGAATTTCTTTTTCTGAATTGCTTATTGATACTTTGCTCATATTTAAAATGGATCAATCTCTTTTTTATTAGTTTGTGTATTAATAATAATATTTTTTTGTTCATCATGAACAAACACTTTTCTCCAGTTTTTCATTTTCCTTCTAATTTTATATACGGTGGTTTTTGAAGTACAGAAGATTTGAGTTTTTAATGTAGTTAAGGCTATCATTTCCTGATATGGTTTCTGACTTTGTTTCATGCTTTGAAACTTGTCTCTACGTTAAAATTATAATAATATTTGCCTATAATTTTTCCTTTATCTTTAATATTGAAATTTACCTGGGGTCTATTTAAAGTGTGAGGTAGGGTTTTAAGTCCCCCCCCCACCCCCCGCAAAATGTTAGTTGTCCGAAGACTATTTATTAAATTACCCACTTGCTGTGAAATATGACATTTATAATATATTAGAGGTTTACATATACTTGAGGCTATTTTATTGTTATTAAATTCTATTCCATTAATAATTCTTATTTGGTTCTGTGTGTACATAGCTGTAATGATTGGAGCATGTTCCCTGCAAATCCTGGCCCCTCCCCACTATCTCACAATTACTTTTTTCTTCTTTTAGAATTGTCTTGACTATTTATACACAGTGATTCTTCCAGATCAAATGTTCATTGGGATCTTTAAGAGACAGGGTTGATTTTAAAATGATAAAAATTTAAAATGATTTAAAATGAAAATCCTTTCATTCAGGAACACAGTATGTCTCTCCATTTATTTAACTATTTTAAAATAGTTAAATTAAAATTTGAACAATTTCTTTTTATGTTATCCCATGCATTTTTTGGTTATGTTTATGCCTGGGTGTTTCACATCTTGTGTTGCTTTTACGGTAGTGTGAATGCTGGATGTGCTAACAGTGGCTTTTCAGCCTAGTAGGTAGAGCACAGGGTCCGATGGCCAGATCTTGAACCATGGCTCAGCCACTTCCTTGTTGTGTGACCTTGGGCAAGTTAGCCTTTCTTAGCCTCAGTTTTCTGTTCTCATCTCATCTGCAAAACATACCTAATAATACCATGTACCTTATAGGGTTGTTGTAAAGAATAAATGAGACTCTCAGATGGAAGGGGTGGGGGGCAGGAAGAGATTAACCAAAGAACTTACATGTATATATTATATGCATAATCTATGAACACAGGCAATAGTGTGGTGAAGGCCTGGTGGAAGGGAGAGGGCTGTGGGGTGGAGGGCGTCAAAGGGGAAAAACAGGGACATCTGTAATACTTTCAACAATAAGGATAAAATTTTTAAAAAAGAATAAATGAGAAAATGTAGGTAAAGTACTATACCCCAGGCCAGTGGTCGGCAAACTCATTAGTCAACAGAGCCACATATCAACAGTACAACGATTGAAATTTCTTTTGAGAGCCAAATTTTTAAAACTTAAACTTCTTCTAACACCACTTCTTCAAAATAGACTCCCAGGCCGTGGTATTTTGTGAAAGAGCCACACTCAAGGGGCCAAAGAGCCGCATGTGGCTCACCAGCCGTAGTTTGCCGACCACGGCCCCAGGCCTAACATACAGGCACTTGAATGCATGTTATTATTATTAGTTTTTAAGCCGATAGCACTTGGTATTCCCAGGCAGTCTCCTATCCAAGTGCTAACCAGGTCCAACCCTGCTTAGCTTCTGAGATCTAACGAGATGGGGCGTGTTCGGGGTGGCATGGCCACAGACTGCATGCTATTCTTATTTTAAAGATTCTACACTAGCAAATATTTGTCTGTGAAACAGCAGCTGGAACACTGCCAAATTTCCAAAGGCTTTAAGAACCCATCTTCTGGAACAATCTTTCGATTTTTGAGCAGAATGTCCTTAAATGTGGTTTCTTTAGAACACTCTCCAAGCATTTTGAAGGCTTAGTGTGTGACACTGCCCACCAACCAGAACTCACTTACTTAAAGCACCAAAGAGCTCAGGAGCTCACCCGTGGCGCTTCCTGCTACAGCTCTGCAGACCCTGAGCAACGTGACAGACCCCACGACAAGAGACAGTCCCAGTGTGGGTACAAGTTGCTTCAGCTGTGGGCATCGTGCCATTCCCAGTGTCGCAACTCTCACATGCAAACTTTCAGCAGTGGTTCCACAGCCTGTTAGTAAGTCAACAACCTGGGATCTGGCCTACCGTCTGAGCCTGGGGGCATTCTCTCTCTCACGCATTCCTTTATTTAGTTAGATGTGCTTCCTGCTGTCTTTGTGGCTATTTATCATCTCTGTGAAATAATCAAATAAGCCCAGACGTTTTAAACTCTGGCAAATTCTAGAGTTCCCTGTTAAAAATATCTTGGCAAGCTGCCCCGAAATTGCAACAAATAAAATAAGTGATCTTGCTTCAGACCTCTATTGCTTGCCTTGATGTTAATTCGTTAGGTCTTAGTAACTTATTTATGACAGCAACATTAGTGAGTAATTTTTCTAGGAGTGTATATAGATATTTTAAGAATATGGGACAGCTTTCCCCAAAGCCTGTGTAGTAACAAGCCTACACACTATAAAAACAAATTGAATGGATTAAAACGCATCATCTAATTATTTTTAAGAAAGCACTTAATTGGAACGCTACCAGTTAAATGAGGACAGATGCAACTCTGACACCTTGTTTCATAACTGCCCCTTTGTTGCCGTCAGGATCAGATAAGCCATCTTTGTTCTGATCAGTTTATCGTGTAACAATCCCTCTTTATGACCACAGTTAATGTTCCCCTCTCTCCGAAGATGACAATAAACCTACGTTAAACCTTTCCTGCGATATGATGCTCTCTAACTTGCTTTTGGGAGAGTGCGGAGTTCAATTTAGCACAGAGTCACGTAACAATTAGATGACGCTCCCTTTCTCTGCATCAATATAAGGTCCCTTCTCCTTCCCGAAAGAGGCCTGGTCCGGGTGAAATTACAGAGGTCACGCATCTGGCTAACATCAGAGTCAGGCCTTGAATTAGTCCAGAGCATATAGATCATGCTCATAGTGTAGACTTAATCTGGGCCACTATTCAAGCAATGCTGTGGTTCATTAAATTTAGTACATCTTCCCACCTTCCTCCCCACACACCTGCATTTTTACAGTGTTACTTGAAGTTATCATCTTGTAGGATTATAAACTGTTCCATTGTATCCCTCGTAATACTTAGTTTAGATTTAAGGGAAGCCAGTTGGCACTTAATACACTTAATATTCAATCCTTCTTGACTTATGACTTTTGATGGACTCGAGAGGAAAAGAGGAAAGAGATCATCAACAAAGAAAATAATCGGAAGTGGCCACAGAGATTTACTTGAGTGGAGAGGCCAAAACAGTTCATGCAAAATGCCTGTTTTCTTGCAATTAATGGTTCGGGTCTCGTCAGTGACTGCACTACATGATGAACCATCATCCGCCAAATTCTTTCATGTATTAGCCGCATAGTAGCTGGCTTTCTTGCTGCTAAGCGTTATTGTTGTTGTTTTTTGTCTCCAATTTGTCTTTTAATTTATGGAACATCTCTTTTATTTTAACTAATTAATAAAAGAAAACAAAAAAATGCAGTTTTAAAAGAAACTCTTCTCTAGATTAACCTTTATCATAAACTGATTGTGTAAACTTGGACAAGTCAATTAACTTCTCTGAGTTCCAGGTTTACGCAGAGGAATTATTTCATTTTTAACTGGTTGTCTTGGCATGATGTAGACAGTGCCAGACACATATTAGGTGCTCAATAAATGTATTTTGAAAAATTACATCAACAATTGTACTTTCTCAAAAAAAAAAAAAAAGATAAAGAGCAGGGAAGAAACAGGAAGAAATTTAAAAAATATATTATATTAAACTAACCTAGATTTTCCTGAAAAATATCGAAGTGATTCATTTTTCTAATGTCATTGAATTCAGACATGAATCAATAAACAATAGTTATCTTGCCCTGAGCTATGCTACTCTGTGGTTAGAGCATTGGCCAAAGGGTTTCAGGTTCAATTCTTGATCAAGGGCACATACCTGGATTGCAGGTTCTAGTCCAGGCCCCTGTTGAGACAACCAATCCATGTGTCTCTCTCACATCCATGTCTCTCTCTCTCTCTCTCTCTCTCTCTCTCCCTGTTTCTCCCCGCCTTCCACTCTCCCTAAAAATCAATGGAAAAATATATCCTTGGGTGCAGATTAACAAAAACAAAAACAAAAACAAAAAACAACAACAAAAAACACCTAAGCATTGGACATATAGAAAATGCTATCTATACAAATGTCTTATTGTTATTATTACTGTACTTAACAAAATTATAAATCCACTTGGAGGGTACCTAATCTAATTTTCCCCCTGATCGTTTCCAATGATGTTACTGTGGCCAACAAGCATACAGGGAAAGAAGATGGGCACTTGGCTAATATTTGCAATTTCTTTTCTACAATTGTTCACCTAAGCTTGCAGCGATAAAAACACCAAGCTTTCAGGAAATCGTCTAAATATAAAGGCCTCGGCAAGAAGGAAGAGGCTTGGCTAGCCTGTAAGCACCGTAATAAAAAGGACTCTACCTTTCTGGCTTTTACCACTATCTAGTGGCACTCAGGAAGGTGTTGAGAGGGTAGGGTAGACAATGAGGGAGTGCATTCTTTAGAAAATGTAAACACCATGAAACCAACTCAGTGGGTTTGTTTTTTGCTATCACCACGAGCTGGCAATGCTTAACAATGTCAGTGATGACATCTCTCCAACTCTAAGGCAGACCTCTCCCACCGCCCGGCCCCACCCCTTGGACACTATTCCACTGACACTGTTCCCAATG
Organism: Cnephaeus nilssonii; assembly: GCF_951640355.1. Classification (NCBI taxonomy): domain Eukaryota; kingdom Metazoa; phylum Chordata; class Mammalia; order Chiroptera; family Vespertilionidae; genus Cnephaeus; species Cnephaeus nilssonii. The sequence goes on along the minus strand of NC_137076.1, from coordinate 51,967,003 downwards.
CCTGAGACAATGCCTGGCACATAACAAGTGTGATTTGCAGGAGAAGGTGATAATGCGAGAAATAAGAATCTAGAACTCCGCCTCCCCTACAATTCCTTTGTCTTTTCCTACTGATTTTTTTAGAAACATGAAAACCATAATATAAATTCCCCATATACTTTGTACATCTCTGGCCCTTATTTAAATCCTATGCAAACTTTTAAATTCCACAGCCCAGGGGAAAATGTCCTTGCAATGAGGACAGGGCTGGCCAATGGAATATGTGGGGAAAGTTCAGAAAGACCTGAGAGTATGAACCCTAACAAGAGAAGGTTGAAGGGTTGAAGTTTCCGCACACAATGTGAAGCATTAAGTTTAGGATGGTGACCAGATGAACTCCCTTTCTCCAAAAGCACAAAAGACAATATATAACAGAGCTTCTATATCAGGCTGGCTTTCCAGCATCAAGAAGGGCTGAACTCTGTAAATAGACTCTGGAAGTCATCATTAACAGGAGGATGGGGAAGTGTGTTTTCCACTGAGATCAAGCCTCAATGACTACAATATACTTCCTGAAGCATTAGAATCACCTGTAACTGCTTAAATGGTAGAGGAAAGGTGACTCGTGTTGGTAAAAGCCAATGGGGAATTTGGGGGGTAATGATGTGTCAAAGTAGGTTAACTGATTGTCTGGTGGGGGAATCTCACTAGTGGGGGAGTCTGTGACTGTGTGGGGGGCAGGGAATATATGGGAAATCTCTGTGCTTTCCACTCCATTTTGCTGTGAACCTAAAACTGCTCTAAAATATAGTCTTTTAAAAAGCCAATTGGCAATGGAATACTATGCTGCAGTAAAAAGGAAGACGTTCTTACCATTTGTAACCGGAGAGCATTATGCTAAGTGAAATAAGCCAGTCAGAGAAAGATAAATATCCCATGATCTCACTCATTTATGGAATATAATGAACAACATAAACTGATGAACAAAAGCAGATCCAGAGACAGAGAAACATTGATCAGACCCTCAAACCTCAGAGGGAAGGTAGGGGAGGGTGGGGGTAAGGGGGAGAGATCAACCAAAGGACTTGTATGCATGCATATAAGCCTAACCAATGGACACAGACAACAGGGGGGTGAGGGCATGAGTGGGGGCGGGGGAGGATAATGGGGGAATAAGGACTCATGTAACACCTTAATCAATAAAGAAATTTTTTTTAAAAGCCAATTGGGGGAGGGGGAAGCAGTTGCCAGAGCATAAAAGAATTCTTTTCATTTGCATGATAATTTAAGACTTACAAAGCAGTTTTTTTTTTCTCATGAGCCCATGAAAATGGAAGAACAGGTGTCATGATTTCAAGATGAGGAAACTGAAGCTCAGCGAGTTAAAGTGACTTGTCTTCGAATAAGAAACAAATGACCATTCAAGTCAGGTCTTAAAACTAGTCTTCTGATTCTAAGTCCAATGACCCTCCACCTGTATCTCTTAGGATTCACAGCTTCTAGAGAAAAGAACAAATCTCATTTCTGCCCTAGATTAGATATTCAAAGTTCTGAAACACCTGAGATAATGGAGCCTAACAAGAGGAGGTTGGAGTCTTTGCGCACAGTGTGTGCATTAAGTATAGGGTGGTGACCAAATCCAGTGAAAGTAAGTTTCACCGGTTATCAATGTAATTAAGACAGTAGTAGGAGAAATAAATGTAAATGAAATCACAATGAAAAGTAAAAATTATCTAAACTATGAAAGTATCCAAACTATATGCATATCCTTTTAAAAGCTCCAGACTGCTAAGAGGACTGTTCTGAAATTACCAACATTAATGGGCCAATGCTATTAATGGAGAGGAATCAAACGTCTCCAGGAAGATCAAGCAAATTCCTGATTTCTCAGATCAGTGAGATTCAAAGAAGTCACCTGGAAAACCAGGTGCAAAAATAACACCCACCCGACACTCTAGATGTGCCTGGGCCTTAGGATACAGCCACATTAGCCCAAAAGACAGTGAGTCTATGTACCTCAATTTTAATTTATTAATAATAATAACCGATACTTGTTGAGAGCTTATTTTATGCCAGGCTTTGTTCTAAGCACTATGTCTTTTCTTAGTTTTTACTGAATAAAAAATACATTTGCTTTGCAATATTGTAACACCCTTTGAAGTAACCAGAAAGTGCCCATGGCACCAGACGTGGGACTTGCCACTCTGGTTTTATAACTCTGGTGCTGGATTCATATAGAGGAATGAGTGAAGGCCTGACAGTCATTCTGTGAATTACAGCCAGATGGTTCTGGGCCATCAGAAGAAGGTAACCGTGCCCTTTAAAGACAATAATTTAGCCCTAGCTAGTTTGCTCAGTGAATAGAGTGTCGGCCTTCGGACTGAAGGGCCCGGGGTTCGACTCCAATCAAGGGCACATGCCTGGTTGTGGGCTCAATCCCCCATGTGGGGTGTGCAGAAGGCAGCCAATCAATGATTCTCTCTCATCATTGATGTTTCTGTCTGTCTCTCTCCCTTTCCCTCTCCCTTCTCTCGGAAATCAATAAAAATGTATATTTTTAAAAAGATAATAATTTAGCATAAAGCAGATCTCCAAATAAGTTGGGGAGTTTTGCCTTACAAGTAGAAATGGGCTAGAGCTTATTTCTAAGAACAAACTCTCAATATTTAGAAAATATGATTTCTAAATTTTCTCCATCATACAAGGAAGGCTCTAATGTTAAGCTTCTTCAATGCTGTCAATAATTTAAAAAAAACAAAACAAGAGACAGACAGGCATATGAAACCACTGGCATTTTACACCATTTGACAGTACCCATCAGAGATACAGTACTTAGATATTTATACTAGTGGCCCGATGCACAAAATTTGTACATGGGAGGGGGTGTCCCTCAGGCCAGCCTGCACCCTCTCTAATCTGGGACCCCTCGAAAGATGTCCTACTGTCAGTTTACAGGGATCGGGCCTAAATTGGCAGTCAGCCATCCCTCTCACAATCCGGGACTACTGGCTTCTAACTGCTCACCTGTCTGCCTGCCTGCCTGATTGCCCCTAAGCACTCTGCCTGCCAGCCTGCTCACCCCCAACTGCCCCCCGTGCCAGTGTGCTTGCCCCCAACTCCGCCCCCTGCTGGCCTGCTCACCCCCAACTGACCCCCCCTGCTGGCCTGCTTGCCCCCACCTTCCCTACCCACTGGCCTGCTTGCCCCCAACTGCACCCCTGCTGGCCTGCTCACTCCAAACTGCCCCCCCCACTGTCCTGATCACCTCCAACTGACCCCCACTGACATCCTGCTTGCCCCCAGCTGGCCCCCCTGCTGGTCTGCTTACCCCCAACGGCCCCGCCCCCCACCAGCCTGATCACTCACAACTGCTGTCCCATCCTGGCCTGATCACCCACAACTGCCCTCCCCTCTTGGCCTCTAACCACCTCTATCTCGGCCCTGCCACCATGATTTTGTCCAGAAGAACGTCTGAAAGGTCTCCTGGAAGGTCTCCCAGTATAATTAGCATATTACCCTTTTATTAGTATAGATCAGTGGTCAGCAAACTTATTAGTCAACAGAGCCAAATATCAACAGTACAACGATTGAAATTTCTTTTGAGAGCCAAATTTTTTAAACTTAAACTTCTTCTAACGCCACTTCTTCAAAATAGACTCGCCCAGGCTGTGGTATTTTGTGGAAGAGCCACACTCAAGGGGCCAAAGAGCCGCATGTGGCTCGAGAGCTGCAGTTTGCCGACCACGTATATATAGATGGTTTTATTGATGACTTAAGCCCTATATTGGGCATACCTAGTGGCTCACTTTTAGGTAAGATAAAAATGCAGGGGAAATACTCCTTTATAATGTCCTTTGTGATACTCCCCCTAGCATTTTTTCTTTTACCTGTTTATTAATATCTGGTGTCTCATTTAGATAAGACAGAATCTTTTCTGAAGCAGCAATACATTTTAACATGCAAATACCTGGTGAGGTAACAACAGGTAACATCTGTGAAAAGATATATAGACTTCTATATCAGAGCAGTGGTTTGCTGCAGTAAGATTGAGGTGGTTTGATGTGGGGACAGATGCTATAGAATAGTGACTTCTTCAGTAAGGTTTAAGGGAAGGTGCAGAATAAGGGTCCAAAAGACAAACATCTGATTGCTCCAATAATCAGTCTTTTCCTGCAAGGCTCTGACCGAGGGCCCCAATGATAAGTGGCTGCTCTCTGAAGATGATTGGCACAGGACCTCCGGTCAGCATGGAGGGAGCGAAGGTGGGTGCTATTGACCCTGCTCTGAACGTTTATTCTGTTTATTCCGACCGAAGTGCAATGTCTCAATCATGGGCTCAGTCAAGTTCTCTGCTCACTGGTCATCTCAAGTCACCTCTGTCAACAGTTCGGTGCCTTCCAAATCACAGCAGTGCTCTGCGCAGCAGTCCCTACCTGTTAAACGGTCAGTCCTGTTTCCTGCGAGCACTTCCCACGTCCTGACCAGACAATTTTCTTATCAAAACACCTCAAACATGGTAATTTCTATCTTCACAAAAGATAATATAATTTAAATGAGATTGTGGAATGCTAAGACACCCAAGCCCCACGCACTAAAATTTTCTATCAAGCAGAGCCACCTAGTGGTAGAATGAAATGTTTTTTTTAAATTCTCCTTTAATTTCTCTCATATAATAATCCCATCCAGATGGGGTTCCCTCCCTCCCAGATGGGGTTCCCTCCCTCCCTCCCTCCCTCCCTCCCTCCCTCCCTCCCTCCCTCCCTCCTTCCCTCCCTCCCTTTCTCCCTCCCTCTCTTCCTCCCTCCCTTCTTTCCTGTTCATTTTACTCACTCCTGTTTTCAGCTACCCACTTTGAGACTATCACCTCTATTTTCCTTACCGAACATCTACTCATCCAAGATAAACAAACCTACAGTTTGTTATAATGAGAAAGTTTTATAACTGAAACAGAAGCGGACTTAAAAGTCAGTGTCTCTTTAGAAGGGCAAGAAAATGTCAATACTAAATTATTTCTAAAGATAAAGAGTAACTATTTACTTTGTACCTTTCTATTTTCCAAAACTCACACTTCCTTTTCTCCACACCACACACATATGCAGCCATGGGAAATGTCACATAAAATGTACAGGCAGAGAGAAGGTGAGCAACAGTGCTCTGCGGGGGTCTCCGGTCCCCACCCGGTATGCACATGGAATCTATGGCAGAAATGAGAAGTACCTTGGGCTGTGGTTTGACTCCTTTTCTTCTTTTAAAGTAGGTAAACATTCACTGTCAGCTAGGACAGAATGAAAGCAAACGCATTGTTAGTCACTGAAATTCTATTTTCTATCCATAAAACTCACACAGTTAAACGTCACATTTCCCCGGTCTGTATGTGCAGAAATGGCCTCGCCAGGGAGTTGCAGAGGTTCAGGGATTAATGGTGGCAAGGCTCTTGAAACGGACAAAGCACTAAAGCACAGAGGCAAGACTTCAGTGTGCGTATAGCCCTGTTGGAAAGGGCACAGATAATGGTGGCTTGATCATTCGGTCCCTGCAGAACCCCACTGTGGCTCCAAAAGCCCGAATCTGCATGATTCAGGTTGCTCGCTGGAATAAAACGGCTTCACCTGAGGTCCTGATGTGCCGGGAGAATGACTCCAATCAGGATGCACCATCAGAAAGAAGCAGGTAACGTGGGGGGCAACTAACCTTAAAGTCATCAGACTTCCATTACAACACTGCCATTTTTAAGGGAAATAAAGAACTATTGGGTCTATCACCTGTGTGTCAAAATAACTGCTTTAGTGTCAAATAGAAAGTCTTTTCCCCATTTTATGCTTTTAGTGAATGTACCAGGATCATGGTTTTGTATTTAAATGATCTCAGGAACAAAAGGGAATACACCAAAATTTTAAGAGAGGTCGCCTTTGAGTGGTGGAATTCTTTTTCATTCTACATTTTTTTAAATTGTCTAAATTCTACGGTGTATGTATTTTACTTTTATAAACTAAAAACAACAAAGTGAATCTACTTTAAGGATTGTTTCCTTTCCTCACATGCTTTCCAGAGCCATTCAGTCCTCAATATTGGATTACCAAAAACTTCAAAATTGTGCAAGTTAAGTGGTTCTAGTCTTTTGGAAAACTGGTCTTGATAAGCCTCTGGTACAATAATTCTACTAACAAATCTTTAAATTATATAAACTCCATTGTAGATTGTTGAATCTGACAGACCCCAGGGTATTTTTTATGATAAGTGTTAAAAATACAAATGATATGACAGTATAAATAGTGGATTTTATTAATTTAAGCTGAGCATTAAAAATAATTTATTGATTTTTAAAGAAATTAGAAAAACAGCTGTCAGTATTTTTAAGTCCAAATAGTTATTGAAAACTAAGAGACATATACTGCAATTACTGCCAGATATTAATTGGAAATTAGGTTATATGGGAATATTTATATCACTATTTATGTTAGTGCTGTCCAGTAGCCTTCTTTACAGTGATGGGAATGTTCTAGATTTTCACTATAGTAGCCACTAGCCACAAGTGGCTATTGAGCACTCAGAATGTGGCTAGAGTGACGGAGGAACAGTATTTTAAATTTTATTTTTAAAATTTTAATCTCAATAGCCACATATGGCTAGTGTGCATTGTACTGGACAGCACCGATCTGTCAACTATATTTGATAAAGTTTACAACCGGATACAGATTAAAATCATAAATCTCTAAATATAAGGTGATGCCAAAAGCTAACTTTTTCCAGATAATTTGGACTCCGATTTCCTTGCTTGAAAAAAAAAGACCATTTTCTTCTTGAAAAAGATCATTTGAAAAACGTGAACAAAAACAAAAACAAGCGGCAATGATGCGATTATTAAACTGAATATTTAAGGATGGTCAGACCCAAGTGTGTTATCTGTGTGTACCAGAGTGTTTGTGGACTGGGCTCACATGGTTCCACTCCAGGATTTATGGGGGATTTACAAAGTTATTGCAGCCTTCGGTGAGTAGAGAGGACAGAAAAAAAACAAGGTTACCACATACCATTTCTATGCATGCTCATCCATTTATCAAGCTCTTCCATCTCTATTTCCATAACAGAGGGTGTGTCTTCCTCAAAAATAGGGCTAGAAAGAGAGCAAAAAGCTTGTTGAAAGAAAGAAAGGTATGGTGGGCTGAATTTCTGTGGGGGCGTCTAGCATGTTGACTGTGAAGAAGATGAACTTGATTCAGTGTTTTACACTCCAGGGTAGACTCAGCGTGTGCCCTGTTCAAATGTACCAAACTCTAACAGGGAGAAAATAAGAACAACAATCTTGACCTACCACTGGTCCGAAAATGGAGGGCGCATAACCCAGCACAACCCAGTGTGTGTGTGTGCGGGGGGAGGGGGGGGCCGGGTAGGGTGGCGGTGAAAGGGAACCGGAGACTCTGCTCCCCGGAAGGCACACAGGGGAGCACACACGGCTTCCACTGCGCAGCTCCTCCGGGGAGTTGCCACATTTAGCATTGTCACCTTGCTTAATTTCACTTCCCTTTCTTTGGTGTTTTTGATCGGTACCCCCAAGTCAAGAGGCTACAGTCAACGAATTGCTTGCATCACCTCTCCCTTCAGTTCCCATGCTTTTCTGTCTTGGAGAAAGCGAGCAGTTTCTTTGAGAAATCCACTGCCCTCGCTTGCCAGGGGAGGTTTAGAGCACCCAGTTTGGAGAAAGAAGCCCCTGGTTAATGGAGGTGGGGACGAGGAGGGGGGTCACCAACTCTGAACAGCTGCAAAGGTGTTACACCTTGAATAGGAAGCAAGCGAAGTGTCAGAGTAAGGCTGCTGTGGTTGGGGTGGGGGCTGGAGGAGGATGTGGGCATCGCCCTAGAACATCCTCCCGTGGTAAATCTTCTGCTTCCCCCCTTCCACCGATTTTCCTTCCTCTCCCCTCCATTCCCCTTCTACCAGGGATCTCCTTCCTTAATACCAGCTGAACTATCTTCCCTGGTGATAAAAATTGTAATCCAAATAAATGAAGCAACGTCTTTGAAAACCACCCAGCGTCAGACTATTTACGATGCGTTTGGAATTGGCAGCAGGAGTCAGAAAAAGATTCTTTTCTGAACAGAGGACCCTGTCCCCAGCCCAGGTCCCCTTCCAGGTTGAGGCTTGAAGACAGGGACATCCTTCCAAAGGCTGTAGACCACGACAGGCTGTCTTCTGGGGCTCAGGAAGCAAGAGGTCCCCGCAAGGAACAAAAACTCCTAAGGACCGATGGCCCTCCAACCTGCTCCCCTCCCTACCGTCCTTGTCCACGCCGAGCTGGGCCGGCGGGAATGGGGAAGACTTACACTTTCAGGTTGTCGCCTCCCGGTTCATCTAAAAGGGAATACACAGAAAGGTCATGCTGGCTTTGTTTGTCTGGAACAGCTTTTTATTTCAACAACAGCTGAAATCTGCTTCACAAACAGAACAGAACGGCCTTAAGTAAGTTGCGGGTTTGTTTTGTTTTTTTCTTCTTTTTCTTTTTTTCCTCCCCTATGTTTCTGATCTGGGCACTACCAGGGGCACTTACTGCCCGAGTCAGTGAATCAAGACCAGCAGATTCTCTCCGAGAACTCTAGCACACCAGGACAATAGCTGTCAAGATGTGACTCTAGTCTCGGGAGTAAGTTGCGTTTTTAAAGGAGCAATAATTAACCTCTAAACCAAACGTGCTGATTGCCATATTGAAATGAGGTCCCAGTCCATTGGAAACCTGTTTTCCTTTAGGTAGGAGGTGCTCTGGGAGCACTCACTTCAGCGCAGATGTCCGTCCCTCTTTGCTTTCTCCACACAAAGAGGACCAACGGTGGTAAGGCGGCAAGAAAAGGGTCTCACAAGAGGGCCTGCTCCTTGGCCCCCGGCTCCAAAACGTCCCAGTTCAAAGCTCTGCTTTTCACCTACTTGTGACCCACGGAACCCGACACTGTGACTGTCCCTTTGACCCAAGTAAGATGTGGGGACTCCATCCAGAGCGCCCCTCGGAAGTGTCCCGGCACCTGCCCTTTGCATGGCTGGAACCCTCACTTCTATCCTCAACTTACACACTTCCCTCAGGGAGGCCTCCCCCAACTCCTCTGCCTGAAGTGGGGGCCCATCTTCCCTGCTGTTCCCCAGCGGAACACGTTGCTCGCTTCCTTCATAGCACTGGCCCCAGTTTGTCACTGATGGATTCATCTGTTTAATTCTTTTCCATCGGTTTTTTTCCAATGGACCATTGCTCCCAAAGGGCAGAGATTGGGTCTGTCGTGTTTGTCATAGCGCCCCTCTCCTCCCATCCGTCCAGCACAATACCTGGGAACCACTCAGCAGTCATTTCCTGAGTAAATGAACAGATCTTAACCTGGATTTTGTCCAGCGCTGGGTTAAATGTATGGCTGGTGTTTGGGACTTAACATTATCAAATAGTGAAACTTCCAACGAGTCTGCTGTTCCTTGCTATTGGTTGAGGTAAGAGGCAGACCAGAGTTTGCCAAACAGCTGTACTGCATGCCTGCTTCCAACAAGCCAGGTTTTCCCTGCCTTCCCCTGCTTTTCCTGCTACTGGTTGAGATAAGAGTCAGACAACAGCTTGCAAAATGGCTCTGATGCATGCAGATCAGACTCCAAATGAACATGTGGCAGGAATCAGAGCCCAGTGTCCCAGCGCAGGTGGTGTTTTGTTTGGCAAGAGGATCAACGCACCCAGAGAAATGAGGCTACGATGTCAAGCAAGTGGATAGCATAGGCCTGCTGCCCCTTTTATGATGCGAAAACCAGTAAGAAACAAACCACTTTGTAGAGGTCCACCAAATAGTTGGATGTTCCTAATCCTTGGCCGTCAGAGGCCTCATTTTGTCTGGTCTGCAGAAATGCAGGTCCCCAGTGAGGGGACATAACCAGCAGGCACTTGGCACTGAGCTCCTGGCCGCAGCTGGGAGCGGCTGTAGTTTTCTGTGGGTTGGCAAGCTTGAATGGCATTGCTAATCCAGGAAAGCTGGGCACAGATGTAAGTTTCATGCCATCACTGCTTACCTTGCAGGAGCTGTAGGTTATGTCCTCCTGATTCCCACCCGCTGCCCCCAAATAGGAATCTGAAGATTCCTGCAGAGGCCTGACTCCTTAAAACTTTGGAGGAAGGGGAGATGTACATCGTATATTTTATATTTATATACATCATATATATATATATATATATATATATATATATGTGTGTGTGTGTGTGTGTATATGTGTGTGTGTGTATATGTGTGTATGTATGTATATATACTAATATATATTTTTTTCATCTAAAATTTACATGCTGTTTCCTTAAGGGCTTTTACTATAAATAAAGCCACTACAGGTGACCCATAAAAATCCCCTGTTTTGTCATTCCCTCTCCCTCTTCCCTGTTTAATACACCCCCCTCCCCCCCCCCCCCCCCCCCCCCGCTAATTTCTCAGGGAGCAAGTGTCCCTGGAGCCTCACTGTCTAGGGCATGGATTTATCTCTATAATCTGAGCGCCCACAGGCTTTGTGGTGAGTAAAAGCTAGCCCTCGCTGCAGATGATGGAAAAGTTTAAAACCCCATTACCAAAGTGCTCCAGAGGCACCAAATGGGAAGCTCCTATAATCAGTATTCAAACAGAGCAAAAAGCTTTCTGCAGCCTCATCTCCCCTGCTCCAGGACCATTACCCCTGCCCCAGCCGCCATGGCAACAGAGAAACATCTGGGAGAGAACACCAGAGCAGAGCATTAAACCAGGAGGAAGACCAATTACTTGTCCTCAGCAATCAGGCCCTGCCCGCTCCACTCCACCTGGCCTAAATCTCTTTATTAATAGCCACCCACTCCCCTGCATCCAGGAGGCAAAGGTTGCTCTTACACAGCCCCTCACCCTCACTTGCTCCCATTTTCCCTCCCATCGCCTCCCGTTTCACATCCTTCCACCCACTTTGTCCTCCTCTTTCAGTTCCTACGTTGCACCCGCTTGGCCTGACAATGCCCCCTCTCCCGCAGCTACCCTGTGCATGGGATGGTGGGATTGCTGGGGTGCAAGGATGGGGGCAGGAGCCCAGCAGGGGGCTGGCTCGCTTATCTTGTTTCCATGCTGAACAGTGAGCAAGGGAGACAGCCTCTTTCTAGAGATTTACTGAGCAGAGCCAGGTGTCATGTGGCCACAGCCTGTTTAAAGTGATGGTTTACTGCCAGCTGTTTCCCCTGCAGCTCTTTCAAAGAGACACAGCACACCAAGACATTTAATAATAACAACTGCCAATGCAATGCCTGGAGGTGTAGGAAGAATGACAATAGAACATCGAGTTACTACACACAGCATTTCCCTTTTCCTGGACGGGAACCTGCTAGGCCCAAAGAAAAAAAGGCAATTCCCAAATGGATGAAGCGTTCTTCCTAAACATGTTGGCCAAGTCATTGCCAGTTGTCAAATTTAAAGATTTACTTTCTGGTGTAGAAGAATATGTGAAGAAAGAAACCGTGTGTTTATTGCTAACTCTGAGGGGACATCATCCATGCCCTCCCACATAACAGTCCTTCGGGAACTTTTTAAGTCCCCTGGAACTTTTATTTTTCCTGGAAAACAAATGTATTTAAATCAGATTTTGTGAATTTAAATACTATCCTTTTATTGGCTTGCTTATGATGTTAAATATGAATGGGCAGAATTCAGTGGGCAGTCATCATTAACCCTTTAGCATTCAGTTTGTCTGAGGAGATATGCAAGTGTTAAGCAGTTAACCACCTGTATCTATATTAAAGGAGTGGATAGTAAAAGAAAATATTCAAGTCAAACTCTATATATTTATTTACTTATTTTGTAATAAGCAACTTCTTCAAAATGCTAAGCTCTCTATGTTGTGTTTTCTTAAAGTAGGGCATATTTAAACTAAACAGAATGTGCCAATTTATAGTAAGAATATGTGAAAATTTTGTTTTTTAATCTCTGAGAATAGGTGTTCTTTAAAATAAGTTATAACATTGTTCCATTTACTCAACAAACATTTACTGAGCAGCTAATCTATATGTTGGGCCAGGCACTATGTTATGTAAAAGGGATAATAATAATAAGCTAATACAATATGCCAGGTATTGTTTTTTCTAAGCCCTTTTCGTAGATGAATCCATTTAATTCTCACAACAACTCTGTGAGGTAGGTTTTGAATTCGTCCATTTTACAGATGAGGAAGCTGACAAAGAAGTCACAGAACTGGGAAATGCAAACGCCAACTAGGCAGTGTGGTTCGAGTCTGTCCTCTCCACCTCCAGCCCACACTGTTAAACAGATAAATAAGACAAGTTCTTGCCTCTCTTGGACCTTAAAGAGAACGTAACCTAGTTAAGAAAGACCCAAAAAAGGCAAGTCCCCAATTTATGCCAATGCAAATACTGTGCACATTGTGACCACAGCCGATGCGAGCACAGTAGAGGTGGTGATTAATTTTGCCTGAGGAGTGATTACTCAAGCCTTCATGAAAACTTTAGAAGTGAGCATTGAAGAATGGGGCTGCAGTTTGCCAAGCAGACAAGAAGGCAATCCAGACAGAAGAAATGGCATCACCCAGGCATGAAGGCATCCTGAAAGTACAAGCCCTGCTCTGGGAACAGCAAACACTTCAAATATGGCTGCCGTGTAGGATGCACGGGCCATGTCTGAGGAGGAGGCTGGTTCTCACTTATGATGGCTTCTGAACTTTGAGATTCCCACAATAAAGTTCCATGAAAAAACCCTTTCTGGGTTTAGAGCCTAAGAGTATGACCATTTGACTGGATACCCCCAAATTCCTCCCAACCCCATGACCCCATTAGGTAAAATCAGCTGTGGGGCTATCTGGTTTAGGCAGGAAATTCTCACCTTTCCTACTAAAAACAAACAAAAAAAAATTAGGCCCATGCAGCTCTGTTTGCCTTTGCTTTTTCTTTAGCTTACAGAGGAGCTCCCATGTGATCATGGTTAGTAGGTCACCCCAAAATTTCAAGCAATGGAGGAACATGTGTATTTCCTACTTCCTTGAAATCTATTATATCAGCCCCTATCGTGAAAGGTAACGAACTTCAGTGCGTCTTCCCCGGCTCACATTTGCTGTACCTGAGGGCATAATGGGAAAAGACCATTTACGGTTCCTGCCGAGAGCTTGAAGGCTTTCCTGGTGCTAGGACATGAGCAAGGCCTGCAGGCCAAAGGCATGACCTCAAAGCCAGAGATGCCCTGTTAATGGGCATGAGGGACATCCAGTGAGTTTTGTATGCACATATGAATATGTATCTTATTAGAGAAATTCTCGTCCCTTGAGTGATCTTTGGAGTGACTAAAGTCTTCAACTGAAAAATCTAATTGGTGCCCTGGTCAGTGTGGTTCAGTGGTTAGAGTGTCGGCTCGCACACTGGAGGGTCACAGGTTTGATTCTCGGTCAAGGTTTCGCTCCCTGGCCCTGGTGATATCTCTCTCTCACATTGATGTTTCTCTCTCACACCCTTTCTCTCCCCTTCTCTCCCTCCCTTCTACTCTCTCTAAAAATCAATGGAAAAAAATCCTCAGGTGAGGATTAACAACAAAAAAATCTAATTGGAATCATTTTTTACCAGCATAAGCCAAAAGTATCCAAGTCTCCTTTGGACCTAGATACCCTAAAATCTAGTATGTGATGCTCCTGGAATAGGAACTGAATACTTTCAGAATGAATCTCTGACCTGGGGAATTTTCTATGAGACTGGTTTTCTAGGAGATTGATGATAGCAATCTTTAGCCAAGTAGGACTTTGCTTATGAAAGTTAGCATAGCTTTCATGGGAATAAGAACAATGCGTCACCCAGGCCTTTTCAAAATCAAATTGGAATGTGGCATGGGGGAGAAAACAATATCTGTGGCAGAAATATAGGTGGAAGAATCCCCTTCTTGCAGTATGATGCCATGGTCTCTGCCTTCCCAACCCTGACCCCACTCCTTCACCATCCTTACCTTTTCCTCCAACCGTAGGAACATGTTACATTGACCTATTGGCCAAGATTATACGAGGGCATTATCTGGATTCGGTACAGAGCTGGTAGCTGTGTATATTAACTTTCAATTTAGGCTAAAAACATTCTCTTTTTTAAAAAGAACAAAATATGGCATTTTTAAACTTTGGAAAATTTCATTGAAATATGTCATTCATGACTTATTATTATCCTATATAATAAAACCCTAATATGCAAATCGACAGAATGGCAGGAAGACTTATAGAATGACTGGTTGCTGTGATGTACAATGACCACCAGGGGCCAGACACTCAATGCAGGAGCTGTCCACCGGTGGTCAGTGCCCTCCCACAGGGGGAGCGCCACTCAGCCAGAAGCTGGGTTCATGGCTGGCAAGTGGTGGCAGGAGCCTCTCCTGCCTCCTCTGCAGGTGGGAGGTAAGGAGTGAGGGGTCCCGAACTGCAAGAGCCCTGGACTGCGAGAGGGATGTCTGACTGCCAGCTTAGGCCCAATCGTGCCTAAGCCAGCAGTCACACATCCCCCAAGGAGAACTGGACTGCAAGAGGGCGCAGGCCAGGCTGAGGGAACACCGCCCCCCCCTCCCAGTGCACAAATTTCATGCACCAGGGCTCTAGTTTTATATAATCCTTGTTGCTTAACTTAAAACCTCTCATTTCCTTCTCCTATCCTATCCCCAACTCCAGGCAGGTGTTAGGATAATACTCACATGTCTGTAAAACACTCTGAGATCCTTGGCTAGAAGGCAGCTCTGTGTAGAAGCAAAAAGTATTTTGTTTTAGTGTTTGGCCATTGACCCATGGAGCAATTGTCTGGGATTGGGAACACACAAAATATTTACCTTGCTTAGCTTTTTCTCTTTTACAGTTGATTACAATGAGTACCACTGATATGAGTAGGAGTGCCAAGAAAACCAACGGGATCAACACCATCAGTATAAGCTCTAGCTGAGTATCCTCCTCATCATTGAGGGTATAATTCGTATAGTCAAATTCTATTTCTGTGGTCAATGCAGCAACTGTACTTATAACAGTAGTATCTTCATCTGTAGGTTCCACATTCTGGGTGACATCTGTTGACTCATCTTCTGACTCATTTTCTGCCTCAGAATACTCTGTGAGAACACACACACAAAATTGAGATTGCTATGGAGACAAAGCTAGTAAGTTATATTTTCAATGATATTTTAAAATTTTTCCTACATGCATCCAGTGGTAAACTTGATTTCCTGAATTGGACCTTCCAGTTCAGTGTGTTACAGAGTATTGAAGTAACATAAATGGAGCTCAAGCTGGGAGTACATTGAACATGGAATCAGAGTCCAGATAAACCTCCCACAAATGCAGACAGTTTAGCCTTGACCGATACTTTAGATACATTTAATCAAAGGCATTAAAAACCTTTGCCCTGTCATGGATGATATTCTGAGACATCTCCTATAGGGTATCATATTTTAATAACATTTCTGAATAAATCGAAGCCCACATGTACTGAAAGGTAGGTACTTGCCACATAACACTGAAAGGTAGGTACTTGCCACATAACACTTTTAATAAAAGGCTACCTATCAGTGGAAAAGAATTTTTTGAAATTGCGGTGACTGCTTCAGTTTCAGCATCAGGGCTCACATTCTGCAGAGAAACGTGTCTGCCTCCGAGATTATCTGACAGAAATCCTCCTGGATTCTAAATAAAAATACAATGTGTACTTCCTTTGTAAAGTGAAATTCCCAAGGGGAATTCAGAGACTAAAGAAATGGTACCAATATTTAAAAGTATTTAGTAAAATGAATCTTTAGAACTTCCCCTATGTAGAAACTCTGAGCAAGTTAATTCTGTTTGAACTTCAGATTGTGTTGGAAAACCATCATGTGGTTCATCACAGCACTGGAAAGGACTATTATTTGAAAGATCTTTCCTTGCCTGGCTATGTGATAGGTGGGCTAAAGGTTTTCACCTACCATGTTACAACGTTGCCTATCATTCAGAGGGGGCCCAGTTGAGGAAAATAGAATATGAGTTTAGTCTACAGAACACTTATCAGATGAGTTAATTTTTGTGAAAGCTCTTTCTAAGGTGTTATGCAAATGGAAAAGTTGGCTGTTTTAAACTATGCCCTGTTGCTACAGGCTAGACCAGTGCTCCATAGAATGACCTAGCTGGCCACAGCAGAGGCAATCCAGTACCTTGTCTAGATGCATGACTGTATGACAACGGATTCATCTGACTTGATTTATAAAACCTTTGTTTGATCACAGTCTAATTATTTTGGTTATATATATATAAACATTTCCGTTTTCCCCAAGACCAGGGAATCCACTTGATAATCACATGAGTGATCCATGCAATGACGAACTGCAGAATGTAACTAACTGGTGCTCCTCACCTGTATGTACCAAAAGCAGGATTAAAAAAAAAAACAACTCTACCATTTATTGACCTCTGCCTTCTGGATTAAGTGACTTTGCCCTATATTTATGTCTTTGAAATAAAGTAAGTCAATGCTGTATTCACTCAAGCTTTGATATATCACATATCATCCTGGGTCAGGAAAAGATATTTGTCTACCAGGCAGCGACCTCATTAAACTCATTCGCTTGTAGGACTGCTAGAAGCAAAATGCATTCTTTACTGAAAATCCAGGCCACTGAAGACCTGACTGGGGGGTGGGGGCGGTGAGTGGGGAAATGGAGGAGGGGTACATACACAAGTGGAGTTGGTGGTAATGACCCTTTTCCTTGAGGTAAGTGCTTATGGATCTTTCTCATACATCCAGATTCCCCTTTTATTTCTTTTGCTGTCTTCTGCTATCACTATAGCTGCTGCTACGATTCCAAGCGAACCTTTGTAAAGAACTTACTAAGAGCCCAGTCCTGTGCTCTGCCTTTTAGCTGGATGAATTCATTTTGTCCTCACCACTTTTTCAGATAGAAACTGGGGCCAAGAGGTTCCACGACTTGCCCACGATCACAGAGCTATCATGGAGGAGTGAGGGTTTGAACCTAGGCGGGCTGATGGCAGAACCTGGCTGGAATGTAATGATTACAAATCCTGACGTGGTGAACAAGAGAGGGGACCTCATAGTCTTGCCCATCAGTTTCCAAGGAGGTGGCTTCCTGGCTTAAAGGGCAAGGGAGAGTAAGGGTTCCCAGAAGCCTCGGCCGTGCCAGAGCTCTCGCTAAGCTTCTCAGCCCAGACCGCTGTGAACAAAGCTGCCGGGATGCAGGGTCTTCTCAGTGCCTCTCCAAGGAAGGCCAGCAAGTTCCCAGGGGAACACTCAGCACCCTGAGTCACCACTTGACCCGTGGCCCCAAAGAAAAGAAAACGGGAAAATAAATAAGCTAGCAGGGAAAAGGAGGGCTTTCCGATAATAGGAAATGAAGGAGAAATGGAAAGAAGGGCAGCAGATGGTCCTGGGTTGTGTACATTTGTTTTTCAGCATAAGAGACAATGCTGGTTCACTGGTGGCCATTAGTGGCCTTTTTGAATGAAAGGGGCCAGAACGTCTCTCTACAATATCCCTCTCACACATATGTTTTCCATGTTAAACATCATTTACTCAGTAAGATTCTCTAGTGGCTAAATAAATGAGAATCAAGTCTCTCTCTCTCTTTTCTTTACTCTGCAAGCCTTCATCTCCAGACTCTCCTATGACATCCTTCCCCACAGCTCTCCCTGCCCAAACCCTCCACGATAGCTTCAAAGTAATAAACAACAGCCACTGACATTTACCGAGTGCTTAGTATGTGCCAGGTACTAGGATAAACATGCACTACCTAATTTAATCTTTACAACTTCCTTGTTCACATTTTTAAAAATATATTTTTATTAATTTCAGAGAGGAAGGGAGAGGGGGCGGGGGAGAGAGAGAAAGAAACATCAATACTGAGAGAGAATCATTGACTGGCTGCCTTCTGCACATCCCTTACTGGGGATTGAGATTGCAACCCGGGCATGTGCCCTTGATCAAAATTGAACCCAGGATTCTTCAGTCTGCAGGCCGGTGCTCTATCCACTGAGCCAAACCAGCTAGGGCTCTTGTTCGCATTTTACAGTGTGAAGAAACTGAGTCTTGAATGTCGGGCTGGAGTATAACCCTGTCATTTAGGCTGTAAGTCCCACTGATACATAGGGTTTTTGAAGCTGCATCCCCTCGAGCATAGGTGCCCAGTGACAGTGAGGGGCTTAGTCATCACTTTTCACTTAGGAAGTGTGGGAATTTGGACAAATTATTTACCCCTTAATGATAATGTTCTAATCTGTACAACAGGAGTGATCGATCCCCAAGGTCCCATCTATTGCCACATCTTTATGTTGATTCTAAAGCCTTGATCTTGTTTTTCATTAGAATTTTTGAATAGGTGCTGTACACATGGTACTAAGCTCAGCAAGGAAATTTCTCTACCACCCTTTCCCCCGTTTGTTACCCTCCCCAGAGATAACCACTGTTTCCGCTGCCTTCCCAAGAAACTCTGTGCCTATACAAGTATCATTTCTTGTTTTATGAACACAAATGACAGCAAAAGAAGTTAAATCTTGTTCTGTCTCTTATTTCACTTAAAATTTGACTCAAATATTCTTCCATGTCTGCATATAGAAAGCTGTCTTCTGTTATTTGGAAGTATCATAACCTATTCCTATTAATAGAGATTTAGGTTATTTCTTTGTATTTTTAATGATGCTACAACAAACAGCCCTGCACACCCTCCAGTTTACACATTTGCAAGTACTTTCTGCAGTGTATCTCAAGAGGGGGGCCGCAGAGAAGGGGGTGTTGGGTGTAATGGGAAGGGGAACAGCATCAAACTACTCTTGGTGGTCCGCTCTCACAACTTCTCCAAGACAACTCTAGCTCAGTCGTCATACAAGAGAACTGGCAGAGATGAAGTCAGGAAAGGGCTGGGTAAGCAGGGAGTCTATGAAGGGAAAGAGGGGGAAGTTGTAAACATTGGGGATCAGCCCCAAGAATTTGTGCCGGAAGCATCAAATGTCTTCAAAGGGATCAGGAAAACCAGGTGGGCCATAGAATCACATCCTCAGTAATCAGGAGGACAAAGGTGAGAGGAAGAAAACCAGAGGTGGACAAAATCAAGGTGGAAACAAGAGAGGAGCCAGAGTCACAAGAGTAGGGATGGAAGTGGAGCTGGCCGAGGGCAGCTGGGGGGCTTTTACCGAAGCATTACAAGTTCCTCCCATGGCCTGTGGGCTAACAGCAACTCTTAACCCAGTGGACACGGGACCCTCTGACACTGTGCGGCCTAAGACACCAGGGACCCAGCCTTCACCAAGAAGCACTTGCTAAGGCCCAATACAGTCAACAGTGATTTCCTGTAGGAGCCATCCTATGCTTCTTAGATAGAAGTGACATGTACAGCCTTAGGAGCCCAACACCACTATTGAGGAACCCAGAACTCTTTTAGGTAACGAGTTGCAGGATGAACCCTGCAGAAGGTGTAGAGCAATTCCTGCATTGTGTGAGGACTTCCTGGGCATCTCCATGGCACCGTGGAGAAAAGGATTTGGATTCAGAAGAGGAGGCTTGACTCTGTAGAGGGGAGGGGGTGGAAGGGAAGAGATTAACCAAAGAAGTTATATGCATAACCCAGGGACACAGTAGGGTGTTGGGTAGATGAGGGTCAATGGAGGGATAAAAAGGAACATCTGTGATACTTTCAACAATAAAGATAAATTAAAAGGAGAAGAAGAGTGGGGCTTGAGACGGTGCTGCCTTCTCTAGCAGTGGGGCCTGGGAAGAGCCCCTCACTTCTCCAGCCCTTCCTTCCCTAAAGGCCAAGAAGGGAGGCCTGCTGCTCTGGACAGGCCTGCTGTCCCAAGGCGTTTGAATGAAGAGCAAAGGAAATCACAAACGTGAAAATGCTGTATAACCCACCAGGTGCCACACCTATGCCAGGGGTCCGTAGATTTGCTATTTCCTCTGTCCTCCACCCATTTCTGTCCTCATCTATAGATGTATCTGTTTCTCAGGAGACTAATCTGCCTGATGTAACTTCTTCATTTTAGTGTTGTATCTTCTTATCTAAATTTGAACATATTTCAGAGTAAAAGGGGTGGGGCCGGGGGTAAACACAGAAGAAGCTGCAGAGGATAAAGATGAAGAGGATCACATGTGAGAATAAAGAGAGAGGCATCAGCCAGCAAAAGTACAGAGAAGAAGAAAAAACAAGGACAGTGTATTAAGAGCAAAAGGGCTGTGAGACAGTCAGCTGGTGTGGCTGTGTACCCTATGTGAGACCTGCCTGTGGAATGATGGGGGTGGGGGGGCAGGGGCGGGAGTGGGGGGCTCAAGGAAGCAGGCTGGCCCTAGCTCTCTCTTCCTTTCAGGTGGCCCATCATGGCTATCTCAAATGACCCCAATGAAACTCTCCCAGGAATTCTCCCTCCTACCATTTCTCTTTCTCTGCTCAGATAATGGAGCATTATGAAGAGATCATGGGAGTGGTCAGGTGAATGACGAAACTAAGCTGAAGTATTTCACTTTTAATCCAGATAATAAGCTGCACCATGTATAGAGTCAGTTACAAATGATTATTGACAATATCCATGCAAACAATCTGGGACTCCTATTTCACACATCTGGTGAGGACCCTGGGGGAATCCTTATAAGTGGGAAAATGGGGGAAATGCATGAGTTGAGCCTGGCAGCTCTAGCAGCAGAGCGGGCACGTGGCCACCTTTATCACTGCTCTCAGCATCATCACTAAGCGGAAATGACTCTGCTTCCTGGTGAAGCAAACGACCCACTTCCCTTTTCTTGAAAGTGGAGGACCTTGGTGTTGAGCCATTGGAACCCCTTCCTGCATGGACACTGTCTCTGAAGTGCTCTGTCTTCTCTCTGGTTTACTTGGTCTCAAAACAGTATTAACTTATTGCTTAGTGTCTGAAATCATCATTCATGTACTGTACCTGCTTATTGTCTGTCTCCTCCTCTGTTTCACACTACATCTATCACAACCTGGAACCTATCTGCTGTGTAGTGGGCATCCTATCTAATAAAGAGGGAATATGCTAGTTGACTGTCATGCCCTCACAAAAGATGGCGGCGCCCACAGCCACAAGATGGTGGCGCCAGTCCCCTCAGTTCCGCCGGGGTGGCAGGTGCGTAGCACGGCCAGGCTCACCCCCAGGTGGGCCCGGCCGCTCCACAGCCTGCCTCTGGAGTCCCCCAGTCCCCTCAGCCCCCCAGCCACCCAGAGCCGGCCCAAGGTGCAGGCAAGCCTCGGATGTTGGCTGCCCAGCCACTCAGGGTTGGCCTGAGGGACGACCAAATGACTGAACAAGCAGGCTGTGTGGGGCAACCAGGCCGGCAGGGGGGTTAGCAAGGTATGACTAAACAACTGAACAACCAGGCTGCATGGGGCGACCAGGCTGGCGGGGGGGGGGGGCAGTTGGGGGTGACCAGGCAAGCAGGGGGGGCTGTTGGGATGACCAGGCTCGCAGGGGGGGCAGTTGGGAGCGACCAGGCTGGTGGGGGAGGGCAGTAAGAGGCAACCAGGCTGGCAGGGGGGGCAGTTGGGGGCAACCAGGCTGGCGGGGGGATCAGTTGGGGGCGATTAGGCTGGCAGGGGGAATAGTGAGGGGTGACTAGGCCAGCGGGGGGGCAGTTAGGGGCAACCAGGCCAGTGAGGGGGGGCAGTTAGGGGCGACCAGGCTGGCAGGGGGGGCAGTTAGGGATGGTCAGGCCAGCGGGGGAGGGGCAGTTAGGAGCAACCAGGTTGGCAGGGAGGGGGCAGTTGGGGGTGACCTGGCCGGCAATGGGGGAAAGTTAGGGCGACCAGGCCAGCAGGGGGGGCAGTGAGGGGCGATCGGGCCGGCAGTGAGGGGCAGTTAGGGGCAACCAGGCAGGCAGGCAGGTGAGTGATTAGGAGCCAGCGGTCCAGGATTACGAGAGGGATGGCCCCCAAGGGATTCCGGATTGGAGAGGGTGCAGGCTGGGCTGAGGGGACACCCCCCCCCCATGCATGAATTTCATGCACTGGGCCTCTAGTTCATAAATAGTTGTTTAGGAAATTAAAAATAGGCCATATTAGTCTGAGGTAAAAAGTCACACCTCTCACCTTGTTATCAAGAGTCTAACATCCGCCGAAACCGGTTTGGCTCAGTGGATAGAGCGTCGGCCTGCGGACTGAAAGGTCCCGGGTTCGATTCCGGTTAAGGGCATGTACCTTGGTTGCGGGCACATCCCCAGTAGGGGGTGTGCAGGAGGCAGCTGATCGATGTTTCTCTCTCATCGATGTTTCTAACTCTCTATCCCTCTCCCTTCCTCTCTGTAAAAAATCAATAAAATATATTAAAAAAAAAAAAAAAGAGTCTAACATCCACTTGGCCGGTGTGGCTCAGTGGTTGAGCATCCACCTATGAACCAGGAGGTCACAGTTTGATTCCTGATCAGGGCACATGCCTGGGCTGCAGGCTCAATCCCCAGTGTGGGCCATGCAGGAGACAGCCGATGAATGATTCTCTCATCATTGATGGTTCTCTCTCTCTCCCTTTCCCTTCCTCTCTGAAATCAATCAATCAATCAATATATATATATATATATATATATATATATATATATATATATATATATATGAGTCTGACATCCTCCTCTATCTATCAACCCCCATTTAGAAAAACACACAGGGTATTCTTTATCATGAAGAGAAATAGGAATCAAAGGTGGTTTTCTCTCAAAAAAACTACATGAATTTTTTAAAGACACTGGGGTATGAGAGGAATTGCTTAATGCAAAGTTGTGAATCCCTAGTGATGAAACTTCATGTTTCTATTTTTTAGTTTTGTTTATTTATGTTTTTGGCAGGGGATTTAGTGTTCCCCATGGCTTCCACATGTATAGGCCAAGGGACTTTGTTCTCCTGGGAGCTGGATGCTCATGGGGAGAGAGTGTAGTTTTCATTAGAAGCTTGGTTGTACTGCGTAGTTGACAGTGTTTATTAAGTGAAAACATTCTCTTGATATACTTTTCCTGACATACTCACTTGAAGAATATAGGGTCAGAATAAACAGCTGGTTTAACAGATGCAAGGAAAAGCATGCACGGAACGTTAATGGCAGATTTTACATATTGAAGGGTAGTTTAGGTAAAGCAGTGCCGACGTTTTGTACACCCTTTCATGTCAGCCATCGGCAGTGAAAATGACTGTTAAAAATATATTTCTTTTGCTTATTTTGAGGAGGGTCATCTGGTAAGATGCTTTCATGCCATCATCTGCTCTGGGAATTGACTTGTGAAGCCAAATTGTTGTTTTTTTTTACCTCATTGCCTTAAAAAATGCACACCTGCATTTTCAATTTATTATCAGACTAGATTGTATGCTGGTACGGTCCCTAGGACTAGCCTGCGATCAGGGCCATCTTCCCCAGCTGCTGGCAGCTGGTCCCTATCCCCCGCTGCCACTCACCCCAGTTCCCTGTTTGCCATCCAGTGATGGGAGCCTGATGGCTGGGGGAGGGACTGAGAGGTCAGCTGTTCACGCCCACTCGTCGGCCCCAACCCCGCTGCTGGTCACCTTCTGTGTGTGGGGAGACCAGTGGGGCAGGGTCCTTGGCCTGGCACCACCGCATTCCCCGCCACCCACTCTGGGTCACCGTTTGCCATCAGCAATCGGAGCCTACCATCCAGGGAAAGGGACCAAGAAGTGGTCAGTGCACCTCATAGTGACTGGTTGAGTGGTCATTGTGGTCATTCTGCCATTATGGTTGCTGGGCTTTTATTATATAGGATTAAAACACACCCCACAATGGGGGCCCACGAAGCTCTGATGTCTGTTTCTATTTTATTTTGATGTCTTTTTTAGAGAAAGTTTGCTCATATCTAATCAGACTTTCCAAGACCCTGTTGTCTCTAGTTTGAAGTTAACCACCTGGGGAAGCTGGGTTTTTCACTGTCCGACTACATTTTTGTATACTGAAATCCTATTCTGGCCTGTAGTGACTAGAAGATTCAAGGAATGTATGTATTTTTTTAAATATATTTTTATTGATTTCAGAGAGGAAGAGAGAGAGAGAGAGAGAGAGAGAGAGAGAGAGAGAGAGAGAGAGAGAAACATCAATGATGAGAGGGAATCACTGATCGGTTGCCCTCTACTGGGGATTGAGCCTGCAAGGCAGACATGTGCCCTGATAGGGAATCAGACTGTGACCTCCTTGTTCATAGCTGACGCTCAACCACTGAGCCACACCAGCTGAGCCAGGAATGTATGCATTATATATGTTTAAGTGCACACACACACTAGAGGCCCGGTGCATGAATTCGTGCATGGGTGGGGTCTCGCTGGCCTGGCCCCAATCAGGACAGATCAAGACTGGGCCTGTTGGGAGGAGGAGATGGCGGGAGGTTGGCGAGTCAGCCCGCCCTGATCAGGGCCCAATCAGGGCCTGGCCGGCTGGGGGAGGGGCTGCGGGCAATTGGCCAGCGGGCCCCACCCCCAAATGGGATGGGGGGTTGCTGACTGGGGCCAGTGGCCTGGGGGAGGGGCCATGGGTGGTTGGCCAGCTAGCCTACCCTGCCTCTGATTGGGGTGGGGGAGCCAATCTGGGTTGGGGCTCGGTAGGGTGAGGGGCTGTGGGCTGATCAGGGTGGTGGGGGCCCATCAGGGGTGGGGCTGGCCAGGGGGTGAGGCTGCAGGAGGTTGGCAGGCCGGCCCCACCCCCTATTGGGGTGGGGGGTGCAATCAGGGGTGGGGCTGGCCAGAGAGAGGGGCTGCAGGCCAATCAGGGTGGTGGGGGCACATAGGGTGTGGGGACAGCCAGGGATAGGGCTGCGGGAAGTTGGCCAGCCAGCCCCGCCCCCTATTGGGATGTGGGGGTTCGATCAGGGGTGGGCTGGCCGGGGGAAGGGGCCACAGGAGGTTGGCTGGCCAGCCCCACCCCCAGATCAGGCCAGTTCACTGGCCACAGTGGGCATCATAGCAACTGGTCATTGTTGGTTCCGGTCGTTACAGATGCTGGCTTTTTATATATATAGTTATTTTAATTGATTTCAGAGAGGAAGGGAGAGAGACAGAAACATCAATGATGAGAGAGAATCATTGATCATCTGCCTCCTGCATGCCCCCAGGGGGGATCGAGCCGGCAACCCAGGCATGTGCCCTTGACCTGGAATCTAACCCCAGGACCCTTCAGTATGCAGGCAGACACTCTATCCACTGAGCCAAACCAGCTAGGGCAGATATGTATGTATCTTTATGGGACAGGATACAGACACACTTTTAACATTTAAAACTTCTTCCTACCATCAGTGGAATAGTAGACACAAAGTGCTTTAAAAATGAAAGGATCAAGGATTATGAAAGGAAATTGTTAACGTTACTAACCTGAATAGGTTTCTGTTGTTTATTATATTTCCCTCTCTCTCTCAATTTCAAAATTACAATTTAAAAGAGTAACTTAATAACCCATGTTCCTCGCCATGCCCTACCCTCTACCTGCTGCCTACGCCAGCCTCCCTCTGAGTGGGGAAGGGAGAAACGCAGCCCATGGGATGAAGTGGCTGGGCTCTTGTATGGGTCACCGCAGCCCTCCGTCCTGGCATGGCACCAGCACAAGCTCAGCGTTGCCAGAGAGGCAACTGCAAGACAGAGACAAACCACAAAATAAGTGGTAGGTGTATGTTTGTGATAAATCAGAGATCAGGAAAGCAGGGAAAAGAGATGTGGCTACTGATGTACCTTCACCATGAGCTACAGGAAGAATGAGGAGCGGGTGCAACCAAAAGTTCCCTGTCGCCCACCTATGGTGGAGCAGAGAGCAAGAGTCTGTTTATTGTGTGAAGGTTTTTTGGAGGGTCAGGGAGGAAGCAAGTGCCTGAGGTACCTGAGGGGAGCAAAATAATGGGTGAGATTTTCTAGGATTGGCAATGACCTTGAACAGGTCTCTAAAGCTGGCTTGCTGCTGATCCTATTTCATCTTGAAAGAGAATCAATCCTGCCTTTCCATCCCAGGTAGCTAACAGGCCTCAAGTAGTCAGAATTTTAGTATTGCAGCTTGAGTAACTGATGTTGTGCTATTCTCACTCTCTTATTAACTTCTTTTCAATAATTATTAATGTAATCCTATTATTCTGTTCTCATTTAGTTTTAATGGGATAAATCACATGGATAAATTCTCTAACGGTGGTCCAGTCTTGGATTCCTGGTCTTATTCTACTTACTCATTGGTAGTTTCTTTTCTTTTCTTTTCTTTTTTTCCAAGATGGTTTCTTGTTATTTCAATGGCTGACCTAGGACTCAGCCTAAATATTCTCCTAGCATTTATTAGTTGGCAACATGGTGTTGTAAGACCCATGGAAGAGGAGAGTTTCAATAATTGGTTAATTAAGCCAAATGGCACAGAGAAAAACATAAATTAAGGATGGAAATGGGTCCTGTGGATTAAGCTATTAAGAGGCAGTGGTACCCCAGATAAAGCAAGTGCTGTGGTTGACATAGTAGCCAGATTGCAGTGGGCCGAGAAATGAATGGAAAGTGAGAAAATGAAAATGTCTTTCAAGGAGATTGGGGAAATCTCTAAACGATGGAGGAGAGCGAGATGGGGACATGGGAGTGCTGGGAAAGAATGCAACAGACTCTCGCATTATTTTTCATTGTGAATGTATACCTGTCAAAAAGAACAGAGAAAAATGAAACGGGTAACATGGTATTATATTAAATATTTCCACATTGACTAGAGTGATTGGCAAACTTTTTCTTAAAGGATCACAGAATAAGTATTTTAGGTCTTGAGGCCAAGAGGCAAAATACAGGCTATTATGTAAGTTCTTAAGAGATCATTACTTTTTTTTTTTTAAATCATTCTTAGCTCAAAGGTCAGTTACTATTTTTTATTATTTTGAGGTTACTATGGAGTTGGTTGAGACAGCAAGAGCTGTGAGGAAGGTTGTCACAGGACTGTCCTGAGATGGAGGCTTGAAGATTAAAAAAAAAAACAAGAGAGGGGCGGGGATGGAGGGAGGGAGAGAGTGAAAGGGAAAGAGGGAGAAAAAATAAGCAACTGCAGTGATTTCAGTAAAGTTCAAAGTCCAAGTCAGATGTGCCACCCCAGGCTGATCCACCGTCATCCATCATCCTGACACTGTGGGCCTGGCCCCTCCTCTGGTTTTGAATTTGGTTTTGTCTACTTCTTTCGCTTTGGCAATCACTTTGGTTTCCTTGATTACCTGCTTCTGGTTAGCGACTTGGCTCCACTGCTAACTCTGGTTTGCACTTTTAATAAGGTTTTGGCACCTCCTTCTGTGACTCCTGAAGGCTGACCCCAGAGGCCTGCCCTCCCCATCCCAAGCTGAGGTTTAAGTCTGAGGTCCAAGCACCAGCCCTCCTCAAGCCCAGCACATCCCTGTCTGAGTTTCTTTCAAATTCTATTTTGTGGTAACAGGGCAAGGGTTGTATTGGTTAAATATTTACAGTAGCTTGGTGATAGGGTCAGAAAATTTGGGGTTCTGCTACATAGGGTGAGTCACCCTCTGTGTGCCAGGTTCTGCCCTCAGTGGCCCCAAGATTTCCATCACGAATAGGAGTTGACAGATACAACAAGCAACAAGAATAATAGTAGGTCTACAAAATCTTCAGATAAAAGTTATCGAATAATAATATGTTTAAAATAAAGACATAAAAGAAGAAATAAATAACACAGGAAGATAATAAAACCAAGACACAATATATATAATATATTGTAGATGAAGGATTTTCTAGAAATAAAAAATATGATAGCTGAAATTAAAAGCCCAATGGATGTGTTAAGCAGCAAGATAGACTAGGTGAAGGCACTCATCTACCCTTCCACCAGCGGTTCAGAGTTCCTGTTTCTCCACATCTTTGCCAACATTTGAGGGTGGTGCAAACTATACAAACTATGCACAAGTAGGCAAATTGCAGGTTGCATTGTTTCTTTACAGAATTGAGCTCATCCCAGCCAAGATCCTGCCCCCTTCTGATTTCCTGGGTCATCCTTTTAGACGCAGAGGGACTTTAAGCCTCAGTAAATCCCTCTCTGCGTGTGTGTGTGTGTGTGTGTGTGTGTGTGTGTGTGTGTGTGTGTGGTGTGTGTGTATGTGTGGTCCTTGGGGTCAGTTCTCTCCCACAGCAAGGCTGGGCTTTTCCTCCCTGGTTCCCACACCCTGAAGCCTCTTATCCAGTGACTTCAGCATTGGTCTACCTGCTTCTGGTGTTAACTATGCTAATCCCCAGATTCTGTTTTGTTCACTCTATACCTTTCAGCCCCTCCCTTCCCCCTCTCCAGGCCAAAGTTTAACCCAACTCTCACCACTCCTTTCCCTGTCAGCCAGTCTCTGACCACACCACAAACACCTTCTTTATTAACATGTGGTAAGTTACCTTAGAGCCCAGCCAAGAGTTTATGTGTGTCTACCTACAGTTGGGAAGGCACCAGAGACATATTTTTCCAAACCTGAAACTAGACACATAGCCTGAAAACCCAGAGGCAATATAGTAGTGTATAGTACTGTGGTCGGCAAACTGCGGCTCGCAAGCCACATGTGGCTCTTTGGCCCCTTGAGTGTGGCTCTTCCACAAAATACCACGGCCTGGGTGAGTCTATTTTGAAGAAGTGGCATTAGAAGAAGTTTAAGTTTAAAAAATTTGGCTCTCAAAAGAAATTTCAATCGTTGTACTGTTGATATTTGGCTCTGTTGACTAATGAGTTTGCCGACCACTAACTGTTAGAGCATAGACTCCTGAAGCTGAATCTTACTTAGATCTACTGCTTAGCTGTGTGACCTTGGGCCAATCATTTAACTTCTCTGTGCCTCAGTTTTCTCAGATGTAAAACAGGGATACTAGTACCCATTGTATAAGGCTGTGATGAGAACTAAATGAATTAGTTAATGGGAAGTGTTTAGAATAGTGCCGGGCATGTAATGAGCACTGTATATGTTCCCTATCATCATCGTTACTACTTCACTGGGACTGTCCCAGAAAATCGCAGGTGGCAGTCACACTCATTGAAACGAGGACAGTGCCAGAAAGTGCCACTTGGTTTACGCAACTGGCATTTTCTTCTGTTCCTTATCTTCTTCTCAAGGTTCACTAATCAGTAATTACATGGTTCTTACTCTTCTGAAACAGCCCAGACTATCTCCCAGTCCTCTCTGTCAAATCCGGTGTTTGACTCTGGCCACCCAAACAGGGGCAGCCACCTTGTTTCTGCCTTCTGCCCTTGACTTTCTTTCTACAAACCATCCTGCCTGCAGCAGCTAATAAATCCCATGCCTTTGGTATCTGAGAAGTTGCTTTTAGCTTGCTGATAGTGTTCAGCTGACATTGACAGGGCCCAGGGTAAGGCATGAGGTAGGCATGTCTCCTTTCACTCCGGGGGCAGAATGTCACCCCTTGAAGCTGAACTTTCTTAGCATCTGACACTGGCCAAGATACCTGGGCCCAGAGCTTTGCTTTAACTACGGTATGCTCTTCTGTTTGATCCAAATCCCAGAAAAGCTGTTTTCTCATTTCCCTCCTGGTGACTTCTAAGTGGATTATTCACTTGGGATAGTAATCAATTCTTCATCAGGCTCTCAATCTACACAAAGAGAAAGATGCTGACTCAGAGGTAATGAGGCAGGCCTCAAGGAACTGCAGGTATTAGATAATGTTGCCTGATTGTGGTTACTAAAGGCCTCATTTGAGACATATCCCTTAATATGCTCACAAGGGAACGTTGGGCTGTTCAGGAGATTGGATTCTCCCACCAGACAGCTCCAAGGAAATACAAGTGTGACACCTATAAACCAACTCACATCCTCAAGTCTTAGGCACCATCAGATCAAAAGGATATACATTAATTTAAAAATTATATATTCAGTCTTTAATTTAGAATAGCCTTTTCCTCGACTAATCTCAAAGTAATACCCTTTGATTATACATACATTTTGCAAGGGGCAATTTTGTATTTTCAGACCTGGGGAATCCAGGAAGGGCCCAATAAATGTGTTGGATTAGCTAGATAAGCCCTGTGCTTGACTACAATGCAGATTATCATCTGTGATTTAAATGCAGCTTTTCATCTTTGACTTCTGACATGCTAACACTACCTGTTATAACACTACAGCTCAGTGTGACTAGAAGGGTGTGGCTAGGGAGTGGGAGGACACATGGAAGGAGGTGCCACTGGGAAGGAGATAGGTGTGAGTCCAAGGAGCATAAATGAGGAGCCACTGGAGGTTTTTAAGAGTCACATGATCAGGTAGGGTCTCAGAAAGAGAAGTTTTAAGGATCGAGTCTCTTCAGATTTTCCTTCTGCATCTCCCCAATTGCAAATACTTCTATTCATTTTTAAGAAGCTCAAGAAAATCCTCAGGCAAGATTAATATTGCTCTCGGGGGAGGGGAGGGGTGTTTGTGGCAGTCATAAGGGTTACAAGAGGTGGAAATGGGATGGCTAGGCTCCACTTCCTTGGGTGTGCTGAGGGGTGCCCTGAGGAAAAAGGAGTCTGGTTCAGTGGTCTTGGCAGGGGGTGTGGTTGGTCCCCTCGGCGAGAGGAGAGAACCCTGGAGTCCATGACAGAAAAGCTGACTAGCAGGGATTCAGACGTCTCAACTTCCTCTGCCTCAGTTTCTTCCCCTGGACCCCCCAGTGCAGCTCGAGCTGCATAATCTTTAGGCTCCCTTCCAGCTCCAAAACTTTGTGCATAAAACATTGTCCCCCAAACTTATTTTAAACGCTATCCTCAATTTCAACCAAACACCTTTTCCGTTGGAATGGTTTGCCTTTCACCTTTCATTTCCCATCTCAAAAGCCTGGAGGGACCATGTGGAGGGCACTCACACGGAAAGAGAAATTGGAGGGGTGGGTGTGGTTGGATGCTAACTGCTAATCTCCAGGAAGTTGTGACATCTGTTAGATCATCAGTGCCTAATGCCCCATCCTAATTAAAGAACTGCAGCTTGAGAACTCTCCTGTTGCTTGAAGTTCTGCCCTACACCAGAAGCAGGTAGCATGCCCTGAAGAAACCATGGGCAGCAAGTTTATTTACCCAAGGGCGAGTCAACACAACCGTAAGAGGCATTTGAGGGTGACCATGCTTGCTGTAACAACTGTCAAGGATATAAACCGATAGCTGCTCTTAGCGCAAAAGAATTAGATTTAACATTTTGCCCTTTTCAATAGCATTGTTTGCAATTATTAGCATATCACTTTTTTAAACAAAGCATCAGTAACAATCAACTCAAAGAAATTTTCAATTGTCAATTTTGTTACTCCCCCCATAGTAACAAGATCAAATAAAAACAAATGAAGGGCCTTTCTTGAAAAGTTAAGAGTGGATGCCTGGGAACGCCTCAGATAATTTCCTGTTTGCATTTTTCTAAACTTATGTTTTTCTTTCGTAGACTTTCCAGTAGTAAATCTCCATACCACAATTTCTCGAGGCGTTTTTGAAACCAGCAGACTTCTCAACCCACACGGTTAAAATCAAATGTATTATTATTTCTCTGTTTCAGCTGAATGAAACGTTCTTTTCCACGAACTGCCAAAGACTTTATGGTTTCCTTAATATGCCCATTAAAGCGGGTAAATTACAGGGACCCACATATCTTAGAAGACAAAAGGATTGCAGGGAGGTCACGGTAAGCGATCGGGCTAGAGCACGATTTGATAGCTGCAGGGGAAGGCAAGTTCACCCTCCCACCCCACTACCTTAAAAAGACAGTTCGAATTTCCTGCACTTCTTTCACAAAAAAAAAGGATTACATTTTTCTGGGTGTTAGCCTCCCCGGCAGAGTTCTATCGCCTCGGGCACCAAACAAGGCTTCATTATCCTCCTCCCTGCAGTGGAGGTAGCTTACCCTGAGCCCGGCCAGTGAGGAAGAGCGCGATTGTCAGGGCACAGAGGAGGGCAGCGCTAGGAGCCTTCATGTCAGCTGGCCTGGGCGCTGCCTCCCGCACGCACGATGCTGCTGCGCTGGCTCCAGCCTCCTTGAAACGTGAACATTTCCTGTTTCCTGCTTGTTTGGGTAGGTGCTAACTTGAAGGAGAAGTGTTTGCCTGTTTTTTTAGGAAGTGATGTAATTCTGCAGGAGCCTGTCAGACCAGCAAGGATTGCAAAAGAGAAGTTGCTCTTCAATCGCTGATGCAGTTAGCACGCCTCCCAAGCCCTTTCCAGCCCCCGCCCAGCCACGTCCGTTGCTCAGGTGTCGTTCGGAATCTGAGAGTGGGGGTCCTGAACCACGTGCATTCTTGATTTGTGATTTTAGTCAACCGGCAGGTGAGTCTCTGTGGCGGAGTCTAGAGCAGCGTTAGCCAGCGGTAGGACTTCCTGAGATGATGGAACTGTTCCAGACCGGTGCTGTCCAGGACAGTAGCCATTAGCACTTGAAATGAGGCTAGTGCGAACTGCATATTTAGCTTCCTGCTTTATTCATTTAAGTCTAAATAACTCCGTGTAGCTAGTTCTGCCACGGTGGACAGAGCAGGAGCATCAGCACCACCGTGAGATCAAGGCCAGGCCACTTCTCTCCAGCCAGGCCCAGCCTCCTTCCTGGGCCCTGGAGGAATGCCCCTCCATCAAGGCTCAGGGAGAGGGAGGGGCCCATGCCACACCCAAGCCTGGAAGGTGTGCTCTGCTTCCCTGGAGAGAAATGATCTTTTTATGTTGGTTTTGGGGAGTTACTTTCTGTTCATTTTGTTTTTTTCCTTTTTTTCTTTATAAAGACTTTATTTATTTTTTTAAGTCTTTAGTTTTAGGTTCACAGAAAAATTAAGAAGGTGCAGAGATTTCACCTATAGCCCCTGCCCCCACACATGCATAATCTCCCCTATTGTGACCATCCCCCATAGGCTGGTACATTTGTTACAACTGATGAACACGTCATAATCACCCAAAGTTCACTCTTGGTGTTGTACATTCTATGGGTTTGGACAAATGTGTAGTAATAATGACATGTATTTTCATTGCAGTATTGTACGGAGTAGATTTACTGGCCTAAAGATCCTCAGTGTTCCACTCAGCACCCTCCCCCAACCTCTGACTGTTACAGAATTTTCCAGGGGACCGAAAAATATGCAGGAGTATCGGAGATACAGGAACAAAACATTGTTTTTCAGATGTTTTACATGTACTAGTACAGTGACTCAGCGGAGACTGTTTCTCTCCAAATCCTGAGCAAACCAATATGGTGGAAGCTCTTCTTTTATCCCCTTTGGTTTCTTTGTCCCCCAAATATGGATGGGACTTCCAGATCTTTCTCAGGCTTTGCAAAAAACCCTGTGTGTTGGGATGGAGGCCGTGAGACCACACCTAAAGGCCTGGCCTGGTGCCAGCACTGATAACCCCCTCCGGGGGTTGTATATTGTTCATGGTTTATGGCCTCTGTAAAATGGGAGCATTTATGTAACAGGTCTCAGAAGACCAGATTGTGGAGAAAGGGGCAGTGACTTAATTATAGGCTATCAAGAATGTACATTAGGTTACTGGCACAGATTCAGATTGCTAGCCCCCCCCCCCCCCCCAAATGTCTTATTTTTCCCATCATGACAACCATTGATCTTTTTACTGTTTCTGTAGTTTTGTCTTTTCCAGAATGTCATATGCTGGACTCATACAGTATGTAGCCTTTTCAGATTGGCTTCTTTCACTTAGCAATATGCATTTAAGGTTCCTCCTTGTCTTTTTACGGCTTGATACCTCATTTCTTTTTAGCTCTGGATAATATTCTGCATGTACCACAGTGATTTATCCATTCACCTACTGAGAACATCTTGGTTGCTTCAAAATTTTGTCAATCCTATATAATAAAGAGGTAATATGCAAATTGACACTCATGACATTGCACAAGATGGCCGCCCCCATGTGGTCAAATATGGCTGCCACAAGATGGCCGGCAGGGGAGGGTAATTGTGGGTGATCAGGCCAGCAGGAGAGGGCAGTTAGGGGCAACTGGGCCAGGAGGGGAGGACAGTTAGGGGCAACCAGGTCTGCAGGGGAGGGCAGTTGGGCGTGGCTGGGCCAGCAGGGGAGAGCAGTTGGGGGCGATCGGGCCAGCAGGGGAGCAGTTAGGCATCTATCAGGCTGGCAGGGGAGTGGTTAGGGGGTGATCAGGCTGGCAGGCAGGAGAGTGGTTGGGAGCCAGCAGTCCTGGATTGTGAGAGGGATGTCTGTGGGATTGGGCCTAAACTGGCAGTCGGACTTCACCCAAGGGGTCCCAGATTGGAGAGGGTGCAGGCTGAGCTGAAGGACACCCCCTCCCCAGTGCACGAATTTTGTGCACTAGGCCTCTAGTTAAAAATAAGCTGCTATAAACATCCCTGTGCAGATATTTGTGTGTATGTAAGTTTTCAAATCCTTTGGAACATTACCAAGGGGCCTGATTGCTGGACCATATGGTAAGAGAGAAATGATCTTTTAAAGGGTGTATTTCTAAAGCAGAGTCTGTTGGGGGTTGGGGTGGGGGGGAGGGGGTTGCATTTTACCTTTCTTCCTCTTTGCATGACAATAAATTCCTCCGAGGTTGTTAACAACAAGCAAAATAGGACTGAGTTGGATTAGAATGGGGTGGAAATTCTACCCAATTAAAACAATGCAGGAAGGAGGTATCTTTAGGCCAGTGTGCAGGGAGATTAGAGTGTTAGGGTTTTGTGTTCTAACTGAAGTCCTTCCATTGGTTAGGGTCAGGACCTAAGCACTAGAGAATGCAATTTCATAATCATGGTTGTTTTGGTGCTAAGAGAGACTGGGCAGACTGAGAGGGGCATCAGACACCTATCTGTAACCCTTTCCTGCAGGTTACCATGAGTCACCACTTTCCAGTAGGTTTCATCTGCAGTGATCTGGTTGGTGTAAACACTCGAGGTGACTGGAATGTCTCTGCCCCTGACACAGCCATTAGTTTTTGGTTCAGTGCATTGCTGCTTTTTAATGTCATTAGTCACTGTTTGTCTCAGTTCATATGCACAAGAAGTAGGTTGGTGATTCGTGTAATGAGCAGTTTGCTAATGGGTTTACAGTATGGATTTTATTGTTTTAAACCGGCAATTAAGTCAACTCCTGATTTAATATGCCTTTGCCCTTTAGGTGACAACACAGAACAAATGGTGGAAGAAAATAGACGCGATCAAAACTGGATGATTGATTGGAAAGCAACAGGGAAAGAACTAT
This sequence comes from Cnephaeus nilssonii, assembly GCF_951640355.1. Classification (NCBI taxonomy): domain Eukaryota; kingdom Metazoa; phylum Chordata; class Mammalia; order Chiroptera; family Vespertilionidae; genus Cnephaeus; species Cnephaeus nilssonii. The sequence goes on along the minus strand of NC_137076.1, from coordinate 51,931,936 downwards.
TCATCAAACGCTTGCTGCGCAAGTGAATAGGCCACTGGCTCTGAGACCCTCCAGCGCTGAGTTTGGTTGGCAGTTATTCCTATACTCGCATGCATTTCTCCAGCTGCCACACACGTGCAACAGAGGAGGCCCAGGGCTTGGAGCTCTCTTCACTTCACCACACCCCCCCCCTGTTAAAACCATTGTTGGATCCCAGGCTCAAGGCACATGTTTGGCAAGGGCGAGGGGTCAGCCTTGGTTTCTTTGATTTTAAAACTACAGCTGGCAGGAGGCTTTGCAGAGTCGGGTATCTGTGGCTGGACCACAGGCGGTCTTATTCTGCAGCCCTCTGCAGAGCCTGCGGCCTGGCCAGGCAGTTCCTCAGAGCTGCTACCAGTGCGCCGTGCGTTACTTCTGAGCAAGCACAGCCCTCCATCAGTTAGAATGATGTGCAGAATACACCGAGGCCGCGGAGACATCCTGCACAACCATATAATTTTCTTTTGACCTCTGTGCTCCCTGAGACCCTTGCCATGATTAAACTGATCTTAGGGGGAAGAAAATTACCATCATTGATCAGAAAATGGCAGCACCTGGCGATCTCTTTACTGCAGTTAAAATCACAGGGAGACTGTGTGGTAGGTAATGGGCTATTTACCCCTGTTTGTTCTAATTTTACCAACCTTTAATTTTGGCAAGTGGCCGTCCAGCCTCAGGTTAAATCCTGATACACTCGTGGCAGGAAGTCAGGGCCCCAGTCTCAACGGGGAGGCACGGGGAGCCTCTGCAGGGGACCGCGGGCACACAGCAGGGGTAATGACGCCTGAGACCGCCTCACACGCAGGAGGGCACGAACAGAAAGTGCTTGCTGGTTCTGGGGACTCTTTATTACTTTACCCCAACAAATCCGGCTTTTACAACCACCTCTCTGTGTTACAGAAGAGACTCTCATCCAATCCCTCCTCCCTTCCCTCCTGTCTCCTTATCTCCCCTCCCTCCCGGCAGCTCCAAAACAGAAGGGACAGACGCTAAGGGAACAAACCCAGAAATGATAAGATTTGTAGTCAGTGCAGGCTACCCCTACATTCCCTCTTACCCCCAACATTGCCATTTTCCCCCAAAAAATAGACACAGACTCACACACACACACACACACACACACACACTCAGACACGCTCACGCATGTACACAGCACTCCCTCTCACACGCACGCACACTGTGGAAATCCATGGAGACCAACCAAATGAGAAGAAGCAAAGGCTGTTTATTCCGGGCTTGCTGCAGCGAGGGAGCCCGCCACCACCCCTCGCGCTTCGGCTGAGCCTGCCAGGCAGGCAGAGGAGCGGAGCCCTTCGCAGTGGGAAAAGGCGAGGCTTCGGTGTGCCCTGGTGGATGCTGTTGGCCTGGGGAACTAGAAGGGAGACTGAGTTATTGCTTCGGAGGCACATATTTCTCCTCCTGAATGGAAAGTGGGAGGGGGAGATTGGGGCCAATAGTTACGGGGATTGTGGTTACTAGAGGTAGGGTTTGACTTCCTGCACGTTGGCTTACAGCAGGCGGGCTTCCTGGGTTGTGTGTTGCAGATGGTGGGTGTGGCCATTGTCCGACTGTACTCAGTCTCTCAACACCTACCACATGCACACTCACTCAGAAATATACACACATCTCACACCCACACCCACCCACCCACACACACACACACACACTGACACACGGGCATACGCTTTCTGGGGCTTCTTGTTCTGTCTGAACGCTGACCTGTGGCAGCTGATGACTCTGCAGTGTTTGCTCACAAGGTGGCCAGGACTCGGCTATGGTAAGAGTGATAGGTGTGCCTGTCGCTCACTCTGAAGCCATTGAGGAGGGCACAGGGGGCAGGTTTAAGGTTCCAGGCTCTGAAGGAGTTGCCAGAGAGATCCATGGGCATGGCTGGGGCAGAAGGATTAAACGGAACCCCAGAGTGAGCAGAAAAGCTGCAGCTCGGAGAGGGGCTGGTAGCAATTCTCCTGTGTCCTAGTCAGCTCGGCTGACACAACAGACATTTATTTTCTCATCGATCGGGAAGGCTGCAAGTCAGAGACTGGGGAGCCAGCACGGTCAGGTTTCAGTGAGAGCCCTCTCCCTGCCTGGCCACCTTCTCACGGCATCCTCCACCGGCAGAGAGAGGGAGCGCAAGCTCTCTGGTGCCTCTTCTTACACGGTACCAATCTCAGCATGAGGGCCTGGCCCTAGTGACTCATCTAACCCAATTATTTCCCACAGGCCCCATCTCCAAATATCATCACACCGGGGGTTAGAGACTTCAACATCTGAATTTCTTAGGGGGGGAGAGGACACAGTTCAGCCCATAGCACAGCACCTTTGAAGCTGGGAGCCTACACCACCCACGTTCCCCCGAACCTGCCCCTCTGCACTTGTCAGAGCCCTCAGTGGCCTCTGTCCTTGCATTCTGACCGCTGACCCTGGTCACACACTCGTCAGCTCGTCACTCGGAGCAGCTGCTACAGGGTTTGGAGACTCCTGGGGGCTTCCACCCTAGGCATCAGCCTGGACCGCCTCCAGGACAGAGTCCCAGGGCCTAGGCACATAGCCTGGTGACCGAAAGTGAAACTGAGAAGGATTGTGGGTAGGAGCTGAAATCCTGTGGAACAAGGTGCAGCACTCTGGTTTGGAGGCCCTTTTGGGGGGCACCTGAGGGGCAGGGGCAGAGCCTTCAATTCTGTGGTTCTCCCCTAACTGACCAGAGTGTCTCTGAGTGCAAGGGGTTTCTCTGTCTTGTTCTCTGGTCTATCCCTACATTTAGGACAGTGCTGAATGAATAACTGAATTAAAATATTCCTTTTAGCGTGGCTCAGTGGTTGAGTGTTGACCTATGAACCAGGAGGTTACCATTTTATTCCCAGTCAGGGCACATGTCCGGCTTGCAGGCTCAATCCCCAGTGTGTGGCTGGGAGGAGGCAGCCGATCCATGATTCTCTCTCATCATTGATGTTTCTATCTCTTTCTCCCTCTCCCTTCCTCTCTGAAATCAATAAAAATGTATTTTTAAAAATTCCTTTTACAGTAGTGTATTCTTAAGTGGGCTGGAGCGGGCCACCTCCATCAGAATTATTTGGGGAGCTTGTTAAAATTCAAAATCCTGGACCCCACCCTAGAACTATTGACTTAGACTCTCTAGAGCTGAGGTCCCATGGTGTTTGGGGGATTTTTTTACACAAAAAAATACTTGAGAATCATTATTCTAGAGTTTCATTTTTAGCACTTAGAAAGGCATGTCCCTTTTCTCAGACAGTAAGACATAAATAACACAGTAGTTCTCCCTTTTGCCAGGAAGCCCAGGTTTCCTTACCACTTCTAAGAACACTTCTTTCCCTGGCAAACTCTGACTCATCCTTCAAGACTTCGATCAGGAGCCATCTCCACCAGGGAGCCCCGGCCTTTCCAGAGCCTTCCCTGTCCTTGGGCTGGACTAAGTGTCCGTCCTCCTCCTTACCCCCAGGTGCCCATCAGATTATACCAGGTCTCTGGTTACGTCCCCCGGGACTGCCTGCCCCAGTCTTACTCATCGGTGGGCCTTCCACTCCTGTTCAAAGGAACCAAACTTCCTCCCACTGCTGTTTCGTTTTTGATCAAATCCTGCCTTTATAACTTTTTTTTTCAAAGTCTCTTCAAGTATTTTTGAAGTAGGAAATATGTCATTAATAAGTATATAGTTATCTATACCTAAATTCACTTCAGAGTGATAAATGCAGATTAGTGGTCTCAATGCTTTTTCCTGTTTTTCTGTTTAATTTGACTTTCCAGATTCATAGTTGAGAGTATCCTGGCCCACCAACTCCTCAGCAAACCTCAGTGAGATCACAAACCTGATTCCAGCCTAGCACAGATCTACACTAGGGACCCATGATTGTAAGCTACGCAGAGATTTAAGATGGTTTGTCACTAATATATCTCTTAAGATTCTTCATTCACAAGTTGTAAACCTGAATGGAGTCAGATAAGAAAATAAGAGCTGCTGTTGGCAAAGCGTTGAGGCACTGAGAAATATGGCGATCACACCTTTCTGTAGACATAAAGATAGGACTTGTAAAGACAGGGCCGTTCACCCCTAACTCACTACTGCCATCTTCTTCCCTCCTCCTGCAGGGACCACCGCTCAGTCCAGAACCAGCAGAGGTATGTGTCTGAGTCATGCTGTGGAATGACCCCTGGCATTCCTGGACCTCTGAGTCCCTGGATGGTTGCTAGAACCCACGTCCATGGCAGTGTTTATTGGGGAGGAAGTATCCAGTAGCATCTGCATCACTGTAGCTGTACTCATGATCTTACCACATTATGCTTGGATTATGTCATTTAGACAATCTCTTTCTGGCCCAATTGACCACGTGTTCTGGAGTTAGAAGCCATGTCTGAGTTAACTTTATGCCTTCCTTCTTCTCAAAACTCTGCCCTACAAGATACGGAATACATTAACTCAACATGTATTAATGAAGCCAATTAATACATGTTGAATGAACAAATGAACGAAAGAATCTAAAAATGGCCCTTATTTGCTCTGGTCAGGTGGCTCAGTTGGTTGGAGAGTCATCCCATGTACCAGAGAGTTGCAGGTTCGATTCCCAGTCAGGGCACATACCTAGGTTGTGGGTTCCATCCCAGTTGGGGTGTATGTGGGAGGGAACTGATCCATGTTTCTCTCTTACATGGACGTTTTTCTCTCTCCGTGTCCCTTCCACTCTCTCTAAAAATCAATAGAAGCATATCCCTGGGTGAGGATTAAAAAACTAAATAAGATGGGCCCTTATTCAAATGGGATTTTTTAAAAAAATCTCTTCTCAACACTTGGGCACCTCTTTTTGTAAATGATCACAAGTTACCAAATAAGAAACTAAATAATCCTTACCATCTCCCTGCCAGGAGTTTAACTCATTAAACTCAGCCAGGGAGAATGCTCAATGGAATGAGCCCCATGCACACCCTGCCTCAAGTCTCCGCTGGGTGGTCTCCCCCCGCCCACCCCCCCCCCCCCCGCCCCTTACATAAACCTGTCTGTCTTCTCTCTCCTTAGACTCCTTTGCAAAACACATCACCTCTTTTTAAAAAAAATCAAACGCAATAGGATGAAGGTTTTAATGTTGTGGGTGTTGTGTGTGGCTGCCTGAAGGGGTTTGCTTGGCCGAGTCCGGAGGCCTGTTCAGGCTGCTGACAACTCCAGCACACGCGGCGCCTCTGTGGGGCTCTGGCAGGAGGGGGAGTCTATTTTCAATACCTGCAGAGCACTAAGAAAACCTCCTCTTTGGCCATCTGTCCGCACTGAGAATTATTATGGCCAGGCAGAGACTAAGAGGAAATCATTGTCTTCACATACAAACAAGAGCATGTTGAAAAGGCAGTGAGAAAAAAAGTATGCTTGCATATGGACAGAGAACAGGAAGGATTGGATCCACCGGGAAGGAACAGTGTAATCCTGGAGAGGGACATGGAAAGCTGGGGGAGGAGGAGGGCCAGGAGGAGGAAGAAGAGAAATGAAGAGGGCAGATTTCCTTTAATAACATTGATGTTATTTGGGGGGAAGGGATGGAATGTAATACCACATATTACTTTCCTAATAATAATAATAAAGATGTGTGAGGAGAAAAGGAGACCTGTAATTCTGGAATGACTTTTAGTCCCATGGGTAGGTAGTTTGGTGATGCCAGTGGGGAAGAGATGACTGGAGGAAAGGATGTTTAAGGGAACTTGCATGTCCAAAGTAGGACTGGCTAGTACAAAGATGGAAGGGATGAGTTAGAAAAGAGGAAGCGTTTTTAAGTTCAAGGTCCAGGAAAGGAAGTTTTGTTCTAGGAGATTCTGTGGACAGAATCCAGAGAAGTTACCAAGTCTGCACATGGACAACTGCAAAAGCATCTCTGTGCAGGTCGGCCGTGTTGGGAAAGGCCTCCCAACAGGGAAGTTGAAAAAGCCTTGTATTTTGAAGACCAGAAAAGACCGTGGACGGGGTTTGGGGGGGAAATTAGAGGAAAGAGATGAAAGGGTGGCCAGCATACAACCCTAAAAGCTGTTACGAAACCAGTGGTTCTCACCAAGGACGATTCTCTCCCCAAGGACATTGGGCAGTGTCTAGAGACACTGTTGGTTGTAACAACTTGGTGCTACTGGTAACTAGTGGGTAGACATTCTGCGACACACGGGCCAGCTCCTCTACCCCCATCCAACACAGAGTTATCCAGCCCATAATGTCCGCAGCGCTGAGGCTGAGAAACCTGTGTTAGCTAAAGGGAATAATGAGATGTGTTAAGATGTTAACACCTCACACTGTGCATGTTCTACGGTTTGCAAGGTGTTTTCACATCTATTTGCTTCTCATCCCAAACCCTGAGGTGAGCAGGGCAGACATCCTTATTTTCCCGGGGCAGCTGAGGAAGTGCAAGTCCAGGGACTGACCCAAGGCCACACAGCTTGGAGTCCATACCCCCATGCGTGGCCAGCTCTCTTGTGGAAGCACACTGCCGGGGGTCTTGTCCAGCATCTAGAAGGGTTCGGGAATCTGGAGAAGGGGCTGCAGTAAATGATTAAAGAGTCCAGAGACGAAACATAACTTTGGAAGGCATTTTGGGGAGCCAGAGAAGACTTAGCTAAAGAAACCAAGTCCTGCTGTCTCTCTGGACCTCTTGCTTTTTATTAACACAAATTGTCCAAAGGCAAAATAGATATACAGATCAAAAGCAAGATTTAGTATTCAGAATCCATTGTCAGATTGGGGCAGTGGTCGGCATGCGGCTCGAGAGCCACATGCGGCTCTTTGGCCCCTTGAGTGTGGCTCTTCCACAAAATATCACAGCCTGGGCGAGTCTATTTTGAAGAAGTGGCGTTAGAAGAAGTTTAAGTTTAAAAAATTTGGCTCTCAAAAGAAATTTCAATCGTTGTACTGTTGATATTTGGCTCTGTTGACTAATGAGTTTGCCGACCACTGGATTGGGGGAACTGCCTATGGCTGTTCAGGTGTTTGGCCAGTAGGAGGCAATAACATGTAGATTGAAATGCCCTCAGCTGTCTTGCAGCAAGCAATCATCTATGCAAATCTTTAGGTGTGGGGAAATGCCCTCAGCCATTTCTAGCAGTCAATCCTCAAGGTTCCATCAACCTTTGGATGAAACTTCTTGCATTTATGACGTGCTGGAATTAGCTTCTGGCAGCACACATGACACACTGAAGAAACTTTGAACTAAATGTTGAGTGAATATGTGCTGTACTCCAGAAGGTGGCTCAGGGAAAGGGATAGCCATGGAAGCAAAAAGTAGAAAGGTCTCGCCCGGCCTCTGTGGCTCAGTGGTTGAGCATCAACCTATGAACCAGGACATCATGGTTCAGTACCCAGTCAGGGCACATGCCCAGGTTGCAGTCTCGATCCCCAGTGTGGGGCATGCAGGAGGCAGCCAATCCATGATTCTCACTCATCATTGATGTTTCTATCTCTCCCTCTCCCTTCCTCTCTGAAATCAATAAAAATATATATATTTTAAAAGTAGAAAGGTCGAAGTGAGTGGAAGAAACTGATGGAAAATTATTCAACTTTCAGGGAAATAGCTATAGAGTTTTCTCTCTGGTAGTGGCTTGTGGCCACATTTTGTCTGCACCCGCAGGAAGAATTTTTGATGCACAGAGATCTGAATGTGCTAGGCCTGCTCAGGGAAAGGCAGATATGTGGTTAGAAGCGGGGTGTATAAAGAGATATGGTGGGCAATGAGGCTGGAAATCCTTTACAACAAGCATGTCAAACGTGCAGCCTGTGAGCCGCATGCGGCCACAACAAATATTTTTGCAGCCCAGCCAATATAACGGTATGTGTTAACGTAAAAAAACATTGAAACCTGTAAAGGATTTTTGTGATTTATTTGAGCCAAACTGTCAACATATGCCGGGAAGCAGAACCTCAATGAATTGAGATAATGCTCCAAAGAATGAGGAGTTCATATCTTGTTTTTTTAAATTACCATCAAAAGGAAAATATGAACCTCAATAAATTGAGATAATGCTCCAAAGAATGAGGAGTTCATATCTTGTTTTTTTAAATTACCATCAAAAGGAAAATATGTAAGTGGGTTACATGAAATCCACTGGTGATAGATTAAGGAGGTGGGATAAAGCAAAGCTGGGGAACCTCTGGGAAAAGATAAAAAGTGAATGTGCTTCTTTTACATAGATGGATACAGGACAGTTTAACACAGTTAACAGTTGACTAGATAACAATAACAAGGAGGGAATGTCCTGGTGCCATTTGTTGTGCCCTGAGGGGTCAAAAAAAAAAAAAAAAAAAAAGAAGGAAGTTACAAGTTACCCAGACATTTCAGATATGTTATCGTAGATGCAAAAAGACAAGTGAGCTCAGTAAAGATCTGAGTTGATCTTTGTCAGGGAAAATACTGGCCTAGGACATGACTACCCACTACAACCTGTTTTTAGTTAAAGTTTAATTTCAGACCATCCTTTGTGGTTACTTTAGGTCTCTGATTTTGCAAGACCACCATGCAGGCCTTCCCTGAGCTGGTCAGGTTAGCATGTGGCCCCTTTTGTCCACATATGTAAGAAACGTTTTAAGAAAAATTTTGTAACTTAATACATAATTATTGTAACTGTTATACATAATTATTAATAACGAACTACAACGTTCACTGATGACTGATTACTATAACCGTGTTGCATTCATTTCCCTTACGTGTCTTATGCACAGGTGCACCATTTCTCTCCACTAATACTGGCAGCGAATATTTTAGCAGCTGATTGCCACGTCATTAGTCTTGTACTGACTTGTTTGGTGTGCGCAACAGGAAATATTTCACTTTCGGAGAATAAGAAAAATAGGTTTATTTGCGTTATGCTTATTAATTTGTGCAGTTATTCAGTGTCTGTTAAGTTAATGTTCAAGAGAAAATATTAATTTTTATTAAAATGTTCTGTTTATTTTGTGTTAACGATTACTCATTTATTTCAGTCTCTATCGAAATAAACCTCTGTTTCTATGAAAATGGAAGCTTTTGTTTTTTTGCGGCCCACATCAACTTCAGCCTTGTTTATTTGGCCCATGTTAGCCTTTGAGTTTGACATGCTTGCTCTACAAGGTCCTGGAGATCAAGTTATGACCGGAACTGGATTCTGTCAGCAGTGAGTAACCCTGGACATTTTTAAGGGCAGTAGCGATGTGACTTAACTGGTATTTTAGTCAGTTTACTCAATGAAGAACATTTCTTTTAAATAACATTTGTTCCTCCTGACCATATTACAAAATAGGTTGTTCTTTTCAGCATTGCACTTGATGTTGGTGGGTTTTCATCGAGGGACCAGTGCTTCGCTCCGATTTGGAGGAAACAGTTTACTGAGAAATGGAAGGCAGATGAAAATAGCTTCGTGCACAGCTGTCCTTTTGGGTGGCTATTTAAGTACAGAGTAAGTGAAGTCACAGCACAAATACTCACATGAGTAACTATCATCTGACACTAACCCAAATAGGTTTATTGCTACAATTCTAAATCCACACGAATCAAAACAGGCTACAGTGTGTTCCCAGGGTGTCTAGTGTCAGTGACATTGGCTAACCCTGGAATGGAGATCATCACCTTCAAAGGCACGAGAAAGGAAAGTCCTTATTCCGTTTTGGCACCAATGCAGGGTCCTGTACTGAGTAAACTGCTCTTTTCTGCATATAACTTTTGACTCCCCAAAACTTAGTTGTTCCTCGGTATCCACAGAGGTTGGTTCCAGGATCTCTCCGCAGATACCCAAGTCAACAGGTGCTCAAAGTCCCCTATATGAAACCATGTAGATCAATGCATACAGTTGGCCCTCTGCATCCATGGGCTCCAAACCATGGATTGAAAACAGCAGCTGATAAAACCCCACATCTGTGTGGACCTGCACGGTTCAAACCTATGTTGTTCAAAGGTCAACTGTACCAGTATATTACTTAACGCAAGAAGGCCTTCTGTGCCTGTCCTTAGAATTTCCCCCTTCTCTCTTCATACTACATTCTTATATGTTCCTGATGTTTGTCCTCCTAATTAAATATTTAGATCTATGTTCTTCTCTATACCAGTAAATAAGAGTTCTTTGGGAACAGAAAAACAACAAAACAAAACAACAAACAAACAAAAATCCCCAGCCTCACACTCATGCCCAGGGCTTGTGAACGGGGTGAGAGCACTATTCAAGGGCATCTAAGAACAGCACGTACTTAGTAATCATTTCCTCAGCATTCTTGGGATCTGCAGGGTATGGGTTAGAATGGAATACACCAACTGGTAAGTCTAAATGACTTATAACAGCAGCAAATATACCATAATAAATACATATAGATTTCAACAAATGAAACTTACATGCAGCAGCAGCAGCAGCTAAACAACATTCAAAAATTAATAGCTGGAATTTGAAGCCCTCGATAGGGCAATAAAATCTAGCAATTCTCTGCTCAGGTGAGTCTGTTTAGGGGCTCACAGCTGTGCAGTCTCAAAGGAGGATTCTGCAGGGTAGAGCCATGGCCCCTTGAGAAACAAGCCCCAAGTCCATGTCTCTTCCAGGAAAGACCTTTCTCCAGTAAAACTGGAACTGCCAGGTGATGCCCTGGGCTGTGGTGAACTCGCTCAGTCACACCAGATGCCCTGAGTCAAACCAGCAACCCAGGTAAAGGGACGGAGGGCCTATCCTCTATCCTCAAAGCAGAACCAGCTTTGACCTCTAATGCCATTGGAGTCAGGAAGGAAAGGACTATGTCTCCTTCATGTGAGTTTATGCAAAGCATCAGGGAGTGTGTGTGTGTGTGTGTGTGTGTGTGTGTGTGTGTGTGAGAAATCATTCACTGAGCAAAAGAATGTTTGAAACTAGAATGTCCCTAAGTTTGCAAATAAGAATCTATACATCTTCAAAATACAATCATGAGCATGAAAGCAATTTCTGGCCCAGGTCCCAACGCCTAAGTGTGTCACCTAGACAACCCTCCTATGGAAAACAAAGGAGCCACCCCTCCTCTGGCCTGCTGGGCCTGGCCTGCAGGATGGCTGCTTAAAGGAATGATGTTTTCTGAAGATTTCTTAAGGAGAGCAAAAGTACTGAAACCATTTCCCGCTGGCCCTCTGGGAGATCAGCCTCGGGCATTCTCAGAACTTCCCTCAGCCTTACCCATCTTGTCACCATTAGACCTGTGGGGTTGGAACGGGGCATACACAAGAGAACGGCTTCCCAGACCCTGTCCTGCGGGCGGAGGAGCATGGTCACTGTTTGCAGGTGGGCACCTGCTGGCCAAGAGCAAGGCAGCGGCATGCTGCATTTCCACCGCTCCCTTCTTAAAGATATTCTTCTGAATTATATCTCGGCCCTATTACTGAACTGATTGCATCCCAGACTCACTTCCTCCTTGAAGTGGATTGTTTGGACCGCACCTGTGCGGAGGGTTTCTGCTCCCCACCCCAGCCTGACTTGCTACTGTAAATGAAATCCGCATTTCAGTCCAAGCCTACAGCCGCCAGCTTGTCCATGACTCGTTCCGTCTCCACCTCTTAGCATTCAGAGGGTCTGTGCAGACGGAAGCTCCAGAAAGACGGCAGGACAGCGGCGAAATGGATAACCTGGCAGCACCCCACATGCCGAGCCCTTGACTCAAGCAGTGCTGAGAGCGTTTCTTGTTAAGAGGTGAGTGCACAGCGTTAGCTATAACGCCTCTGCTTTAGCAGAGAAGCAAAACCGTTACCTTATATCCACAAAGGGGAAGTGGACTCTTGGAAAGATTCTTTAGGAACTTAACAAGATGCTAAATACAACGAGGCTCAAAGTCGTTTTTTAGCCAGCCTCATACTTAATTCCATGTTGTATTTATAACTCCTAGCCACTCCATATTATCTCTTGCCTCCTTCTTCTCCCAAGAGGCCCAAGGCAACAGTATCTCTTGAGCATCCCTTCTAGAGTAGCAGAATGTTTCTCAAACTGCCCCCCTCCCCACCCCCCCCACCCCTCTACACTGCAGGCAGCATACCTTTCCTCCTCCTATAACAGAACCAGGCTGTCCTTTCCCTTCCTGTCCTCCGTCTTGTAGAGCCATCTGAGAAAACACTCACTGTGCCTTTCTACATTCTAACCAAACACCCTTTCTTTTGGAGCATTACATAGATCTCTGTAATCCGCTCTCCCCTGCCCCACCGGTTTCTCAGGGTACACTGCTTTACTTTTAGATTCTAAGGTGACCTGTGCAGGCAGGTACAAGAGAAACAGCCCTGTCGTGTGGAGAAACTCCATCTCAGCTACTAAAAAGGAAGCTAGAGGAAAGCATTTGAATGGGTCACCTAGATGGATGGCCAACAAGCACATCAAAAGATGCTCAATATCATTTGTCATTAGAGAAATGCAGAAAACCATAGCGAGGTACCACCTCCTATTAGAATGACTACAAACAAACAAAATGAAACTAACAATACCAAGTGCTGGTGAGGTTGTGGAGCAACTGGAACTCTCAAACACTGCTGGTGGGAACATAAAATGTTACAACTGCTTCGGAAAACAGCTTGGCAGTTTCTTATAAAGTTAAACACATGCTTACCATATGTCCCAACAATCCCACGTCTAACTGGAATAAAAACCTATTCTCACAAAGCAACCTGATGTGAATGTTTCTGATAGCTTTATTCAAAATCTCCCAAAGCTGGCAACAATAAAAAGACTGTGCTACATCCATATAATAAAATAGTACTCGGCAATGAAAAGTAATGAACTGCTGACACATGCTGCAACATGGAGGAACCTTGAAAACATTATGCTAAATGAAAGAAGCCAGACTCAAAAGTCTACATATGTACTGTATGTCTCCATTTATATGATGTTTACGTGATATTCTTGCAAAGGCAAAACTTTATGGACAGAAAAAAGAATGGTTGACAAACGAGCATGAAAGAATTCTGAGAGTGATGCAGCTGTTTTATATCATAATAACAGATTAAATTTTAAAATATAAAGCCAGCCCTGGCCAATGTTGCTAAGTGGTTAGAGCATCAGCCCACACACCTGAGCGTCTCAGGTTTAATTCCCAGTCAAGGGCATATATCTGGGTTGCAGGTTCAATCCCAGAGTGTGTGCAGGAGGCAACCAATCAATGTGTCTCTCTCATATTGATGTTTCTCTCTCTCTTCCTCCCTTCCACTCTCTCTAAAAAAAAAAAAAAAATCAATTAAAAAATATATCCTTGGGAGAAGATTAACAACAACAAAAAGGTAAAGATCCTTCCTATATTTAAAAAGGCTAATATGCAAATCGACTGAACGACAGAACGTCGCTATGATGCGCACTGACCACCAGGGGGCAGATGCTCAATGCAGGAGCTGCCCCCTGGTGGTCAGTGTGCTCCCACAGCGGGAGCGCCGCTCAGCCAGAAGCCGGGCTCATGGCTGGCGAGCGCAGTATGGTGGTGGGAGCCTCTTCTATCTCCACAGCAACACTAAGGATGTCCCATGGGGAGCAGGCCTAAGCCATCAGTCAGACATCCCCCCGAGGGCTTCCAGACTGTGAGAGGGCGCAGGCCGGGCTGAGCGACCCCCCTGAGTGCATAAATTTTGTGCACCAGGCCTCTAGTATATATATATAAAGTCAAAGTCAGACTCTGTCTTCAAGCAGGCTGAGAAAGTGCCCATGATGTCACATCTTCAGTCAGCCTTTCCTCAAGGAACATGTCACTGCTTCTCTCCCCCGACTATAGGAGAAAGGTCACCTCAGAGCCACTGAACGTAAATGCAGCTTCGCCATGGGCTCTGGCTCTGGAGGACACTGCCATTGCTGCTTAGTTGACGGGGGTGACACTAGTAAAGAAAGTCAGCGTGTGTGGCTGGTTCGATCCAACACGAAGGGGCTCTGTCTGGGCTGCCCTTTATAAACGATGTCATATAGTCAGTGGTCCTGGAGTGAGTGGCAGCCACTGACGTTGAACATGGTTAGCATAAGCCACTGAACACCTCCAGGGTCACAGTGATTGGAGGTAGCCCTGCCCACCAAGTGGTCGGCTCATGACCAGCTCATGACGCTTCTCAAACCCAGGTTACCCTCCATCCCTCCCCTCCCCGCACACGGTGCCAGCAATGCCTCACTCTGCCACCAGAAAGCCGCCCGACTTTGGCTGAGAAAACAGGGAGCCAGGCACGGCTCGGAATGGACAGGCCTCTGCCGTCCCCTGTCTCTCTGATAAGCAGGTCTATTTCAGAGCAGTTTGGAAGGGCGAGTTCCCGCCATCACAGAAAGCAGACGTTCCTGGGAGACAGCCTGCCGCTGCTTCTGGAAAGAACCTTTGGACCACCTGCCTGTAGTGTGGAGGCCAAAGCGGGTCAGACTTCCCCTTGCCTCGCCCTGGCTCCAGGCTCCTCTCCATTGTTCTCTTCTTCTTGTTGCTCCTGGTTAGTCTGCCCGGCAGCTTCTCTCTTTCTCTCTCCACCTTCTTGAGGTGCGAGTGACGTAGGATGCGCTGCACATGTAAAAGTCTAATAAACTCTGACATGTGCACACGTCAAGGAAGCCCTCACCAGGATCAAGATAAAGAATACATTTATCCCCCTGAAAGTTTCCTTGTGCCCCCTTGATGACCCCTCCCTCCTGTCCTTGCCTGTCCCTCGTTTGCAAGAACTGCTCTGCTGCCTGTCACTATAGGTTCGTGTGCATTTTCATGAGTTTTATTTAAATGTAATTATATAGCATTGCTATTTTTACTTGGGGGGGGTGGGTCTGGCACACACCTGAGGGTCAGGAGGACACTGCCGTTATTCTGAGACTTATACCTGTTGCTGCATTTATCGAAATTGCATTCCTTTTTTCTGCTGAGTAGCATTCCAGTATAGGGCTACACCACAGTCTGTTCATCTCTTGGTGAACATTTCAGTTGTTTTAAGGTTTAGGGCCGCCTTTCTCTTAAACCAGCCTGACTGGCATTTCTTCAGGAAACACCCAGAGCTCCTCACTGCCCAGGCCACGGGGAGCAGCAGGAATCATTCCACAGAGCATGGGAATAGTTGTGGGAAAACTGACGTGCTATCTCCATACACCACTCCACTCCCCGCTCCTCCCCACCACCTCATCCCAGCAGTCTCTCAAATCACAAGGGCCCCTTGACCTGAGCCAGGAAGGGAGGGGACCACAGGAGGACTGGGAAGAGTGGGCAGGGCAACGGTGACACCTTTTCCCACTGGCGGCTCTTTGAGAAGGCAGGTCCCTGCAGCGTGGTGGGCTGCTGGCAGCTTTTATAATACTGGGTCTTGGAACATGTTTTTAAGAGACCAATAGGGAATGTCTATGGCAGTGCTTCTGAAACTTGGATGCGGACACAAATGATTATAGGGTGGCGCTAAAACTCAGGTTCTGATTCAGTGGGACCTCAGATTCCGGATTTGTAGCAAAATCCTATATGATCTGACGCTACTGTTCTTCAGACCACACTCCTGGAAGGGTCAGTCACAGGTGCTTAATCATTTAATAATTGCTTTTTAACGAGTGTTTAATCACTACCTATAAAACTCTGCCAACCACAGGCTAATTGCAGTCTTCCTCTCCCCTGGAGATCCCTGCAGCTATTCTGAGTTGGCCAGGGTCTCCTATGCATATGCAGACCTCCAGGATGGGCACTAGGGCCAGATGGTGTCAGAATTTAAAGTGATAGAACAGCACCTCTTCGTGGCAAAATGTTTGCTGCTTCTCTTGTTTTATGCCTTATGCCTTAGTTCCTGGGAATTATTAAGGTCTGGAACTAGATGACTTAGGCTGCAGAAATGAGTTATAGGTTAGGGTAAGAGACTATAAATATGAAGAAGAAGAAGAAGAAGAAGAAGAAGAAGAAGAAGAAGAAGAAGAAGGAGGAGGAGGAGGAGGAGGAGGAGGAGGAGGAGGAGGAGGAGGAGGAGGAGGAGGAGAGGAAGGAAGGAAGGAAGGAAGGAAGGAAGGAAGGAAGGAAGGAAGGAAGGAAGGAAGGAAAGAAAGAAAGAAAGAAAGAAAGAAAGAAAGAAAGAAAGAAAGAAAGAAAGAGAAAGAAAGAAAGAAAGAAAGAAAGAAAGAAAGAAAGAAAGAAAGAAAGAAAGAAAGAAAGAAAGAAAGGAACAAGGGTATTGACAGGAAAGGGAGGGAGAACTCCTAGTTATGCTCCCAAGGCTGATTGATCCAGCTTGAGGCCCAAGGACTGAGTGGTGAATCTGAGATCTAAAACCTAGTCCCCAGGCAAATTGAGCGTTGCCAGGTGGATGGGGAGTGAGGGGGAGGTGAAGGGAACAGGTGAAAAAGGTGAAGGGATTAAGAAGTACAAATTGCCAGTTATAAAAACAGTCACAGGTATGTAAAGTGCAGCATAGGAAATAAAGCCAGTAAAATTACAATAGCCAAGTATGATATTAGATGGGCCACTAGACTCATTGAGGTTATCACTTATAAGTTATATAAATGTATAATCACTATGATGTACACCTGAAACTGATATAATGTTGAATGTCAACTGTAATTTAAACATAAAAAAACATAAATAGAAAACACCTAAAAACAAAAAACCACCTAGATTCCCCAGGCAAACTTTCCAAATAGGCCTCACCCAGTCCCCTGGGCCCATTAAATGCCCCTACCCTTCCTTTCACGGGCCCCCGGTAACTGCCATGCATGAGGGACAGCTGTATGTATTTGGCTCATTCTTTAGGCGGTATACACTTTGCCCAGAGCATAACTCTAATGGAATCTTTTGTCCATAGGGACCAATTATCACATACCTATCTAGGGTGGAAATGAGCTGGTAATGGTAACTGGAAATAACAGATCTCTGGGTGCAAGATTCTGATAAAGTGATTCATTCAATCATGCAAATGAATGTTTATCTCCTGTCATGTGCAAAGCACTATGGATACAGTACCTTCCCTAAAGGCAGGACAGGACATAAACTGATATATCTATGCTCATTCATGTGGGGAGAAACAGACTCAGTGTTTCAGGAGATCAGAGGAGAAAAGAATTACTTCTAGCTATGGTAGTCAGGAAGGAGGAAATGGTATTAGGAGCTGGTTAGGAGGAAAGGGAGGAAGAAGGTATTCCAAGAGAAAGGCACAAAGGTGGGAATGCCCACTGACTTTGGGGAAAGATGTTGCCCAGTCTTTGCGTGGGGAGAAATGGAACAAGAAGGTGTGAAGGGAGGCCTCTGGTACCACCTAAACCATATTTTGTGGCTAATTGAGGAAACAGAAATGACAGAACCAAATGAGTCCTTTAAAGTTGACTTGGCCCTAATGTGATTTGTTGGATAGGGGCGGGTAAGTTGGCCCTAGCCAGTGTGGTTGGTTGGAGCATCGTCCCTACTCTGAAAGGTTGTGGGTTTGATCCCTGGTTGGGGTGCATACGGGAGGCAACCAATCTATGTTTCTCTCTCACATCAATGTTTCTCTCTCTCTCTCTCTCTCCTCTTCCTCCTCCTCCTCCTCCTCTCTCTCTCTCCCTCTCTCTCCCTCTCTCTCTCCCTCTCTCTCTCCCTCTCTCCCACCCCTTCTTTTCTCTCTAAAACCAATACACAGATCCTCAGGTGAGCATCTATAATAATAAAAGCATAATATGCTAATTAGACCAGACGTCCTTCCGGATGACCTTTCAGACGAAGCTGGGGCTGCGAGAGAAACCCGGTCCCAGGTGCCAGAGGGAAGCCAGTGCCAGCAGCTGGGGGAAGGAAGGCCCACTCTTGCACAAATTTCATGTATCAGGCCTCTAGTTACAATATAAAAGCGTGGGTGAGTTGGCAGGTAAGGAGAACAGTTAGGAGGCTACTGTCTCAATCTAGGCGGGAGGGCCTTTGCCAGTGTGGGGTTCTGGGAATAGGAAAAGTGGATTGGATGAGGGCGTGAGGAAGGAAGACACCCCAGGCTTGGGTGGCTGCATGTCAGGGGAGGTGGAGAGAAGGCAGTGATCATGCTGCTATTTTGAGTCTATCTGGGAGAATGACAGTTCCAAACCATGAGTTTGGTTTTAGTAAAACTCAGACATGTATGTGAAAATGTCCAGCAGGCAATTAGAGAAATGACTGTGCAGCTTTAAAAGCAGGGCTTCCGGAGACAGACATCTAGGTCACCCACACTGAGGTCTTTCTACCAACAAGCAAACAAAACATGACAATCTCTAGTATGCTACTCACTGGGGCTACACAAGTGAGAAAGACAGAATCCTGCAGTAACGGGTTCGGGTGCGCGTGGGAAGGTCTGCCGTAGAGGTATATGCAGGGTGCTGGGGGAACACAGCTGACGGTGGGGGGCCCTTGGGGAGGATGAGAAGGACTGAGGAGGATGGTCGGGAGGGGGCGGGCTCTTTTCTCTCAGGCGTACCTTTTTTGAGTGCTTACGATGTGCCTGGCTCTATGCTATGCACGGTGCACACTGTCCCACTAAGTACTGTCTGCCTTCTGCAAGCAGAAGAGATAAATTAGTCAGGGAAGGAAATGGAGGGGGAAGGTCTGAGGGTAGGAAGTCAAGGTGCTGAGATGCCCCTGAAATAAACAAAGAAAACAATTTCAAGAGATAGCAGTGGTCATCAGTGTCAAATGCTACCAAAAAGGATCATAACTGAGTGGAAATGGCTGATTTGGGGGACTTAGAAGTCATGGTGACCTTGGGTAGCAATTTCAATTACAAAGCATCAGAGAAAGTCATATTCTAAGGGATTAAGGAACAACTGGGCTATGAGGAAGCAGAGGAACACTGAGGACAGGTGTGTTTCTGGAGGACTTTGGTAGTAAAGGGGAAATGATGCTGATAGTTCAAGGGGAGGATTTTTACTTTTTTTTTCTCAGCTAAGGAGCCTGGAGCATGTTGGTATTCATTCAGAGAAGAAGGAATTCAGAGAGTGGGAATATTCAAAAATCAAGGAGATAATTAGCGAACTAGATTCCAGCAGGGGAGTGTAAAGTTTTCCTTGGCTGCTCGCCTGGGTTGGTTGCAGCCCTTGGTGGGGAAAACAGGGACCCCAGTCAGCTGGCCCCTGAGTTTTCCTGGAGCCACCATGCCCTGATCAGTGGTCTCTCCTTATACTCTGTTTTTCTGAGAGTGAATCAGGCGTCTGCAGCTCAGTTTCCTAGTGTTCTCACCTGGGTATAAACTCTTGACCAAACCCAAACATCTCAAGAAACTGGTATTCTCTGTTAGTGCTACTGTCTGTCCACCTGGATGTCTATGAACCCCAGCTTTTGACACCAGGACTAGGGCCTTGGTTTGGAAAGTTTGCTAGTTGTATTCTTCTCCTAAGAGACTTTACAGAGAAGCCACCTTTAAACCCACAGCTATCAAATATCCTGCCTTATTTACACCAAATAACCAGCTTCCAACGTGCTCCAGTTTAGCTTCACCTGCTGTTGCCTCAGCTTCCGTGCTGAGAGCAGGAGCAACTGTGATAAAGAGGTGAGTGGGGGTGCACCTTCCTCCCAGGAGGTTGAAAGGAGGCAAAAGATTAGGGAGTTTTAGCAGGTCAACCTCGAGCTCCATTCCAGCCCATCAGCCACCCACCTACCCATTCATTCATTCATTCATTCATTCTCTCAATCATTCATTTATCTGTTTACCAGTTCACAAAATTTGTGAAGCTCCGATAATATGCCAGGCTCCAGAAAAGAGACAAAAACACCGAGAAAGCCTCAGGAAAGACAGAAACTAGCCCATCAGTGACTCAGAGACCGAGACTCGCCCAAATCCTCTCTTGCTTTCAGCCAGGAAGAAAGGGGAAAACCTGTTTTATTCACACATTTCAGTGGGGCTTCCCTTAACCAATTAGGATCCCAGGCCTCGCTCACCACCAGTTCTCCCCCAGGAGGTGTGAGCAAAGCCATTATTTGGCAATTCTGGGCCATAAGGCAAACCCAGGATGCCAACTCATTTAAAGACCTTGACTGGGCTGCCAAATCCGGAGGTGGGGGTGAACGCTACCTGCCTACTAATGCTTCCTGTTCATCATGGCAGCAGGAAGATGAGTATTTTGTAACATTTGAAACCCACGTCTACCACCAGGCCCAGCTCCGGCAGAAGCCCCATTACCAAGGGCTTCGCAACCTTCACTGCTTCACAGTCAGAGCCCAGCAGTGGCCCTCACGCATCCCATTCCCAACCTGGGGATGCCTGCTTCTCTGGTTCCACTTCCTTCCCAAAAGGGATTCCCGGGACTCTGAATCCCACCAGCTTCATCTGGTCCTGCGTGACCAGAGTGGAGCCCATCCTTGGGCCAGGGACACAGGAGGCAGGGATATCAACCACAAGGTGGAATAAAATCAAAGACTAGCAAACGAGCAGGAAGGACGCTCCATCTCACTCTGCCACTGGCAGGGGGTGTGCAGCAGACCGGAGTCTAAGTAACGCTTGTTAAAAATAGATTCGTATTTTTAAAACTTCTGATTAAAAGCAAAAACATATTTTCCTGGTGGAAATTTTGTCAATTATTGAAAAGGATTGAGAAGAGATAAAAGTCACCCAGAAATAAACACTGTTAACCTTTGGTCTGTTGCCACTCTTTTTTTGTTTGCCTCTCTTTATACGTATTATGTATTTACAAAGTTACTAAGAGTATCATGGACACTCTTTTGTACTGTTCTCCCCCCACCTTCATATATTATGTCCATTTCCTCATGTTTTTAGATGTTTTTCTACAACATATTTAGTGGCCATGTTTATCCACAGAAAGAATAGTAGTAACAACAGCAACTAGAATAATAGTAATATCAGTAATAATAGTAATAATAGCAGCATGAACAATACTTAGAATATAGCAGGCACTTTATATAGAGTAACATATCTAATTCTCACAATAACTTATGAGGCAGATGCTATAAAATTCTCTTTATTTTACAACAGAGGAAATGGAAGCACAGAAGAGACACACAGCGATTAGTGGAGAGGCAGAATTTGAACCCAGGCAGTCCCAGTGGGCATGCTCATAACCACTTACTCATAAAGCAATGTAATTTACTGGACCCGTTCCCTTTTGATACATAGCATTCCAACACACAGGCTTTTTGCTATCATAAACAATACTAATTTGAGCATTCTTGATACACACTTTTATACGCATGCTTAATTTTTTCTTATGACAATTCCTAGGCCAAAGGGAAAACTTACTTTTAAGACCTTTGTTACATATTTCCAAATTTCAGAAACATACCAAATGATAGTCTACATATATAGAGGTACTACTTTTTATGACTGCTTCATAATGCTGGTTATATATTCTTTGCCATTTATTTGGTGAAAACGGTTCCTCATGATTGTTTTAATGTGCATTTCCTTGTTTGCTAGTTTTATAGAAATTTTTTTTCATAGAATTATTGGCTATTTCAATTTTTCTTCTATAAATAGCCAATTTGTTTGTTTACTTATTCTTCTATTAGGGTATTCCCTTTTATTTTACTATTTCTAAGAGTTCCTTATCTATTAAGATTTTAAACCTTATGTCTGCTATATATATTAAAATATTATTCAGAGTTGTCATTTGCCTTTTAATGTTGTCTATAGTGGTTTTTTTAAAAATAGACAGACCTTTTTAGTTTATACTAAATGTCAAATTCAATTCCCTGATCTTTTCCCTTATGTTCTATCTTCAATGCCATGATTAGGAAGTATTTCCCTACCTCAAGAGAAGATGAATTCATTCATTGATATTTTCTTGCCGTTCTCTCCAAACAAAAATCATTTAATCACTTTATGATCCTGTGAGAAAAACTGCAGAAAATCAAAACAACTTATCCAATGACTTGATTGATTGTCCAGCTTAGTATCAACTCTGCTGCCATTTAAAAAATGTCTCCCCTGGGGGGAGAGAGGACTCGGTGCCGTTGTGTGGATCTCCTGGGAGCCACCTACCATTCTGATCAGGGGCTTCCCTCCACATCCCCCCGAGGCTGCGTTTCCTATCTCAGAGGTTGCCTGCTTGAGTCAAGATGATTTCTTTGCTGCTGTTCATGAGAACTGGAGATTTACCACCTGTGTACACTTGGACCACTTTTCTTTCCTCTCCAGGCTCCTCTGAAGAATATATTTAGGAAAAACAAACACCTAAAGCTTCCAAAGACTTTGAAAAATTGGCCCAAGGACTCCAACATTTCCTTTCCTGAAAAAAAAGGTAATTGCCTTGTAGATGCCCGATAAACCTCATCCCTGCAGGGACAGCCCCACCCAGGGACCACTCTCTACATGGCTGTGACGGGAAGAGTCCGGTACTGAGCTGCATTCTCCCAGCAGCCACTGGAAATCAGAAAAAGATAACAGGAGCACGACAGTCACACTGCTGGCATAGGGTGTTTTTCTAGATAAACTGGAGGAGGTGGGGAATGCACAAGAGACATCTTATATGCCTGAGCAAGAAGCGGACAGTCAAGCAAATGGAACCATCGGTGGGTAAACAGCCTATGAATCCACTGTCCTTATAATATTTCTCCCTCCCGGTTTTGAATACAAGTAAAGAAAAATGTTTTCTCTGCCTAAGAGTGTGCCATGTGGAAATCTGGAGAAAGAACATTCCAGAATAGAAAACCACAGCAGCGAAGCCTTGCAGGGTGCCCTAGCCAGGCAGCCAGCATGGCAGAGCTAAAGACCTAAATTTTGGATTCCTAAACCAGACAGGTGTCCCTTACGAACCCCACTTTATCCCATTACAGCGTTTATCACCATATGAACTTACTCTGCTCTGTAATTTGTTTCTCTCCCCACTAGAATGAGGGCTCATAAGAAAAACGTTGTTTTTCTTTTTCACCCCATAGCCCTGTCTCCCAGCACCTAGGACAGTGCTGCAGCAGTGGGATTTAGTGAACATGTGCTGATTGAGTGACCAGGTATGAATAAGTGGTCAAAATGACCGTTGCACTCAAGAATGCCTCCGGATCCATGTCTCCCTTGTTCTCCAGCACAATGCTGGCCCAAGGGGAGGAAAGGAATCAGTGGTGTCAGTCACAGGGACTGTTCAGATCCCCCACTGCAGAGAAAGCAAAGGGCGAGGATCGTGCTATGACGAGAATGGTAAATGTCAGTGGAAGAGAAGGTGGGGGTGGGCAGAAGAGGAGGATTAAAGAGAGGAACTTGCTTTTCAAACATTCCATAGAATCAGTCTCAGGTTGGGCCCCATCTTCCCTTTGCCTTTGTGGACTCTCCTAACGTAGTGGAGGAGCGGTGCTGGGGGCCATGTCATCTTTTCTCAGCAGCCATCTCTTATCCAAAACAGGAATTCAAAGATCCGAGGGTTAAAATACCACTCAGATCCTCACCAGGCTCTCTAGTGGGCTTCATAACCTCTTGGAATAGATCCCATAAGGTTTAGGGATCACCACCACCACCCTCCCCCCACCCCATGCCGACTGATTTTATTATAATTTTCACCTGTAAATACACAGTAGCAGGCTGGATTTAAAGGGAGATTTACATCGACCTGCTGAGAAGGTTGATGATCTGGGAGAATTCAGAGGGATCCACAGCTACATTTTTTTTTTTTTTTTCATTTTTAGCAGACAGGCCTGTTCTTGAGCCAGGAAAAAAAAAAAAAAAAGAAAACAGCTGTCTGGGAGATAGAATAAAATGATAATTCCGGACCTTAGAAACCAGAGCTGGACAGGTGCCACGGGCTCGGCACTCATGTGGAGTGAACGTGCTTTAAGAACAAACAGCAGGTGTGTACGCGCAGCACCACATGGGCGTGGGCGAAGCGGTGAGGCTGCTTCCCCTCCTTGTGGAAATGCGTGCACTCCTTCATCGGAAAACACCTCGAGATCGCCAAGCATTAAAAAGTAAAATAGGACTTGTCATGTCGTAGAAATAGGATTTATGGGCCAAAGATGTCAGAGCAAACACCTGGCATCTAAGGAGCTAAACGCTTAAAATATCTAAAGGGATTTTTCTATCATTTCCCCAAAGCCAAGAAAACAAAATAAAAATGATGCCAAAAAATGATGCCAACTTCTTTCTTTCTATCTTTTTTTTTTTTTTTCTCTAGACTAGCTGTGGTGCGATGCCAACTTATTTCAATGTTTCTCTCTGCTAGTAAGTTTTAAATCTTTTCAGGGAACAGCCCATCTGTTTAGATGAAAGAACAACAGTCGCTTGGCCTTGACACAGGTAAAACTTCCTAAGAGACTTGGCCCTTTGCCTCAGATAAAAGCTCGACGCGCCAAGTCCACAGACATACCAGAAATGGAGCTGATGGCTTTCCAGGAAGAAACATCAGTGTAGGTATTTATCAAGTGAATAGGTAAGCGTCCTGTTGGCAGACAGATAACGCTGAAGCAAACGGACAGCTTGCAAGTTCCTCTAGCTTCTTACAGTCAAAGAAACAGGAAGTTGGTTATATAAACCAGCCAATTATAGGACTAGAAAAACTGGCATTAAATACTTGATTGCAACAGATCTTGTATCAGACAAATGACTAATCTAACCAATCTAAACACATCTAACAATAAATAGACATCTGCTTTAGAAGCATTGTCATCTAAATGTTCTTCTTAAGTCAGCATCAGTTTTAAGAACAAACTTAAAACGACTAGCAAGATCAAGCAAATTTCTCCAGATGGTAAATGAGGATCTAAGGGTGACCTAGGAATGTACGGAAAGGCTGAGTTTATTGTTTTCTTCTTTTTGGGTCTTTATTTTGTTTCTTTCATGCTGAGGCCAGTGCTTCCCTAGTACCCAGCTAATGTCTTAGAAACTAAACAGGAAAGAACACATCTAGGGACATATGCTGCTGAGATATCCCCCAAAGCACATGACTGAAATGATAACAGTATTTTTTAAAAATAGTTTGCAATCTGAAACTATTTTCTAAGACTTACATATTAATATCAGTCAAATACCTTTTTAAATGGGACCAGACTTCTGTGAATTCACTTGGAAAAAAATGTTTGCTACATATGAATGTTGGGACCAAAACAACTTTAATTTTTAATCTCCTTTTCTTTAGTCATATAAATGAAATAATAATTTCTATCTTATTGTTACTGCTGGATAGAAAAAAAAAATGACCTCACACGGAGATTCTCAGCAAAGAGGGCTGATCATGTGTTCAGCTTTGGTGTCTCTTGCCTATAATATGTACTATTCATCCTTTCTCTATTTACTGAGACCTACTATGTGCAAAGAAATGAGCTGAAGGCTTTGGCACATTTAGAGATGCCTCAGATGTGGATCATTTTGCATTGGATGTCTATGATTACAAACACAAGATTAGGAACCAGGAGATTGCGTTCTCATCTTGGCTTTGTCACCAATTATGAGACTCTTGGAAGATCACTTAACCTATCTTCACCTATGAGGGAGAAACTATGTCAGTAGTTCTTAACCGGGGGTCCATGACCCCCAAGGTGTCCAAGGATAATTTTCAGGGTCCATAACCTTGTATGGGGGAAAACTGCATTTTATTTCCACTAACTTCTAACTGAAAATGGGCATTTCCTTCCATTGTGAATGTAGGCAATAAACCACAGTAGTATTAGCTATGCATTACCTGTGTTTTATCGCCAATAGAAATCACAGATATCTTTATATTATATGGCAATTGTTGCAGATATCTTGAAATACTGTTTAGGCTCATTATTACTTAGAAATTATGGAAGTTATTAGACCTGCTGCTAGAGTTTTTTGTGTTTTTTTTGTAACTAATACGTTATTTAAAAGCTTACATTTATACTATATTACAAATTTACTTTTTAAAATATATTGAAAACTTCACCAATACCCATTAGGATGGCTAATATTAGAAAAAACAAAACAGAAAATAACAAGTGTTGGTAAGGATGTGGACAAATTGAAACCATTGTGCACTGTTGGTGGGTATGTAAAATGGCGCAACCCCTATGGAAAACAGCATGTTGGATCTTCAAAAAATTAAAAATAGAATTACCATATGATCCAGCAATTTCACTTCTGGGTATATACACAAAAGAATTGAAAGGAACTCAAACAGACATGTGTACGCTCATGTTTAAAGCAGCATTATTTACAATATCCAAAAAGTGAAAACAACCCAAATGTTCCTCAGTGGATGAATGGATAAATAAAATGTGGTGCATACATACAATGGAACACTATTCAGCCATTAAAAGGGAGGAAATTATGACACGTGCTCCCGCACATGCTAGGTGCAATAAGGAGGTCACAAAAGGGCAAATACATTAGTCCTCACTTATCTGTGGGGGGTATGTTCCAAGAGCAAAGTGAATGCCTGAAACCTCAAATAGTACTGACCCCTATATATACTGGGTTGTTTGTTGTGTGTTTTTTGCAATACATACATACTTATGATAAAGTTTAATTTATAAATTAGACACAGTAAGAGATTAACAACTAATAACAATACACTGTAATAAAAGCTATGTGAATGTGCTCTCTCTCAAAATACCTTCTTGTACGGTACTCAGCTTTCTTCTTCTTGTGATGATGGGAGATGATAAAATTCCAAATGTGTTCCTTCATCTATGTAACCACCTCTTATTTGCAGCAAATGACTTGGAGTCACTTGCTTTAGGGGATCCTTGCTGAAATCTTCACATAGGCTCAATACTTTCTGGGTAACACATTACCACCAATCAGAGCACAATTTCTGTTCATGTCTGCCACACACAAATTAAATGCCTTTTCCATCTTAGCTAAGCTCTTATCATACACTGTGGACATAACTTTTGCAACAAAACTAGCATGAATTTCATTTTTCTTCTTCATAATTTCATGGATAGAATATTTGTTCTTACCATAGATCTTAGCAAGCTCCGCATAGGATTTTTTCTTTCCTTGTTAAGTCGAGAACTTTCACCTTTTAGCTTAAAGGAGGCACTTTGAGGCTTCTCCTCAGCATATCCGAATTCCCAACATCACTACTCTTGTGCTTTGGGCCATTATTGAGTAAAATACGGTGACTGGAACACAAGCCCTGCGATGGCCCGTGGATCTGATCACCAAGACGGATGGCTGCGGGAGCCATCGGTGCCTGACAGTGCGGGAGCATCTTCAACGAGGAGACGCTGGACAAAGGGGCATCCCACGTGGGATTAAGAGGACCTCGCAAGATTTCACCATGCTGCTCAGAATGATGTGTAATTTAAAACGTATGTGTTGTTTATTTCTGGAATTTCTCTTCATTTTCGGACCACAGTTGACAGCAGGTGACTGAAACATGGAAAGAGGAACTATGGATAGAGGTGACTTGAGAGTAGTCCAATTTATAGATACAGAAGGTAGAATGGTAGTTGCCAGGGGCCGGGCTGGGGGTGGGGGAAGGAAGAATAGTGAGTTATGTTAAATGGATACAGAGTTTCAGTTTTGCAAGATGAAAAGAGCTCTGGATGCCGGTGATGGTTGCACAACAATGTGAATGTACTTAATGACACTGAACAGTACATTTAAAAATGGTTGGGATGGCAAATTTTGTGTATTTTACCATAATTTAAAAAATAATAAAAATAAATATTGATAACTGAATTTAAACATAACTCAACTTATGGAATCTTAATGCATTTTATTTTATGTATTTAAAAATATTATTCTGAAAGGGTTCAGTAGGCTTCACAAGAATGTCAAAGGGGTCCATGACACAAAACGATGAAAAACTCCTTAAAGACCTCAAAAGTGGTTTTTCAGTTTAGAAATTCTATAATTCTCTGACATGGAAAAAGAAAGCAAGAGAAAAATAGTTGTTCTGTAAAATGGTTGAATGCAGCTCTATGCAAGAATATTTAAACCTTCACTATAAATTAATATCTTTTTCCTAATAAAAGTTTTAAGCTGGCTTCAGAAATATTAACAATGTCCTTTAAACCCCAAGAAAGAACAATCATATTATAAGCTGTCCTTTTCTTCAAAATGCTGAGCTTGGAAGTCTGGTCAGGTGCTCTATGAATTATTTTAATTATTGATTATAACTAATCAAGCCAGGCTTTTTTTTTCTTTTCAACATTTACCAAGATACTTTAGCAGGCTAAAAACAAGAAGTTTTACATCATTTTGTATGTATGAAAAAAATATATAAAAGACACAGTAGGGGGGGTGAGGGCATGTGCTGGGGGTGGGAGTGGCTGGCAGAGGTCATTGGGGGGAAAAGGAGGCATATGTAATATTTTAATCAATAAAGAATAAAAAATAAGTAATAAATATATTAATTCATAAAAAAATAAAAAATATCTCCTTCTACTTCTTTTTATATCTGGACTTCATATGGGAAGAGGAAAGCATTTCCAGCCTTTAAGGCAGCTGACCTGCTCTGACACTACTGGATATGAGAACTGGGTATACTCTGCCTCCCACTGCCTGACCCAGTGGGACCCCCACAGGAGGCAGAGGCAGTTTAGATAAAAGGTCAAAAGGAATTTCTTTCCTCAAGGAGCAGCAAAGGCCTCTTTATCAATTCTGTTTCCCCTCCCTGATCCCCAAGGTTTTGTCTAATTACCTGAGCTGCAAGTAGGTCATTTCGGTTGTAAAGGATTTTTATATGACCTGCTAAGTAGTATGTGTACAGGTTGCATGTCCTACAGATTGCCTTCATATCCCTTATCTCAATGGTCCTTAACCAGGGCCATGCTGTCCTCCGGGGGACTTTTGGTAATGTCCGGAGACATGTTTGGTTGACAGGACTGGGGGTGCGGGGTGCTACTGGCATGTAGTGAATAGAGGTCAGAGCCAGGGAGGCTGCTAAAATGCGACAGTGCACAGGACGACCTCCCACAACACAAACGGATCTGTCTCAGTGTCGATGATGTCAAGGTTGAGAAACCCTGCTTTGTTTGATTTTGTTAAAAAGGAAATGATTCTCAGATGTCTCTTGAGAGCCACTTTGGGAGAGGGGGGCAGGGGACAAGGAAGGAGGACATAAAATCTTACTGAGCACGTTAGGTTTTACTTATTTATACCTTTAATGCTCACTGCAACCATGTGTTTTAGGTATTTTCTCCATTTGTGCAAGTGAATAAATAGGCTCCACGAACAGGCCATTTGTTTGGGTCATAAAACGACAGAACTAGAATGAACCTGGGTCAGTCTGACCCCAAAGCCTCTGTGCTATTATTTGTGCTGTAAGAACTGAAAATCCAGCTAGTGTGTAATTGAATGAGCCTCCAGCACACGAGTCCCTAGTCTTTGTTAAGCCCTACCATGTCATGGACAGACCTATACAGTATCCCATCTAGCCGAATTCGGTCACTACAGTGGCATACAAAAGAAGTATTCGATTGCTCTGTGGGAGCAAAAATTAATTGAGGAGGAAAAAAAATGAATCTGTATGAAACTACTAAACAATAGCACAATATATTGTAGCATAGAATACTACACTGAAATAATAGCACCGTGTGTTGACAAATGCTGAAGTACTTGGCATCAGCAGTGAGTGCTAAGGGAGTTGAGAAGAGAAGCCTTCAGTGTGTCTTGGAGTCGACAGCAGGTTTCATGAAGGACGTGAGAACTGAGCTTTCAGAGAGCACGGGATCTGAAGACAGAGTTCAATGCAGGAGGGCAATGTAATCTATTACCGTGATGAGTATGCGGTGCTCTGGAATCAGATTCCCTACCTCTGGCACTTGATAAGTGGTCTGACTTTGGGCAAAGCATTTAACCTTTTTGTGTTTGCTTGTTTCGTGTGTAAAATCCAGATGCTACATTTTTTCATTAGGTTTTTATGAGAATTAAATAAGATAATGCATGTAAAGCCTTAGCATAGTGCTCCACCTCATATTAAATGCTCACTGAATGTTAGCTTTCATAAAAGGCAGTGTGTGTGTGTGTGTGTGTGTGTGTGTGTGTGTGTGTGTGTGTGTGTGTGTGTAAGGGGTGAAGGAGAGAGAGAACCCAAGGATATATCTAAGGGTTTTTGGCTGAGCAGCTGGAAAAAGAGGAATTGCCCTTAACTGATATGGGGGAGACTATAGGAGGAGCAAGTTATTTTTGCAGGGCGATGGATATCAGGAGTTCAATTCGGGACCTGTTAAATTAGAGATGTCAAGTTGGCAGTTGGATATATTGGCCTGGTCTTCAGGGGAGTGGTCTGCAGTGGAGCTAAAAATGTAGAAATGATCAGTATACAGGTGCTGCTTGAAACTAGATGAGATAAACTAGGGAGTGAATAAAAAGGAGAAAAACAAGGACAGGGGCTCTGAGGATGAAGCCCTGGGTGTTCTGACATTCAGAGGTTGAGAAGTCGAGGAAAAAGAAATTACTATAGGAATGAGGATAGAGCAGCCAGAAAGCTGGGAGTGAACCCAGGCATGTGGCTGTCCGGAAGCCCAGTGAAAAGGAGAGAGAGAGAGTCAGGGAGAGAGTCAAGCAACCGTAAAATGCTGCTAATGGAGCTAGTTAGTTGAGGATTGGAAAGTAATTACTGGATTTATCAACATGGAGTCACTGTGTATTTTTTTTATTTCTTTATTGATTAAGGTATTACATATGTGTCCTTATTCCCCCATTACCTCCCCCCCATTTATGCCCCCACCCCCCTGTTGTCTGTGTCCATTGGTTAGGCTTATATGCATGCATATAAGTCCTTTGGTTGATCTCTCCCCCTTACCCCCACCCTCCCCTACCTTCCCTGAGGTTTGATGTTCTGATTGATGTTTCTCTGTCTCTGGATCTGTTTTTGTTCATCAGTTTATGTTGTTCATATATTCCACAAATGAGTGAGACCAGAGTCACTGTTAAGAGCAGTTTCTGAGTGGAGATTCAAGAAACAATAGGAGAAGAGAAATTGGTGTCTGTGAGCATAGAAAATTCTTTCAGGGAGTTTTGCTCTGGACAGAAGGAGGGGCATACAGCAGTGCCAGGTGGAGAGCTGGAGTCAAGAGAAATTTTTCTTCAGCTGGGAGAAACAGCAGCATGCGTGTAGGAGGGTGGAAATGACCGTGTAGAACTTGTAGAGACAAACTGTTGAGGAAAGGAGGGAGGATTTTGTAGCAGTGGGAGGGGTGGGCTCTATAGCACTAGTGGGGAGTCATCCACTGGGAGCTAAGTTCCTTATAGAAACAGGATCTCACAAAGAACACACAAGCATAGACAGATACTTCACAGTTAAGCTAGTTAAACATCAAGTGAAGCTTAAAATTCAGTTCCTCAGTCACACTAGTCACACCTCGAGTTCTTATCAACCTCATGTGACTGGGGCCATCTTATCAGACAGATGTATTACATTTCCATCATCACAGGAAGCCCTTTTGGACACCGCTGGCCTAGGGTATGACCATGGGAGTACGTTGCTGAGGTCAGGTAGAGGTCAAGATCCTTGCAGGAGAGGCCTGGGTGTTGGAAAGATCAGCAGTGTGTAACTTGAAATGACTAAGACTCAAGAAGGAGTAATAGTGGAGAGAGTGAAGGTGAGATAGGCATTGGAATAATCAAAAAGTAATAAAAATGACTGGAGACTAAGGGTTATAGTTTAATGGTAAAACCATCAAAGCTGAGGGAGCATGGTCAAGGCCGTAAGGAAGAGGAAGAGGAGTCCAGCCCACCGCCAGGCCCAGTGGGAAGGAATCCAGCCCTCGCCACCAACGGGGTGGGGGGGGGGGGGGGGGAAGCAGTGTCCCCAGCGGATGGAGTGGAGTTTCAGTGAGGGAGGCAACGAGAACACGCAGAGGCAGAGGGGAAGAAGGAGTTCACTGGTGATTAACCCAAGTTCCGGAGGGCAGGTGAGAGGGTTTCAGGAGATGGGAAGGAGTTCCAGAGGAGATCAGAAAGGGGACTGGGCAGCGTCATGTGGGGATCAGACTCTCAGGGACGAGAGAGACCTGAGAGCCCTGGGTCTGGTAGGATGGACATCAGCAGAGATAAGGGACACGATAGGCTCTGTCCTGGGGGTCGCAAGGCAGATAATGAGGAATCTGCTGGGAGAGCCATGGAATCCAGCCCAGGGCTGGTCTCACAGTGGGCAGGGCCCTCTGTTGGACACTGCTTAATGGTGGCCTTACTAAAGGCCACACTGTGAAGTGAACACTGTTGTTAATTCTGATTTTACGGAAGAAGATACATTCCGAAAGCAACGAGGACATAAAATCAACAGAACTTGGTGAGTGAGGCCTTAAATCGCAGGTTGAACCTGGTCTTCATCACCGGTAAGGAAGTCTAGCTGGGTGTGAAAGTGGCGGGGAGGAACAGACTGGGAAGTAAAATCTTGTTTAGCAGGTTTTGAATCGACGGTGCAGGCAGGGGCACGGGCACCCCGAAATGGGCTAAAGATGGTCAGAAATACAGACGTTGGCGCGGCTGATGTGTCAGGACTGCAAAGGCTGATTTGGAAGTCAGACGTCCAAGCCAGAGCAGACTTTTCAGTCCCCCATCTTCCCCTGGTAGAGTTCTTACGACCACAGGGAGAACGGAATTGTTTTTCTAGGGGTGAGAAACAGGAAGAGATTAGAAATGGATTTCAATTTAGGAACCTGATAAAATCCCAGCTGTCGCCCTCAGACTACCCGTATGATATCTTTTCACTCGCCAGTGTCCTGAGGATTCTTTCTGAATGTTAGTGTTGTCGCGAGTCTCCTGCTTTGGAAAAATTGCTTGAACAGTGACCTCTAGTGTTACAAAGAGATCACTGCTGACCGCTGAGGCGGCCTGAAAACGAAAATTCGCTCACCCTGAGTTACTGTGTACATTCACGTTGCCAGAAGGTACCTTAATAAACGATTCAGCTCCTCTCTCTTCCTTAGGGAGGACCTCCCTCGAACACTTCCAGGTCATTTCCCTTCAAGGCAGATGTCACGGAGCCTGAGAAAACTCAGAGAATGACAACTAGAGTAAACGGGGAAGGCGATGTATTTTCCTGGGAGTCTAGGTTTATTTTCTAAGTGATGAATAATACACTACGGGCTAGGAAGTTGGCACGTATAAAACACTGAACTAACAGAACAAGTAAATCTCGGAGGGTGAGATCTAAGAGGCACCTCCTTGAAACCAGGAAGAGGTTGTTTGAGCCCACCTAATGCTGGCTACCACTTTGGAGCATTTTTTTTTTTAATGTCAGGTATGTAAAACCATCCTTAATGTAAGAACCGTTATTGTGTCCATTTACCGAAAAGGAAACGAAGGTGTAGCAATGAACTAACCAAGGCGACAGGCACAGCTGAAAGGGGGCAAAGGCAGGATTGGAACCCAGGCTCTTTGTTTCCCAAGGCTGTGCCCCTAACCTTTAGATGCAACGACCCTTTAATAAATGGGAATCCAAGTTAGATATAAGATGCACATAAATCAGTGAATTGGCAAAGGCTAAAAATACGCATTTGTCCAAGAAAGTGTGGATGTGGACATGGTAGTTCGAGAAAGCCAGGGATGTTTTTGCCCAGAGTTCCCCAGTCCTAGCAAACCCCTGATCTGACCCCATGGGCTAGTTCTCATGTCCTTGTTGCATATCCAATCTATGGACCTTCAGGGAAGCAACCCCATGCAGACTGAGTCATGCATTTCAATTTCTAACAATCCTCACTTGCAGAAAAATTCTTCTTGTCTAATCTAAATCCCTCCTGTCGGTGCCCATTTCCTTTTCATTCTGCCATCAGTGAAGATGGAAACAGTTGGACATAATCCTCTGTGCTGTGTTCTGTATGTGAACGCTGTTGTTACGCCGCCCTCCAGCCTCCCAGTCTCCCACCTTCAAGATACATAGTCCTCCATCCTTTTTAATATCTCCATAGGGCTCATCTGTCTTGAAGCTTTAATGCACCCTACAGGAGCACTTCCAGTCCTAAAGAGAAGTCTGTGCTAATGTAATTAATAAACCCCCAAAATTCTTCCTCCATAATATTTACACAATACTTCTCATTTTTAAAGGACGTCCAGACACCTTCTTTTGCCCGATTCTCATGTGTTTGTTCCTGTTTGTCAGAAGAGAAAGTGAGGCTCCAGGAAGTGAAGCAAGTTGCCCAAGTTCCCATAAGGGAATAGTGAACAAATAACAAGGTTGTCAAGAAAAAAAAAAAAAAGGTGCATAGTATTGGATGACTCAGATAATCAGAATTTTTTAGAAGGTATGAAAGGGTTGAAAAAGAATCTTCTTGGCCCTAGCTGGTTTGGCTCAGTGGATAGAGCATCAGCCCACAGACTGAAGGGTCCCAGGTTCGATTCCAGTCAAGGGCACGTGCCTGGGTTGCAGGCTCGATCCCCCGCCCTGGTTAGGGCATGTGCTGGAGGCAACAAATGGATGGGTCTCTCTCACATTGATGTTTCTCTCTCTCTGTCTCCCCCCCCCCCCCCCCACTCCCTTCCACTCTCTCTAAAAATCAATGGAAAAATATCCTTAGGTGAAGATTAACAAAACATAAAAAAAAATAAAGAAAAATAATCCTCTTGCTACTAACAACTGGTAATATAAATATCTAGCAAACAGAACTAAAGTACAGCCGCCCTTTCCGGTCATCCTTGGGGCTTTCATTGTCATAACTGGAGCCCTGAATCTCTCCTTCAACTTGTAGGACGTAGGTAGCTGCCAGCTCAGTGCCCTTAATTATTAGTATGGCACCAGGCCCTGCTCGGCCACCTACACCTAATCAACTCATGTACTCTCCACAATCACCCCACGGCGTGGGAGCTTTCTTCCTTCTCTTTACAAGGGAGGAAAGGAGCACAGATACTTTAGAGAATTTGCTCAAGGTTATCCAGTAGTCCTGATAAATGTAAAGGCAACGTTTACGTAAAAGCCATGGGAATTCTGCTATTAAGCCGTGAGTATTCATTACAGACTCTGACCCATTATAATGCTGTAAGGCAAGCAGGACAAACATGAGTCCTTACATCCACGAGGAATTTGGGTCTCGGAGAGGGTAAGTCATTCAGGGTTGGTCGCACAGTGAGGCCGGGCTGCTATCGGTTGGCGTCCACCGGTATGGCCAGACCAGTCGTGAAAATGAATGTTTATGTGCAGATTGGCAATGGCTTCTGGCTCAAGCTCTCCAAGAACCCCCATCACTCCTGTTCCCTGGGCCCCGCCCCTACAAAGCCCTCCAGCTCTCTCGATAGCCCAGTAGCTCCAGGGGCCCTGGGTCCAGCTATGGTTTTGCTCAGCCCTGGCAGGCTCCCTTTGGGAACTGGCATTGGGGAAGTAGGAGTGGGGTGCGGGGGGTGGAGGGTGGGTAGGGAGCCACAGGAGAGAGGGCAGCCCAGGACAGGAGGCTGAAAGGTGACTGCTGTATTGTTGGTTTCACTTCTCCTCCGCATTATTACCCAAAAGACAAAAATAGGGCTCAGAAACCGCGGAGAGCATATTTTCTCTTTTGTTTTTACATTAACTGGAGAATCTCTTACCTGTCAAAGCAAGGAAACAGCCCTGTCTGTGGTACCCGGGGGACTTAGAGAAGACCAGCATTTAGGGCGGGCCAGGGGGCTGGAAATGAAGACTAAGGGATTTCCCTCCGTTCTACTTGGTGGATACACACTCCTGAAACCCTCCGTTACAGTGCCAGGCGTTTCCCTGGTGCTTCATAAATACTTGTGTGCTTTCTTGACTAAGTTATGATGTGAGCTGTTTGAAAAAGAGCAGTATGAGTCTGCTTTCAGCATTGAATTTAGTAGGGGATTCCTATAGCTCCAGAGCAGACATGCAGGGGCCAGGGAGGGGTTGACAAATAAGGAGACAGTGATTCTGTAAAAAAAAAAAAAAAAAGAGTCTCTGAAATGGGCCAGTAGTTATAAATATCGATGCCAAATGCCTGCGTGCTGATGTAAGAAGATGAATAGTAAACGCATGACTGTCTTAGAAAAGGCCTGAGCATAACTGACTCTTCCAAGTATAAATCGCTGAGCTAGTCCTGAGTCTCCTCAGCCATCACATGAAAAAAGGGGGCAGCAGACAGGCATGCATCCATCTGCACAAACACACTCCTCCTCATGCCTCTCAGGGCACAAGGAAGCAAACCCAAGCAAAAGCAGGATAAAGGGCACAGTGAGAAGTCAAGATGATGCAAGATGGAGCCTGAAGACTAGCAAGGAGTTGGTGAAGAGGTGTTATTTAGTCAAAAGGGATTCTATAAAGAATCTCCTGTTGAGTTTAATAAGCTCATTCTTGCAAAGGATATAGAAGCTAGAGAATTGAGCCATAAAAAGCAAAAGATGTTTGTATTACTTTCCTAAGGCTGCCATAATTTGGTGACTTTAAACAACGAAAATTATTCTCTCACAGTGCTCGAAGCCAAAAGTCCAAGATCAAGGTGTCCGTCGACCATGCTCCCCGTGAAGGCTCTAAGGGACTCTCCTTCCTGGTTTCTTCCAGCTTCTGGTGGCTGCTGGCGTTCCATGGATCAGGCAGCTTAACTTCAGTCTCTGCCTTTGTCTCCACATGGCCTTCTTCCCTAGGTGTGTGTCTGTCTTGGTGTCCTTTCCTCTTTTTATAAAAACACTAGTCATTGCATTTAGGGTCCTCTCAAACCCCAGGCTGATCACATCTCTAGATCCCTAACTAATTACATCTAACTGCATCTGCAAAGACCCTATTTCCAAATAAGTCCACACTCTGAGATTCTGGGTGGACATGAATTTGGGGTTGCGGGGGGGGGGGGGGGGGCATTATTCTACCCACTGCAATGTGTGACATTACAGAAAATAGACAAAATGGGGAGATGATACATTTTTAAGACAATACATTTTGTTACTCTTTGTTATTAACTTCTTATTCTTAGTAAAGCTAATGTTTGTTGACAATCAAAAGCAAACTTGACCTTTACCTATAAAGGACAGGGGTTCGCAGATAGTGGCCAATGAACAGGCCTGGTCAGAGGGGAAGTTTTCACAGACCAGGGCGTCTTTCCCCATAAACCCTGTAGTTTAGACCCCAGGGCCTCCAGCTGCCCAGCCTCAGCTAAGAGGAGTCATTGAGTAGGAGCTCCTTATAGGCATTGGGGCTTCACCCGATGATTCTTCAGGGCCCAATAAGGAATAAGAGTAGAATCAGAGCTGACAATGAACGTGCTTCGGTTTACACAGAATATTCCAAATTAAGGGAAATGCCATTAAGAGTGTTACTTCCATTTTTGTTAACAAATCTATTACATCTGCAAAGACCCTATTTTCAAATAAGTCCTAATAAGAAGCAAAGTTTAATAGTGAACGATAAAGGTAAAATATGAGAATAAATTGAACATTCATGCTTCACTTTGTGGTATCCCATTGAATATATAACCACAGCTGATAAATAAATATCAAACTAACAATTATATATAATGTGATATTGTAAAGTAAAATTTTATGTTGTGATTTTTCTAAACTCCAAAATTATGTATATATTTGTAAAAATATATTTTGCCTGTGTTTGTTGTTAGACTACCAGCTGTTCTTTATGCCATGCCCTTTTTACTTTTTGGATGTCAAAATATTTTTTCTTTTATGAAATAATTGAAACAATAGATTTCTACCTCACAAAATATAAAGGAGGCAACTTTTTGTTGGTTCTGTACTTTAAAAAAATGAATATATTTTATATTTCAACAATTTATTAATTTATTGCTTTGGAACACAAAAATAGATTTCAGAATATAAAGGTATTTCACCACAAGAAAAGGTATTTCACCATAAGAGAAGGTATTTCACCATAAGTTTGCCATTTAAAAGTCAAACTTAAATGATATATTGGTTTAAAAAACTATCTGTCTTGCCCTGGCTGGTTTGGCTCAGTGGACAGAGCATTGGCTTGTGTACCGAAGGGTCCAGGTTCAATTGGTCAAGGGCCCGTGCTTGGGTTGCGGGCTCCATCCAACGTGCAGGAGGCAGCCAATCAACCATTTCCTCTCATCATCGATGTCTCTATCTCTCCCTTCCTCTCTGAAATCAATAAAAATATATATATTTTAAAAAACTGTCTTGATTTAAAGTAAGAGAGTTTGCGCTTGAGAGGAGGTACATCAGAGATGTCTTTTACACAATGAACTCCTAAAGCGCATTTATAATAATGATTCTATTTCATATTTCAATCCAAAATTTCAAGAATATAGACACTTTGCAAATCAGATTACACCTCCTATTTTCCCTTGAGGCAGCTGTTAGTAGGCAAGATATTCCAGGTATAGCGCTCACCTCTGCTACCACCTGACTGTTCGCCAGGCACTTTGAGACCAGGCAGGTACAGTGACTACGGAGGTGGAACCATACCCACCCGGACAGAGTCGTTCTGCCCAGGACATTGGCTTTTCCTTTCCCTGGGCCTTGACTGTGGTTGCCCATCACGTGACAAAAGCTGATGGTGATGATGACTGGGTCACTAGATAAGTTATTACAATGACCTTGGTTTTCCTTCAGATAGAAATGCTAACCACTCTCGTTGAAAGGAAGTATTGAGTACCTATTCTGTCCAAGGTACTCCAAAGGGAGTGGTTTACGGTCTAATTGTGTTTTATCTTCATTAGCTCCTTGATGTGTGGCTGTGTAATTGCTTCTGAGCTTCCCTCCCTGCGTACTCAGGGAGGAAAAGCAAAGTTTAAGATGCCAGACTAGAAATTGCTTTTGTCAGCTGCTTATAATTAGGAAAGCACTAAATCAAGTTGTCTTCTAATCTTTCTGAATATTTCAAGCTTTTAGAAACTGAACTCATATTCATTGCATTGTAAACGTTTTTGAATTATAGCCAGAGGACTTACTTACCAATATCCAATAAAAAGTCATATTCTAAAACATATGTATGGAACATGCTTTCTTCTAATTGATGGTCATGGAAAGTTCACCATGTACTTGTATATGTGAGTACAGTTATATGCATATCTCTGGCTGGTTCCCACTAAAATCTCTTATCCGCCTCCATGGAGATACATAGTTTAATTGGATGCAAAACTGTTTGAGTCCTGCGTTCCAGAGGAGCTGGCATAGACACAAGGATGACAAGAGTCTAAAAAATATGGAAAACACTTAGCAGTTTCGCCTTGGTCTTTTAGGTGTTTCTGCAATTCATACATAAAATATATTATGCCCTTGGAAATGGCCTTTTCTTAAATCCCCTCCCCTCCTACCATCATGACAGAGTCTAATATATCATAGTGCAAGCCAGATATAAGCTTCCTTTTTTTATTGAGCTGGCTGGTAAATTAACTTATGCTAAACGGCTGTATGCCCATGACTGTCAACTCGATCATCCTTGTCGACCTCCTTTCCCTTTCCCCAGACATTTCATTTCACTGTGGATGACATTTCATTTCATTCTCAATACCATTTCATCTCCTTGAAATGCATGAAAATTTTTCCGTGAACAGGGTACTTGCTGACCCTTCTGAAACTGACAAGGATACTTGTACGCCCCAAACAGGTTCAATAATACAGCACTGCTTGGCTTCCCTTCCAGTCTCCTCCAAGCTAGTCCACACTTCAGAGGCTGAGTTCTTGAAAGGAAGCACCTGTTCCATATGCACTGGACTCCCAGAACTGGACTTAAGCCTTGAATATCGATACATGTCACCAGGGATAAGCTGTCACATGAAGGTCTTGAATGGGCTAGTAGGCAAAGGTCATCTAGAAATCAGATCAACAAATATTTTGAGCACTTGCAGTGTGACCTTGGAGGCTGGTCTGGTCTCAGGGTCACCTTAGGAGCACATGACCACTATATGCTTTATGATAATAAGAAGTGATCAATATTCCTCGCATGGCAATTTTCTGGAAGTCCTCTATAAATATATTAGAGCACTAAGTTCTCCCACCTCCTCAGTCCAGATACAGAATCACTTTTTCATACAGTTATCTAGTAAGATCCTGCTACGTGCCAGCATATCTGTTAAATGCTGAGAATATGATGCTGGAAAAGATGGGTGTGGCTTAGTTCCTCACAGAGCTTCTGGTCTGATTAAGGAGTTAGATTAGAAAACTATGAAGATACATTATTTTCTTCCTGGGAAGACAATCAACTGGACAGAGACTGAGAATGTTTTTGGAGAAGCAGTAGAGCAAGCATGTCAAACTCAAAGGCTAACATGGACCAAATAAACGAGGCATGCGGCCTGTGGGCCACGAGTTTGACATGCTTGCAGTAGAGTGAAATAGTAATAATAGGTAGCACTAAAATATTCTGTGTACCAGGTACCATTCTATGTGGTCACACATATTAACTCCTGTGATCTTTGGGCAGTTATTTAACTTTTGTCTCCGATTGCACATCTATAAAGTGGAAATGATAATTCTGACCTCACAGCTTTGTTGTGAGAGTGAACTCAGGTAATCCACATATAATTCTTACAACAATTCGTTATATATAGTAAGCACTCAGTAAGCTTTAACTCTGATTAAGTTGAGACATCACCACTCTAAGTTTTACTAATGTGCTGTTCTTCTACATGTAGTAAATAAATGATATACTAATTCTGAGATGAGATCAACGTGGGCAGTAGGAGTGCTTACAGAGGACGTAGGACTTAAGCTGGGCCTTCACTAAATTGGGACGGGCAGAGTGGAGTGGGAGAGGCAACCAGGAGACATGTTGCCGGGAACGGAGTGAGAGTCATCCTCCAATGGGCTTGAAATCCAGCTTGACCGTTTACTAGTTTCCCCATTTGTAAAATCAGAGTAGTATCTGCCTCACAGGGTTATTGCTATTTGGGTATTATATGAAACAATGAAAGTACAATTTTTAAATATATATATATATATGCCTCCTGCACGCCCCATACTGGAGATCGAGCCCACAACCTGGGCATGTGCCCTTGACCAGGAATTGAACCCGGGATCCTTCAGTCCTCAGGCCAACACTCTATCCACTAAGCCAAACTGCTAGGGCGAAAGTACAATTCTTAGCACATTGCCAGGCACATTGTAAGCATCCAATATAGGTAGCCAGCATTACTATTACCACAGAAAAAACAGAAGGACAGAAATAGAAGCTTGTGAGACAATGAGAAAACTAGTCGATCCCATCCAACAATGGAGCTAGCCCTGGCTCCTTAGAATAATGTATCGTTAACATAGTGATTTTCATAAGACTACGTAAGACTTCCTTAATAGCACAAACCTGGTTTAATTGTACCTTTAAGTTTTAATGGCTTGGATTTGGGGGGGGGAGGGGTGGAGTGAAAATTGGAATACATTTTGTATTTAAATTGGTTAATGTTTAAGTTCCTGTGGAACTG
This sequence comes from Cnephaeus nilssonii, assembly GCF_951640355.1. NCBI lineage: Eukaryota > Metazoa > Chordata > Mammalia > Chiroptera > Vespertilionidae > Cnephaeus > Cnephaeus nilssonii. Next base: position 51,890,931 of record NC_137076.1, on the reverse strand, counting down.
AGTTACTAGTAAGTAAACCAACTAGTAGGTTAGTGGAGAGGAGATTTGCTCTTGCTTCAAACCCTTTCCTGCCAGCAGTGTTGTGCTTCTTTTAAGTCACTTGCTGCTGCCGGGGCAGGGAACAAGCAGCAACGTGGGCCAGATTACTTTCCAGCCACTCCCTCCCAGGCTTGATATAGCCATCTAGCTCCCAAAATAATTTTCCTGGCCTCAGTGCTCTATTGGACTCTGGTATTCCCTACTTGATCCTTTCAGCATATATCTAACTTTTCCTTTCATGCCAATGGCAGGAATTATTAATCATTTTTTAAAAGTTTCTTTGTGAAGATTACGTGAAACGGCATTTTCTCGGAGCTTTACACAATCAAGGGTGGAGTTTTGTGGCTTTCTCTATAACATGCACAAGCCCTAGGTGAGTCAATGGAAAGTCTTCGACAATCTACATTTGGAAATATTGTAAATGTACACTCTTCCCTCCTTATATACAACACAGAGACTATCACATAAAAAAAAAAAAACCTTAAAATATTATGCCAACCTGGATACATGCCCTGCACTTCACCTGCCCAGGCCTGGCACCCTCTGCATGATCCTTCCTGACACAGCAGTTCACACCAAGCTCTGCTCTGTGCGCTTGGAATTCTTCTGCCACATTGATTTGAAACAGCATATGATGGCTTCTGTTACCCAGAGTGTTTATTCTGTCTTTCCAACTAGATGGCAGACTCCAAGGTGGAGACCAGGTCTCTCACTCCTCTGTCACCCCCCTCACTACATAACACAACACCCTGGCAGTGAAGACTGACCCTTATGTGACAGACTTTCTCGTTCTTTTTTATTTTTATATTTTTCTTTATTGACGAGCGAGAGCGAGAGCGAGTGAAACATTGATTTGTTGTTCCACTTATTTTTGCATTCATTAGTGGTTTCTTGTATGTGCCCTGACCAGGGATCCAACCCACAACCTTGGTGTATTGGGATGAAGCTCTAACCAACTTAGCTTCCCGGCCAGAGCGTCCTAGTTCTGAAATAACTTGACTAATAATGATTCTATGATTGAATTGTTTTCTTTTCTCCAAAAACAGAAAACACGTCATTCCTGGGAGGTTAGCGTGGGGTCTGTAATGCTGTGTTTAAACATTGTGTTTCGGAGGCTTCACTCGAGGGTAATATCAGAGAGTGCCACAGCGAGTCCTGGGCACAGAGCATCAGCCTGGCACTGATTCCAGACTCTGTGTTCAGATTTTGGAGAGAACAAGGCCTCAGACAGTTCTATTTATTAATTGGATTTGGCAAGGGAAGGTAATTCCTTATAAAAATACACAAGCAAGCTATTAAAAATAACATTCAAAGAAGAAAGTTAAAAATAATGTGCCAAAGAAGACTGCATTGCTCAATTCAAATACAAGTTTAAAAAAATAATAATTCTATTTTAAAACTTTCAAGTATTTAGTGGTAACATTGAGGTGGTTAAAAAAAGAGGAGTCAGATGTGGGACGTTAGCTCAATTGCCTCAGAGACTGGGTTTGTTTGTTTCTTTTTTAAACTGTTGTGTAGCTTTTAATAATGAAGACTTTATTTTTTTAATTTAATAATGAAGACTTTATAAATGGTAGAAAGATGAACAGGGTTTCCTAAGAGTGAATCTTCTGAAATTTTAAGCAAATTTTATATACATGTTCTGTTTATGGAGAAAATGCAAAGCTTTATTTGGATTCTCAAAGGGGCTGTTAATTGGAGAGATTTAAAAACAGAGGTGTTCTTCCTACCCACTACTTTGCGTTTAACAGAAGCGATAGAGACACTTCCATTATCTTTATTCCAGGCCCATCTCACGTTTCAATGCATTTTTTCACTTATAGTAAACAAAAAATCCTTCTGTCTTTAACAGTCTCAAAATTTAAAAGGAGAAAGAAAAACACACACACAGGTAGAATTTATTTAAAGGCTGAACTTGTATACAGATCCCAGGTGCCTGTGGAACTTGACAAGGGTTTCCAGAATTGCTCTTGAGAGCTCTGACCATCTGGAGTCCTCAGAGGAGTGGGGCTGCTAAGTCATTAAAAAGTGTTAGCTTTTTAGTTCGCCTGATTAAAAACGCAGTATCATCTCTCTTAGGTCCCACAAAAACCCCTGGAAGTACTTAACTGATTTCCACACAGTGAAACCATTCACTGGCCAGTTAATTAGGAGCTGTGCCTTTTCCAGACTCAAAGGCCGTCTTCAAATTGCTCAGCACAGTGTGTCTCTGACACTCACTGAAAGCAAAGAGAACTCGCCTGAGCTTGTGGGAAAAGTTCTTACAGAAAATCAAAATCAAAAGAACCCCCTTCTAACCAGGGGTTAGTTTCTAAGAACTCTGGCTTGATAATTAAGGAGGGCGGAGGGGAAGCAGTGTGAGAAGAGAAACAAGTTCTCAGTGAAAGTAATTTTAAAGATTGTGCTCATCATAAAGCGGGGAGTGACACCCCAGCTGAGAACAGGGGTCACTCCTGGGACAACAGCAGCATTTGGAGAAGAAAGCAAATAGTTCTAAAAACTTATGTTCTATCTTTTACACTAGAGATAGCTGCAGAGTATGATTAAAATACCAAAGAAAGTATCCAAAATTTAAAAAAAAAAAAAAAAAGACAGAATCTTATCTGTTGTGCTTTACATGTCTCTTTTCTTTTTTGATATCCAAGCCCCAGACTGTTACATGGAACAACACATCTTGTTACTATACCAGATAAGAAAAAAAAGAGGGGGAAATAATTTATTAGGGAATCATTTGTTCTTAAATATTTATTTTGCCTTTTGTCATGTTTTCCCCTCCTTGTGTTTTTTAAATCTTCCTTTTGAGGCTCAAATCTTAAGAAATACATAGCTTTCAAGTGGGTTAGTTACTTCTTTTCCAGTAGCATTGGAGATGTTTTATTCCAAGTAGGATGTTAATTCCCCATGAGGTCACTTCAGAACATTGGCCGCCCCCTGTAAAACCACACCTGAGAACAGCGAGTTAGGACCCTGTTAATTATTCAAGCTGTGCTTCCTTATTGCATATTGTAGTCAGACCTATTTACAGAGAAGTGGCAGAAAGGAAGTCAAGAATGCCAGTATGAGACTTGAAATCTACCTTATTGCTTTTGTTAAGATGTATGTATTATAGTATGGCCTTATCTACTTGTTCCATATATACACTCTTTCTTTCTAGGTTATAATTTATATTATTAGCATGAAGGAAATGGTTTCACCACTATGGGAATGTGTGTTGGGAGGAGAGTCACAGGGACCCTAAATGAGCTCAATTCAGGTCCTATCTCAAGTTCAGGAATAGAAAGATTTCCCTTCCCCATTCCACCATCTCAAGAGCCCATCCACCCTTCTCTTGGGCAGTTAAAAGGTAGATTGCTTACATAATAAGGAAGTGGATAAGATCTGCCAAAGCTGTGGGGCTAAGACTGCAATCTTTTCTGCAAGGTTGTCACCAAGCAAAGTACTGGCTGCTGGCAAAGTAAGAATTCCCTGGGGGGAGCATGGTTAATGCAGGCCCAGGCCCAGGCACTGGGCACTGAGCATTCCAGTGCTCATTCCAAGGGGCACTGGGCCACGTGCAGAACCAACTCAGCTCCCACAGTTCTTGGACCTTCAAATAATGCCCCTCTCTCTCAGTGACACTGGCTGCAATCTTACTCATTGGTGCGTGGCCCCATTGATCTCTGTTCTCAGGGCCTTTGTCTCTTTTCTCCTCACACCTGGAGGGAATCTTTTTTCATATGGGCAGGAGACTCCACTTTACTCAAACTCAACTTTCTAACCCGGCTGTGTCCTGAGTCCCATTACTCTGCTGTGGGCCCAGCTTTAGGAAACAAAGGTGGGAAGACTTCTTTGCTTCCTACATTGTTTTTCTTATCAGATAGTTAATGCTTACCTAGCCCTATCTGTAGGCCATCCTTACAAGGCCTGGCCTCCACAGATCTTATCACTCTTGTCCTTACTCTAGATGCTTTCTTTCTGTTTCTTAACCGATTCATGTTCTTTTCCTCCCAGAGCCTTTACCCCAAATAGTCCCTTTTTATCTCCTTTGCCTAGTTAACTCCTAATTACCATTCAAATCTCAGGTCTCAGCTCATGACACTTCCTCAGTGACTCCTTTCCTGACCTTGAAACTAGGTCAAATCCCCTTATTCTATGACTTTATAGAAGCAGGTACTGCTCTTTCAGAGTATTGTTTGTGTCATTATTGAGTAATGTCTGCCTCCCCTACTAGATTGCCAATTCCATGGTGACTTTTTTCACTTTCACCATTAAATCCTCAGTGCCTAAAATAATGATAGGCTCTTGTGGAATAAACAGTCTTTTTTTTTTTTTTAAATACAATCTTTAGAGTCACTAGGCTTGAATCAACTCTATTTGGAAAACCCTGAATAAATTAATTTAGGTAAGATAAATCTGGACCTGCTAGGATTCTATATTATTTCTCTAACTGAATAATTGAGCCTGGCAGACAATGATCAAATTTGGAAGAAATAGACTCAAATTTGAAATTCCAAGGCTAAGTATAAGTTGATGTTGTGAAAGATTATTACCCTTGTAGTAGACTTAAATTGCACACAATACAGTTCAGGAATGCAGAAATATAGTCTTAAAAATATATACGTTTTTATTGATTTCAGAGAGAGGAAGGGAGAGGGAGAGAAAGAAACATAAATGATGAGAGAGAATCATCTATGGACTGCCTCCTGCATGTCCCCTACTGGGGATGGAGCCCAAAACCCGGGCATGTACCCTGACTGGGAATAGAACTGGGACCTCCTGGTTCATGGGTCAATGCTCAACCACTGAACCACACCAGCTAGGTGGGAAATATACTTTTTTTAAAAAAATTAAACTTGACCACAAGCCCCATTTCCATTTAGTACAGAAAAACAACAAACAATATTTCCACATAAATATGTCTTTTGGTTTAAAACAATTTCTTTCTGGTAATTATTCAGACATTGTAGGAATTAAACTTTCCCCCAGCATTACCTCTAAGTACAGGTGCAGGAATTTGTTACAAATAGAAAAGACATTATGAAACAGTAAACTAGTCAATATATAGTGGTTACTTCACCCAATAGGAAAAAAAGATTAGGTAGATCCTTGCCTCACATCACATACAAAATAAATCGAAATAGGAAAACAAAACTTGCAATGTAATAGAAGAAAATACAGAGGAATAAATTTCATGGCCTTCAGGTAGGGACAAGAGAAAAATAATTTGTATAAATTAAAGAAACAAAGAATTCAGTGATCTCTATCTGTAAATGATAATGAAATGATCTGGTTAGAAAACATACTTCAATTAATAAGAAACTTTGGTGATGTACAAAACAGTAAAAAAATCATTCACTTTTCTTCATACTAGTAGTAATCAGGAAAAAAAAAAGGAAAAGGAAAATATTCCATTTGTAGTAGCAACTAAACTATAAAATATTTAGGAATAAATTAAGAAAATAAAGGATATATTTGGTAATCTGAAACAAACATGATAATGTCAACACTAAGTATGTAAATTGGTAAACATTTGTATTGCATATACTTCCCTATACTTTCTAATAATTTAAAATTAGAGTATGTCAAATTAATGGTTATTCTCTTATAATATTATATGTGAGTCTTCTTTTTCCAAATTTATCATTGGCTGATTTTACAATAATTATAAGAAATTAATGTAGGTGCAGTGCATAGGCCTGATCTTTTTTATTTTTATTTGCTTTATTTTGTTTCCTTACTTTTTTATTACTAATAGTTACATGAATAGTATGAAATTGTCTTAGATATTCATTTTATAGTGTAGGGCCGGGGCAAATATCTCTCTACAAACCACTCTAAGAGTTGAGAGATGCAATTCTGATCTTTTTGGGGAGATGTTTCTCAGTAGGGCAGGTAGAGACATGAAAATGGCTCAGATCTCTATGCTGAGGTATCTGTTTTGCAATATAGAAAATAAGGCGTGGTACCAGCCAATAACACAAGCAGTGACTTTGCATTCACAACAAGGACAGTTTAGTGGCATACAAAGAGGAAGTTAGGGCAAAACAAGAGTCTGGTCTTTATTCCTAATACAAGAAACAAGGCCAAAACTTTTTACTTGGTTCTTTATTTGAGCAAATATTCAACAGCCTGCTTTAATAGATACTATCTTAAAACAACGACAAAAAGCAAACAAATGAACAAAAAAATACACAATCTTGTTAGGATGATAACTAAGAAAAAATAAAAGTGGAGTGAGGTGGGGGCCCTTTCCTTTCAATTTTTCTCTCTGACACACTAGCTGAGGGTTCTCTGATTAAGGAAGTTGACTTCTTTGACTTAAATTGAACTAATGCATGAAGGTGAGCCTGTAATTTATAGTATGTTAAACCAGCAAGTCTAGTTTTCACCAATTCATTACTATGCTATAGTTCCTGTTTTACTTGGCAAGAAATTTTGTAGCTTTTGTGATAACAGTAAGTTGTTCAACAGAGAGAATCACAGGAAGAGGAGATTTTAGTTCCAGAGATTTGCAATCCTAGTTCTGTAATTAGCTACACCTAAACTTAAATTTAGAAAATAGCCACTTCAGTTCAGACACGCAAATGTACATCTACACCCAAGTAAAAGAAGTTTTTAAAAGAAGTTTGGACCTGCCCTAGCCAGTTTGGCTCAGTGGATAGAGCACTGGCCTGCGGACTTGAAGGGTTCCTGGTTCAATTCATGTACCTCGGTTGCAGGCTCTGTCCCCTGCCCTAGTCAGGGCACATGTGGGAGGCACCCAATTGATGAGTCTTTCTCACATTGATGTTTCTCTTTACCTCTCCCTCTCCCTTTCACTCTCACTAAAAATCAATGCAGAAATATCCTCAGGTGAGGATTAACAAACAAAAAAGTTTGGACCTTGATGTTTCATTTAATTTAAATGTATATTTTATCAATCCTCTAAAACATTCAAATAGTTGTCAGTCTTTTATTTTTAGCTATTATTGGACTGCAATCTTTTATCTGCATTCTGAAACATGAAAAGCTCTGAAAATCTTTTTGTAATCCATTTGGTGGCAAAAGCTGACTTGACATGAACTTATTTGGCAATAAACCCATAAAACTATTAAGCTATTTATAACCTTTACATATCTGACTTCACATGAATGTTTCCTGCAAAATCATTAATGTTTGTTTGAGGAATGCTGCCCTAATTGGCCTTGGGGTGTTATATAATATAGAATATACACATATATTATCATTTTCAAGTCTGACACGTTCTAAATTCTGAAACATGATCTCAGGTTCTGGATAAGGGACAATAGACGTGTATTCTCTGCAACAAATGTCCTTGATATGTTTGTTTTGTTAGGATAAATTTATATCATGTACTACATTATTTAAGTCAGAGGTTTTGGGTTTGAATCCTAGTTCTGTTAATTTATTAGCTATAACTATACTTAAATTTTCTCAGCAGCAAAATGGGAATGATAACAGAGTTATTCTGAGAATTAAGTGAGGTAGCATGTAAATAAATTAGAACAATGTTTGGTAATTACTAAGTATTTAATACATGTCAGTATAATTATAAGAATGTACTAATTTATATTCCCAACAACAGTGCACCTACTTCTCTATGCTCTTGTCTATTGTCATCCTATATAATAAAAGCATAGTATGCAAATTTTCCCCTTGACCAGGGGTTGTCCAGGAGTTCGACCAGGGGGCAGGGCCAGCCAGGGGAAGGGAGCGGGGGCCCTGGCCGGCAGCAGGTAGCCGCTAGGGACCCTACCATGCACTGGGCCTCTAGTTTTTTATAATCTTGTCTATTGTGATAGCCCCCCCCCCCCAAAATATATTTCATTGTTTTTGCTTGCATTTCTTTGATTTCTAGTGATTTTGGAAATGTTTTCATACTTTTGGTATTTTTATTCTCAATGAATTTTCTTGAGTGTCACTTTTTAAAATATCTTACTATTAAAATATTAAAATATTTAGATTTAACTATATTTTTCCTAGTATTTGCAAGTTTCTTTCTGTTCTCACCTCTTTTCCCTTTCTTCCTCCTCCCTTCCTTCCTTCTTTTTTTTCCTTCCTTCCTTCCTCCCTTCCTTCCTTTTTTCCCCTTCCTTCCTTCCTTTGATCCTTCCTTCCTTCCTCCTGTCCTTCCTTCCTTCCTTCATTCCAAAAGTCTAATGCTTTAAGGATTCATGTTGATGTATGATTTAAAAAATCTTATATTTAGCCAGTTATCCCAATACCAGTTATTGAATAATTCATCTATTTAACCACTGATTAAAAACCATTTTATCATATGCTAAATTTATTGTATTTTTCTAGGTACCATATATTATTCCTTTGATGACCTTTTAATTATCTTTTTTACACCATATTGTTTAAACTTCTGTTAAATCAAAGACTTGTTTTTCTCAAAATTTTCTTAGATATTGATACATAGTATTTCTTCTTCTAGGTGAAAATCAGAATTATTTTTGCAAAGTTTTCAATAAATCTGCAATGGGATTTTGATTGGGATTAAGTTGGAGGAAAGATATATTTCAATATTAACTCTTCCTATTTATTCAAGGTCATGATATAGTTTCACATTGCTTAAGTTTCATAAACTTTAAAGTCCTTCCTAATAGCTAAAGCTGATTAACATTCTGAAATACTCATGCTCTTCTCTTTCAGTTTTTAGCAAATTGGAAACTTAATATGTGAATACCTTTATTGAATAATTCATCTATTTAACCACTGATTAAAAAACATTTTATTGGTACTAGGTAATTGTTGTGGACTGTTCCCCTTTAAAATTCATCTTGAAGCCCTAAATCCACCTTCACTCACAAGTGCGATGGTATTTGATTTGGAGATAGGGTCTTTGGGAGCAAATTAGGGCTAAATGAGGCCATGAGGGTGAGGGCTCTATAATGGGATTAGTGCTCTTGTAAGAAGAGATGCCAAAGAGTTTGGTGTGTGTGTGTGTGTGTGTGTGTGTGTGTGTGTGTGTGTGTGTCTGTGTGTGTGTTTTGGCACAAAGGAGTCATGTGACTATCTATAAATCAAGGGGAGAACCCTCACCGTACACTGACCATGCCGGCACCTTGATCTCAGACATCCAGCCTCCAGAACTACGAGAAAATAGATTTGTGTTGTTTAAGCCACCCAGTTTATGGTGTTTTGGTATTTTGTTATGGCAGCCCATGCAGATTACTACAGTGTTTGTATTACTTAGTCTCCCCCGAGCTCTGAGTTACCCTTGGCTTCACAGCCCAAGGAAATAGTACAATTGAATGAACTAATGTGGTGACAGAAAGGGCTACTTTGTGATGAACACTTATTTTATTGAATTGCTTTGCACAATGATCAAGTCAGGAAAAATGAAGATTTCTAAGTCACCTTATTCCCTCATTCAAAATGAAAGTAAATGTTTAGTTCTACAGATAAATTGCATATTTCTAGAAATGTTAGCCTCCCTATTTTATTGCACAGAAGAATCCCAATAAGAAAATTGGTCATTGATGTTTAGTAACCACAATGTTAATATTTGGGCATATCTGGAAGTAGGAACGAAAGCACCGTTCTAGCCATTTCCTATAGTTGTGGAACATTTTAGAGTTTGCTAAATGTCTTCATATGCAGAATTTTCTTTCTGCAAAAGAAATTCAAATGATGTGTCAGTCTCATTTTATGGATGAAGCAAAGAGTTCAGAGAAATGAAATGTCTTTTGCAAGCATAAAACTAGGGCTAAAATTAATTTATTCCATTGAGTGAGATTATTTTCTGAGAACTTATTGTGTGCACACTATGGTCCCAAACCCAGGCTTTTATCTCCTGTGGTGGTAGGATTCCCAGCATCTGGTGTAGCTTCTTGGCTGCCTTAGGCTGCACTGTCCTTAGCTCAGGGAGCTCTTGGTGCCCCAAGATCCCGCCCACCACTAGACTCCGAATCTTCCAGCAGATATGTGGTACTGCCTCTCTGAAGGGGCAAATCTCTCTCTGCCAGTCTCTACCGAGTCCCTGTTGGACCAGTAATTGAAAAGGGCTTCTCTTGACATCTGAGGTGTTTGCTTGGGAAGCTCTCCTTTAACTCTGCCCTCTCCTACTTTCCTCCCCCTCCCAATTATTCTGCTTTGTATTCAGTAAAAGCGATGTTTGACATTTAACCTTAGGTCCAAATGAGAAGCCAGGCAGGCAACATGAAACCCTCAGGCTTTGATTTATTCATTGTCCTACTTTATCCTGAACAAACCTTTCACTAGCAGTTCGTAGTGAAATAATGTCACAAATTCAAGATTTGTTGCTTGATGAAGTAGAAAAAAGCAAAAACCCCTTGAAACAGTAGGAATTTATAAGGCAAAAAACAATGAAAATAATGCCACATTTAATTGAAAAACAGGTGAAAAGACAAGTGGCATTCAGTTCCATCTTGTATTGATTGGATAGAGAAGATAAATCAGGAGCAAGGTATGCAGTGCAATTGTCTATATCCTAGGACAAATGAATATTTAAACTTTTTGTTCTGAAAATTATTTATGTCTACATATTTTTAAATTTAACAGAAGAGTGTACAACTTAAAGTTTGTCTTTGAATTTAAATAAGAAGTTAACTTTTTCTTATTTGTTATATAGTAGCCTTGTTTTTGTTTTTTATCATCTTTACATTTATTATGCCCTAGAAGTGAAAAAAAAAAAAAAGGAGTCATGTCATATAATGGAAAAAAGGAGTAGATGCTTTTATCACTTTAGAAATATTAAAGAATACTTTCAATAGAACTCCACTGGAACCTGTGTTAGAATGGTACAGAATTGCCAAATCAGGTTTCCAGTATTTCATTAGTAATAGAGTTCTCAGGAGAGATCTTGTGATAGAGCTATCAGCATGTTCTCTGAAATATTTCACCCTCAGGCCCCTAAATTCAAGGGAAAAGTAATAGAATTTTCTTTTACAGAGTAGAGAAAAGCAGCATAAAGATATCTAGTTAGAATAACACAGACTAGTGTTATTTAGGTAGTATTTAAGCTTGGGCTCTGATATTTTAAACAAATAATTTAGTATTTGCAGGTTTTAAATTCCTCATCTATAAACATGAAGATAATAATCCTTACATCATAGAATATCTTAAATGATTAAAATGAAAATATTTGATATAAAAATGTTATGAAATGCAAAAAGAAAGAAAAAGATTGTTGAGAAATCAATATATGCCAGATACTATAGTTAAAGCTGGGGCTCTGAAGAGCTACTTTAGGTCCAAAATTCTACCACACTAAAATTTTAAATCAAATAATCAATAAAAATTATTTTAATAATCCATATTTCATTCTAAAAGAATCTCTTAATTTTAATACATTTTAAGGGTTGCTTATTACAAAATCTCAAAAGCAGAGTTAATTAACAATGGAAAATAAAAATACTTTCTATAAATATTTCCTTTTAAATGTGTCTTGTTGGCACACTAATAATTCATAATAAAAAGAATCTGGATAATGTTTTACATTTTCCAAAATAGTTTTAAAAGGGGACCCTAAATTAGATATAATGAGTTAAATAAGCATACAATTTAAAATTTACAATATAAAAGTCTGACCCAATGAACTTGTATGCATATATGGACACAGACAAAGGGTTGGTGAGAGCCTGGGGGTGGGAAGGACTGTAGGGGGCTGGAAGAGGTTAATGGGGGAAAAGGAGGGTTGATGTATTACTTCAACAAAGATTTAAAAGTAAATAAGTAAGTAAAAAATAAAAGTCTGACCCATTGTTATATTTTTTACTGTTTAAAGACTATTTTATGGATAAAGAGTAAATAATTGGATACAATATTTTAAAACATTCTGTAGACACAGCTTTCTCAAACAGAAATTTAATCCAAAATATTACCATGGAGGGGGGATTAAATACATTAGAATATGCTGAAAGGACACTCAGCTTTTACAAAAAATAAGATTCAGTAAAATCAAGGAAATAAATATTATAGATTATATGCTTCAGCTGTTAAAATTAGAAAACTAAGAACCACATAATATATTTTTTCTAGTAGCAATATATGTAATCTTTATATTTATTTTTAAGAGCAGTCTTATTACAATATAAATATCATGAGTTTAACAAATGTTTCAATAATGTATTTTACTATTTGACACACACATATGCATACAAATATTTAGAAAGAATCCATATCATCTTCTGTTTTTAGATGACAAGAAAAGTCTGATGTCACAGTCTTTTGTTTGAATTTATATAGAAACTAGTGGCCTGGTGCACGAAATTCGTGCAGGGTGGGGGGGGGGGTGTCCCTCAGCCCAGCTTGCACCCTCTCCAATCTGGGACCCCTCAGAGGATGTCTGACTGCCGGTTTAGGCCTGATCCCTGTGGGCAGTCAGACATCCCTTTCACAATCCGGGACCGCTGTCTCCTAATCACTCACCTGCCTGCCTGCCTGATCACCCCTAACTACTCTGCCTGCTGGCCTGATCACCCCCAACTGCCCTCCCCTCCTGGCCTGATTGCCCCTAATCGCCTCTGCCTTGGCCCTGCCACCATGGCTTTGTCCAGAAGGACGTACGGAAGGTCTCCTGGTCTAATTAGCATATTATCTTTTTATTAGTATAGATAACTTGAAAATAGTTAAGACAAATTTTTAATCATTTTGGTGTATGATTGGGTCCAATTTTATTTTCAGTAGTTTTTTTATCATTTCTTTTCAGAAATATTAGCTAGTTATGAGAAATTTTTAAAATTAATACTTGATCCTTAAGAGTCTAGTTAAAACATAAATGGCACATATATGTATTTATAAAATAAATATTTAAGCAATAATAAATATTTTGTTTTTTAAATGAGGTAGATAAGTTAAAATATTCTGGAACATGACCTAAACATTAAAAAAGAAAGAAAATAGTAATCACCAATTCAATCTGTATAAATTAGATAGCTGGATAGTTTTTTTATTTTTAACACATTTACCATATTTTTCAAGTACAGGCCTCTGAAATACATTTCTACTTTCCAAAAGCTTGCTAAATTGAAATTCAGGTTTTTCATTTACTTAATCATTATTTAATCTACCTAGGGAATTTGCTATTCAGACCAGATATTTGCAAGTAAACCAAAATGTACTAATTTTTCATTTTTTATGTTTGTGGTATTTTCCTTTTACATACCTCATATAGAAAAATATTTCAGGAAAAGGTATTAGTCTTCAGTTGTTATAAAATAAATAATTACTTAAGTGATAAAGAGTTAATAAAAATTTCAAGGTCTGCTAAAGAATTATGAAGCCCATCATTCATATCTTGACTTCTAAGAAAATTTTTAAGAGTAGCTAAAGCAGTTATTGCCTCATTTTTTGACGGTAAAGGAAGTTCAGTTCCCAGAGATCCACCATCATCCTCTTCATCAGAAGTATAAAATCCAGTTTCATCTGCTTTACTTTCTTTGGTCCATACTGCATCACCACTTGGCGCTGCTTCACACGTCTCCAAGTCATCGTCCAGGGCAGCATACTCTTCTACAGATAAACCTTCAGGAAATTCCACTTCTGCTGCCTGGGCGTGGGCAACCAAATCAAGACCAGTGTTGGTCTCTGTATTTGTCTTGTCACTTTCTCCCTGTTGAGATTTGAATCCTGCCTCTTCATAGCTCTTAGCAATAGTCTCTGGGGTTACAGCCCTCCAACAGAGATGCAATGTATCAACTGCATCGAGTAGGGAAAATGTAAATTCTTTGCTGCCTTCAACAGAACTTAAAAATTTCTTGATAAGACAATGTCGATATTTAATTTTAAGGCTTTTAATAACACCTTGTTTCATGGCTATAAATTTGGGAGACAAACATGACGGGAAAAATGCTAACTCAATGGACTTTAGGTTCTTTACCTCTGGATGTGCAGGAAGAGAATCAACAAAAATCACAACTCTTCGTTGCTGGGCTTGAAATTTCTCATCAAGCTTCTTCATCCATTGTTCAAATATATCTGCGGTCATCCATGCCATTCTGTTAGCTTCATAATACACAGGCAATGATTTCATACCTTTGAAACAATGTGGATTTCTGTTTTTCCCAATGATAAGCAAAGGAAGTTTTTCGGAGCCATCCATGTTTGTCCCAACCACCAGGGTTATTCTGTCTTTGCATAGCTTTCCAATTGAGCATGTTTCTCCTTTAAATGCAAATGTATTTGTAGGTAACATTCGATAAAGCAGTCCAGTCTCTTTTATATTAAAAACATTTTTAGGATGATAATCATTTAAATAATAAGGAAGTATGTTTTGGTGCCAAACAGCTGAAGGGTCTACTGATACACCTGTAGCTTCTACAGGTTGAGCTCTGAATACTAAACCATACCTGGATTTAAAGCGATCCAGCCAACCATTACTACACTTAAAATCATTATGTCCCAGTTTCTGGGCAAAATCATTTGCTTTTAGACGCAACATTGGACCATTAACTGGTACATTTAGACACTGAGCAATTCGATACCACCTCATTAATGCCTCTTCCAGATCTGTGTAGAAAGCAGTTCTCAGTCTTTTTCTCTTTGGATCAAATCTCAGAGATTCAAAGGCTTCTAGAACTTTGTCTTTATTCTTCATAATAGAGGACAATGAATTTTTCTTTATTCCATATTCAGCTGCAATCTCTGCTTTTTTCTTGCCACTTTCTACTGCATTTATGATGTCGATCTTTTCTTCAATGGACAGACTTTTCTTTTTTTTCACTGTTACGGGGAGAGTTGAGGCATCTGCAGAAGCTTCTGCCATCTCAACCAGCGCTTATATAGAGATTTCTCCTCTTTCTGGTGTCTGTTTCTTTAATTAAATGTCTTTTTCCGTATGACACAATTTGCCGCTTTCTCTCCCACTTCATACATTACAAGTTGGTACGTGTACAATAGTCTTATTCCTATTGATGACTAAGTATATATTTTTCAATGGCTCTAAGTAAGAAAAATGTTATATGCAACTAGAATAGTTTAGAAGAGAAACTTCCTTCCAAGGACCTTGTGTAGCTCAGTTTATAGTTTATTCAGTGTTTCAGAAGTCAAGCTAAAATAGAAATCTCATTATCTCAAACCTGTCCAGTCCTGCTGATATATTTTTAGAACTTCAATCCTTTAAGACGGTTCACTTTATCCATTTGCTCATTCAACCTCCTATTAATTCTCCACAGAAGGCCTCAGAGATAAGAACAAGTAGCATTTAGAAATTTTCATACAAAATGTTACCCATTAATTTCCAAGTCTCTTCAGGGTAGAGAAGAAAATGGTAGAATCCTTCTAGGGCTTGACAGTATACCTTCTGTCTCTTGAAAATATAAAAACAAACAAAACAGCAATTTTAGCAATATGTCAAATGAATATAAAAAGTATTTACACTAACGAGTTATGCTTTTAATAATAAAAAAAGAATGCGAACATATTTCTGAAAATACAATAACCAAAGCAGGAGAAATGCTTACCTTCTGAAGAGCCTCTGTAGAAAGCTCTCTAGCTCTGCTCCGTGCATTTGAATTTTCACTTGTCTTTGAATGCTTTATAATATATACTTCTGAAATAAACCAGACAAATTTAATCTGTTTTGAAACTGTGGGATGACCAAAATTAAAGAACTAAAAATGATGCTGGATATATCTCTGGTGGCTATTTTTTACATGAAGTCACAGACTGCCCCCTCTGACTTCTCTAAAAGAAAAACATAGTCAGACAGTAGTCACAAGGTCCAACTTTTAATAGCACATGGGAGACAGTGTCTCCTTTATGGGAATCTAGTAGAAAATGCTTCACTAAAAATCCAATCAAGTGAACTCATCACATAGTTTTAAAATCTAAATCTTATTCTATCTAAATGGATCAATTAAAAGTATCTACTAACTTCTGTATCAATTTGATGTGTTAGCCAGATGCACAGAGGCCAGAAATACTTGACAAAATGCATAGGAATAAACAGATTATTAAGAGTATATAAGGCAGAAAAAGACCTAGACTATGAAGGAGAGTGACCATAGGTCTTAGTCTCTCTACTTCCCTAATCTGTAAAATAAAGGGCTTATGATAGTGTAAAGATATGGGCTTTGGTGCCAGACACATTTGAATTGACAAATGCCTCTGCCACTTGGTACTTATGTGATCCTCAGTAGTTTACTTAATTTGACCTCAGTTTCTTATTTGTAAAATAGGGGTTAACTATAGCATCTGCCTCAAAGGATTATTGCACTTTCAATGAGATTCAATATAAGAGTGTAAAGCACTTAGCAGAATATTTAGCACCTTATGAGATATTCAGTAAATGTGTGGTGATGACCTCATCATCCTTATCTTCTCTCTAATGTCACTTCTATCATGTCCGTCTATAAAATTTGAGATTTTACAATACAGGGCTTGGCAAAAGTAGGTATATAGTTTATTTTTGTATTATTATTTATGAACTAGAGGCCCGATGCACGAAGATTCTTGCAAGAATGGGCCTTCCTTCCCCTGGCTGCCGGCATCGCCTTCGCTCTGGCTGGAGCCGCCTTTCCGCCTTTGCTCCAGTCCGGAGCCACCTTTCCACCTTCCCACGCTGCCCAGAGGCCTGGAGTTGCTGGGGCAGTGCGGAACGCCTTCGTCGTTGCCATGGTGACAATGGAAGCATCCCACCCTGCCCCTGGCCGCTCAGCGCCTGCGTATGCAAATTAACCCGGCATCTTTGTTGGGTTAATTTGCATACTCATTCCTGATTGGCTGGTGGGCATCATGAAGGTACGGTCAATTTTCATATTTCTCTTTTATTAGTGTAGATTATTATATTTTTTGTCTTTTTCCTCTGTGAATAACTAGAAATCTACTTTTGTCCACCCTGTAGATAATGAAAGAAAAGTTTCTTAAACCAAAGAGTACTGAATCTATAGGCTTTAGAACTACTGCAGACTAAGATAACAAGCTAATTTGATGTACAGGTGTTACGCTGTGTGAAATAGTATGGGTGCTCCATTCCTCTAGTTTTTCTCCCTGTCCTCCTCAGTTTCAAGTGGTACATGCATTTTTTTTTAATCTCAAATCACAAGGATTACAGAAAAAGTAATTTGAATTTCCTCTCTTACCACATCCCAAATAAAGCAATATAATATACATAATCAGAGATTATTGGTTATCTTGATCAAATTGAAAAGTGATATGTTGCCCAGCTGGTGTGGCTCAGTATTTGAGCGTTTACCCAGGAACCAAGAGGTCACCAGTTCGATTCCCTGTCAGTTGTGGGCTCCATCCCCTGTGGGGGCCATGCAGGAGGCAGCCAATCAATGATTCTTTATCATCATTGATGTTTTTATCTCTCTATCCCTCTTCTTCCTCTCTAAGAAAACAATAAAAATATTTTTAAAAGAAAAATGACGTTTATTTAGGAAGATATTCGTTATTTTTTTCTGATAGGTAATAGTACATATTTCCTTATAAAACAGTAGTAGAAGATACAATTTTCCCTGGTAAGATACAATATATCTTTATTCTTGAAATAACCACATTACTAATACTAAATCAGACAAGCTAGATGTTTTCCCTAGAAAAGAATAGAGCATCTACTGTCTAATCAAGAAGCTGACATTTTCCATTCTCCCACATTTGGGTGTATGGCAGCAGCTAATATTTCTCAGAAGTACTCATTCTCTCAATTAAACTCATTAATCATTCTACCCCTTAAAAATATTACAGCAGAGAAACACCGTACTACATGTTAGGAACTATTTTCTCTAGGTCAACAATAAAGCTAACTAAAGAATAAAAATAGGCATTCACTAAAAAAGACTTACCAACTGAACCCCAAATAAAGAAAACAATCATCAATTCTACTGGTCACAACAGAAATGTGAAACTTCTTTCAAAATAGGGGATACCTTTTTGGTTTTGGTTTTTGCCTGTCAGAATGGTCATATCTAGTGTTTGCCAAAATGCAAAAACATAGATTATTAGGAGGCACATAAATTGGCTAAAGCTTATGGAGGGCAAATTACTTACATGATAAAAAAATCTTTAAAATGTTTATAATTTTTATTCAGCAAGTCTATACCTGGAATTTATCTCTCCAAAATAATTATAGATATAAAAAGAATCTAGCTTACAATTGTATTCACTTTATATTGCTGCATAAAATCACCACACATTTAGTGGCTTAAAACAACAGCTATTTATTATTTCACAAGTTCTATAGGTCTAAGTCCAGGTGGGAAAAACTGGTTCCTCTGCTTAGGGACTCACAAGGCAGAAAACAAGTTGCTAGTCAAGTGGGACTCTTATCTGGAGATTCTGGGGAAAAACTGCCTTCCAACCTCATTCAGGTAATTTGCAGAATTCAACTCCTTGTGGATGTAGGACTGAGGTCCTTCGTTTTTTGTTGGCTGTCAACAGAGACTGCTATCAGTTCCTGGAGGCCTATGTCAGGTAGTTGCCTATGGCCTTCCTCATGTCAATTCTCTTTCATGCTTCCAATTTCTCTGACTTCCTCTGCTGCCACCAACAGGAGAAAACTCTCTGCTCTTAGAAGGCCTAAGTAATCTGTTCAGGTCCACCCAGATTATCTCCCTTTTGATTAACTCAAAGTCAACTGATTAGTAACCTTAATTACATCTGCAAAGTCTTTTTTTGTATATAACAACCATGTGAATAATATTCTATCATGTTCACAGGGGAGAGAAGTCTACAAAGTGAGGTTCATTGGACATCATCTTAGAATTCTACCCACACTATAATATTCCTCACATTGTTTTATAATTATAGACAAGACTTAAAATAACCTAAATGTGCAACCAAAAGGATTAGATATAAATAAATTAAGGAAAATCTATGCTAAATACTACTGAGCCACTAAAGGAGAATATTTAATGATGAGAGGACAATTCCATACTATAATAAGTGAAAAAAGCAAAATACAAAACTATGCTAAGAAATACAACATATACTTAAAGTTGCAGGAGGTCAAAGGCTTATGGCTATTTCTATAATGCTTAGTAAACAGAAGGTTCTCAATAATGATTTGTTAATAAATGAAGAAAAAATATATATGCATAGAAAAAAGACATTACCAAAATGTTGAATGTTGACTCTAGGTAATGGAATTATGAATAAGTTCAGTTTTTTTCTCTTTGTAGTTAAAACAATGTCTACTCTTATGTTCTACTCATTCTACTATTCATGGGCTTCTTTAAGTGTTCCATTAATCAGTATCCTCTAATAAAGAACTTGTTTCCAGAGAATTATACTGTGCAATCAGTAACTAATTATCTCTGCATGAAAGAGAACTGCTAATAAAGAGTGATGAGAATATTACAACATTACTGGAGTTCCCCTAAAAAAAGATCTGAAGGTATCACCTTCCTCTTTCTGTTGAGGAAAAAATATTGATAAGCAGTGTACAATATTCAACATCTAAAGCAAAGAGAAAAGGTCGTGTTCACATTTACTTCATTCAGAAAGGAACAATAACAATATCCTTTAACCCGTTGCCTCCTTTCCTTCTGGCCAATAAATGAGGTAGGCTGCCAGAGTTCCTCATACTAGTAAGCCAAATGAATACATGGTACCTGATTTTTTGAAAGCTGAATAATAGGCAATAACAGTGCAAAGATAAATATGTAGAAAATCCCCTTGTCATAAACATATACAGGAGGCAGCTATTTCCTTTCTTACCTCTCCAAACATAATTGCCAACTGAGAGAAAGTAGTTATTATCTATTCTTCCTAAAAATGGTTAAGCAGAATTCTCTAAGCTCTAGGGGGCAGGGGGAGAGAGAGAAGAAGGAGGAGGAGGAGAAGGGTGGGGAGAGGGAGGGAGGAGGGAAGTACAGATGGAGGGAGACTGAGAAAGATAGATACAGAGACGGGGGGAGGGAAGAAAAAAGGTAGGGAGGAAGGGAGGTAATAAAGAAATAAAGGAAGGAAAGAAAGAGGGAAGAAAAAAATGTCTCCATCTAAGCAGAATTAGGTTTAAAATAAGGTCTTTCAGTTAGTATGAAAAACTTCCCCCAAATCTGAAGAATACCTGTTACTGCTTCCTTTTCCCAAAGAAAGTGCATAGAATTTCACTGTTTTCCATCACTAGCTGAAGTAGCTTCCAGTGTTTTGTTGTTTTTTTTTTTTTTTTAAGCCAATCTGCATTCTGATTTCCCTCGGGGCAGCAGAAATCATGGGGAAGATTAACCCTGTATATAGCTCTGCACACTATATATGAGGACTAATCACACTAGACTGAAAAGTACCTAACGTGATCCATAGCACCTTCACCAAGCAGAAGTTAGCATTAGTTCCAAGTCCATCAGAATCTCTATCAAAGCCATCAGCATCTCCCAAGGACATCATCCATCTAAGGACAAATAACTAAAGCAAGTGTCCACAAACCTGCGTGTAACAGACTAATAGTGAGACTAACGGTAATGCAGCTCTGTGTCCCCAAACTCAAGACAGCTCCAAGGAATCCTTCAGACACCCGTCAGCTCAAACAGTTAAGTACACATCACTCCAGTGCCACCAGCACCGCCAGGCAGCTCCTCCTAGTCACCTTTTGGAACTCCAAGAACACGTGTACTTAGCTACTAAAAGCCATTCGGTTCCTATACAATAAGAGCAGTAATTATTCTCATTGGGATCCTTTTCTTATACTTGAGAAGACTAACAGGATGGCTTCGAACTGAAAGTCCCTAGTAAGCTACAGAACTTGTTACAGTTTGAGTGAATTGGCATTTATATTTGCTCTTTTAAGAACAGAACCATTTAAGATAAGGGCCACTTATATTCAACTTATGTTTTGGGATTTCAGTGCTATTTGTTAGAGGAGATGTCCTGGAGATCGTAGAAAATAAATATTGTTATTTTTGAAACCTTTGTGGTGTCATGGGTATTTACTATTCACGGATATGGAGAAGATATCTGTACACAGGGATATACTGTTCACTGAAACTCCCTAGAAATTTATAGAGGCAGAGTCTGCCTTGGGGCACTACGATACACACACACACACACACACACACACACACACACCTTGGGCACTACGATATATATATATATATATCTTGTTAACTGGCGTGACAAGGGAAGGCAGGTGAGAAGTACGGCCTAAAGAAGGATAAACGCCATCGAGTGCACTGTTTGCATCCCTTCGCATTTCTAAAGGAAACGGCGGTAAAGATGAGCAGACATGCTGTCCCAGGAAAAGCGGCCCAGAGCCTGGAAGGGAGGCACGTGTGCGGAGGAGTCAGCTGTGTGTACAGTGTGTAAATGAGCTTCAGGCGCGTCTAGCACCGCCGCTGAGCCAGACATTCCCTCCATTCGGTGCGGGGCGCGGGAGAGTGCCCGGGGTACAGTTTGGGGGCCTCTCACTGCCCTGTCTACAGACACCGCCGGACAATGCCTTTTCCCGAGCCCTTTGTAGTTTCCCAAGTTGAGGCCCCCAAACTGTACTCCGGACACTCGGGAAAAGGGATTGTCCAGCGGTGTCTGTAGACAGGGCAGTGATCTACTTAAGAAGTAACGGGGCAAGCAAAGAAAGGGGAAAAACAATCGGTTCTGTGGGTAAAGACATAGGAGCAGGAAAGAAAAGTACGGGGATTCACTGTCAGCGAGCGAGCAGAGCAGACAGTGATCACAAAGACAGAGCGGTGACCAGAACTCCGGGATGCCCGCGGCCGTGGGTGGTTCGGTCTCCCCGAAAGGGGTGGGCGTGATGACGAGGCCGGGAGGGGACCTTCAGGCACCCAGGAAGCGGCGGTGAGGCGTCCGCAGCGCATCTGCTCCCTAACCCCGCATTCCCTCCACCTCCCACCGCCGCGGGACTGGAGCAACCTCCGCGCTCCCAGCAGCGGAGAGAGGAGCTTGGGCTCTCCGGGGATTTACGTGGCGGTGAGCTACGTCCACCTCCACCCTCCCGCCGCCGGCTCACCGTCTGCTGGGGGGACGCCTAACGCGTGAGGCTGGGGTGTGTGAATGAGAAAGAAGAAGGGATGCTGAGGGCTCCTGGAGACCTCCGACCCGTCTAGCTCGGGCAGGTGCCTCGGAACCCGCGTACACACCCCTCTTTGAGCCCACCGAAGCCTGAAAATTACCCGGGCAACCGCTCGGGCGGAGCCCCGGATGTGGTTGCTAAGGCCGCAGCGAGAGGGGCGGGGCCAGTCTCCCGGAGACTGGCGGGGGGCGGTGGGGGGGGGCGGCCCTCGGGGGAGGTGCCGTGGCACCATAGAGACGTGGCCGGGTCAGGCGCGATTCAGGGAGAGAGAGGCCGTGTGAGCCGAGGACAGCGCTACTTCCGGTTTCCTCACTTCCGGCTCCGCTGCTCTCCCTGTGGGTGTCGTCGGCTGGGTTGGGAGGTCTGTGTCCTCGGCGGTTGGTCAGTGAGCGTCTGTGACAGCTGCATCAGCTCCCCGCCCCCGAGGAGCCGAGGTGCGTGGGGGGGAGGGGAAGGAGGAAAAGGCCCAAGTGGCGCTTCCGCTCACTTCTTCCCAAGATTGAGATTCCAGAGAGCCGCGGCCGGCATCCTCCTCGACGTGAGAGCGGCCAGGTGGTTCCCGGCCGACAGGTGAGGGCGGAGCTGGGCCACCTGGAAGGAGGCGGGGGAAGGCTAGCCGGAGTGGTTGACGGTGGCAGATAACGTTGCCTTCGGGGTTCCGGACTTTCACAGGGCACTCCTGTCCCTCGTCTTTGCCACATCTGCCCGAGTATTCGGCCTTTGGTTTCTGCCCCTTCGCCCCTGAGTGTGTGCCCCAAAGCAGCCGGGTCTGGAAGGAGGGCTGGCCCTTGCAGGGTGGCACCCTCTTGGCATTGCATGCATCGGGTGGGAAAAGGGGTTGCATGCAATGGGTGGGAAAAGGATCCAGGTCTTTCTCGATGGAAGCCTTCAGGTGTGGTGTCCAGCCTTAACTTCTCTCCTCTCCCTGCATCCCCCCCGCTTCCTCTCCCCCGCAGTGAGCGGAAGGGAGATAGCGATAGTCCCTCCGAGAGGCACTTTGGTGCAGGGGGAGGAGCCTTGCTTGTGTGGGAGCGTCCAAGAAATGCTGGAGTTGGGAAGGAAGTTGTGCCGTCGTCCTCTCCGTTCCTCTGCCAAGTGACTACTGTTTACGTGTCTAGGAAAAGGAAAGATTTTTTTTTTAAAGCCCAGTTTGTAGATGCTTTTTCCTTTTATTTTGTTATTACTTCCTTTGTTTTGTTCTTATCTCTCTCTTGAGCCCTTTGATCTCAAAAAATGTAGTTGACGCTTCTTGCAAATCGTTTCGCCACCCCCCTTTTAGGATTTCTGTGCCCCTCCCTTAGTTTTATCCTAAACTATATAATTTCTCTATCTCCGTTCTTATTTGAGAAGGAGAAGTGGAAGGTTTGCAAGGCTTTTCATAAACTTGGGCTTTCACCTGCAAGGATGTGTTCACGTTGACCATTTAATTAACTTCATTGGCATGGAAATGTGCACCGGAATCGGTTACTTTTAACAGCAGTCCTGTGTTAAGGCTGCAGGAATTGGCCATTTCATTGCCGCTGTCTCAGAGGGATTACAACACACTGTATGTTAGTACTGTTTTAATTACACCTTTTCCCCCATATGTCCTGCTTGTTTTCCTTGCTTGACATGACCAACACCCTCGCCTAACCACCACTTATGACATTCATTATCTGAAAAAATAGAAAGTATTTCTAATTTTATTTTCTGGATTAAAAAATCTCTGCCTCACTTTCATTCTTTTTCAAATTATTTTTAATCCTGGGTTATCTCCTAGGATCCCTCTTTTATGAGGTCTGTGACTCAACCCGAACTCTGAAATCATGTGCAAAGTTTTGAGTGCATTTTAGGTGGGGTAGGGTAAAGAGTCTGTTCTTTTTATCAAATTCTCAAAGGAGGTATAAAACCTCCAGATAGTGTGTGTGTATATATGTATGTGTGTGTAAAAAATATACATTATGTATGTATGTATATATAGGTATATGAAGTGTATATATATGTGCTATATAACTTCCAGATACATAATCATGGCTTGGTGTCTTGTTGAAGTTAATTAAAACTTTTTTTGTGGGACTGTTATTTTTCTATTGTAGATAACTTGTTTGGGGAGAGTAGAATGCAGAGATTCTAGCTTTATACTGAAATCTCTCTACTTCAAAACGTCATGTTTCTAAATTCTTTCCTACACCTAGAGAAGGAAGTCAGACTGCTTACTTTAGTTCCTGATTTGTGGTTTTGAGGTTTCTTTTTAGGGATAGCTTATTTGTAGCTAATGCTGTGGAGATAATGTGGATTTATAAATTAATGTGTTTATTAGTTTTTTTATTTGAAAAGAAGTTCATTTATTTAGTCCTAACCCCTAAAGTCCTATTTAAATACATATTAAATACCACCAACCTACTACAGTTCAGTGTAAAAAAATTAAATTCTGATTGTAGTTGTTTGCTTTTATTTTCTTGTTTTTCACTTGAGGCATCTATTTTGGTCTTTGGCTTGCTAGGAAGGGCAAATAAAATGTTTCAGTAGTGTGGTGTGTAACTTTCAGTATGTTGCTGCTTATCTTAACATCCCCTTTCCCACCATTTTATGTTAGGTATATTAATAATGTTCTCTTTTGTGAACATTATTACTGTAAGTTTGGAGTGCATATTTGAACTTACTGATTTAGTTGTGAAGTGTTTGTTGATCAAGGATTGAAGTTCTAAATGTTTGCACTTGTTTCATAGAATGTTAGACCTTGAAGAGACCTATAAAACTCATCCTAGTCCATATAGAGTAACCAGTTTCTTCTGCCCACAAAATAAAATAATTTTCCCTCTGTCTAACATTCTCACTGGGGGAGGAGCAGAAAGCATAAATTTATAAAGAGTAAATTGTGCTAAGTTAGTTTCTTCTAATGTAATGACAAAGTCAGAAGATAGATTCTATCTAACACCTAAACAACAATCAACACTCATTTACTTAGTATGTGCCAGGCATTATGCTAAATGCTTTATATGATTATCTCATCTAATCCTTACAGCATCCTTATAAAGTAGCTAAAACTCCCATTTTTATAGATGAAGAAACTAAATGATTACTAATGAAACTAAATGATTAACTGACACTAAAGGAATCAGAATTATACAGGTGGGGCCAGGATTGAACCAGGTTGTCTAACTCTGGTTTGAGAGCTCTTAGCTACTACTCTAAACTGCGTGTACCCATGTTTTCTTTAAATCTTTTTTTTTTGCCTAAGTTGGAGGTGTCCCAACTGATTTTGTATCAGATGTTAATAAGATCTTTTCCTTTGTTAATTTACAGTGGAGAAACACCTCATTGAATGTCATACCAAAAAGTAGGACAAAAAGAAATTAATTTGGAGTGTTATTTGGTAGACTTTTCCCATAGAGATGGATATAAGTCTCTTTCTGTGTATTATGGCATACGAGGAGTTGAAAAATGTGAAAATAAAGATTTTAAGTAATAAATAAATTCAGCATTGTGAGAGTGTGGAGGTATAAATATATTCCAGAATGACAAATTGGGATAGAGTAAGGAATAAATTCAGGATAAGGAATAAGTTCAACAGAGAATTTAAGATAATATGGCTATAGATGAAAAACTAACAATATATGTACAGACTGGAAAGAGTAGTTCCATATAATATGGAAGATGATGACTTAGGAATAGTCTAAAAATCAGATATGCATCAGCATTAGTTCTAGGGTGTATGAAAAATACTATGAAATAAAAGAATCTAAAACTAATCTTATATTTGGTCTCTACTATCTTTAGGCAGTCTCAGAAGCCACTGAATAGTTCTCGCAGATCCTCAGCTATTCTGTATAAGGCAATAATATATATTTTCTTTCCTTTATTCCTTTTTTCTTTCTTCATCTATCTAATTATGTTATTAGATAATCTCTCCTACATTATTCCTAGACCTTTGTCTTAGCATGGTTACAGGCAGGTGTTGCTGGAAATTGCTCAAATCTTTTTTTGAAATATGGCAATATCTTTACCATATTCTCACCAAAGAATTTTTATTTTGTTTCATTTTTGTATGACTATGATAGCAATTGGCTAGCAGCTTTTTGATGTTCAAGCTGATCCTCTTTTATCTTTTGGGAAACTGTGACACACTGTCTTTGGAGCGGGATCATAAGAACATCAGTTTAGTGGTGAATCCTAAATCATCCAGGGGAGGGAGTAAGTTGGCCAGCTCATTTCTGCTAACATGATTGAGTGTTTTAGAGCAAGTTTTCCAAACTTTTCTGCATCATAGCACACATGGAAAATTATTATATTTGTGTGACAGACTATAGCCAGGCCTCCCTGGCTTCATGAAGGCTGAGGGACTGGGGAGTGTGGGTCAGTATTTTAGCACATATGCAATCCATTCTTGGCACACTGGTTGGAAGGAAAACTTTGCCCTAGGGAAGAAGAATATATTACTCTTTGTTTAATATCTTCTTTTTATTTAGCATATAATGATTTACAAAGCACTTTCACATATATTTTATTTTTATTCCAGTTATGTCAAGTATTACCATGTTAGAAATGAAGAAATTTGAGATTTTAGATCGAGAGCTTTATATGAGTTCACACACCTAATAAGGGATGGGTCAGGAATTAAAATCCCAGGTGGAAAGAGTCCTTGGGCAGTGGCATGTGACCTACAGGGTGGCCAGGACCCTATCTGTGTTGTCTCAGAGTGCTACCTTCAGCAACTAGGGCAGCTCTAGGCACATAGAAGTCCATAATACTAGTAGTTGTCATTTATTGAGTGCTACTCTGGCTAGGCATTAGACTTTATAAATGCTATCTGTGTATTAGGAATTCTTATTTTCTATTAACAAATAAAGAGACAGGTATGGAACCAGCAGGAATAATTAGTTCAAGGTCACCCAAGTAGTAAAAGGAGAACCACAAGACTCATAATTAAAGTTGCTTGACTCCAAAGCTTGTACTCTTTTCACTGTAGTGATTAAATGATTTCAGGACATTGCAGGGTAGAGATTGGATTCTAATTAAAGTGTGTTGGTAACAAGAGAGTGATGGTGAAAGGGAGATAGGCAAGGGGACTAAGTGTTTCTTTTTAGCAGTTTTGAGGGAGTGTTCTAGAGATGATGCTGTCTAACAGGATTTTCAAGGTGTTTGAGGATGGGCGTGGGGTAGAAGAGAAATGTGCAAAATTCAGAGTAACTTCGATCAGTGGTGCTACAGGTACTACTAACTAAAGGGTTAAAAATGTAGAACCTCTTTATATGTCCCAAATTTTAATTCTAGATTATTTCTTAAAGGTAGGTTTACAGATTAGTTTTATTGTCCTCTTTCTGCATTTCCCAATTTTTCTATATGACATATTAACTATAGAAGTAATATATATTTTTGAAATACAAATTCAAATAATATAATAAGCAGATGGAATGAAAATTTCTATTTCTCTAATCCCTCTAGCTCCCACATCCACTCCTAGTTAATTCACAGGTAGTAGTTGGGGATTAGATGAAATACAGAAGGAAGCATTAAACCCATGCTAATATCATGTGGCTATATAAATTAGTTAAAATAGGATTTAAAAAACTGAGTTCCTTCTCACACCAGCCACATTTTCATGTCCTCAGTAGCCACATGTGGCTAGTGGCTATTTTGGACAGTGCAGGTATAGATCATTTCCAATAACATTGGCCAGTCCAGATAAAACTTTAAAATACTATACAATTAGTGACATAATTGCTATACCATTGAACCAAGATTTTAAAATTCTCTGTGTCTAGCAGTTTTTATTTTAGCTGATAAAATATTGCCATGTTCTCTCTCAGCTTTTTGTTTTAACTAAATACAGATGGTCAGAGTCTAATGTTTTTCTTGGGATATTTGGGGATTATAGTTAGCTGCTTTTTAAGCATAAAGATGTCAGCTTTTCTAAGAACATGAGTGCTTTCTACCCCCTTTGAGCTCTAGACCTGTATATCTTGCTTTCTAGTTGACACCCTCTTGGATATATTAAAGGTATCTCAAATACAATATGTCTAAAACTAAACTGATTTCCCTCTTACTCCCACATCCAAACCCTCCCTCCCCCCCAAATGCTGGTCCTGTTTCTTTGTTCTTTATTTTAGTGAATAGACTCCATTATCTTTCCAATTGTAAAATCCAGAAAACTAAGAGTGATTCTTAACAACTCTCTCTCTCCCTGATATATCCAGTCAGGTTTTATTAATCTTTTTATATCTCTTGAATCTGTCTACTTCTTCCCATTTCTACTGCTACCACTTTAGTTTGTTACTATTATCTTGCCTGAAAGCCTCCATTCTTGTCGACCTACTTAGGTTTTGGTCCCTTTCTAATCCATTATCCATCCTGAAAGCACAGTGACTTATTTTGAAGCCCACATCTGATTGTCACTCTCCACTCCTGTTTTTTATGGCTTCCTATTGCTTCTAGGGTAAAAATGAAACTCCTTAACAATGCTTAGTCCGTTAGCCTCATCTTTTACCATGTTCTGCTTAACTCTCCACTTCAACCAAGCTGACTTTTAGTCCTTGTACTTGTCTTGCTTCTTACATTACAAGGCCTTTCCTTGTACATGCTTTTCTCCCTGTCTGGACCACTCTCTTTTTACTTTACCTTCACTTGTTTACCTTCATGCCTCAACTGATGATTTGCTTCCTTAGGGCCGTGGTCGGCAAACTACGGCTCGCGAGCCACATCCGGCTCTTTGGCCCCTTGAGTGTGGCTCTTCCACAAAATACCATGGCCTGGGCGAGTCTGTTTTGAAGAAGTGGTGTTAGAAGAAGTTTAAGTTTAAAAAATTTGGCTCTCAAAAGAAATTTCAATCGTTGTACTGTTGATACTTGCCTCTGTTGACTAATGAGTTTGCTGACCGCTGCCTTAGGGAATACTCCAACCTTCCAGATTAGGTAGTACCATCATACATTTACCACAGTTGCAGTTTACATTTGTTTGTGTGATTATATGATTGTCTTTCTTTTCCACTGCTTCCAAACTCCATGAAGACAGGTACCACATCTTTTCTCCCCCTTTTTAAAGATTTTTAAAATTGATTTCTAGAGAGGAAGGGAGAGGGAGAGAGAGAGAAACGTCAATGTGAGAGCAAAGCATGGATTGGCTGCCTCCTGAATGCCTCCTCCCCACCAGGGATTGATCCCACAACCTGGGCATGTGCCCTGACCAGAAATTGAACCAGCAACCTTTTGGTGCACTGGACAGCACCCAACCAACTGAGCCATGCCCACTTGGGCAGGACCACATCTTATTTTCCTTTTAGGCTTATAATTGAATCCCTAAGACCTAGCTCAGTGCATGATGACTAAATATTGATTGAATTGCCAAGTTGATGTTACTAAAGATTTCAGTTCATGGATTTTTATAATTACTAATAGAATTTTGAATATTAATATTTATGAATGTAGTAGTTAATATAGTTGTAGTTAAACTGCCAGTTATACTGTTTTATCAAGTGTATGAAAGTAAATTAGTATTTTAATATAAATTTATTAATTATTGAAAATAGTATAAAATATAGCACAATATTCTTAGATTATTTTATAATAAAATCATATTTTAGAATAGTTTTAGATTTACAAATTATTACAGAGATAGTATAGAGATTCCTATATACCCAATGCCCAGTTCACCCTGTTATTAACATATTACATTGGTATGGAACACTTGTCACAATTCATGAACCAATATTTATACATTATTATTAACTAACGTGTTCAGATTGCCTCAGTCTTCTCCTAATGTTCTTATTCCAAGATCCCATCCAGGATACCATATTACATTTAATTGTCATGTGTCCTCTTGGTTTTGAGATGCCTTCTTTCTCAGATGCCTTCTTTTTGATGACAAGATAGTTTTAAGGATTATTGGACAGGTATGATGTAGACTGTCTCTCATTTGGGATTTGCCTGATGCTTTTCTCATGATTAGACTGGGCAATGTGTTTTTTGGGGGAAGACAACAGAGGTCAAGTGCCATTCTCATATCAAGAGTAAATACTGTTAATATTGCCTTAGCACTGTTGCTATTAACCTTGAGCAACTGGTTTGAGATATTATTTATCAGGTTTGTCCGTTGTAAAGTTACTTTTCCCCCTTCCTCTTTTTTTATAAGAAAGTCACTATGGGAAATGCACATTTAGGAGTGGGGAGTTATGTTCCATCTTCTTAACAGTAAATTAGTACATAAACTTCTATGAATTCTTATGCAGGGGAGATTTGCCTCTTTCCCCCCACTTATTAAATTACTAGACACCCAGTGCATGGATTTGTGCACTGGTGGGGGCGTGGCCTGCGGGGATTGGCCCTCATCCTGGTCAGCCGAGTGGCTGCTCCCACTGCAGGAGCAGCCACTCATCCCGGTCAGCTGAGTGGCTATGGACCCGCCCTCTGAGCAGCTGCTCCCACTGTGGGAGTGCCGCTCATCCTGGTCAGCCGCTCATCCTGGTCAGCCAAGCAGCGCTCCCACTGTGGGAGCGCACTGACCACCAGGGGGAAGCTCCTGCATTGAGTGTCTGCCCCTTGGTGGTCATTGTGTGTCATAGCGACTAGTTGACCAGTCATTCTGGTCATTCTGGTCGTTCTGCCATTCAGTTGCTGGGCTTTTATATATATAGATTGGATATTTAAGTTATACTTTGAGGTATAATACAGTACTACTTTACTTATTTTGTTGTTTAAACTGTTCCAGTTTTGACCTTTGTGAGCTCTTTCAGTTGGTTCCAATATTCCTTTGACATATTCCCATCATTGTGAGTTTTTTGTTGTTGTTTGATGTGTGTGTCTTTTTATTTTATTTTATTGATTTTTTACAGAGAGGAAGCGAGAGGGATAGAGAGTTAGAAACATCGATGAGAGAGAGACATCGATCAGCTGCCTCCTGCACACCCCCACTGGGGACGTGCCCGCAGCCAAGGTACATGCCCTTGACCGGAATTGAACCTGGGACCTTTCAGTCCGCAGGCCGACGCTCTATCCACTGAGCCAAACCGGTTTCGGCTGATGTGTGTGTCTTTAAGCACCTTTTTACTTTCTGGCAGTACAAGATGCTCCAGGCTTATCTTGTATATTTCCTATTTCAGTCCTAGAATCAGCCATTTCTCCAAGGAGCGTTGCTGGTTCCCTTTATTGAAGAATGTTATTAGAAACCAAGATCTGGGCACTGTATGTGCTTATTATTATTGAGGTTACTTCTAGGAAACATAAACTAACGTATGTATATACATATCTATGAATATATATGTATCTATATTAAGCTATATTCTTAGATTATTTACTCTGAGCTTTTTTCAATTGGGAAAAAAATTACCTAGGAATATTGCGGGGTTTTCTTTTAGAAGGTTTTGGAATTTAGTAACAGAATTGAAACAGCTCTCCAATTCTCTTGGTTCTTGGTTGACTTCACTTCTAATGTTTTGGAATTTAGCTAGCCATCAATGAAGAATGAGGCCACAGTACACTGAATAATTTAGAGTTCATTTGCAGCTAGTTTTCTTTCAAGGAGTAATTCAGTTTTGAGAGTCTTATCATTTTACTTCTCATTAGTTTCTCTGTAACACAATCTGAATGGGAAAATAAAAAAGACTTCTTTAAACAGTTAATTTAGTTACGTGGTTAAAAGTTGCTAATGATAGTGTGGATGGGAATAGTTGAATATCTGTTAGGTTGATTTTTAAATTGTTCCCCATTACTACAGGTAATTGAGAATTATCTCATTTTTTTCTCATACAGTGAGAAACCTAGTTCTCTGTATCTACATTCTATTTACTTGAGGTATATATTCTTACATTCTGCATACTTTTTCTAAATTTTTGATTGTGTTTGCTCACTTGTTATAATCAATAGATGCTCATATGATTGTAGACCATTTTAAACATATACACAAATTATTTTATAATACACCTAGAGGCCTGATGCATGAAATTCATGCAAGAGTAGGCCTTCCTTCCCCTGGCTGCCGGCACCGGCTTCCTTCTGGCACCCAGGACCCGGGCTTCCCTCTGGCCACCGGCAGGCACCCAGGACCTGGGCTTCCCTTGCAACCCCAGCTCCATCCGGAAGGTCATCCAGAAGGACATCCAGTCTAGTTAGCATATTACGCTTTTATTATTATAGATGTAAAGTAGTCCTTACTACTATAAAGCAAGATAAGGACTAAAGAGTATTGAAGGCTGCTGATTTACATCAGTTGGTTGAGCTTCTTAGGTGACATTTGAGCAGAAACCTGAATGACAGGGAGCGTCATGTGAAAATCTGGGTGGGAGTAAGAACCTTCAAAAAAGAGGAAACAACAAGGGCAAAAATAATATTGGTGTGTTTGAGGAACAGTGCTGAAGGGTTCTATGGCTGGAACTTAATGTCAGTGAGGACAGAGTAGGAGGAAATGTGGGTTAAGTGGCAGCTAGGAACTAAGATTGGCTTAACATGGAAATGAGAATGACAGATAGAAGATGACAAAGTTGGGAGAAGATTTGAAATGTAGTATTCAGGTAGCATGTAGTTGAAAATATAAGACAAATTAGGTGTTGACACTCTATCTTACAAAGCCACTGTTCTCAAAACTGCCTGGTACTGGCACAAGAACAGACATATAGACCAATGGAACAGAACAGAGAACCCAGAAATAAACCCAAGCCATTATGCTGAGTTAATATTTGACAAAGGAGGCAAGAGCATACAATGGAGTCAAGACAATCTCTTCAATAAATGGTGCTGGAAAAATGGGTCAGATACATGCAAAAAATGAAACTAGATCACCAACTTACACCATACACAAAAACAAACTCAAAATGGATAAAGGACTTAAACATAAGACAGGAAAACATAAAAATCTTAGAAGAGTCCGTAGGCAGCAAAATATCAGACATATGTCATAGCAGTATCTTTACTGATACAGCTCCTAGGGCAATGGAAACTAAGGAGAAAATAAACAAATGGTACTACATCAAAATAAAAAGCTTCTGCACAGCAAAAGAAACCATCAACAAAACAACAAGAAAGCCCACTGCATGGGAGAACATATTTGCCAATGCTATTTCAGATAAGGGCTTAATCTGGAAAATTTATAGGGAACTCATACAACTTAACAAAAGGAAGATGTACATGCCCTTGACCGGAATCGAACCTGGGACCTTTCAGTCCGCAGACTGATGCTCTATCCACAGAGCCAAACCGGTTTTGGCAACAAAAGGAAGATGAACAATCTAATAAAAAAAAATGGACAAAGGCCTAAGTAGACACTTTTCAAAAGAGGACATACCTAAGGCCGAGAAACATATGAAAATATGCTCAAAGTCACTAATCATCCGAGAGATGCAAATCAAACAACAATGAGGTACCATCTCACACCTGTCAGAAAGGCAATCATCAACAAATGATAAGAGCTGGCGAGGATGGGTGAAAAAGGAAACCTCCTGCACTGCTGGTGGGAATGCAGACTGGTGCAGCCACTGTGGAGAACAGTATGGAATTTCCTCAAAAAGTTAAAAATGGAACTCCCATTTGACCCAGTAATCCGACTTCTAGGACTATATCCCAAAAAACCAGAAACACCAATCAGAAAGGATATATGCACCCCTATGTTCATAGCAGCACAATTTACAATAGCTAAGATTTGTAAACAGCCTAAGTGCCCATCAGCAGATGAATGGATTAAAAAATTGTGGTACACAATAGAATATTATGCTGCTGTAAAAAAGAAGGAACTTTTACCATTTGCAACAGCATGGATGGAACTGGAGAGCATTATACTAAGCGAAATAAGCCAGTTGGAGAAAGATAAATATCACATGATCTCACGCATATGTGGGATATAATGATCAATATACAGGCAGTTCTCAGGTTACATCAGACTCGATGTAAATCGTTTCGTGGTTATGTCACCATCTCCCATTTATTTAAAAAGAAAAACTTCTGTCATTTTGACGTATGTACATACTAGAGGCCTGGTGCACAACATTTGTGCACTCAGGGATGGGGGTGGTCCCTCAGCCCAGCCTGCGCCTTTTGGCAGTACAGGGGCCCTCAGGGGATGTCCGACTGATGGCTTAGGCCTGCTCCCTGGGGGACCCATCAGTTGGATATCCTTAGCCATCAGTAGGACATCCTTAGCGCTGCTGCAGAGGCGGGCTGCTGCATGCGCCAGCTGTCAGCCCGGCTGGTGGCTGAGTGGTGCTCCCCCCGTGAGAGCACACTGACCACTGAGGGGCAGCTCCTGTGTTGAGCATCTGCCCCCTGGTGGTCAGTGCACATCATAGCGACCAGTTGTTCTGCTGTTTGGTCAATTTGCATATTAGCCTTTTATTATATAGGATGTGCTTTATGTTTTTTATTATTTATTTACCACAAGTAAAGGTCAGGAATTGTTATCTTTCTTTAAAATTTTTTTTACTGTTTCACTTCATTACTGCTGTGTATGTGCTCCCTGTGAGTGACGTAGGTGCTGATGTAGGTGGGTTCTGACTTACAGCGAAGATCGCGTTACGTCATGCCGTAGGAATGGATTTCCAATGTAACCCGAGGACCTACTGTAATCTGATGAACAAAAATGGGTCCAGAGACAAAGTGGCACTGAGCAGACCATCCAACCGTGGGGAGAAGGCAGGAGAGGGGGGGTTAGAGATCAACCAAAGGACTTGTATGCATGCATATTAGCATAACCAATGGGCACAGACACTGGGGCAGTGGGGGCTTGCTCTCTTGGGGGTGGGAGTTGAGGGGGGCGTTAATCGGGGAAAAGAGACATGTAATGCTTTAAACAAAAATTAGGTGTTGACACTAATAGATTAAAATATTTGGTAAGAAAAAGTTGCAACATAAAATAAAAGTTAAATAGTAAGTGGATTTCCATGTACTCATCATTCAGGCTTAATAATTATTTGGATTTTACATTTGCTTTATCCATTCCTTTATAATAATACAGTTTATAATAATACAGTAGATTTGAGGGTCATCTTTTAAAACCATAAAATTGCCAAGATATGTAGAAAAAAGAAAAAATGAATAAGGCTACAAACAATAACATTTGTGGCCATACTTCAACTCTGTCTTCATATTGGTCCATTTTAGAAAAGTGTAGTTAGGGTACCTACCATAGTGACAAAGTTAGGAAGAGTAACTGTATTGGTAAATGCTAGTGTTGATGGGACTACTTCAATATTTGTCCTGTTGGTCCTGAGCTGAAATTAATGTACTATAATTATAACATCTTTTCATAGCATGTTCAATTTTCCAAGCAATTTCACATTTGATTTTTATAAGAGCTGTATGATATATAGGTGAGATTAATAATCATCCTATATAATAAAAGCCTAATATGCTAAGTGTTCGGTCGTCTGTTCAACGAATCAGAGCATAACATGCTAATGATATGCTAAGGCCGCTCAACCACTCACTATAATGTGCACTGACCACCAGGGGGCAGACAGCCAACTGGTACGTCAGCTTGCTGCTGGGGTCCAGCCTATTGGGACTGAGCAAGATGGGCCGGACATGCCCTGGAGCCCTCCCACAGGCCCTTCCCAGCTGGCCAACCTCCCGTGTCTCTCCCTGGCCCCGATCATATACCACTGGGGTCCCTTGGCCTGGCCTGCGCCCTCTCGCAATCCGGGACCCCTTGGGCGATGTCGGAGAGCAGGTTTCGGCCCGACGGTGGAACGACCGGTCGCTATGATGTGCACTGACCACCGGGGGCAGACGCTAAACACAGGAGCTGCCCCCTGGTGGTCAGTATGCCACTCAGCCAGAAGCTGGGCTCACAGCTGGCAAGCTCAGCAAAGGTGGCGGGCTGCCTCTGTGGCAGCGCTAAGGACATCCAATGATGACATCCCCCGAGGGCTCCTGGTCTGTGAATGGGTGCAGGCCAGGCTGAGGGATCCCTCTGGTATTTTATAAATGAGGACATTGAAACTTAGGGAAGTAAAGTGACTTATAAAAGGGGCAGAACTGGTCCTTAAATTCTTGTCTCCTGATACCTTGCTTAGTTCTCAGGGTCCATGCAGTAGGCTTGTTCACCTAATACTTTTGAGCCATATTGAATGAACACTTTATAATAAATGCATTAACCATTTTTTAAAGAAGGCCATATTTTACCAATACAGAAGGCAGTTTCAAAGACTATTTGAATTATGAGTTCAATAGAATTGCTTTTTCTTTTTGTAGGCAAAGAAAAATCCCAATAATTTTGTCTGACACAGAAGGCATTTGTGCTTTTTGGTATTGGAACAAACAATATATGGCCTCTGTTAACATGCACAATCAGTCCACTAAGCACTGCGACTTTCATTATCTGAACTATAACAATTAGAGTAGAGTATTTGGGGCTTATTTTCTTCTTTCACACTGTTTGCTTTCTGCACTGTTTGTTTTTTCTCTAGAATTGACTGAAATTAAGAATTTAGTCCTTTAGATTAGAAGAAAATATAACCATTATTTGATAGCAGAACAAAATATCGGTTGAATATATGCAGCCAGTGAACTGAGCACTGGAAACATTTCCCTGTATTTTCTAATGAAGTTTCAAATAACTTTTTTAAATGGTAGATTTAAGAAACAATTGGAAAAACTTTAAGTTTATTATTATACCACTTTATTTTTGCTGGTTTCATGGTAAATTAGATTAAAGAACAATATTAAATGTATGTTTTAGAAGATACAAAGCCCTGTACAATTCCAGATGTCTAAGACTAAGACACATTCCTTTCCATCCTTTCTAGAAAGTTTCTAAGCATTTTCTAAATTGGGGATTTACCACTAATATTTCCATATGCCATATCTTGCATTATTAAGATAGAGATGTTTAGTATTTGGATCAAATTTTGTTAATGTTACGTTTTATTTTCCATGGAGTGTTCACCAATAAATGCAGATTGTCAAATGTAAAGCCTTTTAAAATATGTCAGGTGTATTTTCAGGATTTGAAAAACTAGTAGTGCCAGAAAAAAATTACTTGAGCTTTTTTCTTTTAGCCTAGGTCTTGGGCAGCTACAGAAAAGGCTATAGCTTAGGCATTGAATTGATGGGGAGAGAAGAGTCACTGTGCATTCTGAGGGTGAAGATGAAGTTGATAGACATTTGGTTGCCTAATTGACCAGTATAGAGAGTGTTAGGGGAGGGTATGGTATGAGAAGCAGCTGGAGAAGTAGTTAGGGCTCAGATTGTAAGCAGTTTACCAGCCATGTGAAAGCTATTACAGTATGGAGAATGTTGCATGATTATCAGTATTTTGAGCTTTTATGTCATAAGACACAGGCTCTGCCTTTCCCTAGCCCAATGGTCAGCAAACTGCTGCTCACGAGCCACATGCGGCTCTTTGGCCCCTTGAGTGTGGCTCTTCCACAAAATACCACGTGCAGGTGCGCACGTACAGTGCAATTGAAACTTCGTGGCCCATGCGCAGAAGTCAGTTTTCGGCTCTCAAGAGAAATTTCAATCGTTGTACTGTTGATATTTGGCTCTGTTGACTAATGAGTTTGCCGACCACTGACCTAGCCTCATCTTGTAGAGACTTTCCCCAACACAGGAAGAGGGCTGTGACTGGGCAGCCATAAAAATAAGGTAGATGTAACACTTGGCTAAAGCCTGACTTGGCAAACCAAAACGAGGCAATTCTCTTTTGCTGTTTTAAAAGATCTAGGATGAGAGCCACTGGGTCTGAGGAACAGAGGGATTTTTTTTTTTTTTTTAATGCTCTGCTGTTTTTTAGATTCTCTCTTAAAGACAAGTACTTGTGATTTTCAGACTTGGATCAAAAAGGGCTGTAAATGACACTTGGGACGGCAGTAATTTTCATAGTGAGAGGGTAGTGGTCTCGTTTATTTTTGTCACAGAGATGTATTTTGGGAAATGACAAACTTTGTTTGCTACTGAATTATAGAGCTGCAAGCTAGTCCCTCCTTGTATCTTAACAGGGTCATATGCCTCCCTGCACCAGACTAGTGTGGTCTCTGTAGGTGGATTTGGGGCTTGCAGAAAAAATAGATCCTCTGTCTTTAAAGATTATAGAATAGAATTTTACCCTTAAAAAATATCAACAGATTGTTGAAGTAAAATTTACATATGATACACTCCAGTGAGTTTTGACAAATGCATAAACTTGGGAAACCATAATCACAATCAAGATACAGAAGTTTTCATTATCCTAAAGTTCCCTGTACTCTTTGCAGTTACTCCTCCCCTACCTAACCCTTTTCTCCAGGCAATAATAGCTGATCTGTCATGATAGATTAGTTTTATATTTTCTAGAGTTCTATATAAGTAGAATGATATAGTATGTATTATTTTGTGTCTGACTTTTTTAGCTCAGCATAATGTTTTGAGATTAAGCAACATTATTGCATATATCAGTAATTCATTACTTTTTAGAGCTGAGGAATATGCCATTATATGTATATTACACAATTTGTTTATCCATTACCCTGTTGGTGGACATATTTTATTTTTTTATTTTTGGGCTCTTATGAGTAAAGCTATGAATACACATAATACAAGAGTAATCAGGACATTTGTTTTAATTTCTCTGGTGAATGCTTAGGTGTAGAATGGCTGAGTCATATTTACTTTTATAAGAAACTGCTAAGCAGTTCTCCAAAGTGAAGTACTTTTTAATATTCTCTCCAGCAGTGTATGCAAGTTCCCAGTTACTCTTTACCAACACTTGGTATTGTCAGCCTTTTTAAACTTTAGCCATTATAGTGGTTATATATACAGGGTGTCCCCAAAATGTGTATATACACTTTAGCAGCTGATAGCTCAATTGATGTTTCTTTCTTTTCAGATTTAACCCATTGGAATTAATAGTTATTCAAAGTATGTATACATGTTTTTGGAGACACCCTCTAGTTGTACCTTATTGTGATTTTAAATTGCATTTCCTTGATGATTAGTGATGTTGAATATCTTTTCATGTAAGTACTTACCATTCATATATTTTCTTTTGTGAAATGCTTGTTAAATTTTTGGGCATAAAAATGTTTTCTTATTATTTACACTAGGGGCCCAGTGCACAAAATCATGCACCTTGAAAGGAACTGTGGGCCATGGGGCTGTGGTGGGCACAGGGGCGGGTCTCGGCCCATCCTCCACACCCCCGCCTGGCCCCTCCCGCCGCAGCCACCCGGTCCCCTCTCTGCCGGCAGCCCCGCTCCCACTGCTCCCACACGCTGACAGCACCAGCCCTGCTTGCACCTGCTGACGGCGTGGAGCAATTGGGGCCGGCGCTGTCAGCAGGTGCGAGCAGCGGCTGCTGCCCCGATCGCCCCTCAGGAGCAGGGGAAGGTGGAGAAGCCCTGAGGGGCGATTAGGGCCGGCAGCCACTGCTCGCACCTGCTGACGGCACTGAGCACTCAGGGCCAGGCACTGGCAGCGGGTGCGAGCAGGGCTGGCACCAGCAGCAGGTGCAAGCTCCGGGTGGGACTGTGGCACGGAGGAGCAAAGAATTTTCAGTAACCACCAGTGGCTCGCCCTGATGACAGTGACCGACCGGCGCCCCTGCTCACCTGCTCCACCATCTCGCTGCAGCCGATTCCCGCCATGTTCCGCACTCTGCCTGCTGCCTACGCCTGCCATGTTCCGTGCACACCCCCTGGTGGTCAGCACATGTCATACCGACTGGTTGTTCAGTTGTTCTGCTGTTCAGTCTATTTGCATATTAGGGTTTTATATAGAGAGATATTTGGAACACCAGCCATTTGTCAGATACATTCATATTTTACATCTATTTTCTCCCAGTTTGTGGCTTGCCTTTTCAGTTTTTTCTCTTTTTTTGTTAATCCTTACCCGAGGATACCTTTTCCATTGATTTTCAGACAGAGGGGAAGGTAGGAGGAGAGACAGAGAGAGAAACATTGAAGCAAGAAAGACACATCGATTGGTTGCCTCCTGCTCATGTAGGCCCACACACCCGACCATGGATGGAGCCTGCAACCAAGGTACTCACCCCTGACTGGAATTGAACCCTGGATCCTTCAGTCCGAAAGCCAACACTCCAACCACTGAGCAAAACCTGCCTAGGCTCATTTTTTTAAATAATGTCTTTTGAAGAGAAGTTTCTAATTTTGATGAAGTTCAGGTTATCAGTCTTTCTGTTTTAATATTTTTGTTTTTTGTGTCCTAAGAAATGTTTGCCTACCCCAGGGTCATTATTCAGTCTATGATATTCAAAGGCATTCTTCATTTCTGTTACAGTGATTTTGATCTGTAACTTTTTTTAAATTCTATCTTAGAATTTTTATAACTCTGCTTACATTGCCCATCTGTTCATGTATGCTGTCTACTTTATCCATTACAGCCCTTAGCATATTAATCATAATTATTTTAAATTTCTGGTCTGATAATTTCAACATCCTTGCCATGTCTGGCTGTGATACTTGCTTTGTGTCTTCAAATTGTGTCTGTTTTGTTTTGTTTTATTTTATTTTATTTTATTTTATTTTATTTTTTGCCTTTGGAGGACCTGGTAATTTTTTCTGATAGCCAGACATGATATATTGGGTAAAAGGAACTACTGTAAATAGGCCTTTAACAATGTGTTGATGAGGTGTTAGGAGGAGGGAAGCATTCTCTAGTCCTATGCTTAGGTCTCAGTCTTTAGTGAACCTGTGCCTCTGCACTGCGAACTTCACAATTGTTTCTCGGTTTTTCCCTACCCCCTCTTGGGTGTGTCAGGATGGCCAGAGTGGGCTGGATTTAGTATTGTCCTTCTTCAGGTCAGTTAGGCACTGATTGTATCCAAGGTTAGGTTCTGGTTTCTCCTGGGGTAGGCCTTGTTAAGAACAGAGTGCTCTGGTGTATTTCAAAAAACAGTTCCATTTCTCTTCCCCTCACTGGAAGGATGAGGGGATTTTTCTCCAGTGTTTACTGTGCTAACCTGGTCCAGTTCCTGGAGGTAAAACACAATATTGTGGGCCCCTCCTCATTCTCTCTAGAGTTTGTAACGCTCAGAATCGCCAACACCTGAACCTCCAGCAATTCATCAGGTTTCCCTACCTGAGCTAGTTGCTGAGGTCTTTTCCACTGGCGAGTCTTCGCTCTGGTAAGCCATGACTCCCTGTACTTGCCTGTCTCTCCAATTTATGAGGCAGCAGTTTGCCCTGTGTCCTCCCCTCGCTTATGAATCCAAGAAGAGTTGTTGACTTTTCAGTCTGTTCAGCTTCTTACTTGTTGTTAGGATGAAGTGGCAACTTCTAAGCTCCTTACATTCAGAAATGGAAACTAGAAGTCCACCCTCAAAGTCAAGACTTAGTGTTTCCCCACCCCAAGGTAACCATGATTCTGTCTACAGTCATCATAACTCATTAGTTTATTTTTGAATTGAATCATATAGTATGTACTCATTGAGTCTGTCTTCATTTGCTTCATTATGTCTGTGAGATATATTTTAATAAGCCTTTTTATATTTAATAGAAGTAGAGATTAGACCACAAAACTATTTACATTAACACTTGCTTTTAGTAGTATAACAGCCTGTAAAAATCCTCTAAATTAATGTTCTTGGCAGTAGGTTCAGGCCTATAGATTAAACACACACACACACACACACACACACACACACACACTTATTTTAGTTGTTTGATTTAATTTTGGTAATTCTGTGCATGTGATATCAGGAGTAGCAGCTAGACTCAGGTCTGAGCATTAGAACACATATTGTTAGATACTGATTCTGTTGCTGACATACATTTCTATTAAGGCCTTTCTTCAAGTGGGCACCATTGTTAAATGTGTGTGAAGAGAGAGGCACCTGTTCTCTGTGAAAAGTGTAACTGTTAGCTTTTTACACTGAAGTTTTTTTATTTTTAAAATAAGGGAAAATAGATTATTTTTAAGATTCTTTACAGATATGAAATTTTCATTTTATCTTGTAGCCAAACATTTCTTTAAATCACATATGATTGGAGCAAGAAAAATTTTTACCAACCATAATTGATGTTCTATTATTGATTGACCATATATAGTTTCTGAAAGAAATTTATATTTTCTATGGTTACAAAATTAAGGGATGTACTTTTAAACATTATTTGACTTTTAGGGCAGTAAAGTCAGAGTATAAAAATTTATTCTTCTAGTATAAAAGGTTCAAAAATTTTGTTATATCAGGGAAACTTTTTTTTTTAAATGATAGACATAATACATCTTTTTTAAAAATATATATTTTATTGATTTTTTACAGAGAGGAAGGGAGAGGGATAGAGAGCTAGAAATATCGATGAGAGAGAATTGACCAGCTGCCTCCTGCACACCTCCTACCGGGGATGTGCCCGCAACCAATGTACATGCCTTTGACCGGAATCGAACCTGGGACCTTTCAGTCCGCAGACCGACGACGCTCTATCCACTGAGCCAAACCGGTTTCGGCTATCAGGGAAACTCTTTAGACAAAAGCTGACTTAGAAACCCATTTTATACAATAGGAAAAGTATAGCTGTTTTAGTTTAATTAATAATCAAGCTTGTCTTTCTCCATAATGTTTTTCCAGTTGTAAGTAATAGTCTATCATAACACTATTTACAAGGCAAGGATATTGCCCCCTGGTACTTGTAACAAGTAACTTGTGGGGTTTTTTGTTTTGTTTTTGTTTTTGTTTTTTAAAATATATTTTTATTGATTTCAGAGAGGAAGGGAGAGGGAAAGAGAAACATCAGTAATGGGAGAGAATCATTGATCAGCTGCCTCTTGCATTCCCCCTTCTGGGGATCAATCCCACAGCCCAGACATGTGCCTTTGATTGGAATCGAACATGGAACCCTTTAGTTTGCAGGCCGATGCTCTATCCACTGAGCCAAACCAGCTAGGGCTAGTAACTTGTGTTTTTAATATAAAAATTTAAGTTGAGTTCAGTTTTAAAAGCCAGATGCATTTTTATTATATTAATATAATGTTTACTATGTAAGTATTAGGTAAATTATAAATTAATTTTTTTAATGCTGGCTTTTAAGTGCCTTAAACATGAATATAGTGTTTTAATTTTGCCTTTTATAATTTTGTGTTACTTATGACTATTTTTTATTTTTTGCCTCCTTTTTGTAGGCGTCTACCATGGCTCAAGAGTCTCCCAAAAATTCAGCAGCAGAAATTGCGGTGACTAGTAATGGAGAAGTTGATGACTCTCATGAACATGGCTTTAATAGGGTAAGAACACTTTTCTTTCTCTTAATAAAAGAATCATGATACCCACAGAGGCAAGGGTGGGAGAGGGCAGGGCGGAACAGAGGGTCTCCATCCCCAAATGCCTTCCCTTGGGAGGCCCTCTGAGGGATGGGGAAACTACGGCCCATTTGGCCACCAGCTCAGCTCGGCAGCAGTAGAGCCACTCACTCCAGTGCAACCAGCACCACCTGTCTTTGGAAAACTTTGACAAGACTCAAGGCGAGCTCTCCCCAGGTTGCCTGAAGAAGGGTCTTCCCTTGCACTCTTCAGGACACTGGTCAGCATTCAAGAGTTAGAGATGTTTATGATTATTTCCGGGCCGTTCTGCAGCGTGATGAGAGAAGTGAGTGCTTTTAAATTAACTAGAGATGCTATAATGTTAAATGCAGCCAATTGTACAGTGTGGCATTTACAGAGAGTTCTCTTAAAGTCACT
This sequence comes from Cnephaeus nilssonii, assembly GCF_951640355.1. Lineage (NCBI taxonomy): Eukaryota > Metazoa > Chordata > Mammalia > Chiroptera > Vespertilionidae > Cnephaeus > Cnephaeus nilssonii. Next base: position 51,847,407 of record NC_137076.1, on the reverse strand, counting down.
TCAAAAGGATCTACATGAGGAAATGAACTACATCACTGCAATAATTGAAGAACAGCCCAAAAGGTATCAAGTTTGGCATCATAGGCAAGTATTAGTGGAATGGCTAAAAGATCCATCTCAGGAGCTTGAGTTTATTGCTGATATTCTTAATCAGGATGCAAAGAACTATCATGCCTGGTAGCATCGACAGTGGGTTACTCAGGAATTTAAACTTTGGGATAATGAGCTGCAGAATGTAGACCAACTTCTTAAAAAGGACGTGAGAAATAATTCTGTCTGGAACCAAAGATACTTTGTAATTTCTAACACCACTGGCTACAATGATCGGGCTTTACTGGAAAGAGAAGTCTGGAAATGATCAAGCTAGTACCACATAATAAAAGTACATGGAACTATTTTGAAAGGGATTTTGCAGGATCGTGGTCTTTCCAAATATCCCAATCTATTAAATCAATTGCTTGATTTGCAACCAAGTCATAGTTCCCCCTACCTAATTGCCTTTCTTGTGGATATCTATGAAGATATGCTAGAAAACCAATGTGACAACAAGGAGGACATTCTTTATTATTATTATTATTATTTTTTTATTGTTTAAAGTATTACAAATAGTAGTACATATATCTCCTTTTTTTCCCCCCTTTACCTTCCTCCAGGAGGACATTCTTAATAAAGCATTAGAGTTATGTGAAATCCTAGCTAAAGAAAAGGACACTAGAAGAAAGGAGTATTGGAGATATATTGGAAGATCTCTTCAAAGCAAACACAGCACAGAAAGTGACCCACCAACAAATGTTCAGCAATAATACCATCTAGAAGAACTTGATAGACTGATTTTATTTTTTTAAGAGACTCTAATGCAGGAGTTTAAAACTAGAGTGATCATTCCCTGTGCCTGTAGTATAAAATATGCATCGCACAGGTATTGCTTTTTAACAAGAACTAAGTACGATGTTCCTTGGGTGCTGCTGCCATGCAGACTAGCTCTAAGTAATTTGATTATTTTATAGCAAAATAATTTGGAGAGAGAAGGAAAAAAGTCCCATAAAGGTCCTTTTATAGTCTTATCAACATTTACTTTAATCCCTTAGCATCAGCTCCTCCCTAAATGGTATATGCATCAGGATTTGCAGCATAAATGATTACAGATAACTTATATGTAATGGATATGAGGTAGCTTAAATTTTGGTTTAGGAAGCAAGGAATGCAATTGTTACTCAGAGCTGCTATGCCACACTCACAATATCTTGCTATTATTGTAACCAACTAATGCCAAAAGAATGGTTTTGTAATAAAATTATAGATGTATCAAAAGAAAAAAAAAGAATCATGATAAGCCCTTAAATGTTGAGACAAAAGTAATAGTGTTTAATATGGGAATATTTTCTTAGATTGACCAAAATGCCAGGAATCTAATTTATCATGTAGGGATGACTTAGGTATGTCTTAATAGTGATTTGTTAGGATTAAGCCCCGGTCCAGTAAGCATTTAGGCTTTGATGTTATCAATAATTCTATTGATAACAGAACAAGAGTGTGTCTCACACTTTTGGCATATCCTATAATAAAACCCTAATATGCAAATCGACTGAACACAAAATGACCAGTCGCTATGATGCACACTGAGTACCGGGGGCGGGTGGGGGGGTAGTGGGCGGGGCAGACGCTCAACACAGGAACTGCCCCTGACTGGGAGGTGACTGGCAGCGGCGATTGGGGTACAGGGCCAGCCAGCAGGCAGCATTAGGCTGCTAGCCAAAGCGGGTGCCAGCAGGGGCCTCCTGATCGCCCCGCCCACCGGTCGCCTCACAGATGGCCCTGATCGCCGGCCAGGCCTACCCTATATATTGGGAACAGTCTCTTAGGTTTAAACATTAAAACCTGGCAAGGCTACTCTAACACTGAAAAAAACAGGATGATACAGCGATAACATGCATGGACTCTGGCTTGCACATTTTGTGGTCAGCCCTGATTCTGACACTTATAAATGTGTGACAAAGCCAATTACTTAACTTCTCTCTGCTTCAGTTTTTCCACCCATAAGATGGGGAAAATGGTACTACTGCCTCAGAAGGATCATGTTATATACTACTTTTTATAACCAGGGGAAAAAATGTAGCTGCCCGTACAAAATGCATTTCACCTGTATGAAAAGTATGGTCACCGGTGCATGCAGAATGCCGTATTGTGAGAGGGATGTCCGACTGCTGGTTTAGGCCCGACAACCCCCGAGGGGTCCTGGATTGCGAGAGGATGAAGGCTGGGCTGAGGCTTCCCCACCCCCGGGCACGAATTTCATGCACCGGGCCTCTAGTAACTTTATAAAACTACTTAATTTTGTTTGTTATAAGAAAAAATATTAAATATAGGTTATCCTTTTAAACATTGGCACTGTCTGATCTCTTTTTTATGTGTCCTTAGTACATAATTCTTAAGTAGACTGCTTTTGACTTTGCTGTTCACTTTCTAAAGTTAACTTTTAAAAAACATGCTTGACTCAGAGAAAAATGAAATTAGGGGTGCTTTAAATTTTGATCTGCCTTTCATTGAAATTGAAAAGCAATGCATTTTAATGGCAACACTATGGGTTTGCAGATGATTTGGGCTTAAATGTCAGTTATGCAATTTCTAGTGTTGAAACCTTGGGCAAGTATTTATTTAATCTCTTCTCCTTTTTGCTTTCTAATCTCTGTAAATGAGAATCTTACTTTCGTAGGGATATTAACATTAAATGGGATAAAGTAAGTAATATGCTGAATATAATTCTAGAAATGATAGTGATGGCTACTACTTCTGGAGCTATTTTCATTAAATACCCCTTTTTATGTTATTTGGTACATGTGTACAACTTTAAATAACTTTTAAAATATAATTTTCATGTTCTTGAAAATGATAATTACATTATCATTTTACAGTTTAAATAGGGCTCTCTTTATTTCATATGTTTAAGAATAAAATACTTGAACAGGTGATATTTTAGATCAGAATTTCTCAATCTCAGCACTCTCAGCATTTTGGACCAGATAAATTTCCTTGTTGTGGCCTGTGCATGTAGGATTCCTGTTCTCTTCCTACTAGATACCAGTAGCATCCTCCAATTGTGACAAGCAAAATGTCTCCAGACATTGCCTATGTCCCAGGAGTGGGCAGAAACTTGCCTCTGTATGAGTTCTTTGCTTATGCAGTCAAAGCTGGTTAACTTGCTGCTTTGTAAGTTTACTCATTGGTTAATGTCAAATTCTCTTTTTGGAGATTCCCCTGCAGTGCTATTTCACTTTCTATTGAGAGGTAAAGGAAAAAAGGAGATGTTGTCCTGAAGGTCTTCCCTACTTAGATGTAATTTTAAAACTGGGAAAGGCTCCTTAGAAGCAACAATGCACTTCAACCAGCACTTCACCTCCCTAAAAGAAATCCAACGTCATAAAACTTGTTTCCATTTTTACCTGCTCTTCTGAAAAATATATGCATGATGAGAGTTTCCTACATATTTAATATGCTTTAAATAATATAAAAATTGGCCGTGTGATCGATCCCTTTTACCATAAGTAAAAAATAGTATTTTAAAAGCAGCTTTTGACTATGTTGAATAAATTACACCCAGGATCTATTAGGCATATACAGGGTTGGAGGGAAAGTAAGTTGACAGTTGTTTGTATGGAAAATAACACAATAATAATAATACAAGAATAAACTCTGGCCCGGCCACTGTGGCTCAATGGTTGAGTGAACGAGGAGGTCATGATGCGATTCCCGGTAGGGGCTGTGCAGGAGGCAGCTGGTCAATGATTCTTTCTGATCAGAGACAGATGTTTCTGTCTCTTCCTCTCCCTTCCTCTCTGAAATCAATCTATATATATAGAATAAGCTCTATTTTTCATACTCACAATATAAACCAACTTGTGCCCCGCCCTATATTTACCTATATTTGGCACACTTTTCCTTTGGTATTTTATTAGCAATAAAAGGGAAATTGCATTTAATCTCATCCACATTTCTATTTTAATATAGATAAAAGTTTATAAATGTGTTAAAGTATATTTATTAGCATTAGACTATATTTTATGGACTAAAGAAAGATCTCATGTAAAACTGGATCATGACCACTTTTCTGAGGTATTTTACTTATATACACCTTCCTTTTATACATATTTGCTGTCTGAAATTGTATAATGGCTTTTATTTAATGCATACTGCACTTTAAAAAATATAGTCTTGTATAAAATGAAGACAGTCGTTTATTAAGTTGTCATCACTTAGCTGGCCTGTTGGTGTCACTGTGGCACAGGCAGTGAAATTACAAATGTTTTTGTGTCTCATGTTTCATTTTTCATTTGATTTCTCTTTTTAGTCTGAACTAAGAGAGGCTCTGGTTAGAGTTTTCACATTCACATAGAGATTTTATGTATGAACCTATCATAGGGATTCTATGGCAGCACTTTAACATATGTTAATGTTTTGAGGTTTATTACTCTTTTATTCAGATGAGAGGCATAGGATAATGATCTTAAAATTATCGCAATTTATTTAGAGCAAAAATATTTTTGCTTCTTTTTTTAAAAATATATTTTATTGATTTTTTACAGAGAGGAAGAGAGAGGGATAGAGAGCTAGAAACATCGATGAGAGAAACATCGATCAGCTGCCTCCTGCACACCCCCCACTGGGATGTGCCCGCAACCAAGGTACATGCCTCCGACCGGAATCGAACCTGGGACCCTTGAGTCCGCAGGCCGACGCTCTATCCACTGAACCAAACCGGCTTCGGCTATTTTTGCTTCTTAGTAAAAAGTAATTCATATTTTTTGAAGATTAGAAAAGTTCATGTCTAAGAATACAAATTACTCTTTGACTTGTAATTGCATGTTATAATTTATTGTTATACTGCTGGTCACAATATTAGATTAGAAATGTGCAATTTGTGGCATAAAATAAAGAGAAGAAGAAAATATTAGTTTCATATGGTTGAAATTTCTTGTGAATTAAGTTATATTTGGCAGATTTAGAGAAATTACCTTAATAGGTATAGGAAACTTTTCTGATAGTTGGCCCAAAACTAAAATCCACAATTTAGGTTTTTTCACCTATGGACTTTTTCCTCTAGAAAAAATTTACATATACACAGGATACCAAGTTTTATATTAAATTTTAGGGAGTTTAGCACCCCCCTAAACCCTGTCTTTGGATCCTTAGGTTTCCTGGATCTTAAAAACTCCTGATCTACAAGTTTTGAGTTAAATCACAGGATTTTAGTTAAGTGGGAGTACCTTTGAGATCCCCAAGTCTCACTACTTTTCCCAAGAGATTGAAATCACCTTTAGGGCAGAGACAGTGTGTAGCACACAACACTGTTATGGTTAACAATAGTTGCTCGATAAAGGAGTGAATTCCAGTATAAGGACTTAAAATTTAACATGTTTTCTACTTCATCCTACCCTAGAGTTTGAATAGCATGTGTTGAGTATGTCTTCATAATATACAGTTTTTACCAAATGTGTATCTTAGACCCTTTTAGAGGTATGGCAGATGGTTTGCAAATGTTTTTCATTGTTTAAACCATGCAAACCTAGATTCATTTTAAATATTTACTTTTCAAGTGTAAAATATATTCTTACTACTTTTACCAAAAATAAGTATTAAAATAATGTGTTATTATATATACATCTATTAAATTAATTCTGGATTGGGATAGCTGTTAAAAATTATGAATAAATATACTTTTTAGTGAAAGGCTGAAGCCTTACCTATCTTCATTATAATTCATAGATTGTACCTTTATTTATAAACAAATGCTATCATGAGTAAGTTTTTGATCTCTAGGAGGAATTTTTTGAATGTAGATACATACAAATTTTTCCAGTGATAGTCTTTGAATTAATTCAGCAGCATTAGACTTAAGACTCCAGTGGTTTTGCTTCCTAACTGATGACATGGTCCAAAGAGTGGCCATGGGAGTGCCAGTTGACTAAGTAGATAGGGCATGAAAGGTGAGAGACATTAGGGATGAAGAGGTTAATGAAATATGAGACTAAAGTGTAGGTGGGGGTTGTACTGTATTAGTCTAGCATACCTTTTATCTGTCCTCAGTTTTTGTTGGCTCTTTGTTCACAAATTATCAAACCTGAATCAAACTACCAACTTTAGGTTTTCTATAAGTATATGGAGGGGGTGAAAATCATACACCTTTACAGATTGTTATTACTACAACCAGTTATTCTGCATCAACATTGGTAGGCAGGCTCATGCAATTGACTTTATTTTATTTTAAATATTTTATAATTTGTATTTAAAAAATAAAGCAACAAACTATATACCATGCTATTAGTAGACTATGTTTTTGATGAGCTGTGAAAATTCAGTATAGACACCTTGTATATCAGTTTGGAAGAAATTACAAACTGAACATAGAATCATTCCCTGAAAGTGTGCCCAGTGACATGCAAAGGGTTTAGAACACCCAGGATAATGGTAAGAGTTGGGATAGAGCAGAAGACTTGGATATGCCAGAGCCCCCAATAAAGGTTTGGGGTTGACTGGAAAGATGGTAGCTGACAATGATAAGATGGTGAAGAGGGCAGTGAGGTAGGGTGGCCCACAAGGAAGTGGGGACTGGGGTCAGTACTGATAGGAAAGCAATTCTCTACAACAGAGTTCCTCAAAATGTAGACAAAGGATTACCTGCATCAGAATCACTGGGCTTACTTATTTGAATCACTAGGCTCCACACTCCAACTTAATGAGAATCCCAGCAGGCAGCTACTAGTAAGAAGAATCTGCATTTTTAATAGGTTTCTCAGGTCATTCCTACCCAAACTAAAACTTGAGACTGGTAGTTGAGAAGTACTGTGGAGGGCTGAGAAAAAGCTGACCCTGCCTTCTACAGCTACTTGATAAGTAGAGTGTTGGAGAATAATCAGCTTTGACTCAAGCTAATGGTGGAGAGGGGGCAGAGAGGCCACTGTGAGGAGGTTAAGGGTGTTGCAGTTCGTTTACAGTAGAATTGGGATGTGGAGGTCTGTTTGAATAATAGTTTTGCTTCTGGCAGATATTCCTTCTAGGCAGCTAACCATTAAAACAGCAGAGGGAAATTTTAAATTAATCAAAATTCACAGAACATTTAACATAATTTTAAAATATTTTTCTTTAACAATTATATTATGTAAATGCTTTGGAAAGTTTTACCCATTTTGAAGAATGAGATAGGATGTTTAAATTGAGGAAATTACTTAGTAAATGAAGTATTAGTATTATATCTGCTAGATGATAGAAATAATAAAGGGAAACAAGGTTGATACACAACCTTAGTTGATCTTAGTGAGCTTACAGCCAATAGGGAAAGAGGATGTAGACAAATTAATTTTACCATGTGAAGTGATATGCTAGGCCAGGTATAGCATGGTCTGGGAACTGGTAGGAGGAATATGGTAAGATCACCTGAGGAATTGCTGTCCAAGCTGAATCTGAAGGATGAGCTAGCCAGATGAAGAAGAGTGAAGAATGTTCCCCCTTTAGAGGCAACTCTAAAGCCCTGAAAAAGGTGTAAGACCATAAAATTAAAATTAATTCACTATTGTTCAAGTGGAGAATATAGGGGCAGATGTGTAAGAAATGAGGCAGGCAGAGAGGGAAGTAGGGACCAGATCCTGAAAAACCTTAAAACCATGTTGAGGAGTATGGACTTTACCTAAAAGGTAAATGGAGAGTGGTCCTAAATGACATAAAAATGGAAGTGTCTCAGTCTGATTTGCTTTGTAGAAGTTGTCTCTGCCTGCAGTTTGAAGAGTGAATTTCAGGAGTGACACGACTAGAAACAAGGGAGAAAATTAAATAGATCAGTTTGGTCACCAAGGGAGGAAAGGAAGCAAGACTTAGGACTTTTCTCTTGTAGAGAAACTAGAACCAGTAAAGAGCACCAAGACATTTTTAAAGATGTAGATAGGAGGAAAACTGGGAGAATATAGTGTAAAGAAACTAAGGGAGAAGAGAGTTCTGTAATTTATAGAATACTTGGAGAATCCTTACAGATTGTTCGTAGTTACAGTATATGTTTTGAGAGTCACTCCTTTATTCAAGATTTCTCCTCACCCCAAGTAATTAATAAATCTCTAATTCTGCTTACCTCTTGTAGTGTTGTGCACCTTCTTAAGGATGTGTATTTTAAAGCAAATTTGCTGAACATTTTGTGTTCTGTATGTGTTGGTCTTGCACTAAATTTAGTTCAAAAGCAGATCTCATTCTTGTCTTACCTCAGTTAAAATATGCAAAATGGAGGCAAATTATTTTGGTTTGAAATAAGCACCCCTCATAGTTTTATGGAAGATGTTATTATAAATGTTATTTTGTATCTTTTGAAAAGGATTTAAAGTATACATGAAACTTTATTGCCAAAAGCATTTTATTTTATTTTAGCTTAATTATTTGAAATTTTATTTTTAAAAACTATTAAATACTGCAGCACTATCCTCATAACTTGAATAGGAAGTTAACTTCAGGTTTATTCCACTTTATTGTACAATTATTAAGCACAGCTTTGCAAAGTCTTAAACTTTGAGTTGAATGTCAGTGACATAAAAATGCAAATAAGGGATTTTATGTTGTTGGTTATGAATGGGCTCATTGTCTCTCAAATGTACTCTGGAAACTATAGGAGTGAATACAGTAGCAGATACTTAAAATGTTACTAAGCTAGGCACAGCCTTATAACTGAGATACTTTTTTTAAGAAAATGTGAAGGTTAATATAAAGACACATTTTAAGTTCTTAGAATTATGAGGTTAAATTATACTATTTAGAGAATATATATTTTATCAAAAAACCAGTCAACAAGCTTATAAAATACTGTAATGTCACAAATCATCTATTCCTCTCACATAATACATATTATTTTGTGTTTCACTTAGCTGTCAGACTACTGTCAAAATGGTAACTGTATTCAGAATGTGAATGGACCCATTTGTTCCTCTTTTGGTTAGAATCCTTCTATTAGTAACAGTTTAGGCACAGGGAGGCCTAAGTGCTTTTCAGATTTTACATCTGTTTTACATAAAGAACGTGGGGTTTTTTCTGGAAGCACTTTTGTTTGTTGAATAAAGAACCCCTGGGAGATGTTGGGTGAGAGGTAATATCCTCAGACAACTAGAAGTTGTTTCTTCTGGAGGCCATGTATGAGAAAATGGAAGGTGTCCCTGTAACTTCTTGAAAACGCAGGTGATCAGGGATAGCCATTGTATTTACTGTCAACCAATTACTAATTCCCCTCTTTCCAACTACTGTTACTATTATATCTCTTTTTTGGAAGTTTATACATTTTTGTGATAAGACAGATAATTCAAATACGTATTGTTCTCTCAGGTAAGTTCCAAGAATACAGTAAACACAACTTTTTGGACCTCTGTGCCATTTGTATGTTGTTTCAGTTCTTAGCTCAAAATGGATCAAAGATTTAAATGGTAAGTGCTAAAACTATAAAACTCTTAGAAGAAAAACATAGATGTGAATCTTAATGACCTTGTATTAGGCACTTTAGTTTCTTAGATGTGGTACCAAAAGCACAAGCAACAACAACAAAATAGATAAATTGGACTCTATCAATTTGTAAAACTGTTGGGATTCTAAGGACACCATGAAGAAGAAAGCGAAAGGCAGCCCACAGAAATAATGTTTACAAATCATCCTATCTAATAAAAGAGTAATATGCAAATTGACTGTCACTCCAACACACAAGATGGCTGCCCCCACGTGGACACAAGATGGCCGCCACAAGATGGGCAGTTGGGAGGGACCAGGCCTGCAAGGGAGGGCAGTTGTGGGCGATCAGGCCAGCAGGGGAGGGCAGTTGGGAAAGACCAGGCCTGCAAGGGAGGGCAGTTGGGGGCGACCAGGCCAGCAGGGGAGGGCAGTTAGGGGCAATCAGGAAGGCAGGCAGGCAAGCAGTTGGGAGCCAGCAGTCCTGGATTGTGAGAGGGATCCCAGATTGGAGAGGGTGCAGGCTGGACTGAGGGACACCCCCCCCCCCCCCCCAAATTTCATGCACCGGGCCTCGAGTATATATGATAAAGTATTTGTGTCTTACAACAACTCAATAGTAAAATGATAAATGACCCAACTAAAACTAGCGCCAAAGATTTGAATAGCTATCTCTCTGAAGAAAATATACAAATGGCCAATAAGCACATGAAAAGATGCTCAACACCATTAGTCATCAGGGAAATGCAAATCAACACTACATTGAGATGCTACTTCATAGGATGGCTATAATGAAAACATAGATAATAACAAGTGTTGGTGAGGATGTGGGGAAATTAGAATGCTCAAACATTGCTTTGGGGAATGTAAAATGGTGCAGCCATTTTGGAAGGTAGACAGTTCCACAAAAGGTTAAACATAGAATTGCCATATAACTCAGCCAAAAACATGTACACTAATGTGGATAGCAACATTATTTGTAATAGTCAAAAAGTGGAAACAGTCCAAATGATGATCCATCAATTAATGAATAGTTAAACAAAATGTGCTATACCATACAATGGAATATTATTCAACCATCAAAAGAAATTAACTGCTGCCCAGTCGGTATGACTCATTGGTTGAGTACAGACCTATGAAGAAGGAGGTCAAAGTCCAGTTCCCAGTCGGTCACATGCCCAGGTGGAGGGCTCGATCCTCAGTGGAGGATGTGCAGGAGGCAGTCGATCAATGATTATCTCTCATCATTGATGTTTCTCTCTCCCCTTCTCCCTTCCTCTCTGAAAAAAATAATCAATGAAATAAATATTTTTTTCAAAAAGAAATGAACTGCTGGTGTACAGGGTGGGGTAAATGTAGGTTTACAGATGTTCATATGGAAAATAATACAATAATTAATAAATAATAAAACAAGAATAAACACTGTCTTTCACATATTCACAACTGTAGACCTACTTTTGCCCCACCCTGTATGCTGCAATATGAATGAACCTTGAACTCAATATGCTAGAAGACAGATACTATGTGATTTCATTTATATGACTGTCCAAAATAAGCAAACCCATAGAAACAGAAAGGAAATTAGTGGTTCTCAGGGGTTGGGGAAAGGTAGGAATGAAAAGTAGCTTCTACTGGGTGCAGAGTTTCTTTTTGGAGTGATGGAAATGTTCTAAAACTAGTGGTGATGGCTGTACAATTCTAAATAAATTTTATGGCATGAGAATTATATTTCGATGATGTGAATTCAGAGTACAGTGAATACCTAGTTGTCTACCATTCAGTTAAGAAATAGAACATCATTGTTACCCTTTTAAGTCATTGTTCTTTCTTGATATGGCCACATGGCTCACTCTGTCACTTCTTTATCCAGCATTCTACCCCCATTTTACCTCCTCAGAGAGACCTTCCCAGAGTGCCCCACTTAAAGTAGTACCCTCTGCCTATCACTCTGTTTGTCTATCATCCTGCCTTTAAAAACACACACACACACACACACACACACACACACACACACACACACAAAACCCTTATTGAGTCCTTACTGCTTATTTCCAGAACTTTTTATTACTTAATGTATTATTATACAAGTATTTGTTTACTATCAGTCTCCTCCCTGTAGTGTCCAAAGCAGTGGCTGTCCTGAAGGTGGTGCTCATCAAATGTTGGTTCCGTTTGTAAATAAATCCTTGTGTTTCAGAGCTCAGGCAGTACTTCCTTCTTTTCTAGTTAGTTCTCATGGACTTAGTCCCTATTCTGAAGTCCTCTGATACTTACTGTCTTTACTTTGGTACTAAGTTCAACTTTTACGTTAATGTTTGTATATCTTGTCTCTCCAGTCAGGCAAGAACTATATCTTTTTATTTTCCCAGAAAGTCTAACATATAGTAAGAGTAAGCAAATACTCATTAAATTAAATGTGAAAATAAACCTATTGCTATGGCAGCTTCTTAATCTAGAGATGTTGAGACATAAATCCTTTAGTTCACTCAACAAATTCATTTATTTATTCAACAAATATTTATTGAACAAGTCCTGGGCAATATTTAAGGTGCTAAATATATAGCATAAACAAAATAGGCAATCTCCCTGCTCTCATGAAGTTTACAGTATAGTGAGAGGAGAAAAAATAAATATGCACATAATATATTTCTTAGTGAAAACTGCTATGAGAAAAATAAAACAAAATAGGGAGTTCCTGTGTGAAAAAGTTGTGGGAGTTGCTATTTTATACATTGTTGGAGGGAAGCATCTCTGGCTAAAGAAGCAAGCCCTATGTATTTCTGGTAGAAGAGCATTCCGGAAGAAAAATACAACAGTACAAAGGTTCTGAAATAGAGGTAGGTTTATTGTTTTTGAAGAAACAGTGTGGCTGCAAGCCTGAGAGGCTAGTAGATGACGTCAAATCATGTAATCCCTTAAGAACATTTAATGGTCTGGGTTGTAAGTCAAGTGAGATTGGGGGCTGTTAGAGAGATTTTATAGGGGATACCTTTGGTTGATAGTGGAGTTAGAGCCATGTGTCATGGACAGAAGCAGGCAGACCAGTTGGGAGGCTCTTGGAGTAATCCAGGTGAAATATTATACTAGCTTATATTAGGGTGGAAGCAGTGGAGGTGGAGAGAGTTGGTTTGATCCTGGATATATTTTGAGAGTAGATCTAATAGCATCTGATGATTGTCTGGATGTGGGTATGAGATAAAAAGGAGAGTCAAAGATAAATCCGAAGATTTTTGGCTAAGCTTTTGGTAAAAGAGATGCCATAAACTAAAAGGAGTGAAAACTATAGGTGATGTTATTTTGTTTTGTTCTCTTTTTTTGCGGGCGGCGGGGGGGAGGGGGGAAGGGGGAGGGCGGTTAGTATATAATCAGTAAGTTTGGTACATAAAAGTTTGAGATGCCTATTTGAAATCCAAGTGGAAATGACAGGTATGATATATTGTAAGGTTAGATATATTGGAGTTAAAGAGAGAGGCTCAGTAAGGCACATAAATTTGTAGTTGTCAATGTATAGATGATTTTCAAAGCCAGAAAAATCATTATGATCACCAAAGAAATTAATATAGGAGAAAAAGTCCTCAGACTGAACCCTCGGGCACTCCAGGATTTGGAGGTTGGGGAGATGAGGAGCAATAACTGAAGGAGACTATAGGACATATCAGAGGAAAATCAAGAGTGCCTTGAATTTGGGGAATGCAAGTGTAACAAGGAGAGAACATCACCTGTGTCAGATGCTGTTTGATAAATCACCTGAGACGAGAATTGACCTCATTAGTTATTTAGGGTCCACCATACCAATCAGGTAATTGCCCAGGCAAAATTAATAAGCTTCTCAAGAAAAACCCTCTCAACACTTGTTAGTTATGAGAGACTGTATCTGTTAAGTTTTGAATTTGCAAATTAGAAAACTCAAAATGTTCTGAGTTTTCAAAGTATAACTGTACATTGTATATAGTGGGGTAGAATATTAGGAAAGAATTTTAAAGACATATTTACCTTTTTAGTGCATCACTAACTTGTCATTATTGTGGGAAACCAATAAGACCTATTAATAGAATCTGAAATAGATTATGAAATTAGAAAATTCCTCAGATCCTAGCCCAGTGGTCAGTAAACTCATTAGTCAACAGAGCCAAATATCAACAGTACAACGATTGAAATTTCTTTTGAGAGCCAGATTTTTTAAACTTCTTCTAACACCACTTCTTCAAAATAGACTCGCCCAGGCCATGGTATTTTGTGGAAGAGCCACACTCAAGGGGCCAAAGAGCCGCATGTGGCTCGCGAGCCGCAGTTTGCCGACCACGGTCCTAGCCAAAGGAAAGATAGGACTTTTAATTAGAAATCTATGCCTCTTGGCTTTCTCTCTCTCACTTTTTTTTTCTTTCTTTTTCTTTTTTTTATTTATTTTTCCTATAAGGCTGATGTTGAATATTATAAGTTCCAACTATAGGCTAATTTGCTTAATGCAAATTTAATGAGCAAGAAATTTTCTTTTTTCACACTGTTCAAAGTCAGAGAAGCCCTGTTTACTGAGCTAACCTTGAAAATTAATATTGCAAGTTGATGACTTGTTTATACTGATCATTAGCCAGACTCATTATGATTATATTACACATCAGTCAATTTTTTAATATTAAATAGGCCTTTTTAGTCATCTTAATTCTGTTCTCTAAAATGATTTTCCTGATGTATCAATAAATTAGAAAATTCAAAATTGAATTTTAATACCTTCCTGCTACTTAGTTCTAGAATAATGAAAGTAATCCGTACCTCTTAATAGCAAATCTTGCTGCGTTTGCTGCTGTTATACATCATTATAGAATGCTGTGACAGCATAAGGGAATACTACACAGTAGAGAGAAAAATCGTTTAATATGTGATTAAAAGAACACAGTTATCCTAAACTGTTAATGTGGTGTGAGGTTTTCACAAAGATTTTCTTTTTTATTCAAACATTGCTAAGGATTTGAAGCATTCATTACCAGCTGGACTTGGTCTCTCAGAAACCCAAATTACATCTCATGGCTTTGACAGTACCAAAGAGGGGGTTACTGAAGCAGGAGCATATCAAGGTAAGAGCCCATGTATTTTTAAAGATGGCTGGGGTTGAGGATGGGAGGTCATCAAATGCTACCTTTATTAAAAAGCATAAGAATTGAGTCCTTTAATTCAATGATAAAACACCAATTATAAGCATATTCCTTTTTCTCTTCAATTTAATGATTTAGGAATTGTTTTAGTAGTAGTCTTGATATAAATAGATTAATGTGCATGATTTCACTGATTACTAATTAGGAATTATTTTATTTATTTTATTTTTCCATCACCATTTATCCCCTTTGTGCTCTCTTAGGAATTGGCTTTAAATTACTGAAATAAAAACTCAAAAATTATATCAAAATGCAGATTTAAATTATTTTAGCTTATAAGCACAAAATGTATTGCTATTAGTCAATATTGATTTGTATAAATACATATTTCCTATATCAAAGCAATTAAGAAAATAAAACTTTTATTTTTTCCAACTATGCATGTTGTATAGGACATCTCCAACACCACCATTAGATTTAGTAATTTGCTAAGAGGACTCAAGGGATTCCTTGAGTTAGGATTATTTCAGCAAAAAAATACCAAGTACAGTTAGCAAAGGTAAAGGATGCCTGAGGTGAAGTCTGAGGGAACTAGGTATAAGCTTGAGAGGGTCTTCTCCCATTGTAGTCACATGGGCCGTGCTTAAATTTCCCCAGCAGAGTTGTGACACACGTGTTACTAAACAAGGAAGATCATTAGAGATTCAGTGCCCGGGATTTTTACTGGAGAATGCTCCATAGGACCCTCGGCCTAGCATGTACCAACATTCCAGGCTCCCAGAAGGAAAGCAGGTATCTAGCATAGATACATTGTGTCAACAGTTTAGGCACGATGAGCCTGTCTTACCAATCTGGGAATGGTTGGAATCTTAACCAAATTTAAGTTCCCAGATACCATTCAAAGGCCAATCTTATGAGCTAGTCTTTTTAAGAATAAGCAATTAGACTTGCTGTGTTAATTCTTCTGCACATCACATATATATGTCTATTTTTACTATGAAGGACAAAGTTGCATCCTTTGTAATGCTCTTGCCCATAACAATCCTTTATTTTTATTTACTTATTTTTAAATATATTTTATTTATTTTTTTACAGAGAGGAAGGGAGAGGGATAAAGAGTTAGAAACATCGATGAGAGAGAATCATCGATCAGCTGCCTCCTGCACACCTCCTACTGGGGATGTGTCCGCAACCAAGGTACATGCCTTTGACTGGAATCGAACCTGGGACCTTTCAGTCCACTGAGCCAAATCGGTTAGGGCCAAAACAACCTTTTTAAAGTGTTTTTTTTTTTTTTCATTTTCTCATGAGTGAAAGAAAATAAAACCATGTAAATATTTGGGTGTAAAAAATGGGTTTTTTTGCCCTGGTCATTGGGGCTCAGTTGGTCGGGTGTTGTCCTGTGCACTGAAAAGGTTGCTGATTTGATTTCAGGTCAGGGTACATACCCGGATTGCAGGTTTGATCCTCAGTTGGGGCACATATGGAAGGCAACCAATTGATGTTTCTCTCTCATATAGAAGTCTGTCTGTCTGTCTGTCTGTCTGTCTGTCTCTCCCTCCCTCCCCCCCCCAAGTATTTCCTTGGGTGAGGATTAAATAAATAAATAAATAAAATATTTACTTAAGCTTTAAATCATTCAATTATGGGACTTTAATTCCATTCTAGTAATTTATTTTTAAAAAGCAGAGTCCAGGTAAAGTTCTGTTTAGACATGCTCTTACCAAGTTTCTTCTTATAGTTATGTGTCTTGTTTGGTCTTAAGAGTTCGATGAAAAATTTATTCAGGAACTTAGCCTGCTCACATCCATTTATTATTTAGTTCATTTCTGCAAGAAAGCAAATATATTAATTTCAGGTGTGTTTTTTAAAAAATATGTTTTTATTTACTTTAGAGAGAGGAAGGGAGAAGGATAGCGAAACATTGACTGGCTGCCTCCTGCATGCCCCTACTGGGGATCAAGACTGCAACCTGGGCATGTGCCCTGACTGGGAATCAAACCGTGACCTCCTGGTTCATGGATCGATGCTCAACCACTGAGCTACTCCAGCCAGGCTATTAATTCCCGTTTTTGATACTAGTTTTTGAATATTTTAAAGGCAATGTTAGCAAATCTATATTAAAAATGTGCAATATGTGGAGGAGGAAAAGGATTTTCACAGTTAAATGTCTATCCTTTTCAGGTTCCTCAGCACCACCATTGCCATCTGTTATGTCTCCTAGCAGGGTTGCAGCTAGTCAACTGGCTCAACAAGGAAGTGATTTAATTGTTCCTGCAGGTATTCACTGCACTCATTGGATAAAGCACTTCTTGCTACTGCTGAAGCTAAACTAATTCACTCAATTTCATAATCACTTGCTTAATACTCTTAGGTGTGTGTTATTCTGACTTTTTTGGTGGCTGCTGCTTTTTCTTTTTCTTTCTTAGCAATAAGGGAGATAATCATTCTAGCCATATATCTTTCTGGCTTTTAAAAGTTATTAACTATATCTCATACCTTAAATTTAATTCACTTTAAGATTTAAAAACATTGTAAATTTTGATTCCTTTTAAATCATCCTTTCTTTGTTCTGGGAAATGTAGGTTCACTTACTTGATCCTAAACTCTCAACTTTGCAGCTCTGCTCTCTGTTTTCAAGTTAAACAAGAAAGGCGTCTTCAACAGTTGGGTTGTTCATTGTTTGGAATGGGTCATGTGTCTTCCTATTTTCAACCTCAGCTTACAGATAGTTTGCAGACTATAACAAAATACTATGTAATTTACTAGTTTTGCCCAATGAAAAATACTTGGGGAAAAAAACCCATTTCTTTGCACTGAATTTGTTCTCCACTTTAATATTTCTGGACTATAAAAATAGGAAAAAACTGAACACCATATTTCTTTTTATATGACATGTTAACATTTTGTATTTTGTTT
The DNA here is from genome assembly GCF_951640355.1 of Cnephaeus nilssonii. Lineage (NCBI taxonomy): Eukaryota > Metazoa > Chordata > Mammalia > Chiroptera > Vespertilionidae > Cnephaeus > Cnephaeus nilssonii. The sequence continues at coordinate 51,829,939 of NC_137076.1, read as the reverse complement.
CTATGAGAATTTTGGTTTTTTTTTATATACATCATTTTAAAAAAATATATTTCTTTATTGGTTTCAGAGAGGAAGGAAGAGGGAGAGAGAGATAGAAACATCAATGATGAGAGAGAATCATCGATTGGCTGCTTCCTGCACACCTCCCACTGGGGATCGAGCCCGCAACCAAGGCATGTGCCCTTGGCAGGAATCGAACCCAGGACCATTCATTCCACAGGTCGACGCTCTATCCACTGAGCCAGGCTGGATAGAGCTATATACATCATTTTTTATTTTAGATTATGCTAAAGCTGTGGTAAAAGCTGGTCTGGCTATAGGAGTGAGAAAATAAATTTTTGCTGACTAATTTTCTTAAACCATCTTACCTAATAAAAGAGAAACATGAAAATTAACCATCAGCCAAAACCGGTTTGGCTCAGTGGATAGAGCGTCGGCCTGCGGACTGAAAGGTCCCAGGTTCAATTCCAGTCAAGGGCATGTGCCTTGGTTGCGGGCACATCCCCAGTAGGGGGTGTGCAAGAGGCAGCTGATCGATGATTCTCTCTCATTGATGTTTCTAGCTCTCTATCCCTCTCTCTTCCTCTCTGTAAAAAATCAAAAAAATATATTAAAAAAAATAAAATGCTGAAAATTAACCGTCACTCCGCTACGCCCACAGCCAATCAGAGTGAGTATGCAAATTAACCCAACAAAGATGGAGGTTAATTTGCATATGCAGGCACAGAGCGGTGTGAAGCCTGCTATGAGGGGAAGGGGGACAGCAGAGGGAGCTACTCTAGTGGTGCTCCAGACAGCGAGGACTTCCTGGCTCCAGGCACCCGGGAGCGGATATGTGCTGACTCCCAGGTGGCCGGGGAGCAGGGACTTGCCGGCTCCTGGGCGGCTGGGGTGGGGAACGGGGACTTGCTGGCTCTGGGCGGCTGGGAGTGAAGCCAGGGGCCTATTCTTGCACGAATATCGTGCAACGGGCCTCTAGTTTGTTATAACTTTTTATCTTATTTCATTTTTCTTCTAAAATTATTATAAAGTTTTTATCCCAAGTCATTAGTATCATAAATGTTTAATAAATATTTTCTTTTTTGAAAAATATTTTACAATTAAGAATTAGATAGTTGTTGCATTGTTTTTTATGTCAGGGCATCAGACTGCCTTTAGTAATTATGTGTGTTTTTTTGATGGAGGAGGGGGTGTCTCTTAAGAAAAAGAGGTACAATGTAGGTCTTGTTTTAACCCAGCCTTTCATACTGGTGGTAAGATATTTTTAATGATTGTTTGAAATTTGAATTGTATTTTTAAATCCTCCATAATTATAGTAATGTTCTATTGTTGTCTGGTTTACATTGTACAGTGAAAGGAGATCACAGTGTGAGGGTATGTGGCCTTTCAGATTTTTACTGACACAGGTCATTAGGTTATAAGATTAATTGTGGAAATTTTATTTTTCTTCAAGTAAAAAGCACTTGTTTAGAAAAGAAGGCTGATTGCAGCTTTTTTTTTTTTAAAGAAGATGACAAGCACATGGCATTTGTGTTTAATAGAAATATTTTTTAAGAGTTAGGAAATTATCTTCAATGATTCCAGGAAGTTGTAGACCTTCAGTTTGTGGGAACCTTCTCATTTTTTTAAATGCATAAGTAGTTTAATTTGAACAGCATCAGTATTTTTGTTTTTTTTTTCCCTACTTGTCATTACCTGGTTTGTGTTTTTATCTTTTGTGTTTATGATCATGTAGGTGGCCAGAGAACACAGACAAAAAGTGGACCAGTTATTTTAGCAGATGAAATTAAAAATCCCGCAATGGAAAAGTTAGAACTTGTTAGAAAATGGAGTCTAAACACCTACAAGGTTTGTAATTTTTAATGTTTCCACCCTAACTAGCTCTAGGAATTTATATTTATGTTATTCAAATTATTTTGCAATTGTATGAACACGTAAGAGAGCATAATGCTATCTAAAAATGAAATTACAATTGAAAAATGAAGTATTTTGTTTTATTATTGACCTTTATATAAATGTAGTTTAAAAAGCCAATAGGAAAGGGTAAAAGAAAAACTACTAAGATGCTTATTAATTGATAGATAGAAATATATTGCCTTGGAATATATTTAGTTGTAGGACTGCTATAGATGTTTGTCCCCACCTCCCTCTTTTTGATATTTTATAGTAGCGATTTTCAAATCTTTTCATCTCATGACACACAAAAACTAATTGCTAAAATCCTGTGGCACACCAAAAAATTTATTTTTTGCTGATCTAACAAAAAGAGATATAATTTTGATTAATTCCCACCAGATGGCTATTGTTATATTGGCTGTTGTCATTTTTTTTTATTTGACAAACTAAGGGAAAAGAGGTCAGTGCCTTTGACTAAATAAATAGTCAAGCATTGCATGTTTTAAACATTCTTGCAGTGTCTGCTGCAGCACACAGGAGAGTTTAGACTACCTATCAAACTGTTAATAGTAGTTCTCTAATATTTAGTGGGATTAAAAGAAGAAAGAAGAAATTCATGTTTTATTTCCCTCATTTGAATTTTACAACAAATATTAATTCTAATCAAAACTTTGAAAGAGATGATAAAAGAGCATATTTGCTATTTAAAAAATTGTAATACTGTACTTATTTACTACTTATTAGAACTTCTTTCTTCACTTTAAATGATGAGGAGTATATTAATACCCTGTAGGTTATTCATAAAATATATTATTGAGTAGTGAAATTGCTTATAATTTTTTATTTCTAACAAAAAATACTAGAAAATGTATTCTAGTATGCTCTGAAATTAGGTATTTTTAAAAAGTATAAATTTTTAAATCATTATTTCTGAGGCAGAATGGAATAATTAAATTTAACTCTATTTGAGCAAAAGTAAAAGAATTCAAAAATCTCTAATCTCCTTTCTTCTCCTCCCTCACCCCTCTCTCTCTTTTCTCCCTATTCCCCCCAGTTCCAACCTCTCTTCTTTTCTTTTTTTTTTCCCCCTTTCTTCCCTTCATTCCTCCTACTTACACACATACACATGGTGATTTTAAGGGGAAGATAAAAGGAGGAAAGTCATGAAACCAATAGAAGAGTGTAATTTGGTATTATTATTCCTTAGTAATTAATAGTCCAATACTGTTTTTAAATCAATGTTAAGTATCTCAGTTGTTTTAAATAAGCTACCAAGTGCATTAAGCTTAAAATACGATTTTATGAGAGAGCTTATATGGTAATATATAAATTTGCTAGATAAGTCTTAAAACTTCCTCTGATTAGTAGTAGTTATTAGACATGTCTGGTAAATTTACTTTCTGAGTCCTAATGAACTTGTAAAAGGGCACTGACCGTTTTCAGTTTGTTAGTCTGCCTTTTGTGAAGCCAAAAATGATATACGCCATATGCTCTAGCATTTTACTTTGGATTGCTGCTTTTTTTTTCTTTTGTTCCTTTTTTTCTTCCTAAACAAAATGCATCTTTTTACTTTTAGTGCACTCGGCAAATTATCTCTGAAAAGCTAGGCCGTGGGTCAAGAACTGTGGACCTTGAACTTGAAGCTCAGATTGATATATTAAGGGATAACAAGAAAAAGTATGAAAATATTCTAAGACTTGCTCAGACATTGTCAACCCAGCTTTTCCAGATGGTTCATACACAAAGGCAACTTGGAGATGCATTTGCTGACCTGAGTTTGAAGTCACTAGAACTCCATGTAAGATTATTTTAAATAACTATGGGGCGGGAGGAGGCGAGTGGCAATAGGAATATTCTAAGAGGTAGTTTGTTACATTTCTGATTTGCTGAAGTCTTAAATTGCAATCTTGAGGGTTTTTTAAAGATATCCTATATAATAAAACCCTAATATGCAAATCGACCGAATGGTGGAATGACCAGTTGCTATGATGCGCACTGACCACCAGGGGGCAGACGCTCAATGTGTTGAGCGTCTGCCCCCCAAGAGAGAGGCGACCAGTGGTGGTGGTGGTGATCACGGGGACGGGGTTGGCCAGCGGGCGGTGCCAGGCCACCAGCCAAGGTGGGTGCCAGTGGGAGTCCCCCAGATTGCCCCGCCTGCCAGTTACCCCACAGAGGGAGGCGACTGGTGGCAGGGGCAGGGCTGGTGAGTGGGCAGCACCAGGCTGCCAGCCAAGGCGGGTGCCATCGGGGGGGGGGGGCCAATTGCCCTGCCTGTCGGTCGCCCTGCAGAGGGAGGCGACTGTAGGCGGCAGGGGACAGAGCTGGTCAGTGGGTGGCGCCAGGCCACCAGCCAAGGTAGGTGCCAGCGGAGGCCCCCTGATCACTCCACCTGCCGGTCGCCTCACAGATGGCCCTGATTGCCGGCCAGACCTAGGGACCCTTCCCTATATATTGGGAACAGTCTCTTAGGTTTAAACATTAAAACCTGGCAAGGCTACTCTAACACTGAAAAAACAGGATGATGCAGCAACAACATGCATGGACTCTGGCTTCCACATTTTGTGGTCAGCCCTGATTCTGACACTTATAACTGTGTGACAAAGCCAATTACTTCTCTCTGCTTCAGTTTTTCTACCCATAAGATGGGGAAAATGGTACTACTGCCTCAGAAGGGTCATATTCTGTACTACTTTTTATAATCAGGGCAAAAAAATGTAGCTGCCCATACAACAGCAAGATGCCTTTCACCTGTATGAAAAGTATGGTCACTGGTGCATGCAGCGTCCCGTATTGTGAGAGGGATGTCCGACTGCTGGTTTAGGCCCGATATCCCCTGAGGAGTCATGGATTGCGAGAGGATGCAGGCTGGGCTGAGGGGACCCTTCCCCCCACCCCAGTGCATGAATTTTGTGCACCAGGCATCTAGTCTAGTATAATTTTTAAGAAGGCCAGACTGACTTGTGTCAACATAGTGAACCAGTTGAACTCTAGAGATGTCAGCTGGAGGCTTCAGGGGAAGGGAACTTGATTGGAGGGAAGGAAATGGAATACTCAGCCTGCCTGAACCTAGAAAGAGTCATAGCTATGTAGAGCTGGATGTGGATAAAACGTAAATCTGGGCATCTATTGAAAATTCACTCTTACCTAGTCTCCTATTGTCTTGAACAAATAGTAACTTGCTTGACTGCATTTGCGATATACTTTTACTGAATCATTAGTATAAATTGTGCGTCTTAGAATGTAATTATTTTTCTGCATACATTTCTATTCAGCAAAACATTTCCAACAATTTCTTACAATACCTTAAGTGACTCCTTTTATGTCTTTTTTTTTCTCACCTAAAGGTACATAAATCCCTTGCATACAGACTTCTAACTTGAAGAGTTAGATAATAGAGAGTATTAAATCATTTCATAATATCTAGAAACTTGGACAAAGAAAGCTGGCTAGAGATGGCAACATATATCATAATAGTGAAAAATACTGATTTTCAATTCTGAGTCAGACAAAAAGAACTAATTAATATTTAGAAAGTAGGATAATCATAACAGCTGCAGTTTTGAGTGTCCACAATTATAATACACTGAATGCATTATAATCATTATATCATGTAATTTAATGAACAACACTGCAAGAAATGTTATCCCCATTTTATAGATGAGGAAACTGAAGCCAAGAGAGGTTAGGTGATTTTTATAAGATCATGAATCAAATAAAAGGTAGAACTGGACTTTATATCCTGGTCTATCTATGTTTCTCCATGAAGCTATTTAAAGTGGAATCTTTAGAGGGTCTATGACGCAGAGAAAAAGCCCCACAGTATAGAAAGAGGTAGCCAGGGTATAGAACCTGGGAAAGTGTTGCAGCAATGTTAACAGTAATGCTACACTCAATAAACCTATCTATCTATCTATATAAAAGTCTATATATATAAAAGGCTAAGTGACCGACCGTCTGTCGGTCCAACCGGCCAGTACATATGATGTGCACTGGCAATCCAAAAATAAACATTGACTCACACATGTGCGATACATATAAAGCTCTCGCTGGTGCCAATCGCACGTGTGTGTTTCGATCTGTCATTGTTGATCATGAATTTGGTTTTTATTGACAATCTGAAGCTTAAAGAAAGCAGTGGTGTCGACAGAATATGTCTGAAGACCAACTATTGGCACAACTATCCCCGTCTGACACTGGCCTCCCATTTATTTATTTTTTTAAAATATATTTTATTGATATTTTATAGAGAGGAGGGGAGAGGGATAGAGAGTTAGAAACATCGATAAGAGAGAAACATCGATTAGCTGTCTTGCACACTCCTTACTGGAGATGTGTCCGCAACCAAGGTACATGCCCTTGACCGGAATCAAACCTGGGACCCTTCAGTCCACAGGCCGACACTCTTTCCATTGAGCCAAACCGATTAGGACATGGCCTCCCATTTAAATTAATTCGAAGACAGTTTCCCGTGATGCCAGCATTTGGGATGACTATTAATAAATCACAAGGACAAACTCTAGACAGAGGAGGAATATTCCTACCTGAACCCATTTTCAGACATGGTCAGTTATATGTTTCTTTCTCTCGAGTTCGAAGTGTGTGTGACGTTAAAGTTGTAAATACTTCATCACAAGGGAAATTAGTCAAGCACTCTGAAAGTGTTTTTACTCAATCTGGTATACAGGGAGATATTAGAATAAGTTTAAGCAATTTATCAGTCATTGTTTTTATCATTGTTGTTTTTATATCATGTTTTTGTTGTTTTATCATGTTATTGTTTATTAATTTATATATTATTTTCATATACATTTTACTAATTTTCTTTCATCTCTGACACTTCTATTATAGAGAAAGGGCGAATAGTGATATTAAAATATTTCTTCTAATTAACTTTCTTTCAATGTGCATGAATCCATGCACCGGGCCACTAGTTAATTATAATAGTTAACACAGATTGGGGACTTACTATATGCCAGCTACAGTTCTAAGCAACTTGGAGATACATTTGCTGACCTGGCTTGTATATTAATTAACTCAACTAATGGTCAGTCTTAGCTAATAAATACTTTTATTACATTTCTTTGTATATAAGAATCCTTTCTTTGCAGAATTGAGAGGTAAATAATCCTCAGTGTTCAAGTCCATTGGACTCAGTTTTAATTTTTTAGTTTTCTGTTTGAGCATTTCTAACTCTTTGTAAGAACTGATATTTCATGACTTTTATTCTTTCTTCAAGGTCTCCCAGTGAGATAATTTACTTATTTTTTTAATAGACTAAAACTTTTTTTTGCAACTACCATATAGGTTCATAAGAAATCAATGACACAGTATGGGTTCTTAATGATCTTATTTTTCTATATCTTAAAACATTTTGCTATTTCATCATCTTAGGAATTATTTCATCACTATTCATCAGTTATTTCCAACCATGTTAAAAATGACTAAGATAGCCTGGCTGGTGTGGCTCAGTGTTTGAGCCTCGGCCTATGAACCAGGAAGTCATGATTCAATTTCTGAAATGACTAAGATAATAAAACAAAAGAAAGACACCATTGCCTAGAATGACGCAATAGTGAGAGAAATACTTTTTTTGTTTGTGTTGCCAAAAAGAAATCTGGAGAAACCATTTTTGTGGTCTTTTTTTTTTTTTAATGTTCATGCAACACAACAGAGAACTTAGAATTTTCCATTTTCTGCCCATAATGTCAAAGAAAAGATAATACCAGAGGAAGATATTTCACAATTATTAGACAAATCAGAAGAGGATTGCAAAGACTCAGCAGTATTGACTCTTTAACAATAATGGCAAAATTGATAATATAAGTGAAATCTTAGTTTATGAGTCTTCTGATGATATCCCAGAAAATTCATCCTAAATTCAAGGGTCAGTGAGTAACAACGTATTATTAAGGATAAAAAGGAACTGTGGTATTGTATGAGTCAGGATTCTCCAGAGAAATAGAACCAGCTGGATGTGTGGATATATAGAGATTTATTTTAGGATATTGGTTCACACAATTATGAAGACTCAGTACATAAAGAATCTGCAGGGTAGGCTGGCAGGCTGGAGACCCAGGGAGAACTGCAGTTTGAGTTCAAAGGGCAGTCTGCTAGCAGAGTTCCTTCTTGCTCTGGGAGGTCAGTTTTGTTCTATTAAGGGCTTCAGCTGATTGGATGGGACCCACTTACATTATGGAGGATAGTCTACTTTGCTTACAGCCCATTAATTTAAATCTTAATCTTATCCAAAAGCACCTTCACAGAAACATCCAGAATAATGTTTGATCAAGTATCTGGATGCCATGGCCTCGCCAAGTTGGCACATAAAATTAACCATTTCAGGTATTTTCATCTAGTTAGTCGTTCAGCAGGAGTCACTCCCATCATGCAACATTTTGGGTCAAGAATCTGGACCATCCTATTTTGCTTAAAAGACATGATATATTCTTCTTTTATGATGTTTGTTTACCAGAATGTGCTTGATATGATTTGTTAGAGAACAAATACTGAAGGCAAGTGTGTATACTTAAGTGATTTGAAGGAAATAGAAAATTCATCGGCTTTTACATTCTAATTGATGTTTATAAATGTAAAAATAATGGTAAACTAGCCCTGGCCAGGTGGCGTGGTTAAAGCGTCATTCCATACACCAAAAGGTTGCCAGTTCGATTCCTGGTTAAGGCACATACCTAGGTCATGGGTTCAATCCACGGTCAGGGTGCATACAGGAGGCAACCCATTGATGTTTCTTTCTCTCTCTCCCTTCCTTCCTTCCTCTATAAAAAAACAACAACAAAACAAAAAACAAACAAACAAAAAAACAGTTAAAAACACATATAATCTGGTGAGGATTAAAAAATAATAATGGTAAATTAGAACCTACTGGAGATGTATTTGAATCTGGAATCAATATTTACTGGATGGATATTTTTATATCAGGTTTTCCAGAGAAATAGAACCAATAGGAGATTGGTATACAATACACACACACAAAGAGATTTATTTTAAGGAATTGCAGGGGTTGACAAGTCTGAAATCTGTAGGGTAGGCCAGCAGGCTGGAAACTAAAGCAGGATTTCTATGTTACAGTCTTACAGCAGAATTCCTTCTCCTGGAAACCTCGGCCTTTTGTTTGTAAGGCCTTCAACTATTTGAATGAGGCCACCCACATTATGGAAGATAATCTCCTTAAAGTCAACTTTAAATCACCTCTCCAGTGTTTATCATTGTAAATGTTACTCGAATCCACAAAATCTGTATCTTCATAGCAACATTTGGACTGGTGTTTGACCAAACAAATGGACACCATAGTCTAAACAGGTTGACACATAAAATTAACCATCACAACCCTTCATTTCAATTTAGCACTGATAGACATGTTCTTAAACCATATTTAATCTCCAAATAAAGACAATAATAAAGTCTTTTCCACCTAACGTGATACAACTGTCCTGTAGACCATTTAAGACATATTAACTCTTTCCCCAGAAGAGGATGCAAAGTCCTTGGGTAACGTTCACTTTTTTCTTTGATATACTGTAACTTAAATACTATGATGTAAAGTTAACATATAGTGTTACATGATAAGGGGATAAGAGAGGGAAGGGAAAAATAAAGGTATTTATACACACAAATGTATTTATGACAAAATAAGGAAGAAATACTCATTAAAAGTATAGTCCTTATTTCTACAAATGTCCACATAGTCATAGCTGCTTCCACTACCCGTTCTATATTGCATTTGCTTTCAGCCAGCCCCTTAGCCTGTCGTGGTCCTTTGCTTGGTAGGGTGCCCCAAATCATTGATATTAGTCACAGGTCATGGGAGTACTAAGAGACGCCTTAAGGGATCACCTATATTCCAGGCATACTCTTCCTTACCTCCATTGCAGAGCAGCAATCCAATTTTCCTTTGGTAATCAGGATCACTCAAGCCAGCTTGCAAAGTTACTCCCTTCTTTGCCTGTTGATTCTTTTTTTCAAATATATATTTTTAGTGATTTTTAGAGAGGGGGGGGGGATTGATGAGAGAGGAACATCATCATCCATCAGCTGCCTCAGGCATGTGCCCTGACTAGGAATCGAACTGGTGACCTCTTGGTTCCTTGGTCAATCTCAACCGCTGAGGCACACCAGCCAGGCCTCTGTTGATTCTTTATGAGGATAACTTAGCAAGGTGCGGTAGTGAAGAGTTGGTGTCCACTGTCTCCCACCTTATGCTTTATTAACTGAGATCCGTGGAAAATACTTAACACAGGGCCTGGCACATAGTGGTACTGAATAAATTAGGATGGATGTAATAGCTGTTGATGGGATTATGACATTTGGAAGTTGAGGAAGAATTTAAAGATTAGTCCAATTCCTTCCTTTTTTAGAGAAACAACCAACATCTACCAGTAAAAAAGCCGATGTCCTGAGGGTGATAGGAAATGATATTTTAACAAATATCTGTCATCTGTCTGAATCTTTACACAGATTATCTCATTATACTTCCTATCAGGTGTGTATGGGAATTATCTTTTTATTAATAAGGAAATTAAAACACAAAGAATTTGAATTATTCACAAAAGGTACAAATCCAGTCAATGGCAGAATCAAGATGTGAACTTCCAAGTTGTTTGAATTACCAAACTAGACTTTTACCATTTTATCACATGCCTTCTGACTCCTAGTTCTGTATACCATGGTACCTCATTACATTGTATTTTCTCAATGTAAAGGGTAACATCTACATCAAAACTAGGAAAGTTCACACAACCCAAATTACTGTCAGTTATCAATTAATACTTATCATTATATTTTTTACTGCTGTATTATTGTTTAAAATAACCCATTTGTTATCAATTACATAATAATTTATATTACTAAAACTTGATGTTTTAGAACCAATCAGATGTTTTAATTATTTAGTCCTAATGTGTGTAAGTTTAATGGGAAGTGCTGTTCTGGTAAATTTGCATCTGGCAGATGTAAATGAAGTAGGAGCTGCTAAAGAATAAAAATATTTTCAAACTTTGTTCTCTCCATATGTAAAGTAACAAATTTTTAGATCAGGGAATTAGACTGGCTTTCCTTCTTCGGTGGCAGATTAGAACCACAACTTTGTTCTTGATGTATATACTCTTTTATTTGTTTAGTTTATTTGTAATTACTAAGGCAATTCACAAAAATGTGTAAAATGTCCCTGTCTAACAGAATAGTAACGTAACTTATCAACTAAATGAAGTTTAGGAATTATGTTTTACCATATTTTCAGTACCAAAACATATTTAATTATTTATATATTTATTCATAATGCATGTACATATTTATATTTCTTCCTAGTGTCCTAATTGTTTTATGTCTTTTATTACTATATCTCTTGTAAAAATGCTTTTTTTATTCTAGCCAGTTAAGTTTTCAAATTATTCATTAAAATCTTAAGATTTAGCTGAAACCGGTTTGGCTCAGTGGATAGAGCGTCGGCCTGCGGACTGAAGGGTCCCAGGTTTGATTCCGGTCAAGGGCATGTGCCTTGGTTGCGGGCACATCCCCAGTGGGAGGTGTGCAGGAGGCAGCTGATCGATGTTTCTCTCTCATCGATGTTTCTAACTCTCTATCCCTCTCTCTTTCTCTCTGTAAAAAATCAATAAAACATATTTTAAAAAAAAGATTTATACACATTCTCATCACAGAATTATAGGTGAGATTCACACTCATGAAACAGAATAGTGTCAGTTTACTCCTCCTGTCTGCTTTGAATTTAGGCCAGTTTTTCTTATCTGTAAATATAGGATTTCAAATTCTGCAATATACTATTTCTGCTGCTGTTTCATCTTACTATGTTCTAGTTTTTTGTTTGTTTTTAGTAAAAGAGCAGCCTTCTAGGATGTATAGATTTTCCTGAGTCCAGCGTATAGAATACTGGACCTCTAAATGGAAAATACTTTTAGCATAATAAAGGTAATTTTACTTTCCTGCTATTTATTAACTGTTGAATATATTATCTCCTAAAAATTTAATTATAGCTATAGCACTAGTATTAAATTTGCATCTTCTAAGATTCAAGTTAATTTAATATTACATTCTGTTCAGCTAAATTAAAAAAAATTTGTAACTTCAGAATTCTCAAATTGAGTGATGCATCTTACAATATGGTCAACATTTTTATTTGGTCTGATGTGTTCCTGATAATCTGTTAATTAATCAAACTTAGACTGTAAAAGCTTTTACTGCTGAAAATTTAGAGTTACGTAGTCCTCGCCATATCTGAAGGAGCCATGTGTAATGAATGTTGCTAAGCCAAGATTCAGTTTATTCAGAGAAATGAATTCAGTGGTGTTGAGTGATCCTTCCTCAGCTGTATGCCCAGATAGACCTGAGCTTGGGCGTCAACTGGTTACTAAGTTTACAAAGAAATGTGTATTATTAATATTTAGACTTCAAAGAGATTTAGTCAAAACACAAAAGCGCAATCTATTTTATATCTGAAAGTTTTAGCCAATTGTTACCTAATTTGGTTGTGAAAGTTATAGTTTCTCTGATTAATAATCTGCTATATTTTTCTTCCTAACAGCTGTGCTTACAGTATAATTGAAACAAAAAGGAGAAATGAAAATATTCTTTCTAGTACAAAGTAGTTTAACTTTTTAAAATTATTTATTTTGCTATGCATCTGAGTTGACGACAATTTTGGTAATAATATAGCTAGTTATAATTTAGATTTCTATTTTTTTAAACATTGACAGAAAAATTGTATAGCTAGATTTCTAAATCAAATAATTTCCCATTAGTGATATTTGAGAGTTTTAAAATAAATTTACTAATTTATTACTAGATAAGTTAAGGTGACTTTTTGTTTTAGGAAGAATTTGGTTATAATGCAGACACCCAGAAGCTACTGGCTAAAAATGGAGAGACTCTTCTTGGAGCCATTAATTTTTTCATTGCCAGTGTGAACACGTTGGTGAATAAAACAATTGAAGATACATTAATGACTGTGAAACAGTATGAAAGTGCCAGGTTGGTATAAATTTTCATTATATTATCTCTTTTACAGATGGTATGCAGTTGTGTAAGGATTTTGTTTGTAGATAAGAGAAACCAACTCTGGCCAATATGGGCGTTACATGAATGTATTAGGTTATAGGATAGCCTTTGGAACCAACAGAATGGCAGGAGAAGAGAAAGCCAAGATAATTCCTCAGAAGAATCTAGTTAGGACCCTGATGCTGTGTACCCCTGGTACTTGATGCTGCCACAGCTACCATAAATAATTTCCAAAAGACCCCTGAATATTTGCTTCATTGCCTTTAAGGTGCCCGAATGAATCTTGGTCATGTGCCCAAACCCTGGCTGCTAGGGAATAAGGAGATGAAGGCTCTCCCAGTTCCAGCTTCCTTAGAAGGGGACAAGGCCTTGTGTTCTACCAGGTAGATACTAGATGCCCTCTATAATCTGTCCTAAGCCTACCTTTTCACCCTTATTTCCATTGCTTCCCACTGTAAGCAGTTCACTGCTTCTGCAATAGCCAGACTCATAGTTTCTATTTCTCTTGAATTTACAAGCTCATTTCTGCCTCTTTGATTTTGTTCCATGTTGTAGATACCAACTCCCTGATCTTCTATTTATCCAGATTATAACCAGCCTTCAAACTCTTTCAAATTTTACCTTTTATATAAATTAAATATTTGCCTTATATTGTCATAGCTGTGTATAACGCAATGTTTTCATACATTTTATATACTAGTATACACACTCACACACACAATTTCTCCATCTCATTACCATCCTATTAGGTAAACAAAGTACATATTAATAAATACTTACAAATGTCTAAAAAAGTAGCAGACCCATGATAGCAGTTTTCAACTTTTGATTCCAGATTCAATTCCGCCCCCGCACACGCCCCCCCCCCCCCCCCCACACACACACAACTCATTCAAGGCCCCTTGAAGTGTTTTTTTCTTCTTACCACTTGAAATTTTATTTTCTGTTATACTTTTTGTAGTGTAATTGAAGTGCAAACTTTACCTTCTAGAAGTTTAACTTTACTTTTTGGCCTCTTGCCCTAGTTTAATGATGTGAGAAATGCTTATGCAAACTCTAAATTCATCTAGTCTTTTTTTGCAGTTAAGTGCTTATTCTTAAGTATGTATTTTCTTATGCTTTACATACATTAAAAGCCCAAATCACTTGGAAAGTTAACTTTGATCTTTCCACAAGAAGAGATGCTTCTATCCTATGCTATGTTTGTAATTTTCAATTTAGTATTAGCATATGTGATTCTTAATGATTTGGGAATGAATGATTTGGGAATGATGGTTAAGACAAATAGCTGTGGTTGTCTGGTGGGTGGAAGAAAGAGAAGGGACTTAGTGCCATAGTTAGGTTTTGGACCTTTTTTTTTACTTTATTATTTACTAACATAGTATTAAAATCAGAAGGTGGAAAGGAAGAAACAGAATCTATCAGTAGGTTATTCCTCAGTAACATTGAAGGAGTCTCTCAATAAGATATCTTTCAGTAGGAATCCCTTCAATAATATTTCCAGTAATTGGTTCTCCAATTTCTATTTAAGTCCTCTCGTGACCTTGACTGTATGTTTCAAAGGATTCATTTCTATAAATTCTATTTTATTCTTTTTCAAATCTGTCTGTTCCTTATTCATAATGTCCTAATTTGTTCATAATGAATACGCTTTATCTCTTTAATCATTTTAAGCACTCTTGTTTTAATATTTGTGGGATTTGAAGTTGAAAATTCTTTTGTTACAAAAGTATTCCCAGTTAAACACTACATGAATCTAGTTCTGTTTCTCTACTTTATAATTGTCCATCTATTTTGAAATACATGTACGTAGTAACTAAAACATATTTTTCAAAATGTAAAATATATTTTATTTTAGACATGTAATATCTTTCTCTTCAACCTTTATTTCTGACATGCTTTTTAAAATATTAGCTCATATTAAAGAGAGGCAAATTTATTAGATAAGTCACTCCATGCATATTTTTTATTTAATTTGCAGAGAAAAAAAAAATAAACCTCTAGACATTGAATGGTTTGCTCACTTGGAGAGCTAATTTAAAACCAAAATGAGAATCCATGAGCTTCCTACCTTCTACTTTTGATCATTAGGACTCAAGCTTGAACTGCATTTTTTAAATCTCAAATTTTCACATCTTATTATAGAAAATAATTTTTGTATCTCATAATGAGAAATCTGACAAAGCACAATGTGATATAAGATCTCAGTTTATCCAATACAGAGGTTTGTTTGAAACTTCAACAAAATTATAAGTCAAGTTATATGTACTTGGTAGCTGATTATCAGGAAACTTTTAGACATCCTTTGCGTGTGCTTTAAAAACCACCACCAATAATGATCTCGCCCCATAATTTGCTCTTTTTATTGAAATTACAGCATATGATTTTATTCATCAAGTTTAGCTTGGGGTTTGACTTCTCTGTGCTTTTTATGAAGTAGCTAAGGAATTGACTGGTTGTAACACTAAAGCATTGCCTACTGAGGATAACATGTAAAAAAGAATCCCAGATTAAAAGTTTCTCAGTAGCTGAATTTTCTTCTCTGTCAAAACCAGAATTTACTGACTTTTAGGGCAAGGGTCAGCTATTTGATCCAGCACAGAAAGTGGCAATTTAGGCAGACGATAGGGTGCCTTTTAATGTTCCCCATTGTGCATTGTATACAAGTATTTCCTAGCCCTCTGGTGCTTCAAGTATAAAAAATCAAATAACAGCCCATTCAACACTTCTGTACAGCAGCACCAACAAGGGAGTCAATTGTAGTCAAGACTTTTCAGATATGGACACCTATTCTCTAGAAGTTTTACGTAAAGCATAAAGTAACCAACTATCACTAACTTTGTTGATATGGACTCAATACAGACTGGCAGTTGAAGAGTTACATTTTGAAAACTTAGTATGCTTCTCTTTCTGGTTGTAATGAGCACTGTTAAAGAAGCCCTTATGGAAGGTTTTACTTTGATACCATCTACAAACTCTGTATGTAAACGTTAAGGGAATATAAGGTCAGCATTATAACTTTGATTATGCTTAAATTAATCACTATTGTTTCAAAGATGTGCTCCAAGGCAATTGAAGGATATTTGTCTTCACATTAAACCACCACATACTACTATTTATTTTTGTTCTACTTTTTTCTCTTATTTTTTGTAGTTTTTTTTAGTATGTTTGTTTCTAGTTATTGCTCTTCTGATTTGGCCATAATAATAAGCACTCTAAAGATATTAGTTAATACCTGGAATCCTGACTACTTTATATATATGAAGCAGAAAGAGGTAAAATAGCTGAAGACATTAGAGCCAGGGAAGGATAGAGTGCTCATCCAGTTGGCTATATACAGTGGAACCCATGGAATTTAACCAACTTGTTACAAAGTCAGTCTTGCCTCCTAAATCTTTAGTATCTGTCTCCTCCTCAGCTCCAGTGCCATTGTCCTGATTCAGTGACTCATTTTTCTTTTGCCCATAATCTTCTAATTGGTTTTCTCGTTTCTGATTTCTTAATCTTTAGCTCCAGTTCATCTTCCATTCCTTACACTACTACTGTAATCATCTTTCTGTCCTGAACAAATTGCACATGTTCTTTCTGTGGCTTCCCATCCCTGTCCTATGGATTAAATCTGATCCCTTTAGCATGGCCTTTAAGCCCTGCTTAATCTCACTCAGTCTTGTCTACCTGTTTGACTTTGATTCCTTCCATTATGTGGTCCAACTTCAGGTTCTAACATACTGAATTACTTTCCAAATGTTTAATGGTATCTTACAACAGACAAAAATACACCTTTGTCCATAGTATTCTCTTCCTGGAAAGTTCTACCAATTTCCCTGCCCCAATCTACCTTTTAAGCTTTTATCATCCTCTCAAATTTTATTTTAGTGTTTTAATTCTACTCTGAGATGCCTTTCAGATATCTAATTATGTAATTCTTCCTCTTGATTTCCACTCTGTTTTATCCTTTCTCATGGCAGTTTCCATCATCTCATTTTGTTGTAATTGTTTAAGAACTTCTCTCCCTCTAGACTAAACTTCTCAAAGATAAACTTTATCTGTTGATCTTTATAGCTCTACTTTCTAGCACAGTGCCTGGAACATAGAATGTGCTCACTTAATATTTGCTGAATGAATCAATGTGTCAGTGAATGAATGAATGATTATTTGGCCCAGAAAGATCAAGTTTGTTCAATTCAATACAAATTAGGAATAAATTAGGTTCAGTATATTCTTTCTCAAGTCTTATATACAATATATTTTGACATTTAAAATATTCATAATTCTCAGAAAAGGAACTGTGACTTGTACTAGAGAGATTTGAATAAAGAGCATTATTTTTAGGGCATAAGTTTTGTGGTGCTGACTTTGACTAAATTAGAGGTCACTTTCTTCTTGGCTGAGTAAGACTGCTGGTAAGTCACTGTTTAATAAACAAGATAGTATTATACTTTCACAGGTGCTGTGTTTGAGGTATTATGAGGTGCTTATGGGATCATGGAGTGATAATGGATGAGGTAACTATTTCAGTTAGTTGTGGGAGAATATTAGGGGGGTACATCTCAGGGAACACAAGGTGATAGATGCTGTGTCACATTCTGAATACTAATGTTATAGAAATCCATCTGGAGTTGTGCTGTCTTATATGCTGAGCCCTTGAAATGTGGCTAGCCTGAATTGAATAGTGATGGCAATGTACAATACATGATGGATTTCAAAGACTCAGTATCCCCCAAAAGTAAAATAGTTTATTAACAGTTTTTTTACATTGATTACATGTTGCAGTGATAATGTTTTGGATTTTTAAATAAAATGTATTATTAAAAAACATGTGAAATTAATTTTTATTACTTTAATGTGACTACTAGGAAACTTTAAGTTACATACTGTGGCTTGTGCTGTAATTCTATTGTGCATTGCTGACATAAACTGTACTTGAAGGACTACTGACCCTCAATTTAACTTCCTTTTATCGGTTTATTTTAAGTATCTCATTCTAAAGTCCATCCTCACCTACTTTGCCTTATCAGTATTAACCAGATCACTATTCTTGTTCTTGTTAGCATTAGATTTTGACGTCTGTCTTTTTCAAACTGGTTTTCACATTTTGGAAATTTTACTTGTCAGTTAATACTGTACTTTGGGAGGAATAGTTAATGAGATTAAGGGGTAGCTTGTTTCCCGCCGTGCTTATATTAATAGTATTTTGTATTAAAGAAATACATCATTTTAAAAGCATAAGGTATAAAGTATATATGAAAATTATTATCTATTAAGGCATAATATGAGACTGTGATGTACTTCTAACTTACTTCTTGAACCTATTTCACTCTGTTTTGTAATGTGCTTCACTTATTCTCTTTTTTCCAGGATTGAATATGATGCATATCGCACTGATTTGGAAGAACTGAATCTTGGACCACGTGATGCAAACACTCTGCCAAAGATCGAGCAGTCACAGCATATGTTCCAAGCACATAAGGAAAAATACGATAAAATGCGCAATGATGTTTCTATCAAGTTGAAATTTCTAGAAGAAAATAAGGTGAATTTATTCTTTACTTTCTGAGATCTTTCTATGAACTTTTATAAGTCACCCTAAAGAGCAATAAATAGAAAGTTTTTTGTTTCTGTTAACTCTTTCATTACAGTTGCAAAATGGAATTTCACCTGTAATTTTCACCTGCAGTGTTTGTGAGTTATTAGAAGTATCTAAAATATATTTACCTTTCTGTTGTAAAAGTCACATTAACTCTACTGTCCTAGTCTTTCATGTATAACAATTGGCAAAAAAAGTTTTATAATGATAGATTGCTCTGGATGTTTTAAAACCTTTTTACTAATGGTAGGTACAGATTTCATGAAGGGAAGAGTATTCTTTGCAGTAACTGGTAAATGAGGAATGACTAAAAAGTCCAGCTTAGAGCTGCATTTGGCATAATATAGATTCTAGATGAAATTAGCAAAGAAATCAATTTTCCACATTATTTTCATGTAACATGAATACATCCGAGGACTAGGATAGTGAAAGCTGAGATGGACCTACTTACTGTAGGCTTCACTTGGAGATGGATTCATATAATATTATGCTCCTTAGTTTTGGTTTAAGTAAAGAATAGATTCCCATTTTAGCATGTCTTCCATTACATGCATATTCATTTTTGTGAGCAAGCTGCAATTCTGGAATTGAGAGAGTCAATAGGTGTAGTAGCTCAGTTCCATGGAGAGGGAGTCCTACCATTGTACATTTTGGTCCCTTCCTGTGCTTTGTACATCTTTTGAAGCCATGATAGGCCTTCAACTCTGCTTTCTTCCATGTACCCTTTTAAAATTATTCTTCAGTTTGAGTTGTCTGTTGGTATCTTCTTTTTTGCCTTAGCATTTCCTTAGAAACTCTTCTGGTTACCATAAAAGCTACAGAATGATACATTTCCTTGAGGCCTACCAAGTCCAGCACTACTACTCCCCCTTTTTAGCTGCAATGGGTGAAAAATAATTCATGTGAAAACACTACAATGAAAGTAAACTTCAGCAGAGTTATCAGACATTTTGCCTGGCATCATTCAAACAAGGGCACAGTGCTGATGGTGAGCACATAGATGGCATCATATTAGTCATTCATATATCCATCCATATGTGTCAGTTATGCTGTGTGATATTTTTATGGATAGGAATATATCAATACTTAGATATAGATGTATATTTTACATATGAAAATATTTCGACAAACTGCCCTATAATGGATCAACACTAGGCAGTGTAGTGCTAAATGAAGTATGCTAGAATGTTATGGGCTCTACCCAAAGCTAATTTGAAGGGAAAGTAGTTGGGGGTTCAGGACTTTCGCAAACAGAGAAAATGATTTTAGAAAATTTGTAAAATGATAATTGCATTCCATTGGGATCTAATGGTATTGTGTGCTATTCTCTAGATAGTGAAATTATGGGTAATTTTTGTTTTCTATATATTTTTTAGTACTTTAGACAATTTCTATTAAAGGTTGTGTTGCGTTTATTAAAAGGAGAAAAAGTCCCTGGCCAGTGTGGCTCAGTTGGTTGGAACGTTGCCCCATACACCACATGGTTTCAAGTTCTATTTCCAGTTAGGGCACATACCAGGTTGCAGGTTCGATCCCCAGTCAGGGTGGGTGCAGGAGACAATTAATTCATGTTTCACTCTCACATAGATGTTTCTCTCTCTCCCCCTCTCCATTCTTTTTTCTAAAAAAGAAAAGGAGGGAAAGTTATTTTGAAAGAATCAGTACCTTTAAACCAGCTATGCTTATATAGATTTTGCCAGAGTAAGTAAAAACGAGCAGATTACACATGAATAGACAATGGCCATTTACTGCTACTTCTCTTACTGTAACTATTTTTGAAACTTGACAGTAGGTCCCAGATTTAGACATGAATCAGAGAAGGCACTTTTTATCAGTTGCTATGCATTTTACATATATCCTATCACTTAATCCTCGTAACAACCTTCACTGCAATAGCTGCAGAAAGGCAAGAATACAGTGACTTCAAGACTGCATGCCAGGCCCTGGCCAAGTAGCTCAGTTTGTTAGTCTTGTTCCGCTACACCAAAGCTTCGGGTTTGATCCCAAGTCAGGGCACATAAAAGAAGCAACCAGTGAATACATTAATAAGTGCAACAGCCTCAGCTGGTTTGGCTCAGTGGATAGAGTGTCAGCCTGCAGACTGAAGGGTCCCAGGTTTGATCCTGGTCAAAGGCATATGCCTGGGTTGTGGGCTCGATCCCCAGTGGGGTGTGTGCAGGAGGCAGCTAATCAATGATTCTCTCTCATCATTGATGTTTCTCTCTCTCTCTCTCCCTCTCCCTTCCTCTCTGAAATCAATTTTTTAAAAAGTGGAACAAAAATTGATGTTTCTCTCTCTAAAAATCAATAAATAAGTGTTTTTTTAATTTAAAAAAAAACCTGCATGACAGGGATTGGGAAATCAACATAGGAAGCTAGTTTGGCTTGAAGGTTGTGGAGGAGGAGGGTTGAGAAATTGTTCTATTTAATCCTGTGTTTAGTTTGCGATGATGACAAGATAGTCAAGTGGAAACAATGGTAGGAAGTGAATGATGTGGGTTTAGAGTTGGGATAAGCAGGGCCAGAGCTGCAGAGATAAAGGTTTGGAAGTCATCGCTTTGAAATTAATGTCATTGTCACATCTCTTCTTTTGACCTTTCTTACTTTATAATAAGAAAATAAAATTGGCTTTATTTTCAAGGATTTTATGTTCTTGGGTAGCCTAGAGACATTCTTTGTTTTTGGCTTTCCATAGTTGTTACCAAGCTAAGTTTCAATTTGAACTCAGTAATCAACTATGTCTAAAATAAAATGTATAAGTAAACACTGATCTTTTTATCTTTTTTTATTTAATTCTTCAAAATTATAAAGAGATCATGTTGGTCTCTGTTAAGCAATAAATAACTATAATTTGGATGAAGACAGGTCCATGAGAAAACTTTTATTTTTTGTTATTGTTGTTGAGCAACTTTTACCCTTTTATTGTTATAGCTCTGCAAAGGGAGGAGAAAACAAGCCTTTAGGCTGAAGAACTGTCTATATCATCCCTGCTTGCTTTCTTAGCAGTTTGAATACCTCAAATCTGGGCTTTGTTCTTTTGTTAAACTACAGCCGAATTTGTACCTTAATATCTCTTAAAATAATTTGTCAGGTAATTACTTAGCACATGAATTTAACAACTTTTATATTTTTTAAATATTGTATGTTGATTTTTTTTAAAACAAAAGTTATCTGAAACATCAGTGAGTGTGCTATTTTGTAATTTGATGTCCTAAAGGTTACTGCTTTTTAAAAAAGCTATTTTTGCAGCTTTGTGGAGGAGGCTGTAGGGGCTCTCTTTTGATTCTCATGTCATGGCTATTGGAGTATCTTCCCATAGCAACACTTCTCTTCTAAAATGAGATGCCAAGTAATCAAACACCCAGTATATGCATAAAATAGAAAGCAAATAGTCATTGAGTAAAGGACTAAGAACCATTCCTATGACTATTGTAATAGATTTTAGTGGCCCAACATTGTGAGAGTGTTTTTGCTTGTTTTGTTCTTAGAACATTTTAGCATTTTTTTAGAAGGATTAAGAGGTAGATTCATAGCTATATTTTAGAAAATTGAGGTGTTGGTGTTTAATATACAGTTAGTCTAACCTCCCTTCCCTGGCAAAACAAAGGGAGTAGGTATGTAAAATACAAACATTCCTGTGAATGTGCATGCATTAATGCTGAGTAAAACATGCACATACCTATATTTGTCATAGATTTCTAACTGTTTTTAGAAATAGTTTTATCCTTAATGGAAAACATTGAATTATTCTACTGTTTACAATCTGTACTCTCTGTCTTTAACCTAAACAACCCTTATTAATCTCTTGATATTCTCTTCCTTATTTACTAAACACCAAGGACAAAATGAATTAGGCTCTTCTAGTGTTTCTCCTTTTATCAATATTTCTCTTTTTCTAGACCTTCAAATAATGTAACTTGAGCTATCTTGTGGATTAACACAGTTTATTTACCTTTGATTGCTCCTTTCAAGGTTCAAAACAAAACGTAGGTTAAAGAGAAAAAAATGGGCATTTCTGTTTCTCTGTAGCCTTTGTGAGAATAGGTACCATGCCTTCTTTTACAGCGCTCTTGATGCCTAGCAATGGTGTTAAATGTATAGTAGTCATTGAGCAAATGCATGTTTGCATTTCTTCCCAGAATTAGAGGTTCACTGAAGGCCATTGAGAGAGATGGAAGTAAATGGGATAGAAGGGTGAATCCTGATTACTGCACTCTTTGCTTTAGTGAGGGCAAAGCTGCACTCTTTGCTTTAGTGAGGGCAAAGCACACTCTTTCTGCAGTGTGTACTGTTTGCATGGAAAGAGGAAACAAAAAGTTAGAGAAAAGCAAGCAGATCATTGTGAGCAACCCATGTTTATTTTTTTAAAACAACTTTTTATGTGGCTTGGAGTCACATAGAACATGAAAAAAGTAATTTAAGATTAATGTTTCTCTTAAGATGGTTATAATTTAACTCGGGTAGTAAATCTCTTTTCAGGGTTGTTAATTTATTAGGATAAAAAGAAAACCCTGTCAAAGATTTAACAAATTATTTTAGGATATAAATAAAAAGTAAGGATCCCATTAATTTTATTATATTCTTATTCTAAGAAGGATAAAATACACTCTTTAAAAGTAATGTCAGTTAATTAGCTATAATCATTACATTCAGTGTTTTTTTTCCATTTATTATATTTCAGTGACTTAAAGGATGACAAGGGGGCAAAAATGATGAACCAGACTTGGGGATCCATCCTAGACATGTATTTGATTTATATAGTTACTTAATTTAAAATAAAAAAATTTTTTTCTCAAAAATCATCCTGATTCTTAGGTTGATAAAGAACTTGTTTTTCCTCCTATCACACTTTATATATAATCAGAATATAGTAATATTCCTGTATATTAGGATTTTTAAAAAATATATTACAGACTTATTTTATATGCATCTTATTATGAATTTAACTTTCAGAGAAAAATCTAATGAACTAAAGTGGTGAGGCAGGAGAAAGAGGAGAATACACAGGAAAATAAAAACACCTGGAACAAAGTAAACATATTCCTGTAATATGAGACAATTGTATAACTGTATATGACTCAGTGGCTGTAATAGGAAATATTCAAAGCCTAGTACATTTTTGTAAAAATATGCTATAAATGTTTGGAAAAGCTTAGAGGGAAAATTCTTTGTTTACTAAAACTTCTCTTTGAGCCCTGGCCATTGTGGCTCAGTTAGAGTGTCATCCTGTACACCAAGGGGCGGCATGTTCAATCCCAGTCAGGGCACATACCCAGATTGCGGGTTCAATTCCCAGTCGGGGTAAATGTGGGAGGCAACCAATCAATGTTTCACATCCATGTCTCTCCCCCACCCCTTTCCTTTCTCTAAAATCAATTTTAAAAATAATTTTTAAAAAACTTCTCTTTGAGAGCAAAACATACAAATCTCTGAATTTTAAAAAATGGATATTTGCTGCCAATTTTTAAGGAATGTGTTAATCATTACTTAATATGTATAAGCACATACATCCTTGAAATCTCTTTTTCCCCATTGTCAAAAGAAATTACTCTAACTTCTTATTTTTGATACTTTTTAAATATTTATTCCAATGACTTACTGTTCTTTATTTCTATAACTGGAAGCATAAATAGTATTGCCTCTTGTATTTGCTCATAAGTCAAATGAAATTAAGTTATATATGTAAAAGAACCACAACTGGTCCTAGATATTTAAAAATACTAATAATAAGCATTAATAGGTTGAAATGGATAAGTATAATAAGCAACCTCAACACTGCGCCAGATATTATTACCTACATTTGGATCCTGTGAAACCTTCCCTTACCCTTGCATCTTTACATCCAGACTTAATTCCTAAGTATATTTCATCCTGTAATTCTATATAATAAAAGTCTAATTTGCAAATTGTCCCCTTGACTGGGAGTTCAACTAGGGGGCAGCTCCAGTCAGTTGCGGTGGCAGGCGGCCAGGGGAAGCGAGGCACGGCCAGCAGCTAGGGACCCTACCCGTGTATGAATTTCGTGCACTGGGCCTCTACTTTGATATAATTTCATGTTGTTATTGTCCTTTTTTTCTATTCATTTAACAAACCTTTTTTTCAAATATATACTGTGTGCCAAAGTCCGGGGAAATATAATTTCCTCCCACCTTCTAAGTTCTTCTGGCTAGTCTAATAATCAAATTAACATGAGACAGATTAACAGGAGGAAATGTCTGAACTTTATTACAGATATATGTGGGGGATGTCATAAGAATATGGGACTCAAGGACATTGGGCAGTTGAGGTTTATAGGCAGGCCATTTGGACAAAGGAGAAGGGGAACAAGGGTCTGGGATTTCAAGGGGAAAACGGGCATTTTACAAATAGATGAGAAGAAGCAAAAACATGTGGTAAACAGATTTTTACCCAGAAACAGTGGGACACAAAGGGAAATCTAACAAACAGGCTGCCACTGTTAGTTTATATTGTGATGTTAAGGTGATGCTCCCTTCCTTTAAGCAGGCTTTTCTATCTGCATTTATTTAGGCAGGTAAGGGGGAGGGGAGTGTCAACGTTTCTTTCTGAGTCATTTATTTCTTAATAACCAGCCTAAAAACAACATCCCAGATGGCATATTTGGGATGGCAAAACTGTAGTCTCACCTCACCAGTAAGTGTTCTGGATATTGGTGATACCCAATGAACAAAGTAAAAACAAATTCTACCCTTAAAAAGCTTGTAGGATAGTAAAAGATACATTGATTAAATATGTACATAATTTTGCCTGAGACCAGTGCTTTCAAGTAGAGGTACATGGTCAGTTAAGAATGGTCAGAGTAAGCTTCCTTGAGAAAAGAATGTTGAACATTAACTAGATACAGTGAGAAGCAAAGAGTGTTTCAGCTGGAAAGTATAGCTTGTGTTACAGCCCTTTGGGGTGGGTGGGGATACACAGAGGTGATATGTTCACAGAATGAATATGACTAGAGCACAGAGAAAACTGGGAAGTAAGCAAGCGCCAGACCATGCAGGTCTTATAGACCACGTTAAGGAAAAGTTAATTTTATATCTGTGGGAAGCTAATGAAAGAATTCTTGGTAAATGACAGGACTGAAATATGGAGCATAGATTTTAGTAGAACCTAAGGGTGAACATAGTAGTTTAGAGGAAAAGACAGAAGCTTGAATAAGGGTGATGGTAGTAGAAATGGAGTGAACTGAAGGTTTTAAGAGATAATTACTTTAAAGGTAAAACAAATACATGTAAAATACTGAGAACAGATTGATGTATATAATTGGCATCTTTGACATTTTATTTCTTTATTCAGCAAATAGTCACCGATTGCTTTTTATGTGCCAGTCACTGAGTTAGGTAGCAGAAATATAATGGTCTTGCCATCATAGAGCTTATAGTCAAGAGAAATAGGCATTAGCCTAATACATAAATACAAGCTATTAGAAGGGTCATGTGAGTACGCCAAGGGGAGGTGGATTGGTGTGGGGGATTGTGGAAGGCTAGCTGGAGGAAAACATTGGGGCTTAGATCCAAAGGGATGGAAAGGAGTTAAAGATGCGTGGGGGAAGGGGATTTCATAGTAAGTAGAAGAACTAGAGCAAGCATGTCAAACTTACAGCCCGCGAGCCCTAGCCGGTTTGGCTCAGTGGATAGAGGATCGGCCTGCGGACTGAAGGATCCCGGGTTTAATTCCCGATCAAGGGCATGTACCTTGGTTGCGGGCACATCCCCAGTAGGGGGTGTGCAGGAGGCAGCTGATCGATGCTTCTCTCTCATCAATGTTTCTGTCTATCCCTCTCCCTTTCTCTCTGTAAAAACTCTATAAAATAAAACAACAACAACAACAACAACAAACTTACAGCCCGCGAGCCGCGAATTCGACATCCTTGAACTAGAGTATACAAAAACCAGCTGATGGTTAGTGAGCCCGTGCCTAAAGACTGAGGAGAGTAGCTGTGTATGAAGCAGCCACAGATAGGTAGGGTCTACACAAGAAAAAAATGACCTATGTACAAGGTTATTCATTGCAGCATCACCTGTACTGTCAAAAGATGATAACCCAACAGTTCAGCAGGAAAGGACTAGTTGAATGAACTGGTTCATTTAGACCTTGCAACTGTTAAAAAAAAAAAGAAGAAGAAGAAGAATAGAAGTGTTATTGATAGAAAGCGCCTCAGAACATACTATTAACTGAGAAGAGCAAAGTGCAAAGCAGTGTATACAGTACAATACCTTTTGTGTAAGAAAGGGAGAAAATAGTGTGTAATTATATATTCTTGTACTAGCATAAAGAAAAACTGGAAGAATTAACTAAATAAAATTGGTTACCTATAAGGGAAACAGAGTAGTTGGAGACAGGAGTGAAAATGAGACTTTTATATCCTTTAAATTTTGATCCTACAGATACAAATAATAAGATTTAACTCTAAAAAGAAAGGAAAATAAGGCCAGCTGGGATTTGTTTGTTTTTTAAATAATATGCCTTATCTTTTTTCAAACGAGACTATTTCTATTTTTCAAACATAGTCTAATATTTATTTACATAACCTATAATTTTCCTCTTAGCTTTAAAATCAAATGATTAATTATGTGTTGGAGAGAACAGAAAAACAGTTAACTTGCTAGGACATGAGTTCCCTCCATTCTTAAGTGACAGATTCAAAATGGTGTGATAGAGTACCTTTCATTTATGTCAGAAAATATTTTCACGTATGATATCATGTTTGCTGCTCTTAGTGGTTTGGCTTGCAGATCCCTTTTCAAAATTTTTCTAAAACCACGTAAAGGAGGAAAAATTTGCCAGTGGTTTGCATTGCCTCCTTTCTCTCTTTAGAAAACAGGCAGAAATTAGCTATCTTTATATAAACCATGCAACCAAAAAGAATTGTGAGTTATGGGTTGGTTTTGAAATTAGCATCATCCAAGCCATAGTTATCCAAAATCATTTTGGTAATTTGCAATCGTCAACCAGTGTCTGCAGGAGAGAAACCATGCCTACCTAACTAATCCATGTAGTCTGTCTCTGTTGTGCTAAGATTCCAGCATGTAGTTTAGTGAAGGAGAGGTATTTTGTAGGCAAGATGTAAAAGCCTTCCATGAGAGATGGCTTTCTAATTATGAATGGCTAATTTTACAGAATTGACTTGGTTCCTTTTTTTCCTTTTTGGCAATTATAAGGTACTTGTGTTTTCTGACTAGGTCAGAAGTGATTAACTCATTTGAAGGGTAGATTTGAGTTTCATTTTTGTTGTATCCATCAGAGGGGAGGGGATTAGTTGGTCCTTTCACTTTGAGTGAATAGGATTCACTCAAAAAATTTAGTTTTTGCCCTGGCAGGTGCGATTCCCAGTCAAGGGCATGTACCTAAGTTGCAGGTTCGATTCCCAGTCCCAGTGGTGGGGATACATGTGGAAGGCAACCAATCAATGTGTTTTTCTCACATCAGTGTTCCTTCCTCCTTCCCTCCCTTCCACTCTCTCTAAAAAAAAAAAAAGAAGAAAGAAAAGAAAAATCAATGAAAAAAAATATCTGGTGAGGATTAGCACAAAAAAAGAAAATTTAATTATTAACCATTACTGCTATGATGTACCTGTTCTATAACAGGGTTGATACCTGTGTACTCCTCAGATCCATATTCCACTTATTTTGCCAACCTTGGGTATCACCCAAGTCAAGTTTGTCAGGTTTTGTAATACAGTTGAGATTTAAGTAACCATTGTAATACCTTGAACATATCACTAATAATCAGTATTGGTTTTGGTGACAGTGGCATTACTGCACTTTTTTTTTTTTTTTTTTAGTTCTTAGTAGTTAGAGACTCTTCAGTTTACTTAAACTAAAACCTTTAATTAGTATTTCTGAATAAAATCTTGACACTAGCAGTGTTTAAGAATTTGACTTGGCATTGTTCTTTTTAACCTTTTCCTTAAAGTTCTCTCAGTAATGACTCAGCATTTTTTGTGTTAACTATACATATATATTCCTTCCATGACTCATCTACACTTTGCTTTGTTAGATTAAAAAAAATTATTTGAGCCTGACCGGTGTGGCTCTGGGGTTGAGCATCAACCTATGAACCAGGAGGTCACAGGAGATCACGGTTCGATTGCTGGTCAGGGCACATGCCCAGATTGGGGGCTCAAGGCAGCTGATTAATGATTCTCTCTTGATGTTGCTCTCTTTCTCCCTCTCCCTTCCTCCCTGAAATCAATAAAAATATTTTAAAAAGAAAATAAAGAAACCAGCATTTAAAAAAAAATCATTTGATAACTAGGTTTCTCCTTTATTGCTCTTAAATCTTATAATATTTTGATTTTCTGTTATTTCTGTCTTTAAGTTTTCAAAAGATACTTTTCTAAAACTCAGTATGTTTTTATTGATTTCAGAGAAGAAGGGAGAGGGAGAGAGAGATAGAAGCACTAATGATGAGAGAGAACCATTGATCGGCTGCCTCCTGCATGCCCCCTACTGGGGATCGAGAGCCGCAACCCAGGCTTGTGCCTTTGACTGGAATCAGACCTGGGACCCTTCAGTCTGCAGGCCGACGCTCTATCCACAGAGCCAAACTAGCTAGGGCTCAATTTGTTTTTTAAAGTGCTTGTTTTGGACTATTATAATGCCTAATCTTAAAAAATATTGTATAAAGGTATTGTGACAAATTCCCTGCTGACAAGCAACTTACAATCTAATGGAGAACATTTAGTAGAATCTGTTATACACAAAATGCTGAGTTAAGCATGAAAAAGAAGAAATACAGAATTTGATGAAGAAAAACATTAGTGTGGGCTGGAAGTCCCTGTTAGTAGGTTAGGTGGCAGTATGATTTAAGCAGGACCACACAAGAATGAGCTTTGGTAGGTAAAGACCAGGAAAAAAAATTCTTAAAGAAACTCTGGATTATATGTTTAAATGATTTATAAACTTTGTTAAATTTTCTGTTCTCATCTTAAAGCAGATCATAGTATTACTATTTAAGGGTTTTCTTAAGAAAAAAATAATGACTTTGTCATAAATTTTAATAAAGCTTTTCTATTAAGTTTATAAATAGTTGTTAGGTGCATAGGGTCAGAATGTAAGTTATACAAGAGATGGGATTCTTAATCTTAAAAAGTTAGTTTTCCAAGGAATAATACAGAAAACCATAACTACGAAGGAAAACTATTTTTGAATGTAAAGATGAGTGTGAGTAGACCTTTGGTTTAACTATGAGTCCTTGTTGCCCAATGTCCAAAGACCAGTGAGAACAGGGTCACCTAATTGATGAAAGGAAATACCCAGTTTCTTGACTACTCTTCTGTACCTAAGTTAATTTTGAACTAGGTGCTCAGATGCTAACTTGAATGATTTATATTACTTAATATTTCCTCTGGCACTGGTGTTTCACTATAGTGCCAGTGTCTTCTCCATTTAAAGCAATATCATACTGTGCTGTGAATGCCTGCTAGTCTATTTTTTCCCACTGGATGTAAGCCCCATGGATGCATCTATAGAGCATTCCCTTACAGTAAATAAATTGATAGACACTGTCCTTTGAGTAATGTGTATATGGAGGAAGCTCTCTAAAAGTATTGTACATAACATCTATATATGTCTAGCTAATCTGTGATCTAGATGATCATATACTAGTGTACAGATGACAACGCTGAGGTTCAGAGAGGTTAAGTAACTTGCCCAAAGTCTCACAGCCAAACCAAATCTAGATCGGTTGGACTTCACAGCCCTACTTTTAGTTAAGTGAAATGAAGCTATAATGCTACTCCATGGAAGGTTCTTAAAATAGCAGAGGAAGAAGATGGGAGATAACAGAAGCCATATTGGTCACCTATACTTGGATCTCCTAGAAAGAAGGGAGGAAGGGGAAGGAGCTAACACTGTAGACCATAGAACAGAAGGGCAATAGAAAGTTGTGCTAAGGCAGAAGAAACCTGTGCATTGAGGATTTTACTATACCATTGGATAAAGATTTATAAGAGACTACCACAATTGTGTGACCTAGTGTTACTGGAGTTTACAGATTATGCTTCATCAGTTACCTTTTCAAAAGAGGACTGCCCTTCTTTCCCTTGTAGATGCTTTTTTTATCCTGCTTGTCAGTGATTTGTTGAAACCTGTCCCAGTGAGTCTGAAAAGTAAAATATGTTCTCCCACCTCCACTTGTAGTTCATATTTGTCTTTCTTCCCTCCCTTCCCAGTGCCCACGCCCTTATTTTTGATAGTGCCCTTTCTCAGCTGGTAGTTGCTTTGGCAGGACAGACATTTCCAAATCTATTGCAAAGTAATAAAATCACAAACCTAATAAAAAAAACAAGACAGCTATACTTTCCTGCTTGCTACTCTTCTGGTCTCTTACTGAAAAAAAGATTAGTGATGGCAGAGAAAGCAAATAATTACACATTTTTAGATAGTTGGGGGTAAAGAGAGGAGTTAATACTTTTCATATTAGTGGTTGGAGACATCTTACTAAAGAATGACTTTGTTCCAGCTTTCCTCGCAGCTATTACCTCAATATTGTTGTACATGTAATATAAACCCATATTTAATCAAATTACTTGGAGAGCCAATAATTAATTTGAAGAATTTAATAATTGTAAATACAACGTAACTTTTAACTTGGAATTTGCCTCTTTTTCTCAATTACTTAAGCATCTCTGATAAAAATGTATGTATTATAAATTTGATTTGTAAATAAAAGTTCATTTTTATGGTTTTGATGCCTACAAAGTAATACTTCTCTTCAGGTTTTTCAGTCAGTAACTTTGTAAATAGTATTTATCTTCTATTGATACATGCTGTGTGGGCAGGAGAAAGTTTTCAGTGTAATCTACTTGGCATCATCTATCAGTCCTGCTCTTAAATTTCTCTTACCCAGTTTCTATTTTAAACCCCAGCTTGTCTCTGCCTTAGTAGTCAGTGTTGAAGTTTGTTTTGCCCTTTAACAATTAGAGTATTGTATGCTATATTTTAGGTCATTCACCAGATGTTGCTATAGTGGTTTTGCTTATGTCTGATCTGGTTGCTCACTGTTTGGCAGATCTCTATGAAAGTTCTTTGTAATTGAGTTCACAATGATTTAGTGTATTTCTAAATTACTGTAATTGTTTCTGATGTTAGGTTTTGAAAATTTGTCAAATTTGTCATCATCCTGTTTCTGCCTGGAATTGTTATTTCTATCTTCTTTTGCTCCTATTTGAAATTTCTGCTTTTCTGTTGTATTTTATTTATCCTTATAACCACTTTAAATCTTTTCTAACATACATCAATAAATAGTTCATTATAGATTTTTCCTGCTCTATAATTATGAAAAGATCATATGGAAGTTTAATATGGCATCTATAATAATAAAAGCATAATTTGCTAATTAGACTGGACTGCCGAACGTCCTTCTGGACAAAGCCACAGCAGCTGCGAGGGCCGAGGGCAGGCAGCCACGGCCGGCAACGGCAGGGTGATGGGGGTGGCGCCTTCCCCTGATCCTCCTGGTCGCCTCCTGCAGAGGGAGGCCAGACTGCAGCTTAGACCCGCTCCCCGTGGGTCCATCAGTAGGACATCCCCTGAGGGCTCCCAGACTGTGAGAGGGGGCATGCCGAGCTAAGGGACCACCACCCCCTCCCAGCACAAATTTTCATGCACCAGGCCTCTAGTTAATCTTCATAATGTTATAAAAAATATACTTTTATTTCTTTCATCTGCTCCAGCCCTTGTGTGAGATCCTTGTCCTGAGGATGTTTAAATGCAAGTTTAGGGCCAGAGATAAAATTAGGAAGTTAAAATATGTCTTTTCTACATTTCTACCCTTCTTTTAAGTGTTCTGGCCTATCTTTTTGTTTGTTTGTTTGTTTCCAACTTGTGTATTGCCTTAGGAATAGAGGCAGGTAAGAAGAGGTGAAAGAACACAAGCCAGTCTTGGATAGACATTCCTGAGTTTCCCAAATGCCAGCCCATCTGCTTCCTAGCTCTCTAACCTTAGGCAAGTTACTTAACCTTATGAGTCTGCTTTTTTTAACCATAACATGGAGAGAATAAAAGCCTGGACAAAACAGATGTAAGGGTAACATATTATCTGCCACATACAAAGTGCCTCACAAAAGTTAGTATCCCCCACCATATCAAACAATAGTCTATCAAAATACTTGGCTGTTTCTTTGATTCTCTATGCTCATCAATTCTCATAATCTTATAGTATAAATATAGAAGTAAATTTTAAAAGTGTAATGACCCTAAAATATTTCCTCAAAGGTTTTGGCTTTTTGTCCCTTCTCCCAAAAGTAGGTTTGACCTTCCCCCACCTCACTGTAAGCCAGTTATGTTTGAGAAACAGAATCTTTCCTAGATTGACCTTTATAAGACCAAACAGCCTAGTAAAGAAAACCTGATAAACAAGAAAATAACTTAAAATAATACTTTTAAGTCTTGTTAAAACAGCTTATATATAGTGACAACAGCATAGTCATTACCATGATTATAAAATTGTTATCTTTAAAATTGTATGGTAACTGCTTCTCTAATATTATTTTATTCTTCCCTTTAATTGATAATGATTTTTATTTGTTTAATAACCAAAACATTCTGAGGATCACTTATAGCAGATCAGTGTGAATTGCATTGAAGACATTATGTGAATATGTGTCGTAATGTAAATTAATTCATCAAAGATAGCCAGAAAATACTTTTAATTGATTTCATTTAGAAAGTATATTCACGTTGAAATTTGGTTTATTAGTTTATTTTAATTTCCCTTTATTTTTTATTTAGTAGTGGTTGATTGGATAAAACAGTCAATACCATTCTTATTTAAATTTGTATCTGATTTTGAAGACGTACTGCCAAAACTAAAACTTGTACTAGGATAACACATAATCAGTGCTAATAGGAAAATGAGATAAGTAATCTGTTTTGGTATAAAATAGCTTCTGAGAGTAAAGTGACAATGAAATTTTATGCTTTCTTTCCATAATTATCACTGAAAAGCTGCAAAGCCCAGAAGGCTCTCTTATTCAAGGGAGCTGCTCTGAAGTGTGTGTATACTTCTAAAGGCTCTACACATCAACCTTCTCACAATTACTGGGGGAATGTTTTTGGAAAAACAGGTATTATATCATTTTGTTGTGAAAACTAGAAGTCAGTCCAAAAAGCACCCTCTTTCCTTGGTTTCCCACGAATTAAGTTTCATTTGGGGTGGGGGGCATTTTAAACACAGCTAATGCAGCCCCATTTGAGGCTTTGTTAATAAATACATCCTCGGCTACACAAAGAAGTGTTTCTCCAGGTTGGGTTTGTCAGCTACTCCAGGGAGCGGGGAACCTGACTTGTGTTGACATTTGTAGGGTTAGCTAAAGATTGGCTCTCTAACTTTCTAGACTGTTAGAACAGCTCTCTGGAAATCCAGTACATGAACCAAATCCTGTACTCCACTTTTATTGTCTCCTCTAATTCTAGAACATGGGGATTAAAATTAAAGGCAAAATTATTTTGTGACCCAAAGAGCAATAAAGTAATTGGGTAGACTCTATTTCTGAACATTTAAATTCCACATTAAATGTACAGAGGCTCCTGAGTTGCTCTATAATTCCAAGAGCTAAGGATCATCCAAAATCAGAAAACAGGAAAGGCCCTGATAATAGTAGAGCAAGGTCAAAAATTACTTTGTGATGCAGGTAGGCTACTATGTGATACCTCTAAATAGGGAAGAGACTTAATTAATGGGGTGGTTCATAAACTGATACATAAACTCTCAGTTGAATTTAATACATCTCTAAAAGAAGAGCTAGTTTCTGCCCTTGAAAATAAATAGGAATACTGTAATGTTCTTCTTTTGAATTTCCAGATATAGGAATACCTCTATTAAAAAGCAATTACTTTTCTCAGAAAATGTTAGTAGAAAGGAACCATAAAATTTTTAATTCAGTTTCTTCATTATGCAAGTGAGAAGAGAGTTCACTTAGTAAACTTGGGGGAAAATGGGAATGGAGCCCCATTTTCCCAGATATTTTATTCTCCTTTAGCTGCCTTAACTTTCTTCTTCAGCTAACAAGAATCTCTGCAGACAAAGAAAAGGTTTATTTAACTAATGGACAGAGGAAAGTACAAGTTAATAAATGGTTTATTTGTAATAAATTTGCTTTGTTCCTGATCTAGAAAATGTCATTATAGAGAAGGAAATTTTAAGTGTGGTTTGCAAAAATTCAAGATGCATCACATATCAGTTCATGAAGATTGTAATATTGTATTTTAGGGGCAGATAGGAGTTTTCTTATATTCCCTGAGGTTCATTACTTCAGACACTACAAGAAAAGGTGAATGTCTTTATGGTAAACGGAATTGATTTATGGCAATAGAAGGAATTAGAATCTGGAAAGATTATATGAAACCTTTAAATTTAGTTTCACTTTTAGATCTGTTAACTCATTTATAGTCTATTTTTGATCCTATATCTGAAATGAGTCATAAAGCTTCATTATTTTCCTGTGTTTTTTTCCTTTATCTTTGTTTTTTTAATCCTCACCCGAGGATTGATTTTTAGAGACAGAGGAAAGAGAGAGAGAAAAAACATCAATGTGAGAGAGAAACATAGAACATTTGCCTCCCTTACTCACCCCACCAGGGATCCAACCCGAAACCTAGGTATGTGCCCTGACTGGGAATTAAACCTGCAACCTTTTGGTGCTCAGAATGACACTCGAACCAACTGAGCCACCCAGTCAGGGTCTTTGTCTTTTTAAAAAATAACATATGGCCGAAACCGGTTTGGCTCAGTGGATAGAGCGTCGGCCTGTGGACTAAAAGGTCCCGGGTTCGATTCCGGTCAAGGGCATGTACCTTGGTTACGGGCACATCCCCAGTAGGGGGTGTGCAAGAGGCAGCTGATTGATGTTTCTCTATCATCGATGTTTCTAACTCTCTATCCCTCTCTCTTCCTCTCTGTAATAAAATCAATAAAAATATATTTTAAAAAATAACATATGCTAGACATACAAAATAATAAACGTAATGCATATTTAAGTTATAAAGCATAATCCTCTCTAATAAAATGGTAATATGCAAATTAACCATCACTCTGTTACATAAGCCACGCCCACCAGCCAATCAGGGCGAGTATGCAAATTAACCCCAATCCAAGATGGCTACAGCCACAGAGAGCAAGGTTTCCTAGGTAACAGAGTAAGCCAAGCTTTCCATAGCCGTTGCAGGCCTAAGCCTCCACTCAAGCTACAAAGTTTCAATTATAGAAGGTAAACAAATTCAAACAAATGGCGGCAGAATGGAGCTTGAGAGAGCAGGCCAGGGTTGCCGGTGGCAACAGGGGAAGCAAAGCTTTCCGCACACCCTGGCCGGGCTCACCCGCTTAAGGCAACAAAGTTTCAATTGTAGAAGGTGAATTAACTGCCACAGAAATGGCTGCCGGAGCCCCAGGCTTGGCTCCGCTCCAGGCTACAAAGTTTCAATTGTAGAAGGAAAATAAATTCCAGATACCAGGGCCTCCCCTTGGGTTGCCAGGGGGCGTGGCCGGCCTGCAAACCACCACAGGCCCCTCGCTCAGGCCGCCCCACACCCCAAGGGAACCCCCACCCTTATCTGTGACACCCTTCAGGGCAAACCAGCTGGCCCCCACCCGTGCACCAGGCCTCTATCCTATCTAATAAAAGAGTAATATACAGATTGATCATCACTGCAACACACAATATAGCTGCCCCCATGTGGTCAAAGATCCTGCCCCCATGTGGACACAAGATGGCCACCACAAGATGGCCAGCAGGAGAGGGCAGTTGGGAGGCACCCAGCCTGCAAGCGAGGGCAGTTGTGAGGGACCAGGCCTGCAAGGGAGGGCAGTTGAGAGGGACCAGGCTTGCAAGGGAGGGCAGTTGGAGGTGATCAACCCTGCTGGAGAGGGCAGTTAGGGGTGACCAGGCTGGCCGAGGAGGGAAGTTGGGGGCAAACAGGCTGGCAGGGGAGCAGTTAAGCATCAACCAGGCTGGCAGGCAGAAGCGGTTAGGGGCAATCAGGAAGGCAGGCAGGCAAGCAGTTGGGAGTCAGCAGTCCTGGATTGTGAGAGGGATGTCCGACTGCCCGTTTAGGCCCGATCCCACCAGGAGTCCCAGATTGGAGAGGGTACAGGCTGGGCTGAGGGACAACCCCCTGCCATGCACAAATTTCGTGCACCGGGCTTCTAGTAATATAATAAACATCTGTGACCCCACCTTTCAACCTAAGAACTTGAATATTACCAATAATGTTATATCTTCCTATTCCTTCCCTAACCTATTCCCTTACTCCCCTGCCCCATACCTTATATTTTTTTCATTCTCCTGTTAAAGGACATTTGTATTGTTTCTGTGCCTGCTATGAATATTCCTGCCTTGCCTCATATGGCATTGTGAGTGTTCAGCTTTCTAAATTAAAGCCAAATTGTTTTCTAATGTGGATGTACCAATTTACATTCCACCAGTAATGTACTCAGTTCCCTTTGAGCCACAGTCACTCCAAGGTGAATAAAATGGTATTCTTTTGTGTGTTCTTCATTTTTATTTCCCTCATTATTTATTGACCACATATATTTCTTCCAGTATAAAATACCAATTCATGCCTTTGCCCATATTTCTATTGGGTTGTTTGGGGTTGGGTTTTTTTGGTTTTGTTTTTTAATTGATTTGTAGGAGTTCTTTATGTATTTTTGTACTAATCCTTTTTTGTTTATGTGTTATATATATCTTCTATCATTTATGACTTGAGATTTTACCCTCTTTACAATGGTTGTTGACAAACAGAAGGCCTTAAACTAGTTTAAGTTATCAGTCTTCTATTTGTTAGTGCCTTTTGCATCCTATTTAAGAAATCTTTTCAAAACCAAGGTTGTAAGATTTTTCTACAAGTTTTAGATATTTTTTTTTTCTCACAATTCCAAATCCACCTGGAGCTAGTTTGTTTATATTTTATTTATATTATGTGAATTAGGAATCCAGTTTTCTCTCCAGGTAGTGAGTGAATAACCATTGTCTCCCCCCACCACACACACACACACAGATCTTTTCCCCATTTTATTGTTTATTGCCTTATTCAATTGTAAGAATTCCTTATAATTTGTAGTATCAGGAATTCTTTGTCTTATACATATTTTGCAAATATTGTCTCCCAATATGTGGCTTGCCTTTTTATTTTTATAAATGTCTTTTGAAGAGAAAAATATTTTAATTTTGATGAAGTCCAATTTATTAATGTCTTTCTTTTATAATTTATGCTTTGTGTGTACTATTTTAAAATCTTTGCCAAACCCAAAATCATTAAGATTTTCTCCTATGTGTTTTTCTAGAAGTTTTATAGGTTTTTAGCTTTTTGTTGTTGTTGTTGTTAATCCTCACCTGAGGATACTTTTCCATTGATTCTTAGAGAGAGTGGAAGGAAGTGGGGGAGGGACACACAGAGAAAGAGAAATATCAATGTGAGAGAGACACATTGATTAGTTGCCTCCTGCACACGCCTGACCTGGGCTGGGGATTGAGCCTGCAATCAAGGTACGGTGACCTTGACTGAAAATGAACCCAGGACCCTTTAGTCCATGAGCCAGTGCCCTATCCACTGAGCCAGACCAACTAGGGCTGGGTTTTAGCTTTGACATTTAGGCCTTTAATCCATTTCAATCTAAATTCTGGAGATGTAGTGAGGTGTAAAGGTCAAGGTTCACTTTTCATGACTCAGTCCTTGGATCTCTTTTTGTCTATACACTCTCTTGATGAGCTTATTTAGTCACATGGGTTTGCATATCATCTGTATATTGAAGTACTATATTGACTTCCAATTCACATTTCTGGACTGCTATCCTGAACTCTAATTCAGTTTCAGAAATACAGCTACCTAGTCAGCATTTCCCTGGGTGTTCCCTGGAAGGCATCTGAAACTGAGCTCTTCATATCCACCTTTCCCTCCTCCACATCTCGCCTTTTTTATTGTGCTGAGGTAAACTGATCAATTTCTATCTTTGAAAAGGAAAGAACTTGGTATTTCTTCTTTCATACAACACTTCTCACGCACTCGGGACACCAGATGAGTGGGCTTTCCCCCACGCTGACTGATTCTCTGGACGCCAGCTGGGTGTCCTACAATTCAATTCAGTTCTGACACTGTGGACTCTACCACCATCACCACCTTCAGACACCAATTGAATTCCACTTGTTTTCACTTGTTTTTCTGATGGACTGGCTATAAATCAAAGGTTCCCACAATCCCTCCTCGGATCCAGTCACTTGCTAGAGTGGCTCACAGAACTCAGGAAGACAGTTTTCCTACTAGATTCCCAGTTTATTGCAAATATTAAAGGCTACAGATGAACAGCCAGATGAAGAGATACTAGGACATAAGGCAGTGTTTGTGCGGGTCCTGAGCACAGACCTGCTGTCCGTGGCGCGTGGGGGGCATGCTGCCCTCCTGGCACGTGGGTGCGTTCCTCAGTCCAGAGGCTCTCCAAACCCTGTACTTTAGGGGGTTTTGTGGGGCTTCATTACATAGGTCTATTGATTAAGGCATTGTCCCTTGGTAATTAGTTCAGCCTGTAGCCCCTCTCACCGTATGCACTTTATGATAATGAGATGTTTGGAAAGTCCCTAGAGAACCACAGGATGAGGTTTGGTTGCCACCAATCTCATTATCATAAAGTGGGGCACGGTTGAAAGGGCTCAGGATGAACAACCAAAAAATACTCCTTTTAGCTCTGGAGTTGTTTCAGATGTACACCAAGAGACCAAGTATCATAACAAAAGATGTTCCCATCCTCTTATCATTTAGGAAATTACAAAGGTTTTAGGAGCTATGTTCCCAGAGTGAGGATGAAGATCAATTATATTTTCCTTATTATAAACCACAGTATTACAGTCTTACAAATTCCAAATCAGTGGGCTCTAAATAAATGAAATTTTGTTTCACTAACTAAGAAAAGTCAGTGTTGTTTGAAGATTTGACTGTCAAATAAGTAACCTTGGATTTCACTGAAATTGAATGAGTACTATTCTGTGTCAGACAGTGTGCTGGGTAGTATCCCATTTCATTTAACCCTTACAACAGCACAACAGATTCAGTTGGTAATGGCATCCCTGATAAACGGATAAAGACCTTGGCCAATGAAGTTAGAAGTAACCTGTGCCTGGTGTCACAAAGACACTAGAAAGTGGTACAACTAAGATTGGCACACACTCCCCTCTCCTATGGGCTTTCATCCCCCCAGGAGGGCAAGCGCTTGCTGCTCAGGCCTCATTTTCTAATGTTACATGGCCAAGCTTACTTTTATTTGTTTAAAAAACAAAAACTAACTTACTAAATTTGGAGATCTAATGGGCTCTACTATGTAGTTCATGAACTGAGCAGCATCGCATCTAGCAACTAGGAGGCCATTCAAGTGGGTTGTACAAAATGGATGGATTTTGTAGGCAGAGTTTGGGACTAATAAATTAAGAGTAAATTATTTCTGGCAAGGACCCTTTCTTTTAGGGAAAGGGGGGGGGGGTGTCTTATCAGGCAGAACACCTCACTAGTGTGGATCAGGAAATTCCAGGCTGATTGGTTTAAAATTCCATCCTGGGAGAGGCTGAAACTGCAGGTAGGTTAGGTTTTGCATCTAGCGTAAGTGACAGTCATCTTGGGCCTGTGGTTTTTCTTTTTAATACATTGTAGAACAGTCCCCAGGGGTGTGGATTTTGAGAGGAGTGATTCTCTGGGGCCATTGTAATAGTCCACTGTAATAGGATGCTTCACTCATCTCCTAAATTGCCATCCAGAAACCTACTTTTCCTGTAATTGTCCTGTTTCCTTAGTAAGTGTCCCTAAGTTGAGGTTCACCATCCTTTGATGTCT
Organism: Cnephaeus nilssonii; assembly: GCF_951640355.1. Taxonomy (NCBI): domain Eukaryota; kingdom Metazoa; phylum Chordata; class Mammalia; order Chiroptera; family Vespertilionidae; genus Cnephaeus; species Cnephaeus nilssonii. The sequence goes on along the minus strand of NC_137076.1, from coordinate 51,789,595 downwards.
ATACTTGGTATGGAGTGTATGTCACATAGTAATTTGTATATAATTTTTTCTCTTCAGTATTTGATTTTTGAATATCCTTAGTTTGAGAGGGTATTTAATGATATTTTTTAGTTAATGCCCTCAACAATGTTTGAAAATGGCAAACAGAGTACAGGCATGCCTTGGAGATAATGCAGTTTCAGTTACACACCACTGCAATAAAGCAGGTTGTAATCTTTTTGCTGGTAGAGGTCTTGCTTTCAGTTTGTAAAATACGCAACATCTGTAAAGTGCAATAAAGCTGCCCATAATAAAACAAGGTATTCCTGTACATATTTAGCTTCTTAAACTGGTCTGTCCCCTGTAGGGAAATTAAAAGTCATCAAAGGCTCAGACCCTGCAAGACAGTGTACAGTAGGTATACGTGAACTACTTTGCATTATTAAAACAGCTTTTCCTGAGGAGAGAGAGATTATGTGAGACAGTCCGTTGTCATTGGTGTTAATGCGTGGTCTTGTACTCTGCCCTGTTCACAGGTGAAAGTATTGCACAACCAGCTGGTCCTTTTCCACAATGCCATCGCCGCCTACTTTGCTGGGAACCAGAAGCAGCTTGAACAGACCCTTAAACAGTTCCACATCAAGTTGAAAACGCCTGGAGTGGATGCCCCATCTTGGCTTGAAGAACAGTAAAATCACTCCTGCAAACAAAAACAAACAAACAAAGGAAAGTCACATGGTTCTATTTCTAAACAAACCTAATAAGAATGAAGCACAGTTGGGAGAAGAGAGACAGGGTGACAACCATTGTAGAGATTCTCACACAAACAGCTTTAATTTTTCCCTTTTTCATACTTTAACAACTGAACTGTTAAATTTGGTGGGAAGGTGGGCGGTTTTAGCGAAAACATAATTTCTATAATCTGAACACAATAATTTTTCTTTTTGAGAAGTCCTTTTGTATTGTAAGGATTGATGGCTATTTCTGTAGTTTGAAAACATCTAATGTAGATTTGCACTGACCAGATCAAAATTCAAGAGTTTTGGTCCTGGGAATGAGGGCCAGTTGTAACTTTTCCAAAGGGAGGTTTACATGATTTGTATCAACAGCAGATATTTTATATATGATTATATTAAACATCTTTAAGAGATTCATTTTCATGTATTGTCTTAAAGAAAGAAGAGACTATTTTGCAGAGTAAAATTATTTGGTATTCCTACCGCATCCACGATAGGCTGGCAGGCGCTCTAATGAATGACTGATTAGCTTGTGGAGTTTTGGCAAATACCTTTTAAAAATGAATCAGTACCATTGTACTTTTGTTTAGACTTTTTTTTTTTTAAGATGCAGGAATCACACTAATTTCTATGAGGCTTTTGAGCTTATGAATATGTATCATCCAAAGTCAGAGGGTGGTTATGTTAGCAGTCTTTTGATTCATAATGAAACCTGCTTAAGAAAATAAAATTTTTTGACAGGTGGACAGAAATTCTTGATGGTTTCTAGAGTAGAAATCTGTGCTCAGAAAGCTAGTTTTTGGGTAAAATCCTTTTTGACAGAAGTGAATTCATAGACAGCTTTCATTGACTTCCATATGTAACAATACCGGTTAAGCCTTAAATCACAGATATGTGCCTTCTCAGATACAGTAATTCTCATTCAACCAATGTACAGAATCCATAAGGAAACCCCTTTCAGATAATGTTTGACCTGTCTGTTCCTTCTTTGGAAAGGAGCACTGTGTATAAATGTTGGGTTTCTTTGTACGCATTAAACCACATTTAGGGCTTAAGGTGAAATCAACTTTTGAATACACTATTTGGTTTTTCTTCATTCCTTTTATGGAATGGGGAGACAGGAGTTTTTTCATGAGTAAAGGAAAGGCAGTGTGGGGCAGAGTGGTGGTAAGAAGAAGGGGGACTGGAAAGGCCAGCACTAGTTTAGTTGCTCAGCACTGTTGGTTTTGTGTTCCTGTGGTTGGCCTGTCCACTGTGTGGTTCAATCAGTAATGTAATCCTTTTTCAGTATAAGTTTTCTTGATTTTTGTCATAGACATAAATTAATATTTTGAGAGGGATTCCTTCACCTGTTCTTTTGTGTCGAAATGAAGTACTTAAAATTACTGTTATATATGAACTTGTGGACTGTAAGATTTGTTATATATGTTCAAATGCCTTTTAGCTGGCTTTTTAAATAATATGCCTGTTTTCAGTGCTTAATACAATGTAATGTGATTGTAAATCATAAACCTATTTTAAATCATTCCCTCCTGTATATTTGTACTCTTGAGAGCCTTATTTTATTCTTCCAGCAGAATTACTACTTGTGATAGTTCATTTACATTCCCCAGAATGTGCCTCTGGTGTGAATTTTGTATTCTTATTAAAAGTGTTTGCTGAAGTACCTTGTTCCTCTGGCTCTTCATCATTTAAAATAAGAAGCAACTTTTGGAAATTCTGAGGACATATTATTAGGTGTTTCTGTAATTGTTTTATCTCAGTAACTTACTTTTTTCCCCTCAATTGAAATCTCTTTAGGGAGAACATGCCCACTCTTACCACATTTTAATAACAATTATAGTAGCTAAGAAATTAAGTAGTTTCGTGGGTTGATGATTTTTCAGAATAAACTAAAGAATTAGTGATTCAGAGACATGGGTACATGTGCAAAAGAAATAAGTAAATTAACATAGCCTCTTTGTTAGGTAATTCGTATTCATTGTAGAAAAAAATAGAAATTAATTTCAAAAAATAAAGATAAAATAAATCACTTGCCAAGTTAGTAAGTACTGCATGAAACTACCTAACTCTCCTGAAGTTAGATGTTTTAGTTAACAATTATAAAGTTAATTTGAATGTGCATACATTCATCTTTGTATTCTTACCTTGTTATTTCCTTGGTTGGATGCTTAGAAGTAAAAATGAGCCCTCAAAATATATACGAACTTTTAAGACTATGTTATATATTGCCAGTTGGGCTTTCAAGAAAGAGTTTGCCAATTTACACCTCCAAGAGCATATACATGTCCCTGGTTAGCATATTTTTAAAGCCAATATGCATAAAAGGGCATAATGCTTGTAATCAGCAGAACAGCACTTTACAAATGTTTTAAGTAGAAAGGGAAAAGCAGCCAAGAAGATAAGGCTGAACAGTCAGGATTTGGGGAATTGTGGGGTATGGGACAGAGAAATAGCTGGTTTTTCTCTTATTAGAGTAGACATTCAAGAAAAAATTGCACTTGAAGAGACAGCACAACAATAGCTGTCCAATGTTAGTGAATCCAAATTATACCTATTTTTTTCAAATCAGCAAAAAATATATCTTTTGGTATGCCACAGAATTTTAGTAATTAGTTTGTGTGTGTCATGAGATGGAAAAGGTTGAAAAATCACTGCCATAGACTGAAATAGAAGGTTTCTTAGAGATTATCTGATTAACATCCTTTTTTGCAGATGAAGACATGAAGGCCTGGCAAGTGCCTCAGTTGCAGACTCGATTCCCCAGCCCTGGTTGGGGCACATGCGGGAGGCAAGCAATCGATGTGTCTCTCTCACATCAGTGTTTCTCTTTCTTTGTCTCTCCCCATCTCTTCCACTCTATAAAAATCAAAGGAAAATATCCTCAGGAGAGGATTAACAACAACAACAAAAAAGTGTTACTTCTAAACTTAAATACAATGTATATTCAGTGTCTTCTAAATTGAAAAAATAAATAAAAAATTCATTCACCCCCAAATGGAATAATAGTATTAGCTACATTTCAAAGTATTCATGTAGCAAAGTGTTCATCCTTTCAATCCACTCACCTTTAATTTAGAGTATTCTGAAAAAGAAATCCCATGAAGGGTGAAAAAGATGAAGGGGTTAAGTAAAAAAAAAAAAAAAAAGCTCATAGACACAGACTACAGCATGGTGATTACCAGAGGGAAAAGAGGAGGGTAGGAGGAGATATAAGAGAATCCTATATATCCTATATAATAAAAGCATAATATGCTAATTAGACTGGATGTCCTTCCGGACAAAGCCGGGGCTGTGAGGACCGGGGCTGTGAGGGCTGAGGCAAAGGCAGCCGCTGTGGCGGTGGGGGCCAAGTCCCTTGCACGGATTTCGTGCATCGGGCCTCTAGTAAAGAATAAAGGGGGCTAAATGGTGACTGAAGGAGATGGACTCAATATACAATATAGAGATGATGTATCATAGAATTGTACACCTGCAACCTGTGTAATTTCATTAACCAATGTTACCCTAATAACTTCAATAATTTTTTTAAAACAAAATTAATCTTCATAGTCCATGGACATGGAATATATTTCCATTTATTTCTTTCATTTCATCAATGTCTTATTTTTTTATTGTATAGATCATTATGTTGCTTAAATTTATTTTCAAGTTTATTGTTTTTATATCATGAATGGAACTGATTTTATTATATCTTTATCTGATAGTTTTAAGCATGCAAATACACAACTGACTTGGTTTCTTGTTTTGTATCCTACAACTTTACTGAATTTTTTTATTCATTCTAATAATGTTTGGTGGAGTCTTTGTGATTTTTTACATACAAGATTATTTCATCTGCAAAGAGATCATTTAACTTATTCCTTTCTAATTTTCATGCCTTTTTTTTTTCTTGCCTGATTGCTCTCACTAGGACTTCTAGGGTGATGTTGAATAGGAATATGAGAGTGGTTACCCTGGTCTTGATCCCGACCTTAGAAGAACAGCTTCCAAATTTTCTCCATTGAGCATGGGCTTTGGGCTTTCATGTATGATATTTATTATGTTGAGGTATATTCTTTCCACAATTTGTTGAGAGTTTTATCATGAAAGAATATTGAAATTTGTCAAATGTTCCTTTCTTCATCTTTTATTTCCATGATTGTGATTTATCTTATTTATTGATTTGTGTATCCTGAACTATTCTTACATCCTCAGAAAGAATTCCATTTGATCATGGTGCATGATACTTTCAATGTACTACTGAATTTTGGTTGCTAATAAAAAAGAAAAATGATGTGAACCCCAAAAATGTTACATAAAGTAAAATTATGTATATTGAAAGCTAAAGATAAATGTCTTTTAATCATGGGACTGTTGACTTGAAGAATAACGTATCTACCTCAAAATGTGCCCAGGGTCCTTTAGTCTTCACTGGAGATGACTAAAGGTGTGAAAAACAAGAGTAAATGATTATTATTATTATTATTATTATCATCATTATTATTATTATTATTACTTTTAGAGGAAGAGGGGGAGAGAAACATTGATCAGTTGTTGCCTCCCATACACACCCGACCTACAACCTTGGTATGTGCCCTGACCAGGAATCAAACCTGTAACCTTTCGGTTTACAGGGCAACTCTTCAACCAACTGACCCACACCAGCCAGGGCAAAAGCAAATTATTTAAATTGCTAAGTAATTGCAACATTTGTATATAATCTGTGCTAATTTTTGTGAAGTGTTAAGAATGATTTATTTTGTAATAATATTCCTATATATCTTCTGTCAGTAGCTCTTTTTTTTTTTTTTTTTGAAACTTTTGGGTTGCCTGGGAGAGTTGAGACCATCTGAGAGCCTTCATCAGTAAATTTCATCAGCAAAATTTAGGCATTTAAAATCTGATTCCCTCTGTAATATTACAGATTATGGTATTGGCAAAGACTATCCAGTTCTGAATAGGCTATTTTCTGATCAAAAAACAGTAATAGCCCTGGCCAGTTTTGCTCAGTGGCAAAACTGAGGGTTCGATTCCCAGTTAAGGGCACATACCTTGGTTGAAGGTTTGATCCCCCATGCAGTGGGGGCCATGTGGATGCAGGAGGCAACCAATTGAGCTCTCACCTCTCTCTCTCTCTCTCTCTCTCTTCCCATCCTCCTCCCTTCTACTCTCTCTCTAAAAAAAAAAAAAAAATCAATGGAAAAAATACCCTCAGGTGAGAATTAAAAAAAAAAAAAAAAAAAAAGACCAGTAATTTTTGGCATTAGTTCAAAGCTTCTCCAAGGGCCACAGGTCCTTTACTATTTTTACAATATAGCAAGACCTATTAAGATAGAACGACAATACAAACAATTTTCCTTTTTTGAGGACTTTCATTAAATCCTGTTCTATGCTCCCACTTGAAGGTTTCCTGCTCAGCAGGTTTCCTGGCATCAATAGGCCTTTATAATAAATTGCCAAGTGGTCCTCGTAATGTACAGCAAACTGTGAACTTCAGCTTTGTTTTTGCGAAATAAAGGTCGACTCTTTGTAGTTATATAAATGGAGAACTACTTGTTATTCTGGCGTTAACTCTGATATGGAAAGAGGAGACTGTTCATATGAGGAAGGGAAATGAGACCCAGTCTGAGAGCAGTAACTCCATTTCTGTGCCATTCATTGATTAATATACTATCAGAGCTGGGAATTTCATAACATTTTTACAAATGGAACTTTCACAAATAAAACCACAGTTTGTCTTGTTTGGGCCTAAGATAGGCTTTGTCATAAGCACCCTCGGTCAAAGATGGTGACCTTTCTGTAACTATGGTTTATCATGAATTGTTGACGAGGAGCAAGATACCATTTTGTTGATCTTAAACAAAAGTAACTTTCCATGACAAACTTGCATATTCCTTACTGTGGGTACAGGTGTATGTGTTTGTATCAATATCTTAGGGGTGGAATGTGCACCTTGCTGGCATGGGGGCACATGAGGAAGAAAAATGTAAACCATGTTAGTCTTCACCACATCTTGGAGCCTTGATTATTGAAGTTCAACTTGAATAAGCAAACTTGCCCTGGCTGGTGTGGGTTCCGTTGGTTAGTGTTATCCTGTACACCAAAAAGTCGCAGGTTTGATTCCTGTTCAGGGCACATACCTAGGTTGCTGGTTCCATTCCTGGTTGGGGCATGTGCGGGAGGCAAGCCTTTCTCGATCTCAATCTCTCTCTCCCCACCCCTCTTCCTCCCTCTCTAAAAATCAATTTTAAAAAACTCTCACTGTAAAAAGCTTTTTTTCCCCCCAATGGGAAGTTTTAAGGGGTAGAGAAAGAGAACTATCTTTAATCTGGTTGGCCTTGCTGAAAGTATTAAAATTAAGTTTTTAGAATAATGAATAAAGTCCTCAAATTATTTATAGATGTGAATTTATTTTTATTCTCCCCTAAATGATTTCTAAGTCTATATTAGGAAGCTTTTTATGAAAAACTCCAGGTGAAATGGCATGATGTCTGCAACTTCTAAATGGTTCAGCAAAAATGAACATGTTCATACACACGCGGGGAGAAAGCTGGCAGAAAGGAAGAAAAGGAAGGAGAACCATGTCTTCAACGTGGCAATACATTAGCAATTGTTAAAATAGGAGGCTGGATGTGTGGGGTTTCACTGTACTAGTCCCTAACTTGTCCTTCTCTGAAAGTTTTAATAATAATAATAATAATAATAATAATAATAACACTAGAATATTTGATCCAGAAATGCAGGTAGGATCCTGTTAAGTTTTCCTTCTTGCTCCAAGATGGCAATCCAGCGTTATGGTCCAGCCAGTGACACCACTCACTTCACTCCTGCCGATACCAGAACCGCTCCTCTAGCACAAGCATGTCAAACTCAAAAAGGCTAACAACAGGCCAAATAAACAAGGCATGTGCCCCGTAGGCTGCGAGTTTGACATGCTTGCTGTAGCATGTGAAAGAAATTGGTTGGTACTTGGAAACACAGAAATTCAGGAACGTGTCAATTGAACCATTTCTGTTCTTCAGTAAAGATTACAGAAACGGCAACTGAAGAAGCAGAAATAGCGTAGGATATGAGACTAGTTAGAAAAAAGTCATGTAGGAAAACATGCAATCACTAAACTGAATTTCCCCCCCTCTTCTTTCCCCTCAACTTTTTAAATGGCTTTTAAAACTATCAGAGGAGTTAAGCGCAAACATAAAACACAAGTTTATTTTAGCTCAAATACCAATGGTTTCTTCTGTCTCACTTTTCCCCCCTCTTCTCATAAATAAGCGTATACTATTCTGTACTCTAAATTTCTTAAAATGTAGCTGCTTATTGCTTCATTTATAATAATTTAGACTACTTAAAATATATTTGTACATTGGTAATTTTTAATAACTGTTATTCTCAATCTAAAAAGGTATTTTGTGAATTGGCCAAATTTTCCTTAATCTACACTTCTTAATAAATTAGATTAAATCTTTCAAAAACTCCCCAAATAAATAATGGCTGTTTACATTGTTCTCAAATTCTCTAGTTCCTATTCCCTCACCCCTACCTTAGGTCAGAAAAAGGAAAACCCAGTGGATTAAATTTTTCTAACTACTTTACATAAATAACAAAAGCAGCAAAAAAGCCTAGGCCATGTTTTGAGAATTGAGTTTTTACCATGGCAATGGTTACTATATAATCTCTGGTACTATCAAGTGACTTGAGAGAAAAAAAAACTAAGTTAAATGGTCATGAGTATTTGCTGAATGACTGGTCAGCTTACCCGTGTTGACTTTCATCACCTGATTCCACTACACACTCAAGAGGTTCAGATAGTCCCTGAAGTGGGTCTAACAGTTTCTTCTTGGATTGGTGTTGGCCACCGGAGAAGGCCAGACCCTTAAAAATATTTTTTTAAATTACAATTGACATTCAATATTAGTTTCAGGCATACAACATAGTGGTTAGACATTTACCTAACTTATAAAGTGATCCTCCCGATAGGTCTTACACCCACCCACCTGACACCATATAGAGTTATTGCAATACTATTGATTGACTATATTCGCTAAGCTGTACTTTACAACTCTATGATCATTTTGTAACTTCTAATTTACACTTCTTAATCACTTCGCCTTTTTCACTCAGCCCCTCAAAACGCCTCCATCAGTTTGTTCACCGTATCTATGGGTATGTTTCTGTTTTGTTTACTGGTTTCATTTCTTAGATTCCACATATAATTGAAATCATGTGGCAATTGCCTTTCTCTGTCTGATTTATTTCACTTTGCATAATTCTCTCTAGGTCCATCCATGTTGTCACAAATGGTAAAATTTCATTCTTTTTATGGCCAAGTAATATTCCATTTTATGTGTGTACCACATCGTCTTTCCATCCATTCCTCTTTTGATTGGAGCATTTAATTCATTTACATTTAAATAATTATTGATATGTATGTAATTATTGCCATTTTATTAATTGTTTTCTGATTGTTGTAGTTCTCAGTTCCTTTCTCATTCTCTTGCTCTCTTGTGTGTTGATGACTTTCTATAATGTTGTGTTTAGATTCCTTTCTCTTTATTTCTTCTATATCTCTTGTAAATTTTTGGTTGTGGTTACTATATGCTTCATATATACCAAATTATGTTTATAGCAGTCTATTTTAAGTTGATGGTCACTTAATAGAGAAGAACAGAACTTTAATTCATCACTTAGATTTCCGATAGTCTTTTAAAAAGTAGTCTGTCTTTTATGTAATCTAAACTTTATTTCTCTAAAAAGGCTCACTATATTTTCTTTCAAGTTTAGTTAGCATTTTCCCCCAATTAAACCAGCCACCATAAAAATAAATTATTTAGAAATTGCAAATGAACAGCTAGAAGTCTAATGATTTTTTTTATTAGACCTTTCCTAGATTTACAAGGGAAGGGAAAGTAAAGTACATTAAAGCTTCATAGCAGGCTGTGGTCCTAACTTGCCTCTTTGTCCTTTAAAAAAAAAATGCAGTGACATAAGAGACCGTTGTGCCGTCTTTGGGTTTTCCAGCTTTTGGAGTCACTATGTGTGCTCATCACCAGAGCAATGAAAACGAGTCTTCTTTTCCCCAAGACACAAGTAGCTTCAGTTCAAGCCCCTCCAGACTTCCTTGCCAGTGACCTCCACACTGACCTTGAATTATTCTAGGAAGAACTCTGCCTGTTTAGCCCTTTTCACTCATTTTTATGTGAATTTCTGTTCACTAGCAGTGAACTGAGACCACCTAATTAAGAAAACCTCATTCATGATTCATTTAATTTCCAGTGTGCTGACTTTTCATTACTTCAGTATCTTTTGTCCTTATAGTAGCCTCTTTGGCATCTTGTCCGCCTGGTCTACGGAAGCAATTTACCCAAGCAGTGAGAGAGCCAGATGACTGAGGGCATGCTTACTTTTTGAGATCAGGAATCCTCACCCCTTTGGTGGAGCCCTAAAAGTAGAGGGTCTACATGCTTCGCTTCTCAGTTCTCTGGATCCAATTCCAGAAGAGAGGCTTCAATCCCAACCACTCTTCCTCCCAAAGAGTGTAACAGCTGGAGGTGTTTTTCAGGCCAGCACGGGACTGCATTGCTGTGGGTCGAGCTTTGGCATGTCTTTTTAAATGCTTCCCTCAACTGGCCTGTGCACGCCTACGTGTCTTCCGTTCACCGTAAATGTTATGCCGTGTGGCTGTTGTCACGTGCTCTTAGGGCCTGCTTCCAAGAGCTTGACTCTCATCTGGCGGGTTCCCTTCTGGACCACAGAAACCTCCCGGGGGCAGAACCGTCTTGACATTTCCGTAGCCCTTCCTGTGCCTTATGCATAAAGACTTTCAGTTATGTCAGTGATGATGATGATCATTGCTGAGGCCTCTCGCTCTGAAGGTCTAGCGGCCCACGGGTATCCCTCGCTGGTGATGAGGACCAAGTTAAGTTTGGCAGATGCAATGACTAACGTGGTCAGAGCCCAGGAGTAGACACTACTGAGATATGAAGATGAGTAAGACAGTGCTGCCCTCAAACCTTTTGCTTTAATGTAGGCTATGCAAATCCTGGAATGGATGGTGGGGAGGAGGGGAGGGACCAGTACTCAGACATGCTCTTAGTGGCTGAGTGTGGAGGCAGCCAGCCTTAGGCTCCAAATTGGAATGTCTTGTGCATGTGTGTGTGTGGGGCGGGGAGGGGGGGGGGGGAGAGTGGGGGGGGGGAGCAGAAGGCTGCATTTTACCATCTTACCATGGCACTTCGGTCCGTGGAAATGGTCCTATCCATGTTGTCAAACAATCTCACATAAACCAAATCTTAAATATAGTACAATATTATTTCTTTGTAGGCTTTGGATCTTAATTTGTCTTTTTTTTTTTCCTTGCCAGCAATCTAACAGAATGTTTGATTCCTTTTTACCCAGTAGCACTAGCTTGTTGTACAAAGAGGCAGAATTTGTCCATAGCTTCTAGGTCATCAGAGGAGAATCACTGGTCAGAAGATTTAGCAGTTTAATATATGACCTTAGTTTCCCCCAGGGTGCTCCCATTTTTGAGAAAAGAAATGACTCACCAGCCCTAGCCAGTTTGGCTCAGTGGATAGAGCGTCGACCTGCAGACTGAAGGGTCACAGGTTCGATTCCGGTCGGGGGCATGTACCTTGGTTGCGGGCACATCCCCAATGGGAGATGTGCAAGAGGCAGCTGATCGATGTTTCTCTCTCATCGATGTTTCTAACTCTCTATCCCTCTCTCTTCCTCTCTGTGGGGAATCAATAAAATATATTAAAAAAAGAAAAAAAAAGAAATGACTCACCAGTCACCTAGCTGCTCACATGTGTGGGTTATAACTAGGCACTCAGGAGCGGGTGCAGGAGTGTTTCATGGTCAGGTCACCCAGGGGAGCCTTGGAATCTGCAAGATGGCTTTCTGGACTTTGAGAACGATTCCTGTAAAGTCTCTTACTGCGGTTTTGATTATTGCGGCCTGTGGAAATCAGCTTATTTTGACAGGGAAGACGCTCCATAAAAAAAAAAGTCTTTGTTGGTTATCACAAGAATCTTGGCTAAAGTAGAATAACATGTGACTTCTGTTAAAAATCTGGATGTTAATAAAAATGGGGGGAGGTGAAGCATAATCTCCATGACTTCCCCTTTGCCCCCTATGACCTTATTCCTGCTCCAGCCTTCTGAATTAGCCCCTCTGATGTCTTTATGGTGCCTCTACCCAGCCTGTCACACAGGACAAAGGTCTTGGAACCATCAGGTGACTTCTGTAGACCCTGTACAATGAGCACAAGGATCACAAGGGGCCCCCCTTTTTTATGAGGCTCCTGTGCAGTGGGGCTGGTGAGGTAGAATTCCTTCCTCTGCTCCCCTCCCCTAGACAAGGTCTGACCTGATTATGCCCAGCAGGCAAGCAGGCACCCTTGCAAATTAGTCTTCTTATTGAGATAAACTGTAAAGAGCACGTGCTCATAAAGGCAAGAATGCAAATCTAAAAAATAGGTTCAGATCTTTGATAATGGGGGCTGGGGGAAAGGAGGCATTGAAAATGTGCGAATTTTCTCTGCTTCCCCTTATTTATACTCCTCTTAAATTACAAATGTGATGTGACTTTGTGACCCCAAACTTGCTTAGAGTAAACAGGAATCCACAGTGAGAGGTATTTAATTTCCCTGGGAATAGAGATTGCTTTTTTTGTGTGTGTGTGTGAAGCCATTTCTAGCAGAAAGATATCATTCCATTGTACACAAAAAAACAATAATAATAATCCCAGTGTACAGAAAGTTCGTGGTTAACTGTGTTGGCCTGCATCCACTCCTTCCCTGTGTAAGATAGACACCCAGAGTGAACTGCCCACCAATCACCTCACAGGAAGCACCACGACACAAGGCGAGACTCAGCAATTCCCAAGTTCCTTAACCTGTGCCTTCCACAAGTAGGTGTGCGAGGGAGCCAGCCAGGGTTTTACTTAGCAAACCAGCAACATTTCAAGAAAAATTTAAAGTAGACATTTGCTCTTTTCTTTAGCCTAGTCCTGAGAAATCCTCACCAATAGGAAGACACTTTGTATGGATACATTTTAATCTCTTTTAGGCCCTGATATACAATTTAACACACAAAGGTGATCATAGGCACAAATACGCGAGGTAAAAGGAAGTTAGATATGCCAAGGGGAAAGTTTTCCATCCATTTTAAACTACAAATGTCCATTTTAATTTTTGCTATAAATTGGGCTTGGGAAATATTAAGATGCTGATTTTTATGGACTCATTTTATTACTTGCTATCATATCCAAAGCAGTTACCATCTTACTAAAAATAGCTTAGTGCAAAGGGATTGTTCATAACTGGGCCACTACACTAAGTGCAAACTCAATTTCCAATGGGAAGTACAAAGGGCTTTACAAATTGCTAAGTCACCAACATGTCCTTTCACCACTCTTTATGTGTCCTACAAAGTCTTGCACAGGACGTGTACATAGTATTTCCCCAGGGAAACACACACACACACACTACACCACATACCAATATTGTTGATTCACTGGGTTTCTGTTTGCAGACTGCCTATACTACATGTATTATGATTTCAAATAATTGTTTGCTTTTCTGACTTAGAAGGGTAAACAATTGGACAACAGTTAAAACCAGTAACAAAAGAAGTTGGCATCAGACATACTCTTTGACTTAATTCCTTTTATTGAAACTCATACACTTTTATGTTATATTTTAAAGCTATTTTTCTCCTCAAAATTGGAATAACAGTCAGACCCTACATTGATAATGAACACCAACCAGTTTTCCAAGTGCTATACCAATTGTAAACTTCAACAAGGCCTAGCTGGGAAGGCTTTCTTGGTGAAAAGTCAGTGATATATGGGACATGGGTTTGAACTGTGTGGGTTCACTTAACATGCAGATCCCCCCTCCCCGCCCCCCAGTAAATACTGCAAATGTATTTTCTCTTCTTTATGATTTTCATAATAACATTTTATTGGTAAGGCTTCCAGTCAACAGTAGGCTGTGTGGGGATCAGCGCTCCTAACCCCTGCGTTGTTCAAGGGTCAACTGTATTTCTCATTCCTTGGTCTCCTCTTCTATCCCTACCTTCAGCGCGCACACACACACACACACACACACACACACACACACACGCTTTAAAAGAGAGAAAATGGGCAATTTGCTGTATGGAAACATAGACAGGCAGGGACAGGGGCCATAAGACATCTACTTAACTCATTCCTATATGATGAGTAAGGGTTGTCTGTAATCCCTCCTACCTTCAAAACAAATCAGGAGCTATTATTGACAAAGTACCTGTATGTACATCTGGCAAGGACAGTACATTGACACCACCATGGATATTAGTATCACGTGTGAAAAGCATTTTCTATTTAAAACTTTCAGAAATCACTATTTAGCATCCAAAGGTTTCTCCCGCTAAATGATCAGAGCCTAGTCTTTTTTTGTTTTGTTTTGTTACTATATTTAAAGGCAACTTACTATTTAAATTTCTTAGCCTGCAAAAATAAGACATCATTTTATCAGTTCCAAGTTGTTTAGAAAATTATAGTAATATAGTGTCTGCATTTTGCCCACGAGATATTTGATGCAAATTTTCATTCATTGTGCCCAGCCGGCGTGGCTCAGTAGTTGAGTGTCAACCTATGAACCAGGATTTGATTCCCAGTTACAGGCTCAATCCCCAGTGTGGGGCATGCAGGAGGCAGCCAACCAATGATTCTCTCATCATCGATGTTTCTATCTCTCTCCCTCTCCTTCCTCTCTGAAATCAATAAAAAATATATTTAAAAATAAATAAATAAAAATTATAGTATTGGAATATAACTATTTTTAAAATTTTGCATTCATTGTGACAGTAATGATTCTACTGACTTTATTTATTCTACAGTTTCCACTTTTTGAAGGAAACAAGGTCTAGCAATTCCTCTTAGAAATGATTGTTACTAGAAGGTCTGGTGAGTCTTTGCAAGTCTGTTTAACTATAGAGTTGGTAGTTTGTTTCTTTTGGTGTTTCCAATTTTGAGAGCCAAGCCGTAGCCTATAATCTAAATCTGAACAACTGGTCTCATCAGATATGCTTTAAGAAGAATAAAGATTAAAGATTAAGCAAATCTCAGTCCAACTGAGAGAGGTAGAGAGAGAGATTTAAAAATCCTATGCCAGAGGACTCATTTCAGTGTGTCCACTGTGGCTCCCGAGCGGGCCCATGCAGCCAGCTCATGAATTAGACTTACTCCTTAAGCGAATAAGCCCATTTTAGCACTATAAGCCTGTTATTCTTTGGGATGGATCCTCAAATCTGATTCATTTTTGTTTGAGGCTTTGTTTAGTGGCTCCTAATGACAGACTCAAAATATGTGACGTAGGAAACAGAGAGCTTCTCGGGGCTGAGGAGATGAAGCTCGAAGAAAGAAATGGAGCAATCTGTAAAAGACGGCCTGGGAGGGGCAGAGCAGGCTGCAAGCAGAATGCTTCTACAGGGCTTGGGGCTGGCACCTGCGAGGCCTGTTGCCTGGGCCACATGAAGCTGCTAACACTTGTTTGGCTGGCTTAGAAAAGTGCAAGCTGGCCACACTGACCACTGGTCAAGAGCCCTGCAGTAGCAGCAGCAGCCATCTAAAAAGCCACAGATTCCAGGGGCTGGGCTGACTTTTGGCACATTTGACCTCAGAGTCTTTCTAGCCTTCCTCCCAGACAGTGGCTAGCACGTTTCTGGGAAACAGAGCAACAGCTGATCTGAACTCCCAAGCACAAACTTGGGTGAATTAAGGGTGTGGTTAACAATCCCCATATTAATAGATGGAGATTAAGTTGTCCTCTAGATTTGCAGCCTTAGATCAATCCATCGAGACACTAAGTCTATTTGAGGGTTGTGTTCTGCTCTACTCAAGTGCTTCTTGGCCACCTAATCGTCCACAACATAGAAAATAAGAGTCAAAATAAGTATGACATAGCCCTATCTGGTTTGGTTCAGTGGATAGAGCATCCACCTGCGGATTGAAGGGTCCCGGGTTCAATTCCAGTCAAGGGCACATGCTCAGGTTGCGGGCTCAATCCCCAGTATGGGGTGTGCAAGAGGCAGCCAATCAATGATTTTCTCTCATCATTGATATTTCTATCTCTCTCTCCCTTTCCCTTCCTCTCTGAAATTCATACACACACACACACACACACACACACACACACACACGAGGCCTGGTGCATGAAATTTGTGCACTGGGGGGGGGGGAGGGTCCCTCAGCCCGGCCTGCGCCCTCTAGCAGTCTGGGAGCCCTCAGGGGATGTCCGACTGGAGGCTTAGGACATCCTCAGCGCTGCTGTGTCTCCCACCACTGCCGCTGCTGTGCTTGCCAGCTATGAGCCCAGCTCAGGGCTTCTAGCTGAGCGGCACTCTCACTGACCACCAGGGGGAAGCTCCTGCGTTGAGAGTCTGCCCCCTGGTGATCAGTGCATGTCATAGTGACCGGTCATTCTGCCGTTCGGTTGATTTGCATATTAATCTTTTATTATATAGGATAATTGGTGCACAACTTACTTATTACTTTACTAGAGGCCCGATGCACAAAATTCATGCAAGGGCCTCGGCCCCCGCAGCCCCGGCTTCATCCGGAAGGTCATCTGGAAGGACAGGCAGAAGGTCGTTCTGCTGTCCAGTCTAATTGGCATATTACGCTTTTATTAGTATAGATTAAAAAAAAAAAGACACATTCTGGGTTGGTAGACATGCTGCTTGGGTGAAATGGAGATAAAGGTAGGATGCTGCCTGAGTGTCTGACTGAAGAATGCCTCTTTTCCCTGGAGGCACATATGTGAACTTATAAAAGGCTTTGAACAAGTAGGTAATGGAATGAAAACACTGATCTGACAGCAGAGTCAGGGAGAACAGGAGAAAGAAAGCTGAAGTAGCGAATGCAGGAGTCCAGCTCCATGTCTCTAAGCTAGAAAACAGACTGTAGGGTTTCTAGGATTGTTGTGGGAACCAAAGGTGATGCCTGACCAAGGGCCAACAGCAAGTACATATCAGTTTCCCCTTCTTCTCACGGGGGCTGGTATGGTGGCAGTGGATGTAAAGTATAAATGTAGGAGATATTACTTGAGAAAGAGCACAACTTTGGCAAATACTTGGATATCAGGAATTTAGAAGAGAAAAAGAACCAGCGGAAAGCTGGGTTTTTTAACTTCAAAAATCAGGTCTGAAGTAAGGGATGTGGGCAGGGAGAGTTCCAGTTCTGAGAGAAAGATGAGTTGGTTTTTGAATCTGAAATTGGATTTGAGATACTATAGGGACAACAGATTCAAGAGTCCCTGCCATAGAGGCGAAATCAGAAGTGGATTTGCCTCGGGGCTCAAGTTTTCATGCCCCTCACTTTCCCTGGACACATATCTAATCTAGTGTTGAGTTTGTAAGCATTTTTTAAAAATTTGTTTTTCTTTAAAAAGTTCCCTCAACCGCGGGCCCCTGGATCCGGGTGAGCCTGGCCCCGGGTCCGGGTGAGGCCGCGGGCCCCTGGATCCGGGTGAGCCTGGGTCCCGGGTCCGGGTGAGGCCGCGGGCCCCAGGATCTGGGTGAGCCTGGGTCCCGGGTCCGGGTGAGGCCGCGGGCCCCTGGATCCGGGTGAGCCTGGGTCCCGGGTCCGGGTGAGGCCGCGGGCCCCTGGATCCGGGTGAGCCTGGGTCCCGGGTCCGGGTGAGGCCGCGGGCCCCTGGATCCGGGTGAGCCTGGGTCCCGGGTCCGGGTGAGGCCGCGGGCCCCTGGATCCGGGTGAGCCTGGGTCCCGGGTCCGGGTGAGCCTGGGTCCTGGGTCCGGGTGAGGCCGCGGGCCCCTGGATCCGGGTGAGCCTGGGTCCCGGGTCCGGGTGAGGCCGCGGGCCCCTGTTTCCGGGTGAGCCTGGGTCCCGGGTCCGGGTGAAGCCGTGCCCCCCCTGGGTCCGGCCGAGACCAAACCAGAGGGAGTCGGACCTGCATTATCACCATTTGTCCACCATCCAGAGCTGAGGGGTCAGTGCCGACATGTACTCATAAGGAACTGGTGGACATCGATATTGGGTCTCAAAAGAACTGTTGGTCCAGAAAGAAACTCACTACAGACTGATTTTTTGCCTGTCAGCATAACTATTATTGCCCGTCGCACATTCAATTCTTATAAGTACATCTCTATTGACACATGATTTCGCTCATCTAGGGGAAATGATGAACAACATGGACTGATGAACAAGAACAGAACCAGAAACAAGGAGGCACCGATCGGACTATCGGGCCTCAGAGGGAGGATAGGGGAGGGTGGGGGGAGAAGGGAGAGATCAACCAAAGGTCTTGTGTGCATGCATAAGAGCCTAACCAATGGTTAAGTTCAACAGGGGGTTGGGGCATCCATGGGGAGGGGTGTGGGATGGGAATGGGGGGATGAGGACAAATATGTGACACCTTAATCAATAAAGAAATTTAAAAAACAAAACAAACAAAAAAAAAAAGTTCCCTCAAGAGTGACACGAGCTTCAGGCCCACAAAACCTGGACCCAGCCAGGTTGAAGTCAGAAGCAATGCCGTGGGATAATGGGAGAGAAAGGGTTGGAAGAATCCAGTTACTGTCCTCAAAGGAGGAGACGGGTCAGCAGAGGAGGCCAGAGAGGCAGAGATGAGGCCTGCAGGCCAGGGTGCTGCAGGGAGATCAAAGGAACGCTGGCTGAGGATGGGTCAGTGGACTTGACCTCTTAAAAAAGTGACTGACTTTAGCACACACTCAGTATGGGGTTGGGGAGGGGGAAGCTCAGGTTGGAGGGGGGCTTGAGGAGTGGGAAGTGTGCAGTGGGTGCCTCATCTGAGGAGGCTGACATAAAAGAGTTTTGACTTTTGCCTCTACAGTCAGTTTTCCTTTTGGATTAATATTAACCCCCTGAGCATGGAGCTGTCTTCCTGTTTTATTACATTTCCTACTCCTGGAGATTTTCTGTGGTCTTCGTTGGATCAATTTCTCTTCATCGTTAGTGTAAGCCTGGTTAACTGCTAAGAAATGGGCTGTTGGCTGGGATGGATTTTGTTTTGGGGATGTTTTGTTTTGGTGTTTTTTCTACCCTAACAGATTCTCCTTTCTATCCACACGTAGGTTGTATATTCTGTCCTGGAGTTCAGGGGCACAGATCCAGGGTGGAGAGATGAGGCCATCAGACTGCTGAAAAAGCGTTATCTGGGCTCACCTAGGCAAAGGTAGCGATGACTTCATCGCCACCGCGGGCGCCACCCCACCCCTGCAGCTGACTTCCCATCAGCCGGTTGGCCCGGATAGGTTTTCTAGGACTTCTCCTTTCCCATTGCCGGGCATCACCAGTCACTTTGAAAAATAGGCGATTAAACTGTTCTCCCGTTTCCTCCTGTGCGGAGCCTTTCCCAGACACCGTCTGTTCATATAACGAAAAGGTTCCTATGATAGTCACCAGTGAGAATTTAAAAAAAAAAAAAAAAAAAGTAAACTTACAGGTTGGCAGGCCGGAGCCCAGAGAGGCGCTGACCTTTGGAAGCTCCTTCGCGGGCTGGGACCATCCCCCCAAGCGCTGCCTAATGCTCCAGGGAGGAACACGTGTGGGCAGAGGATGGCCTGGTGCACATTTGGGGGTGTGCGCGCGCGTGTGCACAACGGGGGGGTGGGGTGGGAGGGGAGGGTGCCCGGGAGCTGCCGCAGAGCGCCTTTGTGGAAGGCTCCGGCCGGTCCAGAAGCCAGCTCGGCGCCTCTCCTTCGCTGGTTCCCCGCGGGCACCTGCCTCTTCGGCACGATCCGCCCCTCTCTGTCCCCCACCGCCCTACTTCCTTCGGTGCCCGACCACCCGGCCCCGGGACAGCCTCCGGGGGCGGGGCGCAGCGCGCCAGGTGGAGGCCTCCAGGCCCCCGGGGCCCCGCGCAGGTGAAGGTGAGCGCGGCCGCGCGGACGGCGGCGTGGGCAGAGTGGGAGGGGGAAGGGGCCGAGCAGGAAGGGGCGTGCTAGCCTCGCGGCGGGCGCTGGGAGCAGCCGCGGCCGCAGCATTGTTACCTGCGGCAGCGGCAGCGGCAGCGGCAGAGGCTGCGCCCCGCCCCGCGTCGTCCTGCCTCCTCGCGGCCCGGGGCTGCCGGGCTGCCCGGACCCGAGAAGAGGCGGCGGCGCTAGGAGCTAGGAGGGCGAGCCGGTCGCGGGTGAGTGTGAGCCGTCCGGCTTCGGGGGCCACCGGGACCGGCGACTCCCGGCTCGGAAGGGTCGGGGGCGATCAGCCAGGACCCCGGGCTGGGGTGCTGGGTCTTGGCTGCCTTCGAGCCTCCCTAGGAAGGCTGGGACATCTGAGCGCCCTCCACACCCACCCGGGTGACTTGGGCGGCTGCACTCCCCTGGCCGCTGAGGACGGGGATCGGTCCCCGGAGGCGAAGGCGCGCGGGTCTGGACCCCTGTCCGGAGAACGAGCTCGGTCGCGGGCCACCACCGTGTTGGGCCGGGTCGGCTGATTTAACTCTTAAACTGCTAAGACTCCTGGATACACCGCGCCCCCCCTAGATACCCGCCCGGCCGCCCAAGAGCGCGCAGCTGGGGGCGCCGCGCCGGGTTCCTGACCAGCGGGGACACTGCACTCGCCCCTCCGGACAGTGGGTGCGGGGCGGACGAGGACCGAGGAGAGGGGGCTCTGGCTCGTGCACACTTGCTCTGGCCGCGCGAAGTTCAGGCCGGAAGGTGCGCCCAGCACTTGTGGAAGTTCGGGGAGGAAGCTGGTGGGCTGGCGGCTCACCTCCAGCGGCTGCGGCGCCCCCGCCGGGGACCGCGGGCTCCGGGTTTAATCCTCCGACCAAACGCCAGGAGTCTCCCTCCGCGGCTTTCTGGCCGGCTCTCCCCGCCGCCTCTGGCTGAGCCGCAGTGCGGCGCTCAGGCTTTCTCCCCGGCGCCCGGGACCCCGGCCGCGGCCGTGGGGAGGTGTCGCCGCGGAGGTGCGAGGAGAGCCGAGGCCGCCGGCCGGGAGCCCTCCGCTTTGGATTCCAGCAGACACCTTCCCTCGTTAGCCCCCTCCCCCGCTGCTGGGAGCTTTGTACAGCGGAGGGGGCGGGCCGGCTCTGAAGCCCGGGACCTCGGGGTGAGAGAGGGCGGGGTCTGGCGACCCCCGTTCCCACCTCGACCCGCCCGCGGTAGGGACGCCGGGAGGGGCGAAGGGGTGCGTGGCTGCTCCAGTTGGTTCTGCCCGAGATAAGGCCTGCGCTCCCGGAGGCAGAGGATCCGGCCCTCCCCGCGCGCCGGCACGGTAGTCCCGGCTGGCCCCGCACAGCGGGCGGCGGCCCCCCGCAGCGCGCGCCCTCGCCCGTCGCCGGGACCCGCAGAGCCGCGCGGCGCGTGGAGGCGGCCGCCTGCGCCTCGCCCCGCTGCCCCGCCGCCCCGCCCTCCAGCCGCCGCGGTCCCGATAAGGACACCGCCGAGGGCTCGCGTGCTGCTCGCGGGGACCTCCCACTCCCGACGCGGAACGGGGCTCCCTGGGGCTTACGGCGGACGCGGTGGTGTGGCCGTCCGGGCCGGGGGCTGGGGGCCCGCGGAGCCTTTTGTGCGGCCCAGCCCGGGCGTTTTTGGTGAGTGGCGGGGGCGGGGTTGGGGGGCGGAAGGACGTGGTAGTCCGCTCGCCAATGCAAAGACTTAGGGAACTACTCTGTATCCAGACTTCTGGAAGGAAAACGTGCCCCCGGTGTCCCCCGCGTGGCGTTTCTTCCAGGACCGAGTCAGTTTCAAACAGCTGTGTGCGCAGAAACTGCTCCGGTCGTCTGGGGCTCCCCCTGCCCGCTCCCCCAGTTGTCTGTCCGGAATGAGTAGCCCGCGCTTCTTTCCTTCTCTCCATCCTTTGGCGCACGTTTGCTTTTTTTTTTTTTTTTTGCTTTTTTCCCTTGGTTGGGGGCATTGAGAGAAACTGGAAATGCAGATTCAAAAACAGGCGTTCTTGCCCCGCTCCCGGGGCGCTGCGCTCCCAGGCATCTGTGAAATGTTTCTGTCGTGCTGCAGATTAAACACGCTGGCTGGAAACTGCCTTCCTTGCCAGCTCCGGTTCGACTGCGTGGCTGACATTCTGTGCTCAGTAAAGGTATCATTGGAAGATAGGCGTGGGGGAGGAGCCTTTTCCCGAGGAGTTCGTGGGGAGCAGAAATTCCATGTTTTAGAATTGCCTGTGCTCTCCCCGGCCTTCCTTTTCCCCCAGATAACATAGGGCTGTGAGTTCCTGTGCCTCTTCTGGCCAAGCCTGGCATGCCGTGCCCCCGTTTGTCATCAGAAGGGTATGGGCCAGCCCTTCCTGTGACACCTGTCAGGAATCCAGCGGGAAGGCTTTCTGGTGTGGGCTTTCCTTTTGATGATTGTTGACCTGGGGGGCGAGTGACCAACGGAGCAACAAGCCCCCCCTAACCCCTCTCTCAGGAAAGCTCCGAGCTCTGAACGGACTTTCAGGAGCCTGTTTTCCCACGAAATGTGCCGAAGCATACCTACTACCCTCTCTTCTTCCCTCTCACCCACTCCCTTTAGGGAATAGAGCTTTGGCACCAAGGGCAAAGGAACGCGGCTGTTGGGGCAGGAGCGTTCAGAAAGGGGGCAGAGGGCTTCTTTGGAGACCCCGTGAACATTCTCGATCTAAGACTTTTGGCTTGCTGATCAGCTGAAGGCCAAGACCATGGTGACCGTGTCCCCTTATTAAAAATTCACATGGTCAAAAAGATACAGCCTCCCCAGGAGCGCCTATCACGCAGACACACCTGTGCTGGGTCATGCCTGGCACTCGGGGGACTTAAAGAGCCGGGCCACGACAGCTCTCCGTTTTACTCAGAGAGGGGCGTCTTCAGCCTGAGCAGCCACCCTCGCTGCTGCCGGGGTCCCCAGCCTGGAGGTGAGATGTTAAATACAAGCCCCGTCTGTCTGCCCAGGGGAGATGGATGGATACTTGACATTTTCCAGACAGAGCCGAGGCCATTTATTTCTGTTGCCCCTACTGGCCATTAACAGCCGTGATAAACAGCCAGCGTCTTTAGGTCACCTGTGTTCTCCCGGCGGACGTAGAGAGTATATGTTTGCATCTTTACTGTAGGTAGTACCCTAGTAAATTAAATGTTCTTTGTGTGTCCTCCTGGTCTCATGTCCCCTGAGACTGTGGAAAGGGTTAGAATGTCTGTCTGCACTCTCTTTTCCCTGCCTCTGTCTGACATGTGAAATCCGGGCCAGGGAGGAAGCCCTATTGATGCCAGTTGTAAAAGCCTTAGCCTCTTGGCTAATCATTGCTGGACAGCGTATTCATTAGAAGCCGTTGGGGGGCCTAAGATTCTTCTATGTTACCTTGGGGAAAAATTAGCCAGACAACATACCAGGAACAATGTGGTAAGTTTTCTTTTGTTCTTTTAGCTTTTTCAGATGGCGTTCTTTCTCAAGATGGGGCGGTGGTTAGAATCATGCCAATGCATCGCTAACTTATTTATTACTTTGACAAGCTTTTAACTGGTGCTTCCCCTGTGTAACTTGTAATACTCGAAAAGACATGCATTCGTTGGAGCTTTGGTATTGGAAGATAGTACTGTTGCATAACTGCTGGGTAGATCGTCTTTCTCACTCTTTATTAGAATCTTTACATTTGCTATGTGAGGTTTAATGGCACATCTGTGCATATATTTACTCAGCACTGTATGAGTTATTGCTTTCTAGGATAGAGACTTTTTTAGCTTATCATCATTCTTAGCAGGGATAATCTATCAACAAGTCAGCATATGTGGGATTGAAGGGTTAGCCATTCTTCTATACATAATTAGTGAATTGGAGGATTAGAACTCTTCTATACATGAGATATTTCATGTACAGAAGTATTTTAAAATATGTAAGGATAAACTGCCAAGATTACCTGTGCAGTCTTGAAAAAAGAAGAGTTCAAATATAACTATAAACTGTAATTGACAATGAGTCATTTGCTTTAGGGGTGCCAACTACGAAAACAGCCTGGTTATGCCCCTAATGATAATTATGAAAACTCCTTTTAAAAGCCAGTTGCATCTCAAGTGAGCTGCAAGTTGGCTTGGATAAATATTTTCAGTTTTACTTTCTAAAATATTATCCAGTGGTGATGACTACACAACACTGTGAATGAACTTAATGTAAAAATGGTAAAAATGGTTAAAAGGAATCGTCCAGTTAATAGTTGTAAATGCTATTTTCTGGCCATATGTAATTTTCAGAAACTAAATATTCAAACATTTCAGGAAAACATCCATTCTTGGTAGAGATAATTTAATATACAATTACTGAGTATTAAAAAAAAAGACAAATCTCAGAAACCTAGTAACTAAGAAAGCAGAGAATGGAAATATTAAAGGTTTCTAGCAGCCTGAGCATTTTATGTATAAACTCAATACATATTTTAAAGCAAATGTAATGCCTGGGGAAGTAAAGAGAAATCATATGTACGTATGACACCAGTTGTTAATAATAGTTAATTATATACAGGCATCTTGGTAAGGACTGTACATGTATTAGTTCATGTATTCTTATACAAGCCAGTGAAACGGTATATCCTTATATTATAGAAGAGGATGTTGAAACGTAGGATAAATAACCTGCCTCACCCTAGTTTGCACATCTAAGGATCTGAGGAAAAGCAGCATATTTCTGGAATCTCCACTCTTATTTCCAAGGCAAACTTGCTTTTAAAACAAATTTTTTTAAAGATTTTAAAATTGAATGGTGCTAAGCTAGAGAGAGGGGAAGAAAGAGAGGAAGGGAGAGGGAGAGGGAAAGAGAAACATTGATGTGAGAGGGAGCTCACAACACAGGCATGTGCTCTGACCAAGAATCAAACTGACCACCTTTCAGTGCATGGGACGATGCCCAACCAACTGAGCCACACAGGCCAGGCGGCAATCCTGCCTCTTGTATGTGGTTCTGAGTAAAAAATTTAACAATATTTGAATTAGTGCAATCAGACAATTTACTCCTGTGTAACCCAGCACTGTTTGACCAATGTGTAAGAGTGTGAGCTTTGACAGTGATGCTATACAAGGACAATTACACTCAGAAGTCCAGTCCAAAAAGCCCCTCCATTTGGCCCTTTATGACCTGGAGGAAACAGTCCCCCTTTCATACACTCACTCTGAAGCCTGGGACCTCGGAGGTGAGGGCGTGGGGTCTGACAACCCCTGTTCCCACCTCGACCTGCCCGTCAGGTGCTCACTCTGTGTCCTGCACGGGCTCCCTTCTTCCACGTTCCCACTTACCTCTCTTATATCTGAAGAAATGTAGTTGTTTTGACCCCTGTTTTCACATCAGGGCCATAACCCAACCCCAAAACAAACATGTGAAGATCGGTAAAAATACAAGCCACTAAAATAAGTCAGTGACTGTGGATAAGGCATCAACGTGTGGCAGGTGTGACACGGCAGCATTTCCTTGTGTGTTTGTGTCTTTGCTAATAGTGTCACGGAAGAAGCAGAGAGACGGGGGAGAAGTTCTGGTGGCTTCCAGAGAGCGGCTTAACTGGAATCCAAAGTGATAGCATCGGAAGCGATAGGAGAGGTCATGTAATGTATCCCAACCTCCTAATTTTACAGATGAGAAACTAAAGTCTAGTGAGGTGAAGTGACTTGTCTAAAACCGTCAGCAGGAAAGCTTGATTTAGAGCTGGGACTTTGAATGTGCGTGTCTAGTGTTTGCTGTATTTTCTGGGAAGCCATGTCACCAAGTGACATGGATGGAGCAGGAACGTGGTGGCTCTGACTCCAGGGGTATGAGTTCGGCCATTATTTTATCATCTGCAAATCCCTACCTATTATGTGCAAGGCAGGGGACATATCCACACCGGAGAAAGGCAGGTCACCAATGCCTAACACTTCTGTCATGTGCGTAATTTCCCTAGGGGTTGAGTATTCATTGTCCCAGACACTAAGCCAGGTCACAAACAAGTAGTTTATTCATAAAGTGAGCAATGCTTGCTGAACCTATAGTGGGTCCTCAGCAAATGTGTTTTACTGATGAACAGAAGTTTTCAAAGTTGGATTTATTGCTGCTGTTTTGGCAACATTTCCAGGTCGTAAAATTTGGCTCACATTTTAGAAAAGCATTAGTCCCTTTTATTGCTCTCTGGGATGTATTGCCCCTCATTATTTTCATATCCAGTGTCTCTAGGAGGCTGGCACAAGCCTCTGACGGGAATAGCTTGGATTGGAATGTTTTCCTGTGCTGACTTTAAGCTTGTTTTATCTTTGTAGGTTTGGAAAATGACACACAACACAGGTGCCTTTTTCCTTGGTGGCAGACCAGCGCGTGGAAAAGTATGACACAAGTTTGAGGTTTGTGTCTGCTTCCCCAAGGTCAAGAAATTATCTCCTTGGAAGGCAACAATACTATGCATGTTATGAATTGTGTCTCCTTGGCCAGTGATAAAGAAAATGGGACTATCGCCACAGCAGCTGGATTCATGATTGAGGAAACACCGCCCCCGCCGCCGCCTCCTCCTCCACCCCCTCCACCTCCACCATGTCCATATTCAGAGGAAGGGTTTGCTCCCTCTCTTCCCCCTCCCCCACCACATGCACTCCCCGGGGGGCCTCCGGTCCCTCCTCCCCCTCCAGAACTTCCCCCAGCATCTCACTTGAATGGCTACAGCCACCTCGGTAAGAAAAAGCGGATGAGAAGCTTTTTTTGGAAAACCATTCCGGAGGAGCAAGTACGAGGCAAAACCAACATCTGGACCTTGGCAGCCAGGCAGCAGCATCACTACCAAATAGATACGAAGACCATCGAGGAGCTCTTCGGGCAGCAGGAAGATGCCACCAAGCCTTCCCTTTCCAGGAGAGGAGGATCTTTAAATTCGTCCTTCAAGGAAGCAAGAGATGAGGTAAGAAGGGGGCGTTGTTTTGAGTTTGGGGGTGTACCTACGTTTGAAAACTTACTAGAATCACTAAGGAATAACATAAGGCCCAGCCGACGTGGCTCAGTGATTGAGCATCAATCTATGGACCAGGAGGTCATAGTTCGATTCCTGGTCAGGGCAGTGTGGGGTGAGCAGGAGGCAGCCAATCAGTGATTCTCTCTCATCGCTGATGTTTCTATCTCCTTCTCTCTTCCTCTCTGAAATGAACAAAAACATATTATTTTTTAAAAAGGGAAGAACGTAAGGCAAGGGAATGTTGTGCTCTGGGAAGGACAGAAGGCCTTGCATGCTGAACTTGAGCTGAGTAGTAACAAAGTGGAAGGAGCGTGCATGCCGGACCCTCCCAGGCATCTCGGTGGATTATGACCTCATGCAGAGAACATGCTCTGTGGGGCCATCGTCCTTGGCTTCTCAGCGCTGCCCTGTCTCTGCACATCTGCGGTTTCCCCTGCTGGAGCACTTCAGCTGGAGCCCAGGATTACTCGACTCCAGTGAAACAAACACAAAAACCTAAGTTCCTGAGCTCAGGCATCTGAGATCAGCTGGGGCTTTCTGAGACGACATGCCTTTTGTTAAATAGCATCATTAAGTAATGCACATCCTGCGGGTTTTATCCTTGGTGTTTCCTCCGGTTTTCCTCGCGCAGTGTTTAGCGAAGGCCTTCGCTCCTCCGATCTCTGAATTGAGTTATGGCCATTGTGGAAGAGATTTCCAGAGAGCCAACGCGTCAAGCTGTTTTCAGATAGACTTTCTAGGAGGCATATTTCCAGTTAACACTCGGTGTATTACTTTGAGAAGAAAATAAAGCTAGCAAGTTATAAGAAGTTCACTGGAAGTGTGGCCTTCGGGGTACAGGCCACTATATATTATAGAAACTGAGTCCAAAATCGTGTTTGTTCGTACTCTCTGTAGAAACACGAGTAAAAAATGTAAAAGCCTGTACTTGCAAGAGGAAATAATTAGGAAACCAGGGATTAAAAGGAAAGAATGCTGCCCACCAAAAAAAAAAAAAAAAAAGTAACAGAAATGCATCATTTTTTAATTTGCTGTAAGGGAGCTGAGAAAATAGGTCAGAGATGGAGGTGTGAGATAAAGAGTAGGCAGGGCTCTGGAATGAAGTAGCAGCTCCCTGCATTATTGAATTCTCGAGCCGACAATATTGACCTCTTTTCTCTCTGGCTCAGGAACATGTTAACTTCTGTCCACGAACTCCCTTGGGGGCCCTTGAGGCTGGTGGCATGGTGCCCTGTTGAAATAGCCAAGAGTCTATTTATAATGTGGAGAATGCTGGGATTTGAGTTTACTGTAAACCGTGACATACATTTGAGAGGCAGTCTTCAGGAAAATCCTGAGTGTGAAGCACAGGTTTCCCCTGCCCTTTGCTTTATGCAAAGTCCTTTCACTCCGTAGCAGACCCTTTCAATCCTGGAAGAAGCAGGAAGTCATTCCTAAGTACCCCGGCCTTGCTGCCAGTGGAGGCTTCTGAATGTACAGCAGGTCATTTCTCACCACTGTTTCTGAGCTCCACTTACTGAATTTCAAGAATTTTAGAGGAAAGAGTGGGTGGGCGCACGTGGAAAAAAGGTGATGTCTCCGAAAAGCACCTGTGGAAACAGAAGGAGGTCTGGCCCAACATGTTTCTGGGGAGGCGGCTGGCCCTTGTAAATTGGGGACATTTATTTTGCCAAACGCTATGAGGTACTTGCTGCTTTATGTTTGTGAATCGAAGAGAGGCAGGGAGTGTGGTGTCTTTTCCCAACTGGCAGAAGCAGAACTGTCCATTTCTAGGCCAGGTCTAGAATTCAGTGGGGGAAAGTCTTTCTCCTCACCCCCTTCACCCCTGTATTTGAGGTACATCTTTACTTTTTTCCCCTTTAACTTACAAAACAAACAAACCTGAAAGTGAATAATTATTTAGCTAGTTAGTTATATTTATTTATATTTTATTGAATTTATTGGTTAATAAAATGATATAGGTTTCAGGTGTACAATTCTATAATACT
This sequence comes from Cnephaeus nilssonii, assembly GCF_951640355.1. Lineage (NCBI taxonomy): Eukaryota > Metazoa > Chordata > Mammalia > Chiroptera > Vespertilionidae > Cnephaeus > Cnephaeus nilssonii. The sequence goes on along the minus strand of NC_137076.1, from coordinate 51,761,018 downwards.
CCATCTGTACATTGTATTGTGTGTTCGTTACCCCAAGTCAAGTCTCCTTCCATCACCATTTATCCTCCCTTTACCTTCTCCTACCTCCCCCTCCCCCTTTCCCTCTGGTAATCACCATACTGTTGTCTGTGAATAATCACCTTTTTAATTGTGGTAAAATATGCATTGGCCATCTTAACCATTTGCAGGTGTACAGTGCAGTGGCACTGGGACATCCACACTGTTGTGTAACCACCCTCCCCATCCATCCACAGAAATCTCATCTTGCAAACTGAAACTCCCAGTCCCTGGCAACCACCCTTCTACTTTCTCTATGAATTTGACTGCTGTGGGTGCTTTATATAAGTGTGATTGTACAGTACTTGTCTTTTGGTGACTGGATCATTTCACTTTGCATAATGTCCTCGAAGTTCCTCCATGTGGTAGCATGTCAGCATTGTAAGGCTGGATAATATTCCATTGTAGGCATACACCACATTTGTTTACCCAGTTATCCGTCCAGGGACACTTGGGTTGTTTCCACCTTTTGGTTATTGTGAATAATGCTGTTATGAACATGGGTTTGCAAATAGCTTTACTTTTAACACTTACAGGTCCTAATCTGAGAGACAGCATTCTAGAAAGAAAAGTTAAATCACCATAACTGTGTAAGCAAACAGCCTAACTCTTCAGTTCTTCAGTACTCAGGTAGGGTGAGTAGTTTAGTAGATGGATGGATAAGTGCATATTGCATAATATGGTCACAGAACAGGGTTATCCAGAATTATTTTCAATTTTCCATGCTGTCTCCAACATGGCTAGGTGTATCATATGTACCTTTTTTTTTTCCCCCAGTAAAGAACACAGGACGTGTGATTTTCTTCCCTCATTAGATTTTTTTCTAAAGCGGCTACAACTCAGCAGAGTGGTAGTCTAACAAGGACCAGTAATGAGTTCACTCTGTAGTAGGTGAAGCCCAGGGTCGACAGTAGTAGTCCTCACTGCTTGTCTGTGTGGACTGGAGAACACCCTCCACGGCATGTTGGGCAGATGGACCCATCCGAGCCTGGAAACATGGCATCCCAGCCGTTACCACACAGCCCATAACTCTGGAGGCTCAAACGTGCCGAGGATCAGGTTACCAGTATGTCCCCTGGAAGTATAATCACCTCCTACAGCAATGGCCTGCCATTATGTGGTTGGCTCATACTTTCAAGGGCTTATAAAGCCTTACAAATAAGTTCCATTATACTCCAAAGGAAGAAGTTGCTGGAAGATAGGGAAGACCTGGGGCTAGGAATCACTGAATTAAGGAAGAATAACACTTAACAAGTAAAGTGGAACATTTAATAGGGGAAGAGGTTATGACATATTACTACTATCCTTGTATCTTAGTTACCTAAAAAATTAACTTGAAGAGGCTACAGATATTACAATAATAATTAAGCTATAATAAAGTAATTAGAAATAACAGATTTACTAGTATATAACTGGTGATAATAATAAAAAGATTCAGCTCACATTCTACCCCCACCCCCGCCATCTCGCTGATCTCACCCCTGAGAAGTTCCCCATTCAGCTGAACCTCAGTCTCCTCAGAGCCCCACACTGATTGTTGGGTCTGTACTTGTCTCTCACTAGAATCTGAAACACTCTTGAGGAAAGGAACAGTCTTACCCATTTAGTAGTCTTCAAAGAAACTAAAGGTAACTGAACCAAGGGAGCAAAGGGACCATCTTATGAGGTGTCAGTCAACATGATAGATCAAAACTGGGAGTCACAAAGAAACCACATAAGATGAATAAAGTCTGAGGATCTCATGTAAAACATGGTGACTACAGTTGAGAACACTGTATTGTAAAACTGAAATTTGCTAAATGTTCTCACCAAACAAAGAGGAAAAGATAAATATGTGAGGTGATGGATGTGTTCATTAGCTAGGTTGGGGAATCCTACTAAAATCTAGAGTTGGGAAAAGAGGAGTGGCAAGAGAGAAAATAAGATGAAAGATTGGTGTTTCAAATTCATGATAAGTCATGTTTTATTCTCCCACACTGTAATTCAGGTTTCAGTCATTCTTTCTCAACTTTTGTTACAATCCCAGTATATTGTAGAATTCTGGTACATGCTCAGTCCAGAACTATATTGAAAGGGGACTAAAAGCAACGCTTCAACTGGGTTTTCATTTCCCTCCCCTGCAAAGTTGGGGGAGGAACATTTCCCACTTGACAGCCAACCAAAAATGAAAAAACCATTAAAACCCAAAGCTAAGTACGTATCGCAGCATTCAGGAAGATTTTTTAAAATTTTGCTTTTCAGAATTTGACATAGGATTGAAATAACCAAAAATGATTTAAAATTTTCTTCTTCTGCCTGAAGACATTATACTAAGTGAAATAAGCCAGTCACAAAGGGACAAATAGGATATGATTCCATTTACATGGGGTACCCAGAGTGGTCAAACTCCTAGGGACAGAAAGTGGAAGGGTGGTTGCTAGGAGATGGGGAGGGAATATGGGGAGTTAGGGTTTAATGGGTCGAGTTTCAGTTCTGCAAGTTGAAGAGTTCTATGGATGGATGAATGGTGATGATGGTTGTACCACAGTGTGAATGTACTGCATGCCACTGAACTGTACACTTGAAAGTGGTTAAGATGGTAAATAATGTTATGTGTATTTCACTACCCCTAGGAAGCAAACGTTTCCTCTTCCCTTTGAGAATATGGGAGGCAGATTTTGTAGTGACGTGACACTAGGTGAAAGTACATGCACTGTAGTAGAAGAATCTAGGAGAGCTTACCCAGAGGTGTTAACAAGGCGGGTGGTGTAGCCATGCACATCATTTGTGGAGTACCCAGTATGTACCCTGGTTTCAGTGTCTCTGAGGGTGTTAGGACAACCCCAGCAACCTTGGTCAACTGTGGGGAGACTGCTATTATAGCAAGTCCCCTCACATCCTGGTGGGTCATCCTCCGGAGGGAATGAGCTGAGCACCTTAGCTGTTGGCCAGGATTGGCGTAACTCCTTGGCGGCTCTTAAGGAAGCTCACTGGCTGTACCTGCTGTTGACTTGAGCAGAGTCCTGCCTCCACGTGCTGGGCGTCCAGAAAAGTAGATACGATTGACTGGAACTGGTGGGGAGCGGGAGGGATCTGTCGATTCTTCCCTTTTCTTGGAGCAGTTGGTCTGACCTGTGGAGCCTGAGAGTCTCACGGGGGACCCACGGGTAGAGTCCATGGCTCTGAATGATTCCAACACCCCAGCAGTCCCACTCACATTCATTTCTGAATTGCCCAGCTTTTTGAGCTGGCAAGCATTTGGGAAGCAAGATAAGCTAATTTACATGTATAGTGATAACCCTCATTGAAGGACTTGAACAAACACTTTTATAACACTGCTTTGGAAGGATCCAGTGAGATAACCAGTGGGAAAGAGACTGCTTGTGCATTCAGCAAATCTGAGGATACCGAGGGGCGGGGGAGGGGGTGACGTGCCCTGGAACGTTATCAGTTGTCTCGTTTTCCTGTTTTTTGATGAGGCACTGGGCTGTTTTCCCTGGTGGGTGCAGTCAGTCATGACCAACCCAGGTTTTTCCTTAAGAATACTGCTGAATTCTCTTAGTGGCCAGTTTCTGAAGCCTTGCTTCGGACTGTAGAGATAACTGCTGTTCCAGGCTGGCTGCCCCTGCATTGAGCATAAGGAAGCCTCTTCGTTCCTGCAGGCTGTTTTAGCTGATGACATTTCTACCCATCATCCCACACATACAACTGGGGTCACCAGGGGACTTGGCCAACCCTGTGGATGGCTTTCTTCAGATCTGACCCCACTTCTGGAGAAATATTCCAATGTGAAAACCAGACTGGAGGGGGAATATTTCCAATTCTCTTTACTCCTGTATCTCAGTGATATTAAAACTCACCAGAACTAGAGTGAAAAGGAAGCCGATACACCCAGGCTAACATTTCATTTCTAGTGTTGCTTTGGGGAAGTTATAAAAATGACAGCTCCGAGGCTCTGTTTCCTTATATGGTAAATAGGAGTAATAAGACTAATGTCTCCATCACTTTTTCAGCAACAATAGCTGTGGATCTCAGCCAAGTGTGCAGAGTCCCGGAGGGCTGAAGGGTGAAGATGATGGGGGTGGGTTTTGGGGTATTGGGGACCCAGGAGGGTGCCACCATCACGGGTTAAATGCAGCAGGAGGTGGTAATTTAATGAGAGAAATAAAAAAAGGTATTTCCCCATTCTGGGTGGAAGTGAGTACAGAGAAAGTTTTTTGGATATCAATCAATATACATGTTCTTACTTGTTAATTTATGAATTATAATAAACACATAGTTGTCTGTCATAATAACTTTTTGGTATAAGCTTTCCTCCTTAAAGGGTGATAACTTTGACAGTTGTTATGTTTTTTTTCCTCTCACCACTCTTTCTTCACCCCCTTCCCTCCCCTCCCTTCACCCTGAACTTGAACTGCAACCCCAGGGTAGGATTCCAATAAGGAGCTGGCCCTTTTAACTTGGGAGTTTATTTTATGGTTGGCAGGTGATTGTGTTAACATGAAATAAACCCCTAGGATAGTAAATAATGTGATTGTTGAAGATTAGTGCTCAAATGAAGGTAACCATACTCTTGTAAAAATTTAACCTTATAGCCAGGAAGTGCCATTAACTTGGGTTAACAGTCTTGTTAGTCTTGCTGTTTCCTATACACTTAGAAGCAGGCCCAGAGATCAGGAATTTAATTTGAAACCTGATTCTCTTTTGTTCGCAACGAATCACACACACTTGGAAAGGAAGAGCATTATAACAACATTCCTATTTTAGCGAGTCTCCCTTTACCAAAAAACAAATGGGAAAACGTGCAGCAGTTTTAAGGTTCTCGTTCCTCCACACATCCTGGACACTTACTTCCAGAGAAAGAAATGGTTTCGTTATTTTATCCCCCGCCAAAAAAGTTCTAATTTGTAATCAAACCAAACTCTTCCAAATTACTCATTTGAACAACTAAAACCTATTGCAGCCAAAATCTGGGTTTTGATGGTACATTGGAATAGCCAACATATTTCATTAAATTAAAGTTGATTCCAGAGATGTTAAAATGCCAAAAAAATAATAATATGTCTTCGACTTGATGAAATACACAAGAGTTATCCTTTTAAAATTATGAGTAAATAAAATGTAGGGCACTTACTTATTATTTGTAGGGCAAGTACTTATTATTTGTACTTGAATGATCTTATGTGTCTCTATTTTTTTTACAGATTACTATCTTGGATGCAAAACGGAGCATGAACATTGGGATATTTCTTAAGCAATTTAAGAAGTAAGATTTTTGCACACAATTGAAACTTGAGCATCAGAGTCTGTGGGTGTGAGCTGAAATTCAGATTCTAATATGAGGGAAAATCATTCCTCAGGCCTTCAAATCCTTCTCAGGCACATGGCTTTGATGAGTCCAGCACTTTCTGCTGTTTTCCTCATGAAAACCCAATCTAGTGGCTTGAAATAGGGAGAATTACCCCAGGATGTCCATTCCAGCCCGGTATGTCAGGGAGTTTATAAATTCATCTGCAGTGTTGCCCCTTGAGTGCAGGTTGGGCTGGTGAGTCAAACAGTGGTGAAGTTCAGGTGTTCCAGGGTGCAAAGGCGAGGGCTCTACTAGAGTTTCAAGAGACCGAAGGGGATGGTTTTCCTTCTCCCAGAAGAAGGCTCCAGTGGTCGTTGCCACTTTAATTTTTCTGGGATGCCCGGGGTGGGAGGGGGGGGTGGTTTCCTGGGTGAAGTGGCCTCTGAGTGGTGTTTCAGGATCTCCACTTTTCCTGGCAGTGGGTCTGTGGTGATCACTGACACACAACTGCCTGTTAGACTGGGAAGAAGGCGGGATGGAAAGGAGGGTGGAGGTGATTAGTTTTAATTTCCACGGGCTTGTGTGTCTTTGGCACTCGAGCAAACCTGAAATGGAATCTGATTGGTTGTCTTTTCAAGGTCTCCTCAGTCCATTGTAGAAGATATTCATCAAGGAAAGAGTGAGCATTATGGATCAGAGACATTGCGAGAATTTCTTAAACTTTTGCCAGAGTCAGAGGAGGTAAGGAATTTGGCGTGTGAGTTTTAGAGGAGTGATGATAAAAGCTTAATATTTGTAGGAATGTCAAAAATCACATGGGAGGGGAACTTTCCTACCCAGAGCCAGTTTTCTCACATAAAATTAAGACGTGACCCAGTAGAAAGAGCATGAGTTATGGGATTAGAGAACCTAGGTTTAAATTAGAGCTCTACCCTTAATTGAGAAACTTGGGCAAGTTTCTTAACTCCCATGAACTTTAGTTTTCTCATCTGTAAAGTGAGGCTATGATGCTTACCTCATTGGATAGTCAAGATAATTAAACTGTAGTTATGCATCTGACATGGTACTTGGCACATGGAAGCTCAATGCATTTTAATTCCATTTTCCATCATCTGGCGGATGATCTTTGCCTATGGTGTATGTGGGTTGTTTTATAATGTGTATACTTAAAAAAAAAGTAAAGACAAAGTAAACCACTTTAGGATAAAGATGCTCTAAAATTTGGGAAGGTAGGTAAATTGTTAATGAATGTTGTCTGTATAATTGACTGAAAGTTGGAGATTGGTGTGATAGCAACGTAGTACGGCAATATAAAGTTATTGATTTTTTTTTTGACTGATTTAACTGACGTTTTGAATGGTTAGGAGCTTGATAGAAAAGAAAACAGAAAAACAATTTTGTAAAACCTCCCCAAATTTTAATATTGTCTTTTATTTCTGAAGAAGTGACCTTTGGAAAAAAAATTCTAAAAGAAATACATGAATATCTGTTCTTGTAAACATTTGAATAATAATAATAGTCTTATAAAGTAAAAGGTATGTTACCCTTTTACACATACTGCAGTTCCTGCCTCTCCCATCCCACTCCTCTTCCCACACAGGATAGGTGGAACTTGCCTTTAGTACCATTACTAACAGTAAGATAAATGTATTCATACTTTTTACATCAGTGATAAACTCACAATGCCAAAATCCAGAGTCTTACTGAGTAACTAGGCATTCTAGATACATCTAATAATCTCAGCCCCTCTCTATCTTGGGTTTTCTGTTTTAAAGTTAAGTATAATTTATCTTAGCCAAGATTAATTAATAGGATTTATCAATATTAATAAAAGGGTCTTAAAGTATTGAGAAAAAGGAAGATTAAATCATCATTTACCCAGATCTTGTTTACTGAACACTCTGATTTTTCTTTTTTTTTAAAAAATATATTTTTTATTGACTTTTTACAGAGAGGAAGGTAGAGGGATAGAGAGCTAGAAACATCGATGAGAGAGAAACATCGATCAGCTGCCTCCTGCACACCCCCCACTGGGAACATGCCCGCAACCAAGGTACATGCCCTTGACCGGAATCGAACCTGGGACCTTTCAGTCCGCAGGCCGACGCTCTATCCACTGAGCCAAACCGGTTTCGGCTGATTTTTCTTTTATGTGGAAAATGGGAGTTCCCAAATTTTAAAATTAGGATGAATATGGTTGAATTAATCTGGGTTTTAAAGAAGATTTCATTTTTCTCAATATCTTAATCCTGCTAGGGCTTTTTCCATGCCTCCTCAGCACTGCTCTGGTACCCACTCCTGACTGACCTTTACCGTTTTTAAGTGAGGGTCAGATTTGATTGCACAAGTGAAAGGACTCTGAAAAGCTCTAAATTTTTCACTGAACAGAAGTCACGCATGAGGGAGGTTGCTGGCTTCTCGCCACGAAGATGTGGGAGATTAAATATGGCTTTCTTAATATCTTTACCTCTAATTTAAAAATTAAAGGTGATTCGGGAATGCAAAGGCTGTGGAAAACTAAGGGATTTTTCAAAGAAGCAACTTAGCTGTCAAACTGCTCATGTTTTAAAAAGTTCTGTGTTTTTTTTTTGAGTTGTGTGTGGGATATAATTGAAAGGGAGGAAAGTCAAGGGCAAGATGAATAAAACCCACCGAAGGCTTCCCTGAGTCCCCAGGCACTCTCTCAACCTCACACTGTTAGCTAACCTCTGGCCTGGCCGTGGAATCCTGCCTTCCCAGCCCCTGAGCCAGGCCCAGCTGTTTCTCCCACCACCCTCCTGCTGCAGGGTCATCCTCCGTCTGAATATCTGACAAGCTTGGTCACCCTCCTCCTTGTTTACATTACTGACTCTTGGCTTCAGCTCACCACACCCTGCAAACTCAACTGGGAGCTTCCTTCGGCAGGAACACCCTGACAGTCCCCAGGGCCACTTGGCCTCCCTCCCTAACGCACTCCGGGGGATCTGTGCTGGCAGAGGGAGGCCCGGTGAGAGCCAGAGCCACCTCATGACCCATGCCCGCTGCAAGGGCAGATTAGCTTTAGCTGTGAGTGCTGTGTGGCCTCTGGCACCACCCAGACCCAGGGCCGACCCTAGAGTCTTTGGAGGAGGGTGGAGGATGGATATGAGGCCAAGGAAGAGACAGGGCCAAGTGAGAGAGGTTTAGGAATGTGGCAGAAATATGCTAATACGTGCATAAGTGTACGAGTAACCGCATGTTGCTGAGCCCGTGGCATAACGTCCTGTGCTCATCTTTAGCACAAGAAGGGACTCCATGTTTGTTGAGTGTCACTGTGTCCCAGGCACTGGACAGGGCAGAATTCAACCAAGCGAGATCCTGCATTTCCAGTGCGTGGCCCCGTGTCCGGCACAGAGATAGTCAATAAATCATTGCTGTAATGATTTAGTGTATCTTTTTCACTTAATCCTCACAGCGATGTAAGATAGTCCTCATTTTACAAGTGAGAAACTGGGGCTCACATGGGTTGGATAGAACATGTCCAGTGCCCCATGATGGACAGGCCCCGGAGGAAGGAGGACTTGAACCCTGATTGGTCTGACCCCAGAGCAGTTCCTTGGGCTGCACTTGGAGGAAGGAAGGAAGGGCAGAGGTTCTCAACACACTCAGAAGGTTCTCAGAGGCCTCCCAGCCTTTTCATCACCGCCGCTGTCACACAGTACTGGCGTTGAGTGTCACCCAAATAATACTGCGATCTTATCAGCAGGCGGAAAAATAGGAACGGGAAGAGCTCTTTTCTCCGCTGCATTCTCAGCTGACAAGCCAACCCAAGGTTCATCTGTGTTCAGGATTCCTCTGCCCTTTGCCACAAATCTTTTGTCTGGCATGTTTGTTCATCTTGCCTGAAACTCGTGGTTAAAACTTGCGGAGGAAGAAGGTAGACCTAGAAGTGAAAGAACTGGAGGGCTGTGCTCTCTGTGAGGTATCCCTGTGCCCTGAGAGGCGGCTGGAGTCGGAGCCAGGTGGGCCCGAGGAAGGACCCTACCCAGCTGGCAAGCCCCTCCCTCCGATGGGGCTGGTACCCCGTCATGGCCTCAGTGTTGGGGATGCAGGACTGGAAGGTGATAGAAATGTTCTGTCCTCTCTGGGTGCAGATTGAATTGCCTCCTCTGACACTTGATCACCTCATTTCTACCTTTTTGTTTACTCTGCCCCTGGGAGGGAAATGCCAGTGGGAGAGCTCCAGAATCTTCTGTTGGTCTGTGGGTGGGAAATCCTGCTCTTTTAAGGCCATGTGAGTGGAATTAGATGGGATGAAGGAGGCCTGCCCCTGGGAATGTGTGAGTCTTAAGGAGCATTCTGTTTGCTATGAGGACAGCACCGTGTAGCCGGGTCATAATGAGAGTCACTTGGCTCAGCCAACAGCATCATGCCTAACAATGTTTGATAAATGCTTTTTGATGATGATGAGAATGCATAATAATTATAGGGTTGGTTCACCTCTCTCTCTCTTTTTTTTTTTTTCACCTCCCTACCACTGTGAAGGTACCGTAATCCCTCTTAATGAACATAAATCCCGTTTTGGAATGGAGTTAAGAACTGTATACAGGGCATTTAAATCAAATACTATCTTTTCATCACCATTCTCTTGAAATCTAAACATTGTTAGCTGGTTACATAAGTGAAGGAGATTAGTCTTTGTTCAGTTACAGTTTAGCACATGTCTAATAGAAATATCGACCAAGATTACTTAGCATGACCTGTTCTGAGGCTTTAGACAGAAAACTGCTGTTATTTCCAGCAGTTTTGCACGTGCTGCGTATGAGGTCTCACTCTGCCCTGCCCATATATAGTGAATTGTGAGACCAGTTTGGAAGGGATCAGAATTCATCCCATAGCTTTCTCAGGTCAGAAACAAGCCTCTGATCTGGGCTTAGCTAAACCAGAGATTCCATCTGCCCTTTCATTTAGTAAGGCCAAAAAAATGGCAAAAATCACCATTGGGGCCCGAAAGGCAGGGGAAATAGTGCAATTCTAAAAATGGCGATTTTTCTGTCCATTGGAAGAAAAAGATGTGTTCTTAAGGACCAGACTCAATTCTAGGATGTGCATCTACACTGTCACATTTTGTATCTTCAGGGAATTGGTGTAGGTATTTCAATTTGTGGATCTTTGCAAATATTCCCTCTGTGTTTTTGCACATCATTCCCTAATTTTTAAAGAGGCTTAAGGATCATGTTATTTTTATGGGCAGCCAACATAATCCAGGAGGTGGAAGAGAGAAAGCTTTATGAAGACTAGTAAAAAGTGGTGAGTGCTCCCTGGCTACCATTAGCGGCACCGATAGGCTGACTATGTCTGAAGGCCCTACTTACCGTAAAGTGTTTTTGTTGGAAGACTCAGTGGATGGAGAAGGGCTATTGCCGCTGGGTTGGTCCAGTTTTCTGTGTGGGGAAGGCACGACTCGCTCTGGTGTAGAGAGGAACTTTCTTTTCCCCTCCATCCCCACTTGCCAAGCTGTTTGGCTACATTCCTGCATCCGAACTCTTAGTTCTCTCCTACATTTGAAAGAATATTTGTGTGTTTAATAACTTCCAGCTTAATTTAAAAAAATGTTTTTATTGATTTCCAAGAGGGAAAAGGAGAGAGAGAGATAGAAACATCAATGATGAGAGAGAATCATTGATCGGCTGCCTCCCGCATGCCCCACACTGGGGATCGAGCCCACAAACTGGGCATGTGCCCTGACCAGGAATTGAACCGTGACCTCCTGATTCATAGGTCGGTCGATGCTCAACCACTGAGCCCTGCCGGACGGGCATAGTTTAATTTTTTACAAGAAAATGCATGTTCATTGTAGACAATATAGAAAATAAAAAATAAGCAGCAGAAGAAAATATAATCACTGGAATCCTGTCACCTAGTGTAGGGGTTCCTTTCGTCTTTTTCCTGTATATGTAGTCTGTGCATGGAGGGTCAGGGGTTAGTCAATGCTTTAAAAAAAATTATAGAAAAGGGATCCCATTGTGCATATGCTTTTCTAACCTGATTCTTTCATAGAGGGATGTCTTGACATTGATCTTTCTGTTAAGCCACTTTCCTTTATTTCTTTCTGCTGGAGAGTAAGAGTGCACTCACCTAACATACAGTAGTCCCTTCCTATAAAGTGAATATATGTGAAGGGGACTTGACCACAGAAAGATCTGCCTTAGACCTTACCCAGTCTAAGTATGTTATATCCAAAAGACTCAAAAGTAATAAGATGGTTTTCACCTGTGACTTAAGGACTGTATTATACTCTGTCTCTTCTTTCTTCTCCCAAGCAATGATCTCCCTCCCGGGTTGTAACTTACAGAAAAATGTCACCCTCAGAACGGCCCCTTTTCAGCTCCTTTTGCTCGCCTTCCTGAGGATTCCGGCTCCCTGGCTTGCATGGGATTGTTGACACCCACAGAAGTGACCCAGCTCTTCTCTTTCTAATCTGTGTTGCTTGCTTGGTGTTTCTGCTTTCAAAAGGACCAAGTGGTAGATGTCCCTTCCTGCCTCTTCTCAGGTCCCCGCTCTTACTAGTTGGAAGGTAGCGCCGAAATTCTGTCTGCTGGCAGGGCTTCTAAGATGCAATTTAAAATCATGTTACATTTTAATCACAAGTTATGTTTTTCTCTACCCCCCTTTCCCATTTGTCTTTTAGATAAAGAAATTAAAAACATTTAGTGACGATGTGTCCAAGCTGTCCCTGGCAGACTCCTTTCTGCACTGCTTAATTCAGGTGCCAAAGTAAGGACCACCGATCATTGTTCTTTACAGAGGAAGGTTTTTAAACGCGTGACCTCAGAACTACAGTTTGACTTTTTGCTTTTCAGCTATTCGCTTCGGATTGAAGCCATGGTGCTAAAGAAGGAGTTTTTACCTTCTTGCTCTTCTCTGTACACGGATATAAGAATTCTGAGAATGGCTATAACAGGTGAGTAAATGCACGATGCTTCATGTAATGAGTTTTTATTTATTTGGGTAGCAGTTTATTTTAAAAAATGACTCAATTGAAATTGGAAATGCAAAGTCCCATTTCTGATACACCCTCAAAAGGGGAATCAGTGTTACCAGGGATGATATTGAAGGTTTATCCACAGTTACTTCCCCCCTATTTAATTAATTAATTGACTAATCAATTGATTACTTAATCAGCACATTATCCTCCCGTAAGAGAAGCTTTCTTTCATCTCACGCTTCGGAGTCAACCTCGCTGCTTGCAGCTCGCTCTTGTTCCTCTTGTAGGTTTGCTTTCTGTGTGCCGGTGGTGTGTGTGTGCCTTTAAGTGACTGAGATACCTTCAGTTGTTAAACCAGTTTGCAGACTGAGTTTAATCAGAAGGTGCGCAAGCTCTGGGCCAGCCCAGCCCATCTCTCCTCCCATTCTCTGGCCTCTGTTGGTGCCTAGGACCCTGCTTTCCGGAAGCAGACCCCCTTTCCTCCTCCCAGACCTGGCCACGCGGCTCTTTCGCCAGGGCTCCTGGTGTCTCTGCCCCCACCGCCTCCCCTCCAGACCCAACCATTGGGTGGCTAACTTGTTTGAGAGGGGCCAGTGGGCCATTTCCATGTCTTTGAACAACTTGCTACATTCTTGCTTACCCAGCTTGGCTAGACTCCTCGGAGCTGCTCTGGTGTCTCGTTCCATATGGGTGGGAGTGTGGCTTTGGCCTTGGCTGACCCTGGGAGCGCAGGCCCAGCCCATTTGCGTTTGCCTCCTTCTCATCTCCGGGCAGTCCCGGGCCCTCCCTGACCCTCACATTTTCCAGCACCATCAGCGCCCCCCCCCCACCCCCCCACTCCTTCTTGCTCATTTTCTGGATTTCATTATCGTGCAGAACTGTTTATTCCTGTTTGGTTTTCCCGTTTAGTTGCTCCGACCTGGGTTTGAGATAATGTTTTGCTCTTCAGCCCATGACAGTTTCTTCATTTTAGAGAGGAGATTAAGAATGAAGATTTTTTTTCTTCTTTCAACCTAGAGTCCTTTTAAAATTTCTTCCTTATACCAAGGCTATTGCAGCAACTCTAACAGGGTTGTTGCTCCTGTTCAAAGAGAGATGGGAGAACATGTTTTCGTATTGAGCAGGCAAATTTGTGGGCATGGCGCAAATGTTTCTTATCTGGTTCCCCTTCAAAAACTGGCCTCCTTAGATAACACGATGTAGGCAGTGATCCAACTGTAATTTTTGGAAAGTAATACCAGACTTAATGGAGAATATTAACTTAAAAATATCATAGATGACATTTTATTCTCCATGTATACTGTCATTTTAATCATCAAACTTTTTTAGCCTCCCAAATACATTAACAATGTTGAATAGTGTTTTTTTTGTGTTGGTGCGTGTTAAAGAGCTAGTTTACCAATATATTCCAGCGATAAGTTTCTTTTTAAGTCCTCAAGCCAATCCACATGAAATGTCTAGTTTTGAATAAAATAGGAAGATTCTCTGGGTGCCTGGCCCCTAAGGGTTGATGCTTTGCACCTTATTTACATGTCATACCAGCTTGTTTACTTTTTATCTCCTCATAGCTCATCGACTAAGCAAAACATTGCTCGCTATTAGTTTTCACATTTCATCAATATAGTCTCAAAGGCTAGTGGATATAAGTGAAAAAAAGAAACCATTGCTGAGAGGATGTAACACAGGGATAAATTTATAATTGAACTGTTTTATGATGTTTAAGTATTACTTACATTTGATTCCCAGTTCAACACCAGGCTATGGATTGCCAGTAGAAAATGCCGCATTAGATACACCATAGGATGTGCTGCTTTCTTTAATTTCACAGTCTTGTATGCAGTTCAGGGTCAGAGCTTGCTCCAAACACCCTTGAACTTGGATGTGGTAGCTGGTAGCTGTCTCTTCTACATTTAAGCTGGAGGCTTCTCTAAGTCACTGTGTGTGTGCTTCTTGACAGAGCTGATGTCATGTGAGGAGCTGCATTCCATATTACACTTGGTGCTACAGGCAGGAAATATCATGAATGCAGTAAGTAAAATTCAAAAAAATTAAAATGTATTCCAACTGTATTGAATGGTCTAAACATATGGTTTTTTCTTTTGATTTGTCTTCTTTAGGGAGGGTATGCTGGCAATGCAGTAGGATTTAAGCTGTCTTCTTTGCTCAAATTGGCAGACACAAAAGCAAACAAACCTGGGATGAACCTTCTGCACTTTGTTGCACAGGTATGGAAGTGGTTGATGTGGAGAGAGAACGTGGTGGATCCCCATCCTGGCCGTGACGTTTTTCCCAGGTGTAAGGTGGTGTTAGATTCAGGAAAGGGCATGGTGGGTCCCAAGAAGGTTCTCTGTGCAGAAGCAAACAAGTACGTGAGCTGAGCTGCGCCCACAGTCCTCGGACTGGAGGGGAGAGCAGGGGTCTGGGGAGTAGGGCGAAGGGTTGATGAAGACAGATAATGAAGGATTTGGATCCTAAAGCTGAGGAATGTGGATTCCTTGCTTTAGCAGTGGGGAGCCGACTGAGGTGTGTGTGCAGCATGACTTTTTGTTTTGTTTTGAGGAAATTGTGGAGGATGGGTTGGAGTGGAGAGAGAGCTAGAACGAGGGGTACCTCTTGGTGGTAGTTGGCACTAATGATTGTTTGGAAGAGTTGAGAATCAGAGTGATGGCCACAGGGATGGGTGTGGAAACATTTCTGATGTTGAATGGACTAGATTTTTGACCAGTTATGTGTAAACCGTGAGAGAGTCAGAGCAATTACAAAGATCACTTCCATCCTTTTCCTTTGTGAAGTGTGGGTTAGCATGCCTTGCCGTGAGCCCAGGGATTAGACTCAGAACCCTGCCCATCACTTCCATTTTTAAAAATATTGACTTAGAGGAAGGGAGAAAGAAAGAGAAACACTGGATGTGAGGGAGAAACATCCATCGGTTGCCTCCTGCACACACCCTGACTGGGGATTGAACCTGCAACCTGGGTATGTGTCCTGACAGGGAATCGAACCCCCGGGTGCATGGGAGGACGCTCCAACCAACTGAGCCATCACTTCCATTTTTGACTGGGTCTATGTGATGCCAAAGGAGCTAGTTACAAAGTGAAAAATCAGCCCAGCACAATTATCTCTTTGTTGTTAAATTATCTCAAGTAACGAATTGTTCCGGTTTGTCTTTCCTTCTTGCAAGGCCTTGTTGTTTTGACAGCAAATACAGGGACGACGTAGTTTAGCCTGGGGAGGAAGCTCTGTCATGTGATTATTTCAAGTGTGAGCTTCAGACGGGGCAGAACTGAGAGAGTTGGCAGAACTGAGAGAGTTGGCAGAACTGAGAGAGGTTGAGTTGTCATTTATGAGCTGTAATCCCTCAGACAAGTTATTTATAAAAAATATATTTTTATTGATTTCAGAGAGGAAGGGAGAGAGAGAGAGAGTTAGAAACATCAATGTTGAGAGAGAACCATTGATTGGCTGCCTCCTGCACACCCCACACTGGGGATTGAGCCTGCAACCCAGGCATGTGACCTGGAATTAAACCCTGACCTCCTGGTTCATAGGTGGATGCCCAACCACTTAGTTATTTAAACCTGAGACCCTGGATCTCTTCATCCAACGATGAGGATAGTGAGACCTCAAAATCAGGAAACCAGAGAGGCTCACAGAGGTAATTCCGTATAGTAAGCTCTCAATTATGACCATAGTCTTCCAGGTAGAGGCCATGTCGACCTTAGGACTAATATAAAAGCTAATTTGCAGGACATTAAAACCAGAAAATAGGTTTCTCCTCCCACGTGTCTTGCTGGGAGGGACTCTCTGGCAGCCCTTTTAGATCCGTGTATCCAGGTGTGTCCTGTGTCCCTGCCCATGTGGGGAAGTTTCCCGAGTTGTTAATTGGTGCCTTTATACTTGCCTTCCTCGTACTCTGTGAACAGGTGAAGAATCCAGAGTCTCCATGGCTTGGGCACCTTCTGATTAAACTCAGGTTGCAAACTGGTTTAACCGCTGAAGGTATCTCGGTCATTCAAAGGCACACTCACAGGTATGGGTGGTATTTAAACAGGACATATTGGATTCTCTGGGCGACAATGGGCCCTGCTAAGCCACCACCTCCTTGCCCTGAGTTTTCAGGCACGTGAGTTATGTTTCATGTCAGCATCAGTTGCTCTGGGAGGTTACATGTGTGTTGAGAGTCCTGGCATTCTGGTAGATCTTACTAAGAACATCGGAGCTCTTGCCTCAGTGAATGGCTTTGAATGCATCAAGGGTAAAAACGGGAACAGTGATTTTAAGGTTCCTTGAAGCCTGAGCAAATGATTTCCTTTCAGTGCCATCTATATAGTGAGAGAAAATTCTGGTTTTGTTTCAGGAAGCCCAAAAGAACGATGCCATTCTTCTAAACTTTTCTGAAAAGTTACATCATGTTCAGGAGGCTGCTAGGTAAGCAAGAAAGACTGAAAGTGAATTGTGAAGATTTAAGGGTTTGTGTTGTTTCAACTATGAAAAAACACACAACCCTTCTTATGAAAACTGATGACTGTTTTATAACTTCTGGATTCAGGTGTGAACTTTTAAAAGTTTTGTCTTGTTGAACTTTCAGACCTTCTTTTCATTTGCTTACAGAGGTGTGTGTGTGTACACCTTTGGAATTTGGGGGTTTTGAAAAATTAATCCTTAGTTTTTTAATCTAAAAAAGACCTATTGCCATCTATTCTAATGAATATCATCAGTGCAAAAAAAACAGGGATTAAGAACTTCAACTCCCTCCACACCCAAAAGATAGAGCTCAAACAACACAGCCTATTACCTTGGGAGCTGGTATATTGTCAGTCACACTGGCAGGGCCATCCATCACTGTTTTCCTGGTAGAATCTAACATGGTACATTTATTTTCTATTACATTAGAAGTTGGAACCATACCAAGGGCTGTGAAAGGATTTTGTCTTAAATTAGTCACTCGGCTTTACAGAGAAAGTATCTACCAAGCATGGAGCTCCATTTCTAACACTTTAATTTGCTTCTGATCCTAATACAGTCGTGTGTTTTAATGTAGCTCTAATCTGTGTCTACATGCTAGCTCGAGTTCTATGTTTTCAAATTTATAATACACATCCCTGCATCAAAGCAGTAAGTGTTCAGAAACTAGCTTTTCAGGGGAGAAAAAGGGTCTGATTTGTATTATTTGTTGATTTCCATGGTGTAAATACTACTATCATAGCTGATTCCAAGCTACCAATGTGGCGTTACTAAAGCGCAGTTGGGAAGAGATGCCTGTACCCATGTCACCCCTTGTGATCTGGCTTCAGCCCACCTCTTCATCCGCCTCGTTCATGGGTTTATTTGCAATAGTCTTTATTGCATCTATTCATTATCCGAGTGACTATATCCAGTTAGGATGCAAACCACATGCATAAGCACATGAACCATAGCTCTGCAGGCCAAGCCCTGTCGTTGGCCAGTGTCTCTGTGATGACTGTGAACATCTAACCACAGATGACATCTTTCCCAAAGTGGGATGGTCAGTCAGTCCAAAGGTGTGAGTGGTTCGTAGTTCATGTTTACAGATAGACAGATTATTCCCCCAAAAGAATGAGCATCTTTCTTATAAGATATGAACTGTTTTCGTTTTGAATTACTAAAAGGAATTGGGAATATTTATTCCTCCAGCTAGTATAGAAATGTTACTAAGAGAGAGAAATAGAGAAATAACCATTACTTTTTTTTTTTTAATCTTCACCCAAGGATATGTTGTTGTTTTTTTAAATTGATTTTAGAGAGAGGAAGGGATTGAGAGAGAGAAACACCGATGGATTGCCTCCCATATGTGCCCTGACTGGGGATCGAACCCACAACCTAGGGATGTGCCCTGACCAGGAATTGAACCCACAGTCTTTTGGTGTATGGGACGACACTCCAACCAATTGAGCTACCCAGCTAGGGCAACCAGTACAATTTTAAACTGATATTTCTGGTCAGAGTTAGATGGGGAAGTTTAGCTAGCTATTGTCTTAGGAAAAACCTATTCAGTAAGGTCTGTTTATTTGAAGTGGAAGGTGAGGTACAAACAGATCATAGATGGGTGTCAATGACCATTGAAGGCAGAAGACTTCATTGTAAAAAAAAAAAAAAAAGTTAGAACTGACAATGGCAGCATGAAAGCATCCAAATATATGAATTTGCTAATTGAACTCCCCCTGGATTTTAAGGGTCATCTGTGTTCACTTTACCGGGTGACAAAAACATCATTTATGCTCCACCGACCTCAATTTGATATAAATAACAAAAGCATTTGCATGATGGTTAGTTTTCAGCAAAACAGAGCGCTTTCTCTGGCTGTCAGTGGCCAGCCACATGATGTCCGCTCAGTATCTCCATATTACCCTTCATGTCAGGGTTATCAGCACACACTGCCTTGCTTTTCATGAGTTAGAACTTCTGTATTTGTGCTTAGTGGCCAGAGGAAAGTGCATCTGAGTCCTGCTAGCTTTTAGTTTTTCAATGCTTATTGCATAAAGGTGTTCAGACAAGTCCCATGGTTTTGGTTAGCTCACCAGCAAGAACACAGTTGCGTACATTACAGCCTGTTCTTTTTGAACCAGTGTGTGTCTTTAGGAAAGAATCTCCTCTTTAAAAACAACATAAGCAGCAACATAAGCAGACTGACAGCTGTCAGAGGGCAGGGGAGTGGGGGGACTGGATGAAAGGTGAAAGGGTTAGCCAAAGAACATATATGCACAACCCATAGACACAGACAACAGTGTGATGATGGCCAGAGGGGGGGGACTGGGTGGAGGTGGGCAAACTGGGGCGGGGGTAGGGAGGAGGAGATGGGGACATCTGTAAGAGTGTCAACGATAAAAATTAAGTAATAAATCAGTAAAAAACATAGGAGGAAAGTCTAAATACAGGGATAGGTTAATGCAATGGTCGGCAAACTCATTCATCAACAGAGCCAAATATCAACAGTACAATGATTGAAATTTCTTTTGAGAGCCGAAAACTGACTTCTGTGCATGGGCCACGAAGTTTCAATCGCACTGTATGTGGGCACCCGCACGTGGTATTTTGTGGAAGAGCCACACTCAATGGGCCAAAGAGCTGCATGTGGCTCGCGAGCCGCAGTTTGCCGACCACTGGGTTAATGTATTTGCAATGGCTCCCTCCCCTTCTATTTGGTTGGTTTGTTTTTTACAAATTTCTTTAATGTCTTCACTTAATAGAACGCAGTTGGACCCTTATAACTGCTTCTGCATTTGAACTGATATGTGATAGTCAATTTGTGTTTGTTTTCTTCTTTACCTTCAGTGTTTTGTATTAGTTTCAGGTGTGTCTGCCCTTCTGTTTTTAAGATTGACCAGCAGTTAGACTGGTTTGATGTGCCCACGTGACACATGATTCCCCGTTGCCAACTGCGCGCTGTCCCCCTTCTTCTTCCAGATTGTCTCTGGATAACACGGAGGCAGAACTGTACTCGCTGTCTGTCAGGACGCGGTCGCTGAAGGAAAACATCCGGCGGGATGATGAGCTCCGTCAGCAGATGGAAGAGTTCCTTCAGGTCTGTGGGTGAAGCAAGTCAGTGCCTCTCGTTTCATCGTCCAGCAGCTCCCCGAGGCGGGTTGCATGTGCCTGGGTGTGTTCAGGGAAGCAACAGGTTCCCATTCATATTTCCCCCCCAGTCAGTAAAGGGAGCGTCTTAGTTCAATGCCCATTCTTGGCTGGATTGTTTTTGAGCAGAAGATACTGAATGCGGCCTGTAAACTTCCTAATATAATTGTTAGGGAGGGGGCTCCTGTGTATCACTGCTCGATGTGAAATGGTATCAGGTTAGGGTGCTTACTTACCCTGGCAACTCAAGTTGTGGTTCTAAATCCTGGTTTCGGGGTTCCCGACTCCCAATCAAACTGGTGGGCGACAGCACCGAAGTTCCACAGAAATCGTAAAGATACCTGAGAACCTGGACTGTTGTTCTTTGGCTTGTGTTTACTAAAGACACAGGCTGCGTTTTGGCATGTTTTATGATGAGAGCTGGAGAACACGGTCGCTGTGCCTATCACCACCCGAAATTCATCAGCCCAACAGGGTGTGTCAGGAGCTGCTCGGAATAACAACAGAAAACAGCAGAGTGGACCTGTTTGTGACAGCTCACTGTGACTCACTAATCACACAGTCTGACATACTTCTTTTATCTTCCTCATTAAAAGGGAAGAGGGGCACCTTTTCACGCTCTCAATCTTCAGGGAAGGGGTGTGCGGCCTTAAATGTCAGTGCTTTGAGATTCGCGGGGCGGAATCCAGGTGCCGGGGCTGCCCTTGGCACCGGGAAGGAACACTGAGCTCCGGAGGCTTGTTCCAAACGAAGCCTGGACCCGTGTGTGTACTCGTAATTAAGCTGCAGATATGATGTGCTTCAGCTTCTTCCATGTGCAAACATTTGATTTTGTTTGGCTCGGTTGGGATTTTATTCTTTATTATTAAACAAGGGTTCCATGTTTTCTTTGAAAAGAAAACATAACCAGGCTCTGATTTTCCCCTGAAAAGTGCACAGATTTTTCTCAAAGTGTAAGAACAAAGCAAACACCAGCACAGAGACACCTACCAGTGGGTAGGAAAACGCTCAGCAGTGAGCACATTCAGACAACTGAAGCCAGAAAGTCAGGGAGAAGGCCCACGGTGCAGGACGTGAGAGTTCCGGTTGCCTCACTCCTCAGTTCTTACACTAAACATGAGTGTCGTATGCCAAATAGCCGACAGAAAGGTCTTCAGTGAAAAGCAGCTCTCTCTGAACTGCACCTCTGTCTTAAGGCAGACTTGTTTTAACTCTAAACGCTTCTTCCTGGTAGTCATTTTTAGCTCTGTAAATTAAAATGTTCCACCCAGCTATTTATTTTTATTTAATTGAGTTTCTTTAAATAGGGGGATACAATTTTTTGAGGGTAGGTTAGGGTCAGGCCAGCAAGGGCTTGGAATGCCAGTCTGAAAACCTTGGCCTTTTGTGCTGTAAGCCGTGGGGGAGTCGCTGGAGATTTTGGAGCAGAAAAAATGACAGGACCACCGTTTTGCAGATCTCTTTAGGACTTTTGACCTTTTGGGTGTGAAACACCAAGTGAACTGGTTTGGAACTTGGGTCCATAGCAGACAAGTTAGAGATGGAAAAGTTGAATTTGCTGCACTGCTCACCTGTTGTCATTCACGTTTTGCCAGTGTAGCTTTGGACGCTTGTTGTTCCTGGCCCCGATCATGTGGGCAGGGTTCAGGAAATAATGACTCTGAGCGTGGTGACTTGTCAGACCCATATTTGGACTGTTTCACTTTCCCAAGTCCTGAGGGTGACTGCAGTGCGCTGACGTCGTTCCTTCCCCGTGTCCTCTCAGTCCCCTCAGACTCCCAGGATGAGGCCTACGAGGTGGAGTGAATGCCTATGCAGATTCTTGTCAAGAGTCCTGTTTTGCTGCAGTTGAGCTGTTCTTGGCTGGAATCCGTCTTTCCTTCTGTGGAAGAATGACAGGCAGGGATATGTCCTTTCGTTAATACCCTCCTCTCCATCGAGAAAAATGCACCATGAATGTGCACCCTGCCTTGGGCTACTGACTCAGATGGTTACTTTCTCTGGTATTTGGTCTCCGAACTAGTTTTGAGTAAATAGCACCCTTTTGAGTGTGCTCGGTGTAGGAAGAGGGCTCTCAGGGGGAGAGTGTGTGGGAGTGAGTGGGAGGGGATGCGTCTTCTCAGAACTTGTCTCTAGGTTCTGCAGCTCCAAGCAGGTCCAAGCAGCGTTTCCACTCCTCAAGGGAGGGCAGCCTGTATCTTCGCCATTTCCCAGGCCTGTCCCCCACGCAAAGAAGTCTCCAAATAAGTCTTCATGAAAACATGATACGCGTGATTTCATAAAGTAATAACTCTGTACGTTCCTTCTTCATATAAGCCTTGTAACCCAATGGGAAAGAAAGCAGCATGAGGCTTCAGTATGGTCCCGGTACTCAGTGCCCAGGGGGCTGGCTCCTCGGACCACGCTGCTTCCTTATTTCAGCTCAACCTTTGCTGTCCCTGAGCTGCGTCAGGGAGTGTGGTTGTGTCCCTTGGCCCCAGCAGGTCCCTTCCTGAAAGGCTTGGTTGGAGTTCATTGGAGGAAAGCAAGCTTCTTTCACTCCCACTTCTTGGTTGAGGCAGTAACCTGAACCTGTAGGGGCCCTGGAGGCTTGGTCCTAGAAGAATTCGGAGACCGTGAAGAAGTAAAGAGGATGGATTGGTACAGGCAGAAATTCCTGACCGTGGCTACCTATCACAATTTCCTGGGGAAGTTTTCGTAAGATATGCAGGCTGGGTCCACCCCACAGCTACACAGTGGCATGGACTGGAGACCCAGCACCCCAGCTGATGTAGATGAGCACCCCTGGCTAGGAAGCCCTTGCTGGGACCTTGGTCCAGGCACGAGGGCTTCAGTCCCGAGGGGTGACCCTGACCCTGACATGGCTCATTTGGAATTAAGTTTAAACTCCCTGCCAACAGGACAACTCATCAATAGAACAGTGACTTCTAGGACCCTAAAGTAAACTTGGCCAGTATAACACCCAGTTTTAAGAGAAGGAAGAACATACAGAATATACATACTAGATTTATGTAAATACTAATAAAATCAAGTGAACACCGATGTCACTTTTTCACCAACATTGAAGGTGAACGTTTCCTTGGTGGCATTCTACAGGTGAAGGCCCTTCCATCTCTTCTGTTGCTCCCAGGCCTCACCCAGAAGCTCACCTTGCTTCCCTAAAGGTTTTGTTTGGGTTGAATTACTGTCCTTTTGGCTCTGAGCACATTGGACTCGCAATAAGCCTTCCCTTTTTTGAGACCTGAAACTGAACCCGGGAGCACCCCTCCCCTGGGCACCAGCCTGCCCGCCGACTGCTTGCCTCAGCGTGTGCTTGTCTGCCTGCCCGCAGTTTGCCGTAGAAAAGCTGGCCGAACTAGAACACTGGAAACGGGAGCTCCAGGACGAGGCCCACACCCTTATAGATTTTTTCTGCGAAGACAAAGAAACGATGAAACTGGACGAATGCCTTCAGATATTTCGAGACTTTTGCACCAAATTCAGCAAAGCGGTTAAGGTACGGCAGATGGCATCTCTGTATTTTCTGAGTGGTTCAGATTTTTATGTTTCTTCTTCCAGACCCAGCCAGCCCTCTGCCCACGGCAGAGAGATGGTTGAGCATTTCTGGGGGTTGAGGAAGGTCGGGCCCAGGCAGGGTCGCCAGGCTCTCGGTCAGGATGAGTGGGAAGTGGTTCTGCCACCCCAGGCCCGAACGCTTCCGTATCATCAGGTGTCCAGCATGTGGGGACAGCGGTGGTGGGTGGTAGATGCCAACATCTGCAACTCTGAGGCTCAGACCATTACCCACTTTAATGCCCCAAAAGCCATGGCAACCAGGCTGTCCTTGGCCAGAGCCGACTTGGGAACGCTCAGATATCTAGGGGGCGTGCTCTGCTGCCTGAGCCCACCTTGCCCTTCAGCCGTCAATTCCAATCATCTCTGAGCTCATTGCAGAAGCCAGAAAACTCTCTGGGTTGCTTGGCTTTGCAAATAAAACTTTCATTTCAGTGAAAAAACAAAGCACCTCACCTCCCTTCCTTTCTGGTGGTGATGAGAAACCTAATACGTGTACACCACCTCTTCTCTATATTTCAAAAGCAGATTTGCCCGGAGCTGAGTTTCTTTGAGGGACTGGTCCCATTTCTCTCCAGCCATAAGAGTTTCTTGATTTCTCGGTCCCTCCTTCCTCTGTCCAACTAAACGGAGGAGGGCCGGCCTCTGGCCACGTTTGCGCTCCCTTGTCCAAGCAGTGAGCACAGCAGGGGAAGCGGCGGTGGGTGGTAGGTGCCAAATAGGCTCTTGCTGAGGCCCTCACTCCCAGCTGGAATCCTGTAGGCTCTCGGGGCCACCTGTGTGATGCTCTCAGCCCAGCCACCCCCGAGAGCCAAGAGCTGGCCCCTCCCCCGGCACTGGCAGCCAGCCGGAGCCAGAGCCTCACAGAAACTTGGGCAGGAACGTCCACCGTTTGCGGAAATGGACTTTCAAGTAAAATGTGCTACCGATAACAGATTTTGGTGGTGATTTCCACATATTTCCATGACAGGAATACATTCAAAGTGCACAGCCAGGCAGTAAAGTCTGCTTGGTTGTGTGCAGTTGTTCGGTTCCAGAGGACTGGCCACTCAGAGCAGGGTGGAAGGTGGAGGATTTGTAAGGCAAATCCTTCTCTCTGGCTGTGGGAAGGGCATGGGGCATAAGGGACCGAGCCACCCTGGCATTTCTGGTGTTTGTTTGTTTGTGTGTGTGTGTGTGTGTGTGTGTGTGTGTGTTTTGTTTTTTTTTCTACCAAGGAGCAGTCCGAGGACAGAGATTTGAAAAGCCACTCTTAATATCTTGGGTGTCCATCATTTATGCATCCATACCCCACTAGGCAGAATGTGCTGCACAGGAGTGTGTGTGTGTGTGTGTGTGTGTGTGAGCACGCGCGCGCGCACGCCCATGCAAGGACCAAATTGGGTTTCCTTGGAGTTGAGGTCACAGGTATAAGTGGAGTCATAGCCCACATTGCGGGGACAGTGCCTTGACTGAAAGCTGGAAATTGGGCCCAGGGATCTGATGACAACCTTAGACGGACTTTTGGGGCCAGAAGTAGTGTCTCCTCTGGTCACCCCCACATAGCTCTGAAGAACCTAGTCCCCACACACAAGGGCAAATGCACAGTCTCCCCCCGATGCCCATGGCCCAGTCTCCTCCACCATGTGGGTCTCATTGGGGTCTCATGGTAGGTGGCTCTGGAATGGCACGGGTCCCACATGTCTGATGCATCTTTGGGCTTCTCTCCACCCCTCGCTCAGGACAACCACAACCGGGAGGTACAGGAGCTGAGGCAGCTGCGGCGGCTGCAGGAGCTGGAGCAGAAGCGGCGTTCCTGGGCGACTGGGGAGCTGGTAGGATTCGGCCGGAGCAGCAGTGAGAATGACGTGGAGCAGCTGGGCAAGAAGGGTGCGGAGGACCTGACCCCCTTCCTGCACCGCAGGCCCGTCAGCCCCTCCTACCGACGCCCCAACACCCGCCGCTCCCGCCTCTCCCTGGGCACCTCCGCTGACCGGGAGCTGCTGACCTTCCTGGAGAACTCCATGAGCAGCCCCGAGGAGACCAACAAATTCAACAGCTTGCCCCGGAGCAGCCCTCGGCAGGCCCGGCCCACGATGGCTTGGAGGGAGTCTGGGGAGCCGAGGGACCAGGGCTCTGGCCACACACACAGACCTCAGGCCTCTGCAGGCCAGGAGGGAGCCCCCGACCCACCCTCAGCGTCCTGTGGCCAGCTCCTCGCCCCCCGGATGGAAGACTCTGCTCCAGTTTTGCTCCGAACTCGGCGTAGCGGGCTCAGCATGCTCCAAAAGAGGAACAGCGAGCCTGTGGGCCTGGCGTCTCCCTGGTCCCCTCCACTCTCGCCACTGGCTCTGGGAATTAAGGAGCACGAGCTGGTGACCGGGCTGGCCCAGTTCGACGTCCAGGGTCCCAAGGACCCAGAGGAGACGCCCCAGCGGAGCCCAACCAACTTCAGTCCAGTGGAGCTGGCGTCTCCGGGGGATGGGAGCCTGCAGCCCCTCGGAGCCGGCACTGGTGCTGGCAACGATAGCCTGACGCCTGTGGGTACAGGTGCCCAGGGGAGTCTCAGCGCAGCCCTGCAGGGTGACGGGGCGGCCCCTGACGAGCCCAGCACCAACCCTGAGAACAAAGACCCTGGGCCTCTGTTCTACTTCTCGGATACCACCGACTGCTCGCTGACCTTGGACTGCTCAGAGGAAACCGACTCCAGGCCTGGAGGTGGGGAGCTGGGGGAGGCCGGCCAAGGGGATGGCTCTGTGTCCTCTGGGGCAGGGGAGGCGGGTGGCAGCCAAGTGTCCTCCAACCCTCTCTCCAGCCCCCCTGGGGAGACCCCTGTTCCTGCTTCTGCAAGGAGCGGGCCCAGCTGCAGGGGTGGCCTTTCCAGAGACAGGTCCTCCAAAGGGAAGGAAGTGACCACACCAAAGAGAAACTCCCTCAAAGAGGCGTCCCAGGGAGCCCCCAAGCCTGGGGCTGTCCCGCGAGGCCAGGGGACGGCGCCCAAGCCCGTGCGGACCTTGACCTCCTCGGAGAGCGAGAGCATGCGCAAGGTCGTGCCCATCTCTAGGGCCAGCAGGGGCTCCGCCGGCTGGAAGCAGCCCCCTCGGGAGCCCCCCAGCGGCACCCAGGAGTCGTGGTCACGCCGGAACTCAGTGAAGGGCACCTCGGACACGTCACCCAAGAGGTCCTCGAAGGGGCCTGTGGTGGTCGCCGAGGTGCCCGAGGAGCAGAGGCCGCCGCGAGGGAGGGTCGGCTCCTGCGGCACCCGGCCGGGCAAGGAGCCCGCCCTGCAGCCCAGGGGTTCCCTCAAGAAGCCCAGCGCCAAGCCCCTCCGGAACGTCCCCAGACAGAAACCCGAGGAAAATAAGATCTGCCGCTCCAATTCCCAGGACCCCCAGAGCCCGGGAGAAGAGCCCAAGCCCCCTCCACCAACCCCCAGCGTCCCCCGTGTCCCATCCCAGGTCCCAGGCTTTGCCCGAAACACCGTAGCCTCCTCATCTCGGTTCATGAAAACAGATTCTCTCCCTGTGACCAAGGCCCCCGGCCTCACGCGGACAGTCTCCCAGCGGCAGCTGAGGATGAAGGGTGGCTCTGAGGATGCGGTCCCCAAGGACAGCGGCACTCTGCGGCGGGCCAACAGCTCCCGGGCCCCCAAAAGGTGCCCTGAGTCACCAGAGGGTCCCGGTGCCAACCTGGAGGCCTCTCTGAAGGGCAGGGGGACGGGGGAAAGGACCTCCTTCAGGCAGAAAGACTCCGGCCGGACCACCCTGGGGAAAATCCTCAATCCTTTATGGAAGTGATGGGTGCCTGTCCCCCTCACCTCCTGGGCTCATATGCGGACTGACTGCTGTGAAAGGCCACCACCGAAGGACTCTTCTGCATCGAGGGAATCGCCGGGGCCACCTGCTAGTGCTCCCGTCGCTGAAGGCACACTCGGGAGGCCTGTGGGCTGCCACCTGCCGTCGAGTCCCCATGCACCCCTGTCCTGGACCGGCACCTCCCGCACACCCCCCAAAGTGTGCACAGGCAGACCCTCTACGCCAAAGCAAAGACTCGAGCGTGAGAGATGGCATTCTTATGCAACAAGTAAACAAGGAATTTTGGCCAGTTTTTAGACATCAGAGGCTTATTTTTCAATATAAAAATTCAGTGTTTGAGTTGGTTCCTTTTGCAGAGTGAATGGGGGGAAAAAAGACAGAAGAAAAACTGCTTTGTATGAAGATGTTTTCATCTTCCTGTGTCCCCTGGCCCCCGGTTCCACCTGCCTGCACGCCGGCCACTGCTGGCAACTGGGCTTCGCCATGAGCCCTGGGCGTCCTGTGGTTGCACTGAGTCCTTGAGACTCTTCCTGGCTCACCTCCCCCTGCCTGACTGGGGATGAGGGTTTGCGTGTAAGCAGGAGGGAAAGTGAGACTGGTGGGCAGGGACTGGGGCTCCTGTGGCTCCGTGTGCGCACCGTGGGCAGCGGGACGGGCATTTTGGGGGCCCGTGGCAGCAGGAAGAGCCTCCCCACAGATGGGTGGCAGGCAGCCCCTGGGAGAATGCTGGGTCTTCCAGGACTTAGAAGTGCCATATTTTCATGGGAAGTCATGGGGGCTGTTCAGCAGATCACACCTCTCCCATCCCATGTTTTCGCATTTGTGTTTCTGTTGTACAACTGAGTGAAGGCTGCTATGACTTGTGTTCGCTCTGGTTACAGGTGAGGACAAACCTTTCTGTCTCCCAGTCTCTTCTCCCTCTTCTCTTTGCTCCCAGCCCTTCTTTGCTCATGTGACCTGGAGCCTGGAGTATCTCTTTCTATATCTATCTATCTCTATCTCAACAATAATATTTTTAAATGTTAATGTCTATTCTTTGGTACAGTGGTTTTGAAATCCTGAGAAAAACCAAACCAAGTTTTTAAAATTAGAATAAAAAAAATAACTGTTAGAAGAATTTAGATCAGGGAAAATTTGGAATAAAGGCCTCCGTTCAGAAGAAAGGTGGGTGCGGGGGGACACTTTTTTCTCCTCGGTTCCTACTTCACTATTTCCCTCTGAGACTACTTGGGAAATGGGGGAATTCTTGAAACTTTTTTGTTTTTAAAAAATTGCCCCCCCCCCCCATTTTTGGTCACTTATTAGTGAAACCTCATTTCAGATCCAACAGAGGTAGACGGATTTAGGCAAATAAGATGTGTTAAAGTCTCCCTCCCATACAATTTTGCCTCCCAACCAAATTAATTGGAAACTTGACTTCGATGAGTCCGCTAAATTAAAAGGGTAAACTTTATGGTAGAAGAAGTTAGGCACCTGACCACAAAACCTCTTACAGAAATAGCCCCGAGTGCGTATTTCCGGGGCTCCACAGAGATGGTTAATGGGAATCCTGAGCTTTTTCTCACCATCTCAAAAAACCTGAGAAATCATATATTTAGCCATGCAGACAACAGCGGTCAAAACATAGGGCCCATGGGTGGATGGGAAATGGATGAAAGAGGTCAAAAGTTTGTGGATAGAGAGGGGGTCAGGACTCCTGATGGGACTCTAGGGACCAGGGTTCAAGTCCCTGCCTGTTCCACCGCGGATACTACATAACTTGGGCAAGCCACTCCCTGTCCCTAAGCCTCTGCTTCCCAGTCTGCAGCAGCGGGGGCATGGCCTCCATGATGGTCTCCAGGGGTCCTTCTAGCTCCAGCAGTCCGAGTCATAAACAACCAGGGACCCAGCTCTGCCCTGGGACCAGCTTCTCAACCAACCCCCTGCATCTCTTCAGCAGAGGCCTCCCGCAAAGGCCTGCTCAAAACACCTCCAGAAGGAGTCGTTGCTTTGAAACCCACTAAGCCACTTTCCTGAGAAGTGGTGTTTTATTTTACTTAGCCCTGTGGACAACTTCTGTGTTTGCATCTGTACGAGCAGGTGATCATTCTATTACCTTTTATTGGTAGTACGCTTCGACAAAATAATTTAAGTATATAATGGAGAAATGTAAATAAGTTTCTATATGAAATTGTTTAAGATGAACAATTAAGATGTATTTAAAGGTCCATTTATATGTTGTTTTACGTAACAAGTAGTTAAATAAAGTTCCTGTTTATGGGATTGTGTTTTTTCTTGATGCACGTGCGCGTGCGTGCGTGCATGTGTGTGTGTGTTGTATGTGTGTATGAGAGAGAGAGAGAGATTCTGGCAGGAGAGGAAGGCAGGATGCAGGAGGTAGGAGAGGGTTGGAATACGAGGGTTGGAATACACGTCTTGTTCTCAAACGGCTCAAGAGCCAAAGTTAGGCTGTTGGTGTGTTTCCGTAGTAGCACAGAACCTGCATTTAACCAAGGGCCTTGCGCCAGACCTGTGGGAAAGCAGGCATGCAGCTGACAGGCAGGCCATCAGTGGAATGTTCAGCACCTTGTACATGCTCACATTATTCCACGTTTGGGGCCAAGTTTTGTGTAATCTCCATGGGGCCGGCAAGTCTGGATCTGCTGCTGTGTGTCCTCGTGTGTTTTGGCTCAGGACACTATTGGGAAATCACAGCTCACTTCTGAGCTGCCTCAGGAATGAGCAGAGAGGGAGGAAGGCGGGGTTTTATTTCAAATGCACGGTTGTTGCTTCTTTGAAAGGAAAGGCGGGGGGGGGGGGGGGGGGGGCGGGGAGGGGAGGGCGTGTGTGAGACCCACCTCATACCTTGGGGTTTCATATCAGGTGCTAGGCCTGGCTACTCTCCTGCTTTATCTGGAAATGGTTAAAGGAGTAGCCTTGGGTCAGGCACCCATGGGTGAGAGCGTAGATGACGTCTTTGTGAGTTGCTGCTGGCCCTGTGACATTTAGAACCTGGTTTTGCCTGTTAGAGCCTTTTATTTTTGAAGTGAGTCTCAAGCAGTTTTCTTTTTACCCTCTTATTTGAGGGCTGTCACAGGACGCTGTGGTGCAGTCCTCCTCCCGAAGATAGGTGTTGAGTTCAAAGGGACCACAGTTTCCTAATCGTTCGTTCCAGATTCTGAATGTTCATGTATTGTGGTGAGAGGCTCCGGAATAATTTGGTAGAACTCTCTTTTTTTTAAAAATATATTTTTATTGATTTCAGAGAGGAAGGAAGAGAGAGAGAAATATCAATGATGAGAGAGAATCATTGATTGGCTGCCCCCTGAACGTCCCACACCTGGGATCGAGCCCGCAACCCGGGCATGGGCCCCGACCAGGAATTGAACCGTGACCTCCTGGGTCATAGGTGGACACTCAACCACTGAGTTACACCAGCCGGACAGTTTGGTAGAACTCTTAAGTCAACCTTTCGAGGTGTGCAAATGACCAACTTTTGCCTCTAAGGGTGCAGAATCCCCCCATCTCCTCCCATCTGGCAATGATGACGTTTTGCAATTTCACAGAATTTTCTACTGAAACTTAAACTTTATTCTTAATTCTTTATGATACTCTTGCCTCGTGCTCCAGTCTTGCAAATAAAAGAGATTTGTTGTTGTTGTTGATATGTGTCTCCAAACACCCATAAATACCCAATTTGAGTAAGGGGCATTGCATTTGGTTCATAAGTACTTTAAACATTTGTGCCCTGAGCACAAACAGAATGGGAGACCGTGGGTCTGCAAAACTCAGCATCGATGGGCTAACAGTGCTTAGCTGGGACTGACTCTGTGGCAGGGTTGAAAACAACCCAGAGCAACCTCCCCCTGGGGCACTTTTTACCTGCAAACATCTTCCAGTAAAATGTCCTCTGGGCTCACAGGATCCCTCAGTGAAGATAAAAGCAACATGCCTGCTGTTGAAGATAATGGCTTTTCTGTCTTCCAGGCCAGAGCTCTGCAATGAGGCATTTGGCTTCCTGGTTGGTAGGTAGGAAAATTGGACCCCACTGCAAGAGAGGTCAGGATGCCAAGCAGCCCTCACAATCTTCTCATTCATGGGCCCTTGACTAAGAACCCACCAAGAGCCTGGCACAACCTGCCCGTTGGGCTGTGGTACGGAGATGGCTGAGCCTCTTAATGAGGATGCTGCTTGAGGTCCCTATGGGTGCATTCCTGCCCAACCTTTGGAATCTGGGCCTGGGCTTTGCCCCAAACTCCTCAGAGACATTCAAGGGCTGTGTCATCCACGCACTCCCTAACTCACAGGCAGATGATGTTCCCCAAGTTTGCTTAAATCAGATATGAGTTCAGAGTCACTTTCCCAGAGCAACGATGTCAGGCATTACAGGTAGGTTTCCACAACAGCCTGTTGTCCGCCCGTGGGTGGACTGTGGCACCGACGTTTCCATAGAAGTGAACCTCCCTTGTAGCCGAGCCCCTCAGGAAAACACCAGGGTGCCAGGAGCATTCCTCCCCTCCTTCAGGACTTCAGGTAGAGGCTACAGCACTGCAGCCTGAGCACCAGCAATGTCCCCTGTCCACTGCTGGATAAGAAAAGGCCTCACCACTCTGGAGGTCAGACACAGGGGCTCCCATCTCCTAGGCCACCTCCAGTGGATGCAGGCCATGTTTCTAAGAGACTTCTTGCTGTCTGTGCTTCCTCACAGAGAGCACACCCACCGGCCCAGCAGAAAGGCGTACACCCTCTGCTTTCAACTGTCCAGGAGGGAGGCGGGACTAACCACACTCCCTTGGCCTCCAGATAATCAGGGGGAAGAGGGCTGGGTTGTGTGTGTGTGTATTGGGGGGGGGGGGTAGAAGAGGGGGGCTGCCTGTGGAGCCAAGGCCATGGCCTCATGAGCCAAGGACAGCTGGGAGCTGGGTCAGTGGACCACTTCAATGGGAGCTGGACGTTCGCTGCCCGTGGGGAGCTCTCCGAGGTGCCCCCCAGACTTCTGAAAGCATGGGAGCATCTAACAGCCCCCACTTTCCCACCGTGGGATGGACTCCAGTGTGTAACGGAATCACCCACATTTCAGGTGGATGATTCCCAGCCCTAAACCAAGTCAGAATCTGGTAGGGCCCCCAAATTTGCATTTTAGGTAACTCCCCAGTGGTTCCTTTTTCACCCTGCTGTTGAGAACCAGTGGGCTGGAGCAAGGCCAGAGGCTGGGGTTCTGATGTGGGGCTGTGGGCTGTTCTCAGGCCCGAGCCCCTCTCCAAGCCTGTCAGGCCACCCAGTGTCTCCTGGACAAGCAAGGCAGAGACTGGCTCTGACCTCAGCGCCGGGTCCGGGGGAGAGCTGCCTCCTTGGACCCTGAGCAGGTGGTCTAACGTGCATCTTAAAACAGGAGTGCCTCCAGTTTATACGCTTGGCCACTCCCCTGAGCCTGCAGTTCTGGGTGATGTAGCATCCGAGCTTAAGAACAAGGGCACCGGCGGGACATAGGAAGTGACACTTCATGAGACTTGCCATGGCTGCCCTTTCGGAAGATGGCAGTTCGGTATCTAGGAAGCAATTTGCTAATAAGTGCTGAACAATGTCACACCCATCTGAGTGTCCGTGTTCAGATTTTGTCAGCAAAGCTGCTCTTAGGAGCCCTGTTCCCTGGTTTCCAGGGCCTCCACCAGCATGACTTCAGCTCGGTTCTCAGGAGCGTTGCCTAGAGGCAGCGGTTCCTTCTCCCTGTGTGTCCTGGGGCCAGGCAGGCCAGCATCTGTGCTGACCTCACCGGTTAGGAAGGGGGTGGGGCGCAGCTCTCCAGGGTGCTGACTCAGTGCGGGCCGGGAGCAGTGCGCAGGCTCACGTGCTGCATTCAATATACCGGCAGAAGAAGGGATGCTGGCAGGACCCTCCTACCCCCACCCTCACTGAGAGTGAAGTGTGTCCAGGAAGGAGGACTGGGCCCTGGTGCTTTCCAAAGCTGTCAGCGCGGATTAATCAACCTCTCACCACTTCGGGCCGCAAACTGCTCTGCATCAGACAGAGAAAGTTGCTGAGGGAATCTGGACCAGTCTTACCACTTTTAGGGACAGCCATCTTGCCGGTTTGGGCAGGTGCCATAGAGGGGTTTGAGCTGTATTTGGATTCACACGATGGTTCAGCTCTGGAAGGTACCCCGGCAGAAAGAACAGTGTCTCCATTCAGCTGTGGCTGGACGGAGACGTCAGCCTCCCTGGTCAGCTGTATTTTCCTCTTTCCCAGGGCACCAGTGGTTCCCACCGGCTGACTCATCCCAGGGAGGAGAGGGAAGAGGAGGGCTGCCTCCAGGGCAGGTTTCTTCCGCCAATGAGAGACAGACAGCAGAGTGTCCTCCCCACCCCCACAGGGCCTCCTACTCCCAAGTTCAGGTTTGACTCCAATACAATAGAAGTAAGTCCCTAGATAAGCACCTGGACAAGATGCCCAGTGCTCTCAGCTCTTTCCCAAGCCCCTGCTTTTCTCAACCAGCTCATAATGGGTTAAACTCTGACTAGCCATTTTCTCCCAAGAAACTCACAGCTTTGCAGACAGTTACTCAGCACACACCCACCATCCCAGTGGCCCAGAACTCGTCATTCCCACTTTTCAATGGAGGGGTTCATTCTGGGAGAGGCGAAAGGGAAGCGTGTGAGCTGGTGGTCTCCCGTGGCTGCCCAAAGCACCATTTTGGCCATAGTCATGGAGCCATAGCACCCAACGTGAGGCCAGCTGTTCAGTCCACATCTGTCCAGTCCTCTGCCCGGGACACCTTACAGGACGAACCTTGATGAGCTGGAGCATGATGGAGAAGAACGAGCGGGACAGCCAAGACCTGCGCACCAGGTGTGCGGATGAAGCTGCCAGGGCGATTTAAACTGTAAAAGGACAATAAAAACCTGGTGATGAGATTACTCTTACTCTGTGCTGTTCCAAACCAAATGGAAATAAATCACCAGGGACAGGAGGAGTTCACTCCAAAGCTACTTGTCTATCTCCTTGGAGGACTCTGGACCTGGGAAATGATAACTGGGTATATTCCCAGGGAGGTGTTGGAGAAATGGATGGGCTGGATGCCTGACCTCCACTGGCAGCTAGGCCACTTCCTGCTCTGCCATCTATTAGCCGTGTGATCTTGGGCAAGGTGCTTCCTACCTCTGCTGGGAATCATAGCCTTGTGTATCTTTGAGCAGTCCTGAGGGTTAGATGACTATGTTAAGACAGTGTAAGTATTTGCCATTTATCACTATTCTGGGTCAGAGCCCTACCTGGCAACTTCTCAGGGCAGTGGGTCCTCACCTGGACTCTGTCCCTATCTGGCTGTGTGACCTTGTACAAGTCACTGAACCCAGCTTTGCCTCTATTTCTGCTTCCTCTTCCAGCAGCATAAGCAAGCCTGGGCTCCATGACAACTGACAGCACGTACATGGCCAGGTTGCGTCTAATTTATTGGGTCTATAAAATGCATTTGCTCCCAAGGCCCATGATCTCACCCTCAAGGTCAAAGTCTGCAAAGGGTTCTCTCTCATCCCGACTCCTGACTTCCCTTCTCTGGGAATGTGTTTGCCCAGCGTGTCTATGAAGGGAAGGGGTGCTCTACACAGCAGACTGCTAGTTCAGGGAAAGGCCAGGGGAACACACTGTACCTGGAGTCTCCCTCAAGGTCAACAGAGGCCCGCCCAAGAAAGAGGAGATGGAGGCTCTGTCTCCACAGCCCAGTGGACTCCTTCCTGACTCCCCATGAGACCACTGACCACCTGCTTCACTGTGGTCACCTGGGGGAGGGGGGCGGGCTTCTGCTCACAGAAAACCTGTCATCCTGGCTGCAAGGAAGGCAAGACAGAAAAAGGAGGCCACCAGATGTTGAGAACAGAGAGGAGACCTCCTCATCTGGCCGGCTGGCCCTGGGCCAGTTATACATCCTTTTAAATGTCTGCTTCCTCATTCCTCCAGAGGAGGTGGGCTCCAGGCCCTCCGTGTTGCTGTCACAGCTGAGGTTCTTTGATTCTAATAGTACGGTTCTTGGGTTCTTGGTGAGAGTCTTAGGGATATTGGGGCCACGTCGTAGTTCACCCCTTCTGCTCCATTGGCTCACATCGTACATCAGTGGCCTCACCCATCTCCTCAGAAGGGGCTCAAGGAGCCTGCCCACCACTGGACTTCGGGGTTGCCCTGAAGGGTCTTTCTGAAAAACTGATGGGGGAGAGGTGGGCTTTGGAGCCAGACAGACTTGTTTCAAACCCCAGCTCTGCTAACTGGGTCACCTTGGAAAGTCACTCCTTATCTGAGTCTCAGTTTCTCATCTGTAAAGTGGGGGAAATTATGCCTACCTTTGGGGATTGTTACTAAAATGGGAGATATACCTGGGTGCATAGAAGGTGCTCAATGAATGGTAATTGGATTTGTGAGGAAAGTCTGTTCTGTGAATATTTCCTGTGACAGTTGGCTGGGGCTCTGTTTCTGATGAGCACACGTGAGAAAAATGGTGGGTAGTCAAACAGGTTTATACCTGCCTTTCATCACCATGCGATCATCAGGTGACAAGCCACACGATAAAAGAACTATGGCTTATCAGATGGCTCCAAAGGAATTTCTAAAAGAGAAATTCTAGAGTGATGTAGGCATGCCCGATCATTGCATCTCACATGTGGCTACAATGTTTGGCTGTTTCCCACAAGCCAATACATTATTAAGGTGCTGGGATTGCTCACCATTGAGGCCTCTTGGAGGGAAATACCAGGAGCTTGTCCCGGGCGCCTATATCATGGCTCAAGCCTGTGCCCTCCCAGCAAGACC
Organism: Cnephaeus nilssonii; assembly: GCF_951640355.1. Taxonomy (NCBI): domain Eukaryota; kingdom Metazoa; phylum Chordata; class Mammalia; order Chiroptera; family Vespertilionidae; genus Cnephaeus; species Cnephaeus nilssonii. The sequence continues at coordinate 51,725,032 of NC_137076.1, read as the reverse complement.
CAGGTGGCCCAGCAGACAGCTGCAGCCTGTGGCACGAGGCCCACAGATGTCAGGTGGCTCAGGGCAAGCTGGCCTAGCAGCCGGGTCTCTGCTGGCCCTGGGAGACCCCGAGACTATGCAAGTCACTTAGGTTTCCTTGTACGCCAGCAGCCCCAGGACGGGAATACTGCCTGTCACCTGCCTGTCCCACTAGAAAGCAGTGGGGTCAAGGGAACTCATATTTTAAAAGGGTTTTTATCAACTATGGACCCTGTAGCTTGTGGGGTTGAAACAGGGGGGACACGACTCATCTGTGCTGTCAGAAGTCAGCACAGTGGTGACCCTTGGAGGGAGGTCAGTGACCTGAAAAGGTTTCTGGGGTCTGGGAATGTTCTGCCATTTGCTCAGGGTATTGATTGCGTGGGTAGATGGAATCCTTACGGTACATGCAGTTTGCCCTGCGCATGTGTGTTGTCCTGTACTACTAAAAGCTGGCCACTCGGGATATAAGGGGCACTAGTGAAGCAAGTCCATCTCGAAGGCTGCTCCTACGAGAGGCTCACACTTATTGTTCATCCCTGTCTCTCAGCATTACTGCCATAAACCTCCACCAACCGCCCACATTAACACCCTGTTCAATTTTCTTGTCAGTAGTTTTATGGGTCTGTGGGATCCATCAAAACTGTTGACATCAACACATTGTACCCACACTGTGCAGGGGCTTGTGAACACGCCACGGGCAGAGCGAATGCTGAACGGGCTGTGGGAAAGACGGGTCCTTTTCAAAAAAGCTCCTCCTGTCCTTCCTCCAAACGGGATTCGCTCCCATTAAAGCCGTGTCCAGGCCTGGCACTTACCTACCCACGTCAGTCGATGAGCTCATCTGAGCTTCGAGGCTGTTGTCCTGGAAAGAGAAAAAACACTGAACAACAAAGAAAGTAGTACCTGAGCTTCCCGGCTCGTGTTGAGGTTTTCACCTTGAACTCTATGAAGGGAAGGCCAGTTGACGTCAGTGCATTGTTTCAGACTGGGCGCCCATGTGCTAACATAGACATGGCCAAGCCCTTTAAACAAACACTGGGAAGTGGTTGGGTTGAGCAGTCAGAAAATAGAACCAGGTAGAGAGTGGATAATAGAGTGCCAGCTGGGGGCTAGACCCTGCATCTTGCCACCAAGGAGCTGTGCAACGGGAGCCATTTACATGCCCTCTCGGGGCCTTGGGCTTCTCAACCGTAAAGTGGGGAGTTGGGTTGGAATAACCCCAGTGGCCCCTGAAAAAACGGAATGAAATCACCGTGCCCATGTGATGCATCCTCAGTCAGGGTTTTTACTGGTGGGTTGGTTTTTACTGTCTTGTCTGTGTTGGACCATAGGAGCAGAGAAGAAAGCTGACGATGCCCAGTTCTTGTCACAGCATTATCATTAGTCTGTGCAAAGCCCCTTCAGGTCGGATATTATTTTATTCCCTCCCCCCCATCTCTAATCTCCATTTCTACTCCCCCTGTCCTCAGTAGGCACCCACCATAACGTATTTGATAACTATTCTAGATATGTGTGTGTCTACATGTAAATATGTCCTTTTAAAATATGTAGCCTTGTTTTAGAGTGTACTTTTTAATTTACATAAATGACCGCATTCTATGAATCCCATTCGGTTTCTTCACTCTATACTGTGTCTTATGATCCTCTCATGTTTCTCGGTGTGCATCTAGCTTATTAATTCCTACTGATGCACAGCATTCCTTAGTATGTGGCTACCACAGTGTTCACAACCATTCCCCTATTGATGGACACCTAGGCTAGTCATACATGTCACACACATGGCACCACAGTGAACATTCCCACACACATCGCCTTAAGCACCACAGAGAGAGTTTCTCCGGAAGTGCCACCACAGCCAATGTAGGTATAGTCACTGTCGTCACCAGGTACAGCCAGATTGCAAGGGGGCGGGGATGGGGGCGGCAGCTGGGAAGGCGGGGCCTGGAGAAGGGCCTGCTGAACAAGAACGCTGTTTGGCTGGGTTGTCTGGCGCCGGCTGTAGACTCTTTTCTCTGGGGAAGGCACATCTTTCATTGATTAGCTCAGATTCTGAGAGACACGTATCCCCTTCCGTTGCAGGCCACGCAATGGTTTCTAATTAAATGTGACTTGATTTACTATCTGATACCTTCTCTCCTCCTAGCGTGCAAGTTCTCCAGGGGCAGGCCCGGTACATCCCTCCCTCATCGTTGTATTATGCTGCAGGCCTAAGACAGAGCTAATCCAGTGGGTGCCCGGCAAACAGCCATTGGAGTTACCGATCAGCGAGTGAGCTTGGGCTGAGAGGAACAGGAACAAAGCCTCAGCAGGGCCAGGACTAAGGTGAAGAAGGGAAGGTGCCGGGGGCCCAGCACTTAAGGAGGCCTCGCTCTCAGGGGCTGCCCTGCACAGCACAACCTGCGATCAGAGTCCCTGGCCTTATCCTAGACCCTGCTCTCATCTCAGGAACATCCGCCTTAGAAAGCTTTTGACCTCGAGTTTAGCATCTAACCTAGCACCTCCCTCCGTTCTTTCCTCCCTCCCTTTCCCTTTCCCTGAGCAGCGTCATGTGCCGGACCTTGTGTTAGGACCTGGCCCCGAGAAACTCTTACAGCCCCTGTCCGGTAGGGGAGGCGGACATGAAAATGACCACTGTAGTTCACAGAGAGGAGTTTAAAGAATGAAAGAGGAGGAAGCTGTCACCCAGGACGCTGGAGGCAGAAAAGCGTGGGTGATTAACCCCGGCAGCATGGAGGAGGTGATGGCTAAGATTGAATTTTGTCAAGAAAGCAATGGGTGAAGGGCGTTTGAGCAGGGCGCCCTGTGCAAAGGCCTGAGTCAGAACAACACAGCGTGGTCAGCGAGTGTGTTCCTGGAGTGTGAGGTCCGAGGCTGGGCGGAGGTAATGTGTCTGGGGAGCAGGGAGGTGAGGCTGCAGGGGAGACCGAAGGGGTACAAGTGGCGTACAGCTCAGAGGGGCCACATGGGCTGGGGCAGCAACTTATTAAAGACCTGCCAGCAGGGCAGGAGCAGCCTGCCTGCACAGGATGGCGCATGCGTGCCAATGGGTGTAGAGTCATGGCTCTGGGTACCCAGAGAACAACTGAGACTCTGGAAACCAGCAGGTGGGTCTCACTGGGGTCAGTGGAAAGGGGGCCAGACAGACACCTGTCCTATAAAATAGGGGCCCCCAGCTTCGGAAAGCAAACAACCATAGGCAAAGGTGTTTTCCAGAAGCGAGAAAGACCACTGGGCCAGAAGATGAAGGACGTGGACTGGAAGACGAGGGGCCTGCCCCTGCCCCACTTAGACCCTGGGAAAGGCTGTCCCCATCCTCAGGCGGGCGGTGACGCGGGCACAGCCCTGGGCAGGGCGCCTTCGCTTTGCACCTGTGCTCGAAGGCCACGATGGGGAACCTTTCCCTTCCTTGCTCCTGAAACTAAAACCTAAAAAGCAGCCTTTGAGTTCGTAGGGCCATCCTGACCACGCCACACGGAGGAAGCCTCCTTCCCTGAGGGAGAAATAATTATCTTTCTGCTTACTTCAACGCCGGCTCTGCCCAGGAGAAACTTTCATTTCCTCTCCACCCATTTACCGAACTGGACTTTCAGGCTTGGCTGCTCTCTGAGAAAGTGTTTGGGGGTTACCATCGCCTTCAGGTCTTTATTCTCCTCCTCCCAGCCTCTCCCCCACCCCACAGCAGGCCAGTGGGTTTGTTCCTTTTGAATCTCTTCTTTGTCCCCTGACCTCAGATCCTGTGCCAGGTGACCAAGTTGAAAACCTCTGCTGTCCAACTTCCCCCCAGCTCTCCAGCTGCCGGGAACAGCCACAGCCAATGCCTGGCCAGGCCCCCCAAAGGCTGTCAGCACAGCCCTGTCCCAGCAGGAAGACCCGCGGCTGTATCCAGCTTCCTGGCAGAAATGAGCTCCCGGTGCTTAGACATGGTGCTGAAAGTTGGCCGCTGATGTCATTTCAATGTTGGGGACACTCACACCCGCTTGCAGCCCTCCAGCACCTGTACGTCCGCCTCAAAGGAAGTCCCAGCTTTCTCAGTCTCAGCGAAATAAGACCTGGGGACAGGTTCCAGCCCAGCTTGGTTAGAGCCGTGGTCGGCAAACTGTGGCTCGCGAGCCACATGCGGCTCTTTGGCCCCTTGAGTGTGGCTCTTCCACAAAATACCACGGCCTGGGCAAGTCTATTTTGAAGAAGTGGCGTTAGAAGAAGTTTAAGTTTAAAAAATTTGGCTCTCAAAAGAAATTTCAATCGTTGTACTGTTGATATTTGGCTCTGTTGACTAGTGAGTTTGCCGACCACTGGGTTAGAGTACACACAGCTATGCTGTCCTTCTAGGGCAGTGATGGCGAACCTCTGACACGCGTGTCAGTGCCATTTCTGATGACACGCGGCCTCTGAGGCGGCCGCATGCCGAGGATGAAACATTTATATTATTTAAACTATAAATATCGCGAAATAATGTTTTTTCCTCAAAGGGACACACTACCCGAGTTATGCTCAGTTTTTTGGCGAAGTTTGAAACACCAAGCTCAAAAGGTTGCCCATCACTGTTCTAGGGAGATGTCAAATCACCAGGGAGCTCACTCTTTAAATTAAAAAATAAATGCATTCAGCTATGTTTTTTAAAAGAAAGTAGTTCAACCTGTGACAGCTGTGCTGGTCCCACCACTTTCCTCACCTTCTCCTCCCTCCCACTTCCTCCCCTACCTGGGCTGTAGGGAGACCTCAGGAAGTGGCAGTGGGGTGCAAGTCCTAGCAAAGTTCCCTGGGCATTTGGTGCAGCCCAAGGTTTGGAAAGTGCTGCCATTTCATGTTTTTAGTGCGATGTTTACACTAGGCGAGCCCTGGGTCATTTTGATGTTAAATCTCAGCCGGTGTCTCCAGGCCTGGGAAAGTGGGTAGAAAAATAGGAGGCGGTTGCCTGGGGTTGGAGGGGCAATTTGTGTCCATGGAACCCAGCGAGCTATTTGACCCCATTGGTCAATGAAATCTTTGACCTCGTTCCTCAGGGGTCTAAACATTTAAAGCCTAGGCTTTCCTCGGTGTCTTTGAATTCAACTATTTTGCTCTGGTTTGGCCAGGTTTTTCTCGTTCTGCCTACAGCCCAGGTAGAAGAGAACGAGAGAGGGAGGAGGTGACAGACAGCCTAGCTATTTTGGATTCTCAGGGAGAATATGCTTATTTTTCATTATTCATAGGAGTTATTTAAACACGTGTGCTATATAAACATATACAGTACAAAGTCAGAGTTGCCCTCCCTGATTACCAACCCCTAAGCCACTCCCCTCCTTGGAGCCCCCACCGTTCACAGCGCCCATGGGAACACGTGTGTTTCGGGCCCTTTCCCCCCGCACATGCACGCAGACTGAGCAGGTGTGCATCGTGCACGGGGTCCTGCTCCGCAGGCTGTCCCGCCTCCCCTCTGCCCTCCCGGCACTGCCCCGTGCACACTCAGCCAGGGCTTGCTGCCGGTTCCGAGCTCCACCAGGTGAGTCATCCAGGAGCTCTTCCTGCCTTGCGGTGGGTGAGGTCACCTGGCTGGTGCCAAAGCAGGAGCCACGGGAGTGATTCACAGCCCTGTTCTCCTGCCTGGTCCAGTGTGCGACCAGCCCAGTCCGCTTCGGTGAAGGGTCTAGTAAGGATAAGCCATTTTTTCCACCATTGAGGTTTCACCTTAAACGCTACTAAAGGCAGATCAGAGGCATGGAAAGGGCCCTGTGCTCCGGGCCCATCAGTCCATCCACAACTGTTCATTGAGGTCCCACGGCACATCACTGTTCAGGCACAGGGGTGAGGTAGAAACAAGAGAAACAAAGCCCCAAGGAGCTCACGAGCTGGTGGGTGTGCGGGTGGAGGAGAGACAGGAGACAGTCATGGAAATATGGAGGTATTTTAGACACTAGTCCCTGCCATACAGAAAATACCAGAGGGAGACCCGACGGGGCCTTGACAGGTGACAGTCAGAGGGCTTGGGGCAGCTCCGGTCCAGCCAGGAGCCTCTGTGTGACATGGGACAAGGCATGGACTTCACTCTCCTCCATCGCCCAGGGACGGCAGGACGGGTCAGCCCCTGCCTCCCTCTAGCCATGCAGAAAGCACACAGAAGGGTCAAGATGATGTTCTGTGACTAGTCCCCGAGTCCCTTTCCTGTGGCTGCAGCCTCTAGGAGGGAAGGTCTTTGATAAAAATCCCTCATCAAACAATGACCAAATTTCTAGAGAACACGGAATAGCAGGAAGAGGAACCCAGCCCCGAAACCAATGTGTTCTGTACCAGTTCAACGCGGCTCTGGGCCCTCTGGGCCTTTGCTGAGCGCCCAGGGGGGGTGGAAGAGCACTGGGTTCACACAGCCATAAACCACGGGCAGGGCAGCCGGAGCCACGTGGGGAGGGCGGCCCTTGGGAGCTGGAGGCCCCAGTGGGCCAGAGATCACTCCCTCTGGCTGAGGAGGCTCCCAGTCCCCTTGTCACATCCCAGCTCCACCAAGTAAGTCCCCCTGGGCGCGGCTCCATGGCAAACTGGTTTGCTGAGTGCTCGCAGGACCAGCCCAGAAGGGGACCTGAGTTCAGGCACCAAGAAAAGCCTGCTCTGCAGAGAGGACCAGGTTGGCCCTTGAGAACCAGGAGTGGGAGGAAGGAGTGGGAGGCAGGAGTGGAGAGGATCTCTCCCCTTCCCTCCCTCAAAGTGGAGTGACTCATACCTTTTTTTTTTTTTTTAATTTACAGGTTCACGTGTCACTTAGAAAGTGTGCACAGTGCCTGGGGGTCTGGGACCTGGGCTTTTTGGACTCCAACAGGGGTAGGATTTCCACCTTCGTTCCATGCCCAGGTTTTCCCATCTCAGCCAGACAGGAAGGACACACCTGGGAAGACAGGCTCGGTGGTGCCTTTGCTTTAGGGGAATGCGGGAGGGCTCCCCGGAAATCTCTCCGGTCTGACTCATGCTCATTCATAGTGCAGCAGGCTTAGGAACCGTGAATGGCACACAGTGCAAGAAAGTGAGTCGGTCAAACAGACTCATATGTCACTGCTCCCGTGACACACAAGTTCACGCGAGAGAGGCTTCTAACTTTGCGGGAGCCGGAATGGCCAGAACCAGAGGCCGCTTGGGAGGGGGCTGACACAAACGAAGGGGTCGAAAGTGCCAGATGGCACCACCTTCAGGCTCTGAACTTCGGGCGTGCCGTTGGAGGAACATTCCGGATCAGAGATATCTACCCACAAAGAGCAGGGCTCTGGCTCAGCCGCCGTGGGTGACACTTCCCGTTCTGTGTTATTCTAAGGAGTGGCAGATGGGGAATGGGGGAAAGGGAAAGCAGTGACCTCCAAACCGCTGAAATGTTCCCGCCAGGCCAGGAATCTTGGGAATTTGTCTGACCCAATGGCAGAGCTGCAAATGCTCAGCCAAACCTTCCCAGCCGCCAGGTATGCACGCGGGCCTGCATTTCTTTGTCTCTGCTTTTCGGCCAGAGCCATTGGCAAATCCCATGGCGGGGAGAGTGGATGAGCGGTACCAACAGATGCGATTTTACTCGCAGAGCTCGACTGAGGTTTCTGGAGACGGGCAAGAGGGTCAGGCCTCCTCACACCGGCCTCCTTCCTGCCATCCCTGCAGGCTTTTCCTAGTTTCTGTGGGAGGATGAATGGCGGGTGCTGTTCAGGGCTGTAGTCCCAGGGACATACCTCAACTGTCTGTAGACTCACCCTGTGACCAGAGGCAGGAGGGATCTCAAAGGGGTGGGTGGTGGGCCCTGGGATGCCAGGGCTAAGTCACACGTGATGAAAAGCTGGAAAATTCAGTTCTCTCCTGATTCTGCCCTCAACCTCTGCCCATGCACCCCAGTCTTATCTTCGTGCTACTCGCAGCGAGTTTGGCAAAACCTTTTCCTAAAGCTGGGGAGGGAGAGATACCTGCAGGAGGATGAGTGATTGGGGCAGGAAGTACCATTCCTTTCCATCATTAACTACTCTCACCTCTACCAGCCCAGTCTCCAGGCAAACCAGCCGCCCTGGTCTGGGACTGGCCAACTGCTTCCCTACCTCCCCAGTTGCTTAGAGGTCACTGTCACCCTTTGGGACCCATTTCAAGGTTCATTTGCTCTTTGGTGCTGCCCCTCCCAGCGGCAGAACACACACCTCCATGCTCGCTGTTACTCAGAGATTAGACAAACCCTTTCTAGGTCCCTTGTGCCTCTGTTTGTCCCCGGTACTTAGGTCAATGGGCACTCAGTGCCTGCTGACAGTGTGCAGGAATGTGCTCACCTGTGAAAACAAGGGTCACAGGGGAAGGAGTCCTGGCTGAGAGCCAGATCCCGCAGAGTCGCTTTCTGGTGGCGTGACCCTGGAGAGTCAATGAACTTTCCAGAGCCTCACCTGTTAGGCAGAGAGACGCCCATCTCAGGGTTATGATGAAAGTTAAGTGAAATCGTGTTAAGTACAATAATAAAGCACTATGATTGAACGCTGACCACATGACAGGCACTCTTTCCCGAAGAATCAAATACCACATAAAAGAATGGATCTCAAGAAACACACTTAAATGGAAGTCCCCTGGCAGGTAAAAAGAACCATGTTCACTCATAGAGTTAAAGGCCTGGGGACTGGAGGCCAAAGCTGACCCAGGAGACCAATGGGAACTAATGGCTGGTGAGGGTTTGTAGTGACATGTTTTAGGGACAATAGCAAGCCAACCAGAGGCTGCCTTTTTCTTCTCTCAATAGTCCGAGGAAGCACTTTCTTGGCATTACAGAAATGACGAGAGACTTCTCCATTTTACAACTAAAGGAAACCAAACAACACTAAAGAAATATTTCCTGGATTTCTAGAAAGGACTGGAGATGTGTTCGTTCTGCAGCTATAGGAGGTTGAGATATTCTTGGGAAACTTTGGCCTGAGACCCTGAACCATCTAGCAATGCCCTCAGCCTTTGCTGGTGGCAAATATGTTCCAAACTCCCCTGAAAATCTCTGTGTCTGTCAAGCGTTGATACCTTCACAAGGAGGCTAAGAAAAATACCACTTTGTTGGGGTTCTAAGGCTTTTATTCGACTTTCAAAGGCTCACGGGGATTTCTTATGGGCCTTGACTTGGTTTATTTTCCAGGGTGAGCCCTTCCAGCTGTGCTCAGAGGGAAGCTCAGCGTCATGCTTCTGAGAAGGTCACGGCCAGCTGTCTCAGCCCGATCCTCCTGGGGAGGAGGGATATGAGATGAGGAGTTGCAATCCTAAGAGAGCTGGAGCCGTGTTCCTGGGAGATTTGTCGATCTCGAGGTTTAAATGCATTTGTAAAAGCTTAGTATGATCTTTTCCCACCCTTCCCGTTTGAAGAGCCAGGTCTTTCCTGTGGGCCTCCAGAGGCGATGGGACTGGGGACTTGTCAGGACCACCTCCGCCACCACCCCAGTTCTCTGGGGGTGGAGGGGAGCGGCAGAGGCAGATTCTCGGGCTTGACTTTCCAACTGTCTAATGACTTGCCACCACCCCCCCAAACCCACACACCCTTTCTATTTCTTATTTTTCAGAATGGGCTCTGGAGTTTGCAGACTTGGGGTTTCATTCAGATTCGCACCTGCTTGCTGCTCATTGTCCTCATTTCCTGACCTCTGCGGGACTGTTGGAGGAGCAGGTGAGATAATGTGTGCTTTGGGGTGGTGGGGGGAGGGGAGGCAGCCGTCCCCAGGAGCTCTCTGAAATGGAGAGGGAGTCAGAGTAAGTCGTGGGAGGTGAATCCAGTGTGAGAGCTAGGTGTCCCTCAGAGCCTAGGGGAGCCCACAGAAAACCCCAAATCTGGAGGGGCCCTGAAGAAGCTTTAGGATGACCCAGGACTGAGGAGGTTCCTGGGTTGTGTAACTTTTGATGCTCAAAACAGGACAGTCCCCAGCAAACTGGACCAGTTGGTCACCCTCACAGCTTTCATCTTGCTGGAGGCACCAGAGGACTTGCCCTAAGCAGGGTCAGTCACTCCCTAAGATAAGGAAACATGGTTCCTTCGGGCATTTAAAAGAGCAAATGTGAGCCCACTGCCATCAGGGCCCTAAAAGGCTGGTGGCCCTCTCAAGGGGCTGCTTTGGGAGAGATGAGTGAGGTGGCCTGCTCTGGACACTTCTTTTCTTTCTTTCCCCCGCCCCGCCCCCTTTCAATCAAATGGTCACCTTGGAGAGAGATCCCTCACGTAGCTAAACTTATAGTCATGATTGAGTGTATTGATGCAAACTCTTCACACCTCTTTGGGCAGCTGTTTCCTGGTGAAGGTAAAGAATAGAACTGCTTTGACCCCCCACGGTGAGAATTAGGGGACCCCACATAGCTTCCTCTGTGGTCAGCACACACAGGTGGAACAGAACTCTTCTGAGCAGAACCCCATGGAAGCCCTGTTTGTCCTGCCCTTTTCCTGCCATGAACATGATTTGTCTACAACCAGATGTTCAGCTCCTGGACCTGGGGTTGGGCAAGCCTGAAGCCAGGGACTGAGGCGGCTGCCCTCCCATCCACTCTCTCACCTGTCCTCTCCTTTGCCTCTTTAAGTCCTAATAAATCATTCCTCTCTCGCTGGCTCTTCACCCTGCTTTCATTTCTTTCTTTTTCCCCTTCCTGCATCCCTCCATCACTATATCCTGAAGATAAAGGAAGGTCTTGGCAGGTTCCTTCACCCAAACTTACCTCCCAGCCTCAGAAAAAGTGTTTTTTTTTTTCTATTACAGTTGACATACAATATTATATTAGCACCAGGTGTACAACATAGTGATTAGACATTTGTGTGCCTTACCAAGTAGTCACCGCAATACATATAGTAACCAACTGACACTGTCCATAGTCATGATATTCTTGACTCTGTTCCCGAGGAGAGATTCTTAAATGTTTAAGGGAAAGGCAGCTTTTTATGTGTTAACTTTTATTCCTTCTCACGGGGCTGTGAGTCTTCCTTGTGCCCCACTGTCTCCCGGAACCAGGCATGTGTTCAAAGAGTACACAAATAAAAGAGAAGAGTGCTTTCACAGGGTGGGTGTGATGACAGGTGAGGGGGAGAGGGGAGGAGAGGAGATGATCAGACTTTTCATTTATTTCTAAGTCTCTTCTTAAGAGTGGTGAATTTGCTCGGACCCTTTGGTCATGTGGAACGTAGCCTTAGGTCACTGTCCCGGTCTCCTGGAGAGATGGGAGTTGCAAGGCGGCCCTGCCTGGCCTCCTGCTCCTGAGAAAGTCCCATTAATACAGGGAATGGGATCAGAGAAACGAGGAGCAAGAAAGAGGTGTAAATTTAGATGAACTTTCTCTATCACTCCATCTAGCCAATATCTGTGCTTTGTCTGTCCAGCCTCAGGAAAAGCCACTTTCTACTGTAGAATCCTGAGGAGGAAAAGGGAAAGGAACTAATTTTATTGAGCATCTACTGTGTGCCAAGCACTTCACATAAATTGTCTTGCTGACTCATAAAAATCTAGTTGGATATTATCCTTTTTGGACAGAATGAAGTTTTCAATAACTCACCTAAACTTACCCCCGTGAGAAGTAGGGACTAAACGACCCTCTGATCCTTAAGCCTGTGACCTTCTTTCCATAATATTAGCCTACAGTGGTTGCTAGTATAAAGAAGATAAAAGAGAGTAGAAGGATCTTTTAAAATTAGAACCAGTTTTGTAAACATTATGGATTTGTACTGGGCCCTGGGCTCATCGCTGGTGTGTGCAGTTTAGGAGTTTTCCCTCTGGACATTTTGAATCCCAGCGATCCCTCACGTAGCTAAACTTATAGTCCATGATTGAATGTATTGATGCAAACTCTTCATACTTATTTATAATATCCTCAGCCTCTATTATATCTTGGGCTAATAAATTCTGTGTCTAGCGCCTACTCTAAAAACAGTCATCTCTTTTATTTGTCCTATAACTGCTTTTTAGGTTTCAAGGACATGTTTGTTCATTCAAGTATTCTAAACTGTTCTCCTCTGAGATGTCCATGATCCTTTAAATTTCAAGCTTTTAGACTTTCATCTTCCAAACCAGAGGTTCCCTCCTTGTCTGGCCTAGCTGATTCTCTGGGATCATCTAGATGCCACCCGTCTACTGTCCTTCAATGTGACTTTTTGTGTCCGTGACATTTAATAAGATGTTCATGTCAACTTTGGTGATTTGTTGAGGGCCCGCTGGGCATACAATTTGAATAAAAAGCTTTCCATTCCTCCTCCGTTCCTTGGGATAATCAGCATGGAGATCGCCGATGGGCCATTCTTCCCCAAGAAAGCCTTGAACCCTTCCCCAGAGTGCGTGGGCAGAGGAAGGGAGGCTGTGCTGAGATGCTCAGCCTGGGTCACTGCTCAGTGACTTCCATACGTCAGTCCCATCAGTCATGTCAAATTCACCCCCCAGACAAATGGCACATTTGTACATGCCTCAGAGCTTCAGTTCCCCTTGAATACTGGGAACTGTGATTGCCCAGAGGCTGCTGATTATCAAGAGAGAATTGATCTTTCTCCCCTCAACGTGGAGGGCAGGTCCTCCTGCCAACACCCAGTGATGGGATGAGAGACAAGCCCGAGAAGAATGATTCTGTTTCTCCTCTGGGCTGGGCCTTGGGCTGCCTTCATGGAGCCCCAGAAGCCTCAATCTGTTCCCAGCAGGGGTGCGAAGTGGGAGGGAGGCAGATTCTCCAGTGACACTGAGTTTGGGGAAGGTCAAAGGTAGGAGCTGATTTTTCCTGGGAGTGTCTGTTCTGGTTCCCTGAGCTATGTCATCCTTGTCCTTTCTAGAATGAACAAGGCCGGATTTAATGTGGGGAAACCTGGTGGTGAGGGGTGAACTGTGCACACCCTCCCCAATGCACACATGGAAGTCCTAACCCTCCACACTTCAGAATGTGACGTTATTTGGAAATAGGGTTGTTGCAGAGGTAATTAAGGTGAAGTCATACTGGAGTAAAGTGGACCCCTAATCCAGTATTACTGGTGTCCTTATAAGAAGGGGAAGTTTGGACCCAGACACACATGGGGAGAGGCCATGAGAAGATAAAGGCAGAGAGGGGAGTGATGCTTCTACAAACCAAGGAGCACCGAAGATTGCCAGCAAACACCAGTTGCTAGGGTAGAGGCCTGGACCAGATCCTTCCTCAGGCCTCAGAAGGAGCCAACCCCTGACACTGCTCTCTGACTTCTGGCCTCCAGAACAGTGAGACAATCCATTTTTGCTGGTTAAGCCACCCAGTTGGTGGTACTTGGAAGAAAAGAATGCACCTGGGTTAGACCATTTTCTTGACTTCAGATCTTCTCGGAGCCTTTAATGTAAATTAAATTTACAAATTAAATGTATCAAATTAAATTTCTGAATTTGACCTTAGGACACATTTTGTGTTCTTCCATTGGGCATCTGGGGACAGTGTTTATAGAAACACACTCTGGGAAACAGTCCTTGTTATGAGTCTGGTCTAGATTCATCAACCCTACTACATTAGAAAAAGAAGGTATTGTTTCAATACCACCACCTGAGATTTAGGTCCTGGGTCTTGGCAACCAAATCCCTGACTTGCTCTGTGGCTGCATTTCCATCCGTGTGCAGCCAGATGAGGCGGTCTGCGTGGAGCCTGGCCCGGGGGCCTGACGTGCTCCAGGTGCTCTTCAGGGGTCAGGGGGCCCCTCCAGTGCTGTTTTCAGGCACCGTAAGTGATGCTGGGGCGTAGGGAATGGTGGAGCTGGCGTCCTGGAACACAGGCACGGGGTGGGGTGAGGTGGAGCGGAGGCCGGGAGAAGCAGCCCCTGCAGTCTGGCTTAACTCCAATAACAGCAGCGTGAGCCAGACCCCTTTCAGGGAGGCCTCAAGGACAGCCTGAGACAGGAGTTTTCAGAAGCTGGAGTCCCAGGGTCCTGAGGGAGGTCAGCCTCCATCACCGCCCCCCCCCCCCCGCCCCCTGCATCCCAGCCACCCGAACTGCTCCCTTTTCATCCAGGGGTCCCCATTATCTACACTGCCCACAGCTTCCAGACAGAGACCTTGGCCAGTGGGAGCTAGAGGAAGGGGCCGGGGCAGGCGCCATGGAAAATGGTGGCTGAAAATAACACACACACACACACACAGCCAGGGAGTGTCACTTCCTAATTCCTACCTCAGGATGGGTCTGGCAGATAAATGGGAGGAGCAGGACATGGGAGGGCAGAGGGGTGAGGGACTCTAATTGTTGTGCTGCAGATACCCCGCCTCCAAAAGCACCCAACTCTACTCCCTGAGTTCACCTCACAGTCCTGAAACCGATTTATAACAGTGCACACCCAGCAGAGGAGGAGAGGGTGGGTGGCAGCATTTGGCAGCCACTATAGCAATGAGATAAGTGTAGAACTCAGGTTAACAACCAATCCTCTCCCCCCCCCCCCCCCCCCCCGCCGCAAAAGCCCCTGAGAGGTGTCAGGGGCTTTTGGACCTTAACCAGAGCTCTGAATCTGTGTCATTTAGAAGGAACTGGGAGATGGGTAGCCATGTCCTCCCTTTCTACTTTTCCTCACCATCTCTCACTTCCCAAGGAGCCAAATGAACAACCTAAGAGAGAGGATCTGAAAGACAAACGCTGTATGTTTTCGGGACCTTTTACCCACTTTATTTCATTTAAGCCTTAAGGCAGACCCGTGTGGTTGCTAGATAAACATTAACCCTATTCTACAGATGGGCACATTACCCAGCTGAAGTGTCAGAACCTGGTTTTGAACCCAGGTATCCTGGCTGCTTGTGGCCCCTTCCACCCTGGAGCGTTACAACAGCAGTGGAAGTGGTTCATCTCACTTCCTGAAAACACTGAGTTGCTAGGACACCTGTCTAGGAAAGGGGCTTATTTGCATGCAAACAAATGGGAATTGAGTCCCCATGAGAGGCAAATATGAAGACGCCTTTCTGAATAGCTTTGACTTGCAGGAGAGACTCTACTGCTTGTATCCAGTTCTGCTTGGTTGAAGGTGGTGATCAGGGTCGGGGCGGGGATGTGCCCAGGTCTGGCAGGCTGCAGCTGGCCATGCCCCATGTTCGTGAGACCACTTTCCTCTCTTTCGCTCTTGTTCCTATGGGAATCCTTGTGGCGAAGGCAAGCACATTCTGGAAGATGCATTAACTGGAGTTGTCCGGAGATGCTGAGGGATTCTGGGGAACCGGCTTTGTTATAATCAATTCAGTTCACCAGACAACCAGGTTGATCAGATCTTTCCACTCAGCCTTGGAGCTCGGTGTGGCACAAAATAGAATTATTATTTTGATTTTTGTTTTAGCTGTTAAATATTGGAAAACAGTCTTTGAAAAAGCCATGCATACATTGAAAAACATCCTTAGCTCACAAGTCATACAAAGTTATATAGCAAGCTGCATAGGGCTCACCAACTATACTTGGCCAAGCCCTGAGCTAGGTGGTTCCGGCTTCTCCAGATTCACCGTCTCCCAGCACAGTGACTACATAAAACTGAAACCAAGGCGAAGTTGGTTTCTCTATGTAACTTTCTCTATATCCATCTACGTGAGTGAGCCTGTGGGAACCCCTGAATGCTGGAAATCTGTGTTCGGGCGGCTGCAGGTGTAGGTGGAGTCAGCCTGCAGAATTGCCTTGGAATCGGGGCTCACTGAAAGCAGGTCACAGGCTCCCCAGGCCCAGGAATCCCTCAGCCACAGGCCCTCGCCTGGTGAAGATCCTGTCCTGGTTCTCTCTATACTTACGCAGGAAGGGCTTGTCGAGGGCCAGCATTTAGACCCCTTACTTTCATCGTCACGGTATTCTGAGAGTTCATATAAAAACAGTTGAGTGCATGGGCTCTGGACTGCCTGGATGTGAAACCCAACTGTATCCCTGGGTGTGATTTTGGCTGAGAGTCATCCTCTCTGTGCCACATTTCCTTAACTGTATTGATGCGGGATAACTGAGTCAGTGTGTAGAAGGAATTTACAATGTGCTCACTATATGTTCTGCTTCTCTCCTCTCTCTCACCTGAATCCACCCATCCAATGTTTCTGAAGTGCCAGGCTCTGTGCTGGGAGGGGGATGTAAAGCCAGGGTGACTCAGTCCTGGTCCTAGAGTCCTTCGGTCTAGTCAAGGTTAGAGTTGTTTCCGTTAGCTACTACTACGTAGCAACACACCCCAAAACTTAGTAACTGAAAACAATAAGAAGCATCCATTTGCGTATAGTTCTGCCATTTGAGCAGGTTCAGTGTAGACGGCTCATCTCTGCTCCCCATAGTCTTGGCTGGATGGCTCTGTCAGAGCTGGAGGCTACAGGATAGCTTCACTCACATGTCTGGCACCTCAGCTGGGGCAGCTGGAACAGCCAGGGGCAGGCTGAGCTGACCCTCTCTCCTCCATCTCCTCTCTCCTTACATGGCCTCTCTCTAGCAGGACAGTTGGCTTTGTTTACATGGCAGCACGCTTCCATTAAGGCAAAAAAATACAGGAGCAGGAAGGCTCTTCATGCCCAGGCTCAGAAATCATATTGTGTGACCACATTCTATTGCCAAAGCAAGTCACAGGGCCAGCCCAGATTTAAGGGGAGGTAAAGGAGTCTCTGTGTCTTAATGGCGGGGAGCGTGCACAGGAGTGGAGGAACTGGGGAGGGTCATCTTTGCAGGCAATCTACCACGAGGATGAAGACAGATCATGTGGACAGCTTGAGGCAGGTGCCCAGTGTGGCTCCTTCATCCTTCACTACCAGAACCCAGAACAATGTTTTTGAAGATGCTCAAGAAATATTTATTCCTCTGCTGGTTGGAAAAGTTAGTTCTCTTAATTTTGAAATTTATCATTTAAAAGCTTTGTTCATCTTGCTGTAAAAACACTAAGGTAATGCTAATGAAAAATGAAGTTTTAATCATTCACCCTACCATAACTAAAAAAATTTTGCATATTACTTTCTATTTGTATGCAATCCCCTTTTCTCATGATAAAAAATTATATAACATTATAGGAATGAGAAATAGAGAAAGCTTTTATATAGTCTGTTCACATATTTAATTTTCTGTATTAGCTATTTTTACTTATCATCATATCCAGCATTTTTTCCATGTTCCTACATGGTCTTCATAATTATCCTTTTTTAAAAAATAGCTACTATAATGTTCCATTGTGTTAATCTGTCACAGCCCATTAAATCTTTTCCCTTATGGCCATCTAGGCTGTTTCTGCTATGAAACATTTTTCCATGTTTTGACATAGACTTCCTCAATTTTTTAAGCAGCTAAATGATATTTCATGGTGTTTATCCACCACATTCTATGAACACACACTCCCCATCTTGGCTGTGAGTACAGACAGGGTCAGGACCAAGCTGGCCACAGAGATATATGTGGGGACTAAATCTGTGACTCAGAGGCAGAGGCAATGGGCATGTCCTGGGCACCAGGGCCCCAAGAGGTTCAGTCACGATCTGTTTGATCAGCCCTGCTGAACTTGCATCTCAGCTCCTATTTATCCATCAGTCATGCACGCCCAAGCTTTTGTCCCAGGATGTCTCAAAATGCCTCTTGCTTCCTCTCTGCTTCCTGTTGTTATTTTTTAAATGCTATGCTAAACCTATAGTACCATAGTTCTCTTCTTCCGTTAAATGATTTTATTAAGATAAATTCCCAGGAGTGAATTATTGGGTCAAAGGACATGAATTGCAAAATTGCTTTTTCCAAAGTTGGTACTACACTGCTGCTGGATGTTAGTGCTAAAAATCAGCCCAAATGTGAATCGGAATCTATGACAGGATTTTTCTTTTTTTAATTTGTAAGGTAACATTGGTTAGCAATATTATATAGATTTCAAGTATACATCTTCATAATACAACATCTGTGTACTCTTGTCCACAGCACCCAAAGTCTAGTCTCCTTCCATCACCATACATGAGCTTCCTCATCCTTCCCCACCCGCTTCCCCTCTGGTAACCACCATTCTGTTGTCTGTATCTATGAGCTTGTTTTGTTTTTTGTAGGTTTGTTCGTGTGTTGCTTTTTGTTTTATATCCCATATTTGAATGAAAAAATACAGTCTGGTCCTTTTCTGTCTGACTTAAGTCACTTGCATGGCACTCTGAAGATCCATCCATGTTTTGGCAGGTTTTTCTTTGGTTCTCCTCTCGATGCTCTGATTGCAGAACTTATCACAGCCTTTGGCTGGTGTTTCACTGCCTACCTGCTCCCCTGTCTCCAGGTCCCTAAAGAAAAGTGAGGCATCTTGTCCTTCTTTATATCTTCTATCCTAGCACAATGCCTAGTCCTACAGAGTAGAAGCAAAACAAATACTGTTTTAATACAGTAAATTAATGAATTACCTGCAATGATAATTATTTTCTCAGACTTAGGTTCAAATTTCATCTCCCTAAGCTTTACCCATACTCCCCAGGCCTCAATTTATTTATCTATAAAATGGGGATAATTACACCTACCTTGTAGTAGATTAATGTAGGGATTTGAGATAATGTTTCTGAAGAATCTAACATAGAGCCTGATGCAATAAAAAGCAACTATTTTTATAATGATGTCACATGCTTATTTAATGAATTTTCCATTGTGAGAGTTGTTCATAGTTTTCTCCATTTATATTAGGGTCTAGCAGTTTTTTTAAAAAAATAAATTTAAATGAACTCTTTATATATTTTAGCTTTAGTCTTTTGTCATATAAGTTCTAAATATTTTTTTACTCTGTTGTTTTCATTTTAGAGGTTTAACGATGTTATATGTCTTAATTGGTAGGTTTTTGTTTTTTTTCACTGAGATTTCTTAAAATTCTTTAACTAAAATATTATTATAGTCTCAGGATTGTGATGTGTTTTCCATTTTCTACTATTTTTCAACCATTTAATAGTTTTTAAAATGTAACTTTTTAATCCATTAATATATATACTATAAAATGTGCCTCTAACTCTACCCCCCCCCACCCCCAGGCTGGTACACTGCTAGATTCATTTGCTAAGGTTGTTGTAACAAAGTACCATAGATTGGGTGGCTTGAAACAACAGAAATGCATTCTCTCACAGTTCTGGAAGCCAGAAGTCCAAAATCAAAGCGTTGGCAGGGCCATCTCCCTCCGAAGGCTCCATATCTGATCCTGGCTTCTTCCAGCTTCTAGTGGCTCCAGGTGTTCCTTGGCTTGTGGCCGTATCACTCCAATCTCCACCTCCTGGCCACACTGCTTCCTCTTCTTCTCTCTCTGTCTCTCAGAACTATACTTGTGATGGCATTTCGGGCCGATTTAGACAATCCAGGGCCATGCCAGCTCAAAAGCCTTAATTTAATCTCATTTGCAAGAACCCTTTCTCCAAATAGGGTAATATTCGCCACCGGGAATAAGGACTTGATAACTTTGGGTGTCCACCAAGAGACATACTACAAGTACTTGGGGGTGGGGAGAAAGGCAAGGAGGAAGGACTCCTTATTCTTTAGGAAAGAGAACAGAATGTATCCAAATGACTTTGATATGAGGGGTAAAGTCAAGGGAAACCTGAGCTTGGACTCTGACAGGGGGTGGGGAGCAGCCAGCCCCTGCATTCTGATGCAGATCACCAGTGGGGAAGTTGCTCCTTTTAAAATTCTGTCCCATCGGTATTGTCAACAGAAGCTCATGCTCTCGGGGTCTGGAGTAGAAGTATCTTTGGCCTCCAGAGGCAGAGATGACTGTTTCACTACCCAGTGTCTTAGTGGCAGAGTCCCCAGCCAAAAGGCTCTGCCTCCCTTACATCTTGGTGTGGCCATGAGACTAAGTTCTGGTCAAAGATCTGCAAATAAATATTCACCGGATACAATTTCCAGGAAAGTTCTCTCAAAGGGAGACAGAGAGCTGGGCAGTGCCCCCGCTGCTCCTTTCCCTTTTTCTTCTTTCTGCTGGGAATACAGATGTGATGGCGGAAGCTCAAGCAGCGGTCTTGAGCCATGATGTGATTATAAGGCTAGAAGTTAGGCACTAGAAATGGTGGGACAGAAGGATAGAAAGAGCTAGGTCCATGGTGAGCTATTGTGCTATCTGGGGCTGCCTACCTCTGTACTTACTTTATGTAAGAGAAGTAAACCTCTAATTCAGTTGAGCCACTTTAGTTGGTTCTTGTTATTAGCAGTTCATCTCAGATTCTAACAGATACTATTTCAAAACTTTATTCCCTATTCTTTATTGACTTTTGGCATGAGTTTACTTTACCTGTAGCTTTCAGCCCACATGCCACTTCTTCAGAGCTACCTTCTCTGACGGACCACCATACCTGAAGTTGCCATCCCCACCTTGTCACTCTCTATCATATTGCCCTGGTTGATGTTCCTGATTGTGCCTTCCACATCAGCAATGATGCTATATATATTTTTTTTCTTTACTTGTTTTGTTCTCTGCCTTCCTTGCTGGAGAATGTAAGCTGCATGATAGCAGGGACCATTCCTGTCTAGCTGTCTGCTGTCGCTAGGAGAATTCTTGGCACATGGCAGGTGCTCAATAAGTATGTGTAGAATAGATGAGTCTGTGTGGGAACCAAGATGATACACTGGGAGTAGGTGGTACTGTTGAGAACCTTCCTTAGGGAAAATCCAAGAAGCTCAAGTAGAAAACCTGTCAGTGCAAGTGGGTAAGAGTCAGGACACTGAGTGGGAGGAATATGTTGACTTTCCCTAATCCTTCTCCCACTGCCTGAGCAGGCCCTGGGTTCACAGTCATTGCTGTACCCACGGTTGCATGGCCTTTACTGCTGTCCTGCACTGTGTGATCGCAAATTCTTAAAACTCCCAAGGCAGGATCCAAGTTGGTCCCATGGGGAAATACCCTTGAGCCTCCAAGATGGTGGTTGTTGACTGACTGAGCCCCCAACATCCCTACCATCACAGGTCCTTTCCTCCCTAGAAGATCTTTGACAGAAGTAGTTGTGGTTTCTCATAACTTGGTTAAATCCCACACATTGTCAGCCGCCTGGCCGAGGTCCCAGTCCTTCATGGAGACTTCCTGGATCACTTTGGTTCCCCTGAGTCCTTCCTGTTCATAGTACCACCACTCACATTTTGGTATGGCGCTCATTTACGTATTCACTTGTTCATTACCTAAATATTCTTAGGGCCTCCTCTGAGCTGAGCATCATGCTCGTCCCTGCGTTACAATGAGAGCAAAAATAGACACAGTCCCTATTAATCACATATTAATTATTGAACAAATGTTTCCAGCTTTCAGTGCCTTGGTGATCAATAAATAAGACTTTACAAAGCCCCACAGTGAGGTGACATACACAAAGCAGATGCAAAGCAGCTTTCAGCCACCACTGCAAGCCAAGCGCTCATCTCCTTCCAGAATGGTGTGTAGGCAGCTGTGGCCTGCTGCCTTGTGGGTCCCCCTGGGGCTGGAGCTGCTTTCTGATAAGGAGCAGTTGAGCTCAACTGCAGGAAAGGATAAACTCTGTTACCCCACAGCAAGGCAAGACTTAAGGTCTGGACGACTAAGAGGCAGAGGGGTGGACGTTTTGATTCCTTTGGTGAAAGCCCATGAGCAACGTGGTTCAAAGGCCAGTCAAAGAATCACAGAAGGGCCCAGCCGGTGTTGCTCAGTGGTTGAGAGTCGACCTATGAACCAGGAGGTCACTGTTGGATTCCTTGTCAGGGCACATGCCCGGTTGCAGGTTCGATCCCCAGTGTGGGATGTGCAGGAGGCAGCTGATCAACGATTCTCTCTCATCATTGATGTTTCTATCTCTCTCCCTCTCCCTTCCTCTCTGAAAGCAATAAAAAATACATTTTAAGAAAAATATTTTTTTAAAAAGAATCACAGAAGGGTCTCAGTGACAGCATCTGAGGGGTAGAGGGGCTGCCCTCCTCTTGTGGGTGGGTAGGGCTGGGTCAGCACAGATCCGGCCTTTCCTTGCTCAGCAAGATCAAAAATGCTCTAACCACAATGGGTCAATCAATGAAACTGTTCCATGGCCTCAAATTCAAATGCAGACAAAGGGCCATTAAGAGATTGTTTCTTAATCTAGAATCGAAACAACCACAAGCTCTTATGACCAGACTCTTTCTCTACCCTTGATTTGTGTGACCAGGAGCAGCTTCTACATTAATCACGGGGCCAGCCACTGCCCACATCGCTCCCAAGCACAGCTCTAACATGGACAATTCACATTCAAAATGATGCCCCCAAAGGCTGGCAGGATTCCAAGGCTGATTGAATCAGCATGGATGAGCCATGCTGAGTAGCTTCTTCATGCTGGGTGTATTTCATTGGAACATGGCTTCGAAAACGCCTGGCCTCTTTGGCATTTGGTTAATTAGAATGTTCAAGTGACTGGGGCCAGCCCATGGGTGACCTTGCTGGGCAAGCCTGGGGTTACTGAGTAAATGTGGAAAACCAATTTTGTGATGATCTGCCTGGCTCCTTCCTGCCCCCCCCCCCCAAACTTTTCAGGCTTCCCCTACCCCTTGCTGTGTGCTCAGCAAACATACATTCATTTGGGAGATTAAGCAAAACCGAATTAAGAGGGCAAACCTCTTAGAGGAAAGAAAAGCATAAACAACGATGCATTCCAGCCTGCATTACCTGCTGCTTTAACCACCTGGACATCCACCCCTTTCACTGAGCCTGGCAAGCGTTGGGAGTTACCTTTGTAGCCCTGTGGCTGTGGACACATTAGCATGATGCTCTGTGAGCCAATTTCCATCCCCGGTGCTTCACCAGGCTGTGAACTCTCAGGGATCAGGGACCAGAGTGTCAGAGCTTCTGGCACATGCTCCACCCACACCCGCCAAGTTCCTTTGGGACAAGCAAAGTGATGCTGTGAGTCCATGGAGTGAAGATATCAAGAGCCGAGGTGAAGCAGCAGGGCCTTGGGCCAGCGTGGTGTCTGGGGAGATGCTATCCTCTCCAGGTGGCTTGGGAAGGGGACAGAACGTCCTCCCACTCAGAGAGCCCAGGGGAGCAGCAACTTCATATCTCCCAGCCCTCAGCCTCCAGAATAGCTCCAGTGCTTCTACCACCACCGCTACTGCCCCCGCCTCCCCGACTTGGTATGGATTGAACTGTGTCCATCCAGAAATGCATGTCCAAGTCCCACTCCTCCAGAACTCAGAATGTGACCTTGTTAGGAAATAGAGTCGTTACAGATGTAATCAGGTACGATGAGGTCATACTGGAGTAGGTGGGCCCTAATCTAACATAACTGGTGTCCTTAGAAGAAGGTCGTGTGAAGGCAGAGACACACGGGGAAGTGCCGTGTGAAGACCAAGGCACGGACGGGAGCGACGCGGTGCAGGCCAAGGAACACCGAAGAGCTGGCAATCCATGCAGAGCTAGGAGGAGGCCGGGAAGGATTCCTCGACAGGTCTCGGAGGGAGCAGGCCCTGCCAACACCTTGATTCAGACGTCTAGCCTCCGGAACTGAGACAATAAATTTCTGTTGCTTGAACTCACCCAGTTCATGGTACTTTGTCACAGCAGCCCCGGGAAACGAACACACGCCGCCTCCTGCCTATTATGACGCCGTACCGGAGGTGAATTTATTGCCAAGCGGATGGAGCGTAGCATTCAGGCCCCTTCCTTGTGTGGGCTTCTTCCCGGGCCCTGTACCTCGTTTTGTGCTTGTAATTTAGGGTTATTTCTCTAACAGAGTGTCCCCCAGATTGTGTAAGATTCCGGCTCCACGAGCCTGAATTCTGCTGCTGGCCCACAGCCACGCCCCTGGTTGCGCTCCACCCAGGCGTGGCCCGCCCGGGCAGGACTGCCGTCCTCTTGGTTTCTTCACCGTCCTGTTTCCACGGGCAGCATCGCCAGGCTGGAGGCTCTGGAAAGAGAGGCCAACGCTAGATTGATTGCCCTGTTTGTTTGTGGGGAGAGAGGCTGCATTAGAGGACTCCTTGGGGTATCTTCTGGCCATGTGCTTAGAGCCACTTTCCCTCAGGTCTCATCCGTGAACAGAAGCTAATTCAGCTGACAGGCACCCTCCGTTGTGAGCAGAGCCGAATAGCCTGATGGGAGAGCCGAGCCCTGGGAGAGGCCTGTTGCCGTTCCAGTCTGGCTACTGTGATGCCAGGCTGTCCTGCCGTGTGGCTTCCCTCCCTCCACCCAAACCCGTCTTCATTCTCTACATTCAGATCAGCAGAGGTGGCAGAAGTGCCCCCTCAGGCCCTGCCCGCACGTGCCCACACAGACATGGGCCTCGTCTCACCCTGTCTCCCCACTTCCAAGCCAACCCGAATGGAGATGGACATCACAACCATGCAGGTGGTGGCAGCCAGTCCATCCTAGGCACCGAGGGACCCTGGGGGAGAGGTTCCCGGGAAGGGGAAACAGACCTGAATGCACATACGTGCACAACATAGAAATAACGCTGAAGAATGTGGAGAATGCCCGGCGAGTACGCATGAGCTATGTGCCTCCTCGGGAAGGCAATTAATTCTGATTGGCGTGGGGGTGGGTGAGGTTTGACAATCAGACTGACAGCACTGACAGGTGGGGGCGAGCACATTCCTGCAGGCCCTGAGAGGGATCCTTAGTAGTCAGGCCATGGGAAGAAAGGGGACCTCGCAATGGGAGGCCCAGGAGGCTGGGACACAGTGAGGCTGGGACAGCCGCTATTTATCACCCAGAACCAAGACACATTGGCATTTTAACGGCCGGTTAGCCATGCCGCAGTGTCCCAGCTGCTGCCAGCCCTGGAGTGGTGTGAGGGCTGGGCACATCGACAGCACCTGGTGGCCTGTCCCTCTGGAAACCCATTTCCTCCCCTTTCCGGAACAGCCTCTCACCGCGAGGCCTGCCTCCTCGCACTCTGTGTTGCAATGGAACCACCTGCCTCCCGTGAAAGAAGGTATTGTTTCCCACCTGGGCCGCCCACGGCTGGGTGGGTAGCAGAGCGGGTGCCCCGTCCAGGAGCCCTCCCAGGCGGCGCCCTGTCATGCCTCCTGCTCAGGGCAGGGAGGCGCGGGCCTGGCGTGGGGGTAGGGGGAGCGTGGGGGGTGCGTGGGGGAGGGGGTGTCCTGGACACCAGTCCTCCTGGCTGGGGAACTGCACAGTGGGTGTGGCTCGCACAAAATCAACAGCTCCCTGGGCCTTGCAGACTCAGACACAGTGCTGCCGTTTTCTTGAAGGTGTAATTACCGTTGGGAAGACTGCTCTCCTCAGAGCTCCCCGGCCCTTGGGGGATGAAATGTTTACAAAAGGAAAAAAGCAAAGAGATTTTGTTTGGTTTGGTGTTTCATTCTCCACATGGTAGCCAGCCGCCATCACAGTTACATAAAATTCTCCTAACTGCCGTCCCTACGAAAAGAGCAAAGGAGAGTGCAGAGTGGGACAGGGGCAGGCCCGGCCCGGGCCCGAGGGACTCAGGGGCACAAAACCCAGCCCGCTGACACCACCAGCTGCACCAGGGCCCCAGGTTGCCCGGGGGTGTGGCCTTGTCTGAGAAAGGCCTGGAGAAAGAGAGAGAGGCTTTGTCAGTGGGCCCTGGGCCCTGGGGCACTCGGGTGGCAAGCTGGCCTCAGCCCCTCCTGCCAGAACACGTGTCCTTGGGCACCTCGACGACTCCACTCTGACGGCAGCAAAGGGACGGCGAGTTTTATGCTTTGGGTTGTTTTCTTGTGGAAGTCGTAGGAAAGCAAACAAGGAGGTTCCGGGCCCACGAAGTGTCCTGTCCTCACAGAGGGTGTCTGCCGTCCCCACGGTGGCGCCTCCTCAGGCCCAGGGCCCTCCTGTGCTGACTGACAGCTGGTGGGGCACGGCCAGCGCTGGCAGGTGGCCCGGGCTCCTCGTGGCCTGTCCTTTTCTCACAGTCTCTTCCCCCTTTCTCCTTCCTTGTCGTGTTTAATCCTCTCCCTTTCCTCTCTACCTTCTCACGGTGTCTCTCTCGAGAAAGAAGCACACTCTAGGTCAGTGATGGCGAACCTATGACACGCGTGTCAGCACTGACACGCATAGCCATTTCTGATGACACGTGGCCGCTGAGGCAGCCGCATGCCGAGGATGAAACATTTGCTACTCCTGAGGATGAAACATTTGCGAAATAATGTTTTTTCCTCAAAGTGACACACTCCCCGAGTTATGCTCAGTTTTTTGGCGAAGTTTGACACACCAAGCTCAAAAGGTTGCCCATCACTGCTCTAGGTCGACGTGCGTAGCTGGCCACTCACAGGAAATGTTTAAATTCTGAGCATGGGGGAAACATGTTTTACCTCAAAGCCCCTTGAAAGAGCAGCCCATGGGACAGAGCAGGAGGAGGCCCGGGAGGGGCAGGGAGCAGGGAGACTGAACACCCCAAGTGAGGTCCAGGGAATTCTTCACCCCACACTGTCCCCTCACACACCTGCCCAGCCACGGCCGCCAGTCAGCGTTCTCCTAGCCGGGCAGGCCTCATCTACCTCAGGCTCATCCCACCGGGTTAGCTGCCCTATTCTCAGAGCATGTCATGAAGTGCTTTCTGAAAGCGGCTGTGGCGGCTGAGACAGGCCATCGTGGGCCGTGAGGCCGCACAGCCAGAGCCTTTGACACGGTGCAGCCGGCCTGGTTACTCTCCCAACAACTCGCCAACCCAGGTGATCTCAGAGGGTCAGAGTCGAAGAGCAGCACTTAGTTCCATTTTCCAACTAGCTCATCAAAGGTTATGTCATTTTTAAAATTGCTGTTAAGTACACATGTCCTAAGAAATGGTCCGGGAAGTGAGCACCAATCACACACCTGTCCTGTAGAAACCTTTCCTTCCATGTGTGCGGGCACCTGAGAAGCAGATGTGGAGTCAGACATCTCTTGTCTCCTGGGTGTGTACATGGAAGAAGCTGAAGTGGGCGGGGAGCCAGCAGGAAGGAGAGAGGAGCAGAGACCGCGGAGCGACCGTCATCCTGCTTAGGCCATTCGTGCAGGACTCTGGTGACCTGCCAGTCCCGCCAAGACTGTTGTGGGCTTTAGAGGACCCGCTGTGTGTACAACATGGCAGTCCACGTGATTTGGGATTATGTGAAGGCCCTTCATCTCAAGGAGCATGTGCTCTTAGAGGAGCAACATGAACCATACGGGCATGCTTTATTATAGAGCCCCCCTCAAAGAAAAAGCTCGTGTGAGTGAGGGGCTGGGGAGGTGTGTCGCCGAGAAGTTTAGACAGGGAAGGCCAGCTGGGGCCGAGGTTCCCGGAGAAGCTCTGCAGGTGGGTGTCTGAGTGATTTGGAGGAATAGCAGGTGCCCAGGCACAGACAAGGGCAGGAGAGACCCGCAGGGTGTGTGGGGAGGCCTCAGAGGGGCCCTCTGTCAGCCACATTGCCCATACTTCTGTGTCTACTTATTGGCTCAGGAAAGATCTGTGTGTTTGGACCCTGAAATCCTGGGTTGGAGACCGTGAGCAGATCACTTGCTCTTGGAGCCTCAGTGTCTCATGTGGAAGATTAAGAGGTGGCAGTCAAGGCATTTGACAGACAGGAGGGGCTCAGGCACTAGATCTGACACCAGCCAGGCCCCGTCTTGGCCTCGTGTTAACCTTTCAGCTGCAGGGTCATTAGGACATGGAGGGACAGGTGGCGGCGGGAGACAGGGGGAGGGGGGTGCCTGGGGGTTGAAGGCAGCAGCTTTTACAGAGCATTTTGTTACCTTAGCAGCCAGCACAACTGTGCTGGTGTGTGGCAGCCTAGTATCAGCCCTGGCGATGATGATACTAGTTCTGCCGACCTTATGGGGCTATTGTAAGGATCAAATGTCATAATATACACGAGAACACTTTGTAAACTATCACTAGCTACAAACACCAATTGTCACCATCCCTGTTATTGCTGTGTGGTGTGGAGCAGTGTGGCTCGCTGGGGTGGAGAGTAGAAAAGCAAGCCTCTACGATGGTAACACAAACAGAAAAGGATTCTTTTTTACCATTTATAATTGGTGGTAGCTTATTTTATTAAAAATATATAGCTTAGCAAGAAGAGCTAAATATGAAAACTTCATTCACGGCAAGATGGCAAGCCCGAGAGTAAGGATCGATGATTTACACATTTTCTCTCCTCCAGACCAGAGGGTCTCAAACTCAGGACCCTTCACATTCTTAACGAATTACTGTGGAGAATTCTGCCCTGGAAGATTATATACAAACTTTCCCTGTGCGTTCCTTGTGCAAAATATAACCAGAAATCCTGGACGTCGTATGTAAAACAAACATAAGAAAGCTCTGAACTGTGGAGAGAAGGTGGCAGAATGGCTTAGGACTTCGGGACCCCAGGAATGACACAGAGGCGAGTCCCTGGGTTTACTTCTTACCTCATATTATCCCAGACTTGGAGTTGAAGAAACACCAACCCCAAAATATCAATGGCCCAGACAAGAAAAGCCCCAACCAAAGTCTCCCCTGTCTAGCTGAAGGATCAGGAAAGCAGCAGTTTAGCAAGACAGAAAGGTTTTAGACAATGACCACTCTACTCCAGGCAAAAGCCACGGCCCCACAGAAACCCACCTAGAAAAGGCCAAGTAGGGACTTCAACTTCTGCCCCCACTAGGCTGTAATGAGCACCCCAACATTCCCACAGGGGGTATCAGAGCAGGCCAAGCAGGGAGCCAGAATTCTCATCCCTGTCACCTCTGAGCCTCCCCGCACCACACACATAGCCCCCGCAATGTCAGCAGAGACCAGGTGGGCCACCTGGCAGAAAGGAGACAGTATCCCCTCCTGCCTTGTGAGTGGGGCCAGAGGCAGCTTAGTGGAGAGTCAGGACTCGCACCATTGCCCAGAGGTAACCAGGCCACCCTCTCCGTGGTGGCAGTGGGGCCACATGACCATTAGAAGACAGAAATTGTTAGAGTGGTTTACAGAGGTGGGGAACCTTTTTCTGCCCAGGGCCATTTGGATATTTATAACATCAATCACAGGCCATACAAAATTGTCAACTTAAATATTAGCTGCTATCTTTGGTCAAACATTTAATTAACTCAATCCTAATGCCTTGGCAGGACCAGACCAAATGATTTCCTGGGCCTTATACAGCCAGTGGGTGGGATGTTCCCCACCCCTAGATTAAAAAAATATGTAGGATGCAGATAAAGCAGTGCTGAAAAGGAAATTTATTGAAGTAAATGCTTACATTAGAAAAAAAGAAAAGCTGCAAAGTAGTAATCTAAGCTAAGCTCCCACCTCAAGAACTTAAACTCAAAGAAAGCAGAAGAAAAAAAATCTACACTAATAAAAGAGAAATATGCAAATTGACCATCACTTCGCAATGCCCACCAGCCAATTAGAAACACATATGCAAATTAACCCAACAAAGATGGCAGCAGCCCTGCCCCCCAGCTGCTCTGGGCCTCTGGGCAGCATGCATGCAGGCACAGAGTGGCCGGGGCAGGATGCCTGCTATGAGGGGGAGGGCAGGGGGCGGAGGGAGCTACAGGAGCAGTGCTCCAGCTGGAGCAAAGACTGAAGGCTCCGGCTGGAGCAAAGATGGAAGGTGGCGGCCAGAGCGAAGGCCTGGATCCCGGGTGCTAGAGGAAAACCGGTGCCGGCAGCCAGGAGAAGGAAGGCCTAGTGCACGAATCTTTGTGCAACGGGCCTCTAGTAATAAAATAACAATAAAAATTAATGAAATTGAAACAGAGAAACATCTGTTTTCAAATAAAGAAAATCAATGAAAAAAGAGCTGTTTCTTTAAAAGATCATAAAATTGATTAAGTGTTTTGCAAAACAAAAAGAAAGAAGATACAAATTACCAATATTTGGAAAGAAACAGAGGCTATCACTACAGACCTGCAGATATCAAAATACATGAATATTATGAACAACTGTATGCACATAAATGTGACAACTTTGATGAAATGGACCAATTCCTCCAAAACAACCATAACTCACTCAGTATCAAATAGATCATTTGAGTAGCCCTGTAACTATTAAGGAAATTGAATTTGTAACTAAATAACTTGTTTTTAAAAATGCCAGATGAACCCGGCTGGCATGGTTCAGTGTTTGAGTGTCAACCTATGTCGATTCCCGGTCAAGGCACATGCCCGGATGGAGCACATGCCCGGGTTTCGGGCTCCATCCCCAGTGTGGGTTGTACAGGAGGCAGTTGATCAATGATTCTCTCTCATCATTGATGTTTCTATCTCTCTCTCCCTCTCCCTTCCTCTCTGAAATCAGTAAAAAAAATATTTTAAAAAAATCCCTAATGGTTTCACTGGAGAATTCCACCATTCATTTAAAAAAGAATACCAATTCTATTCAATCTCTTCCAGAAAACAGAAGACAAGAATACATCCCAATTCATTTTATGGAACTAGTATTACCTTGATCCCAAACCAGAAAAAGAGAGTATACAAAAATTTTGGGTCCAATATTTCTCTTGAATATACATGCAAAGAAATCCTTAAAAAATATTATCAAATAGAATATAGCAATATATTAAAAAATTATATACTCTGACTAAGTGGGGTTTATCTAGGAATACAAGACAAGTTCAATATTTGAAATGGCCACTCTGAAAAACAGTTTGGAAGTTTCTTTAAAAACAAAACATGAAACTAACATATGACCCAGCAATTATACTTTTGGGCATTTATCCCAGAGAAACAAAGACTTATGTTTACACAAAAACCTGTGTATGGCAGCTTTATTTGTAATAGCCAAAAACGGAAAGTGACCAGGTGTCCTTCAGTGAGTGAATGGCTAAACAAACTATTGTACGTTCATACAATGGAATACTACTCAGCAATAAAAATAATCAATCAACTATTGATACATTAAAAATCCTGGGTCAATCTCTAGAGAATTATGTTGAATTTAAAAGGCCAATCCCAAAGGTTACATATTTTACAATTCCATTTATGTAACATCCTTGAAATAAAATTGTAGAAATGGAGAACAGACTAGTGGGTGCCAGCAGTTAAGAAAGGCATGGAGGTGGGTGGAAAGTGAGTGTGGCTATTAAAAAGAAACAAGAGGAATCCTTGTGATGAAAATGTTCTATATCATTGACCATATCAATGTTAACATCTTGGTTATGATGTTGTACTATAGTTTTGCAAGATGTTACCATTCTTACTCAGGAAATTGAGTACAGGGTACCTGATACCTGTCTGCATTATTTCTTACAACTGCCTATGAATCTACAGTTATCTATACTAATAATCTATACTAATAAAAGGGTAATATTCTAATTAGACTGGACGTCTTCTGGACGTCCTTCCAGACAAAACCACAGTGGCCAGGGGCCGAGGCAGAGGTGGTTAGGAGTGATCAGGCAGGCAGGCAGGTGAGCGGTTAGGAGACAGTGGTCCCGGATTGTGAGAGGGATGTCCTACTGCCGGTTTAGGCCCAGTCCCTGTGGGATCGGGCCTAAACCGGCAGTCGGACATCCCCGAGGGGTCCTGGATTGAAGAGGGTGTAGGCCGGGCTGAGGCCTCCCCCACCCCCGCCGTGCACGAATTTTGTGCAATGGGCCTCTAGTCTCAATATAAAAAGTTAAACTTTAAAAATTATTGAAGACATCAAATAGTTGCTTATGTTGGCTATATCTGTGGATATATCTACAGTATTAAAAATGAAAACCGGAGGTATTAAACATATTTACTTAATTCATTTGAAAATAATAATAACATACCTAATACACATGAACACAAATAACATATGTTCATGAAAAATAACTACATTTTAAAACAACAGAAAATTAGTGAAAAGGGTGGCATTATTTTCCAGATCTCTGTAATGTCTGGCTTAATAGAAAGAAGACAGCTGGATTCTCACATATGATTCTGCATTCTGTCTCTTGCAAAATGTTGTTTTAGTTAAAGTATATGGAAACAATCTAGCCCCACTTTGATATATAGTTGGAAAAGAGAAGAGTATTTTAATAGGCTTTTCAAATAATTGTAGATTTTTTTGATACTACACAAAAATTCACAAATGACAGTTTTTTTGAAGACTAGTTGCAATATTGAATCTGAAACTGTAATGAATTTTTCATCCTCTAGAATAGTGGTCGGCAAACTCATTAGTCAACAGAGCCAAATATCAACAGTACAACGATTAAAATTTCTTTTGAGAGCCAAATTTTTTAAACTTAAACTTCTTCTAACGAAGTCTTCAAAATAGACTTAAACTTCTTCTAATGAAGTCTTCAAAATAGACTCGCCCAGGCCGTGGTATTTTGTGGAAGAGCCACACTCAAGGGGCCAAAGAGCCACATGTGGCTCGCGAGCCGCAGTTTGCCGACCAAGGCTCTAGGACATTAGAATCTACTTATCTACCTAGCACTTTGAAGGCATCCATGTTTGAATTTTGGCCTTGTGGAGCCCCTGCAGGAGTCTGGCACCCTCGGGGGTTCCTGGGCCACACTTTGAGAACCATTGCCCTAATGTTTTAGTCTCAGATCTGATATAAGTGCCCAATAAATGCATGAACTTGGTGATGGAATATTAAAACCCTTAGTTTAAAAGACAGCCCAGAGACCTGGCAAATGAAATGAGAAGTAAGGTAGCAAACATATTTGATGGAATTAAAACCGTTGCTCTTTGGTGCCTCCCCAAGGTGTCCCCATGCTGATCTGTGCACCATGACGCTACGTTGTATCCTCAAAGAGGAAGGGGCTCCTCTGCAGTACACCAGCCTAATAGGTGACCGTTTTAAATACAGTTCTTTTATGTTTATAGGTGAAGATGTTACGTGATTGGAATGACTTGTGTAAGGGGACAGACTGGGGACCAGGTGCCAGAACTTCTGACCCTCTTTCCCATCCGTATCCCCAGCAGAGCGATGAATGGCCCCTTTTAGCTGCTATTAACCAGCTTAACACTTAGCTTTTCTCTTAACAGGAGCATAATGGTTCCCACACGAATCTAAACCAATGAAACAAAGAGTCCTTCCCGTCCACAGTGAATAGTAACCCAGGAGAACTCACTGCCACAAGTTATTATTACAGCAAATAACTAAGCAAG
Organism: Cnephaeus nilssonii; assembly: GCF_951640355.1. Lineage (NCBI taxonomy): Eukaryota > Metazoa > Chordata > Mammalia > Chiroptera > Vespertilionidae > Cnephaeus > Cnephaeus nilssonii. The sequence continues at coordinate 51,692,199 of NC_137076.1, read as the reverse complement.
GACAGAAACAAGATCAGACACTTGTGTGAATAGGGAAAACCGAGGCAAGCTTTTAAGTCCATTTGCTTTGAAGCAGCAAATGGCCACCAACTCAAATCTGGGAAGACATCTCAGTAAGATGTTTAGGTGTGGGTTTTGTTTTGTTCTGTGTGGTTTTTAGGGAAAGGTTTGCATTTTATTCTGAAACATTCTGGGCAAATCTGAGAAGGGATTAGCTGCCAAGCTCTCAGGGAGGCCCCGATGGGTTTTTGCTTATAACTGTAGATGACAGGTACCCCTTTGTACTCTCCAGCTTGTCCCTGAGGGAGCCTGGTGAAGGGCATCGTAATGGTCTGCCTCCCTGTGGCTTTCTCCCTCTGGAACTCCTGGTGGGCAGGGGCTGTGCTTTGGTCGCTGTGCCAGCCCCTACGGCACGCACAGTAAGTCACACGGATTGGTTCTTTGTTGAACTAACAAGTCTCATTGAACCAGTTCGATGTTGTGTCAGTCAACATCCTGGAGTTCCACTTAGGGGGGAATTTAGTTTTGTGTGATGTTGCTTTTTCTAAATTTCCTAAGTTATTTTTAAGTTCATGTAACTTATTTTGCTAAGCAAAAGGACTTCTGGGATCAAAATCCTATTTTAAAATGCCTCTTCTCTCTCTTCCCTCAGAACCAGACTTCAGGCACAAGGAGTAGGCAGGTGTGCCATAGGGTCAGAAAGCAGGACAATGTTTAAAACCAGAAAGTGTCTTCTTGGAGTCATGCCAGGTCAGAAACTAAAGGTTCCAGTCCCTTGAGGCCTCTTGGAAATTGCTGCATGCAAGGTAGTTCTTTTGATAGAAAAATATGGACATGAGGTTATGGTCCTATATACTTCCTTTAAATTCTCATGGGTTTTGTGAGCATATGCATGCTTTAGAAGAGTTCTTAGTTAAATTCAATCACAACACATGTAATTATAATAACAACAACAATAAGAACTCTATATAGCAAAACATTTCCAAGTGCCAGCTGGTGGCCTACTTACAACAGCAATTACAGGGTCTTCAGGTTTATTATAATGAGATTTGATTTGTGTTTGGGAATCCCTGAGCAATATACAAATAGAGGATTTCACTATGGTTTGTAGCTGTTACTAGGAGCCATATATATCATAGTAACTAGAATTTTAACTCAAGTTTCCTTCATTCATTTTTTAAATTCACGTGATAGTTGCAACCTCTATAAAATACACACTTTGCTAGGCCACCAAAAATCATTTGTATTTGTACAAATACAAGTATTTATACATTCCTTATGATATGCCAGGCACTATTCTAGATACTTTACCATATTATATCATTGAATCTCCTGACAACCTTATACTGCAGGCATTTTACTTGTCCTTGCCAAGAGTTCATAGTCTTTTGAGGGAGACAAATACTAAGTAGGTAAATATAGTGGATGTAGTGGTGGAGGTATTCCAAGGAAATTATGGGGACACAGGAGAGAAACATGGACTCAATTTCCCCTTAACACCAGAGTTGAGGGAAATGTGAGAATATTGAACTAAGTCATTATTCTTTCTTTTATGTACAATTACTTAAACTTTCATGGTTTGAAAACATTCTTTAATATTTTATAACAGATAATCTGACATATATATACCACTGTGTTCAGTATGTTTCTAAATATTAAAGTATTAGGCTTTAAAATATATCTATTTTATTCTAAACATGTGGACTAAATCTTGCTTCTACTGTTTTGAGCAATCTGTTGGTTCAGTCTGTATGACCCAGCTAGTGTGGCTCAGTGGTTGAGTGTCAACCTATGAATCAAGAGGTCACGGTTTGATTCCCAATAGGGGAAGTGCAGGAGGCAGCCAATTAATGATTATCTCTCATCATTGATGTTTCTATCTCTCTCTCTCTCCCTCTCCTTCCTCTCTGAAATCAATAAAATATATTTTTTAAAAGTTTATACTAGTAGAATAAGAGGATGGGGAAGGAAACCAGGTAACTTCTATTATTCTAGCCACTGGGTGGGTGGTAGTGCCATTTAGGGCAGGAGGAGATCACGGAAGAAAGAGCATTGTGAAAGGGAATATAATGCTCTTGAATTGGAGTGTGTCTGTGTGGATGGCCAAGTAGAGATATCCAATAGGCAGTTAGATATAGTAGCTATCTTAGTTTGTTCAGGCTGCTATCATAAAAACACCATAGACTGGGTGGCTTATACACAACAGAAATTTATTTCTCAAGTCCAAGATCAAGGCACCAGGAGATTCTGTGTTTGATGAGAGCCCACCTTCCAGTTCATAGACTGCCATCTTTTTTCTGTGTCCTCACATGCAGAAGGGGTGAGGGAACTCTCTGGAACCTCTATTATAAGGGCACTAGTCCCATTGATGAGGACTCTCCTCTCATGACTTAATCATCTCCCAGAAGTCTATCTCCAAATATCATCACATTTATTAGGTTTGAACATATGAAGTTGGCGGGGGGTGTTGGGGGGAGGAGCGACACAAACCTTCAGTCTGTAGCAAGAGTCTAAGGCTCAATGAAGGTGACTTATTTAGAGGTAGAATTTTGGTCATCATCAGCACATCAGTGACTGTCAAAAGGGAGAGAATGCACTGAACAGACCGTCCAACCTCAGAGAGAAGGCAGGGGAGGTGGCGGGGGGCAGGGGGGAGCGGGTAAGAGATCAAAGGACTTGTATGTGTACATATTAGCATAACCAATGGACATGAACACTGGTGCAGTGGGGGCTTGTCCTGGGGGGCAGGAGTGGCGGGGGGGCGGGGAGGTCAATCGGGGAAAAAGGAGACATATGTAATCATTTAAAAAATAAATAAATAAACAAATAAATAAATCTACATCTTTAGTAACCGCTAATTGACATTAATTATCGTATTGAAAGGGAATAAAAATGCTAGCTCCATTATAAAAAAAGGGGGGGAGAGAATGACATCACCAGCTGGGGTATAGAGAGGGGAGGACCGTGAATGGAGGGTGAGGCCTGGGGAACACCATCTTCTGATGCAATAACACGCAGCCTCTAACAGCTACTGGGTGTACTTTTGCAGCTCAGACCAAAGTTTGACTGCTGTCTTTCCCCCAGAATGGCTTTCTTCTCTTCACCATTTCCTTTCTCATTTCTCTCTTCTCCTATTTCTCCCTGGTTTTCCTTACTACTTCACCATCCTCCCCCTTCATGTTTTTATTTATTTATTATAAAATATATCACATATAAGATGAGGGCTTTTTAATGCATTTGTCTGGTTTAAAGAAGAGTAATAAAATAGACATAGTACCAGCTGATGAAACAGAATATTCCAGATTGTAACCCTCCCTGTCTTCCCCTCCCCTTGTCCCTCCTCCCAGAGGTAAAAACGACTACCCTTTTTGTGTGTGTGTGTGTGTGTGGGTTTTTTACGTAGATTTATCATATTTAATTATCACTAAACCATATTTTGCTTTTTAGGGGGTGTTTGTATAAATGGTATAAAACTGTTGTTTTAGTGACACTTGTCCTTGATGCTGTTTTCCAATATTATGCTTGGGAGGTTCATCTTTGCAAATGCATGCAGCTGTAGTTCCCTTCCACAATGCGTCCCTTCTCCCTCAGTGGACCAGGGCTCTGGCTGTGAGAACAGTGTCTTCACGATCACCCTGTCTGTGCATCTGGCAAACCTCTGCGCCCAGGTATATTCCTGAAATGGGGATTGCTGACTGTGCTGTATGGGCGGCCAGACTCTTTTCCAAAGTCCTTGCACTGATTTATAATCCCACCTGGAATCTTCTCCTCTTCCAAATTAAAAAATACTTACTTTGTTGTTAAAAAAACTATATTCATTAAATATTGTTATATAGACCCGGGTCCGGGTGAGGCCGTGGGCCCCTGGATCCGGGTGAGGCCACGCGCCCCTGGGTCCGGGGGAAGCTAGATCCTGGGTCCGGGTGAGGCCGTGTGCCCCTGGATCCGGGTGAGGCTGGGTCCCGGGTCCGGGTGAGGCCGTGCGCCCCTGGATCCGGGTGAGGCCACGCGACCCTGGGTCTGGGAGAGGCCACGCGCCCCTGGGTCCGGGTGAGGCCATGCGCCCCTGGGTCCGGGGGAAGCTAGATCCTGGGTCCGGGCGAGGCCGTGTGCCCCTGGATCTGGGTGAGGCTGGGTCCCGGGCCCGGGAGAGGCCATGCACCCCTGGGTCCAGGTGAAGCTGGATCCCGGGTCCGGGTGAGGCCGTGTGCCCCTGGATCCGGGTGAGGCTGGGTCCCGGGTTCGGGTGAGGCCGTGCGCCCCTGGATCTGGGTGAGGCTGGGTCCCGGGCCCGGGTGAGGCCACGCGCCCCGGGGTCCGGGTAAGGCCACGCGCCCCTGGGTCTGGGAGAGGTCACGCGCCCCTGGGTCCGGGTGAGGCTGGGTCCCGGGCCCGGGTGAGGCCACGCGCCCCTGGGTCCAGGTAAGGCCACGCGCCCCTGGGTCCGGGTGAAGCTGGATCCCGGGTCCGGGTGAGGCCACGCGCCCCTGGGTCCGGGTGAGGCCATGTGCCCCTGGGTCCGGGTGAAGCTGAATCCTGGGTCTGGGCGAGGCCGTGTGCCCCTGGATCCGGGTGAGGCTGGGTCCTGGGTCCGGGTGAGGCCGTGGGCCCCTGGATCCGGGTGAGGCCACGCGACCCTGGGTCTGGGAGAAGCCACGCGCCCCTGGGTCCGGGTGAGGCCACGGGCCCCTGGGTCCGGGGAAAGCTAGATCCCGGGTCTGGGTGAGGCCATGTGCCCCTGGATCCGGGTAAGGCCACGCGCCCCTGGGTCTGGGAGAGGTCACGCGCCCCTGGGTCCGGGTGAGGCCACGCGCCCCTGGTTCCGGGTGAGGCCATGCGCCCCTGGGTCCGGGTGAAGCTGGATCCCGGGTCCGGGTGAGGCCACGCGCCCCTGGGTCTGGGAGAGGCCACACGCCCCTGGGTCCGGGTGAGGCCATGCGCCCCTGGGTCCGGGTGAAGCTGGATCCCGGGTCCAGGTGAGGCCATGTGCCCCTGGATCCGGGTGAGGCCGGATCCTGGGTCCGGGTGAGGCTGTGTGCCCCTGGATCCGGGTGAGGCTGGGTCCCAGGTCCGGGGGAAGCCGCGCGCACCTGGGTCCAGGTGAGGCCATGCACCCCCTGGGTCCGGGTGAGGCCACGTGCCCCTGGGTCTGGATGAAGCCGTGCCCTGGGTCCGGCCGAGACCCAACCAGAGGGAATTGAACCTGCATTACCACCATTTGTCCACCATCCAGAGCTGAGGGGTCAGTGCCGACATGTACACATAAGGAACTGGTGGACATTGATATTGGGTCTCAAAAGAACTGTTGGTCCAGAAAGAAACTCACTACAGACTGATTCATTTGCCTGTCAGCATAACTATTATTGCTCATCTCACATTCAGTTCATATAAGTATATCTCTAGTGACACATGATCTCGCTCATCTAGGGGAAATGATGAACAACATAGACTGATGAAAAAGAACAGAACCAGAAACAAGGAGGCATCGATCGGACTATCGGGCCTCAGAGGGAGGATAGGGGAGGGTGGGGGGAGTGGGGAGAGATCAACCAAAGGACTTGTGTGCATGCATATGAGCCTAACCAATGGTTAAGTTCAACAGGGGGTTGGGGCATCCGTGGGGAGGGATGTGGGATGGGAATGGGGGGATGAGGACAAATATGTGACACCTTAATCAATAAAGAAATTTAAAAATATATATATTGTTATATAGAAAAAAATTACCACCGAAACCAGTTTGGCTCAGTGGATAGAGCGTCGGTCTGCAGACTGAAGGGTCCCAGGTTCTATTCCGGTCAAGGGCATGTACCTTGGTTGCGGGCACAGCCCCGTTGCGGGGTGTGCAGGAGGCAGCTGATCGATGTTTCTCTCTCATCGATGTTTCTAGCTCTCTATCCCTCTCTTTTCCTCTCTGTAGAAAATCAATAAAATATATTTTTTAAAAAATTACCATCAGTGTGGTACTCCATGACCAAAAAAAAAAAAAAAAATGCTGTTCAGCATCCTTTCCTCACTTGTATTTAACCCATTCCACCTTATCTTCTTTTTTTAAGTGGTTTGTTCTCCATTTTCCTTTCACAGGTTCATGCTACAGGCCAGAGTGCCCTTCTTTACACCCTTTAGTTCCTGTTCTCTTTTTCTGCTTTGCTACCCATTTTCCCACCCTCTTCTCTGCCACAGGCCCTTGAGGAAGAGCCACCCATATTCCATAATCCGAAATTCCCCATGGATTCAGGGGCCGGAGCAAAATTCCCACCGTCAGAAAAGCAGGGAGGGCAGGGTGCTGGTGGCCTCTGGAAACCCCCTCCCCTGGGACTCCCCGTCCAACCCAGAGCAGCAGCCTGTTGTGTTTTTTTCTTTGTAACGTGTGTCATCGGTATACTTAGCCTGTGGGGACTAGCGGATATTGGGCCTGTTGAACTCCCTGTCTGTTTCCTGAGTGGAAAGGTACACAGCACTGGGACCTGCTCAGTATTCCCGGAGGTTATTTATGAATGCAGCCTGAAGTCTGAAAATAGAAACAGCAGCACAGGGAGGTGTCCCGAGGTGAGGGAGGCAGGGCCCGTGGCTCTTCGCTAGAAACAGGCAGCCATGGCCTTCATAGAAAGGGCAGAGCAGAGACCGGGCTCTGCCGGGGCAGAGGGAAACTGAGCCCCCTCCTCTTGTCCACAGTGTCAGGGAGAGATGCAGAGGCCACCGGCCCCCCGGAAGGGCTGGGCCCCTTTTCGGCTGGAAATACTTTCATTGGTTCCCAGCCGCCTGGCGTTTGGGCATCTTGTCTCTGGACTGGATGTTGTCCTGTGTAATTGCCCCCGGGGGCATTCCTGGGGGCGAGGGGGCTTCTCTCTGAGTATTTGTACTGCAGCAGGCCTGCCCTGGGCGGGTTATCGCTCAGCTCCCTTTCCAATGCTGCTTCACTTTCCCACACACTGGATCACTGGGGCAGCTTTACAAACCACTGATACTTGGGTCCCACCCGCAGGGAATCTGACGAAATGGCTGGAGTGAGGCCGGGCCATCGGTTTTTCAAAGCTCTCCAGGTGACTTTAATGTGCAGAGGGAAATACTGCCTAAGCTCAAAGCTGAACCGCTCGGGGATATCAGGGGACCAGCCTTCATTTTCTAGTATCTGCTTTCATAGCTATCTTTGGTGGAAGCCCACTATGTCCCAGACAAGGAGCTAAGTTCTGTTCACATTCGCTCACCGTGATTAGGCCCGGGTTACTGATAAGGAAACCAAGGCCCAGGTTTGCACGGCAAAATTTGGATTTAAATTCTGATTTTTTCCAACTTCACCATCTGTGCTCTAACCACTTCATCACACTGCCCCTCTCTTGGAAGACTATCAAGGAGGGTTTGGAGACTAGGAGAACTCTTTCATTCAATGTAGCAAGTTGGTGTGATTTAAAACATGAATGAGGCAGAGACCAAAGAATGCAAGGGAGTGAGGAAAGAGGAGGGAGTTGCCCAATTTGAATTTGGGATCAAAATCCAGTCTACAATGAAGTCTTTCTTTACGTGGTTCAGAGGAGCCACAGTCACCTGCTGCTGTGTGGGGCCCAGCGCGGGTGGGAGAGGCAGGCCCGGGCAGGGCTCTGACTCAGCTTCCATGGCAGAGCCAGAGGAGATCTCGTGCCCACAACACCCACCAGACACCTTGGTTCGGGGCCCCTGGGATCAGCCCAGCACACTCTGATGGCTGGAGACCCCGAGGCAGCTCCCTGACCAGGAAGTAGAGACAAGAAAGCTAAGGAACTGGATAGGATTTTAATTTTTCTCATTATCCATTTTTTCTGTATTAGTTTTATGATAAAAAAATACTAAAATATTAACTATATGTGAACACTCATTCCATAGTTGGTTGTTCTTGAATTTACAATCTTGCCAAAAGACACTTGCTATAGACTGAGAATCTATTTTAAAAATAAAGACTCGGCCGGGCAGCGTGGCTCAGTGGTTGAGCGTCGACCTATGAACCAGGAGGTTACAGGTTTGATTTCCTGTCAGGGCACGTGCCTGGGTTGTGGGCTTGATCCCCAGTAGGGGATGTGCAGGAGGTAGCTGATCCATGATTCTTTCTCATCATGGATGTTTCTATCTCTTCTCCCTCTCCCTTCCTCTCTGAAATCAATAAAAATATTTTAAAAATTAGAAAAATAAAGACTATAGAGCCTAAAGCTATTTATTAGCATGTAAACCACTTGGTCACTTCATTTAGGCAAAAGCACGGTAGGAATAGAGATTTTCTTATTTTTGAGCTCAGACTCTCTACTCCTATAAACTGCTTCCTGAATTGTGGCATTCCTCTCCACTTCCCATCACCAGAATTTTAAATAATGAGAGAAACCTAATCTCATTTAGGTTGCAGAGTGGCCAAGCTGTTCTCCCACACAACCATTTCCTTCCCATGATGGCTCTATCTTGCCACCTTTTTAACCTGAGCCAAGAGTCCCACTTCCTGACTTTGGGAGGCAGAGATGCACCTGGGCCTGGAACAGTAATAAGACCTGCCTGGACATCTCTCTTCCTGTCATGCTGCCATCTCCCTGACTCTGAGGTCGTTACCCCAAACATCAAGGTCAGACACAGCTTGTCACACTCACCTTCATGGTGCATTTGTATATTTGTGTTGGAGAACCAGGATGTCCTAAGGAGCTGACTTGCTAATTCTCATTAAATATATTGAATGCCCAGAACCTTTTATGGAAAGCCTACCAAAGTCTTTCTGACTACGTCACAGAAGGTCAAAGTTAATAGCACTCAAAACACTATTTAGTTCCTTGTAACAATTCTTTTGAATACCTCAGTCATTTAGGTCGTTGAAAAAAGATCTTGCAAAAATCTTGAAAAGACCTCCTCTTATGAAGTCTGTTTTAGAAAGTCTGCATGTGAGTGTGTGTGTGTGTGTGTGTGTGTGTGTGCGCACGCACACACACACAGACACACACAGTCCCACAGAGTGTGAAGATGGTTGTATTGACACTAATGGAATAGGCAGTCATGTATGGGGTCTGGTCGAGGCAAACACATTTCTCAAGCTAGAACTTTTCTCCCCTTTCCAATAATGGAGCATATAAGACTGGCAGGACGATGAATTCCTGGAAGTGTTCAATCTTGGCTGTGTTAGGTGAAGGGCTGGTTCTCTTACCTCTTACCAAGCCTCCGATTCCATGATCCTTCTGCTGGGAGGGCAGTTAAAGCTAGAGGCCAACTATTCTAACCCTGAGCATAGAAAACCCGCATAAACATAGGCCTTTTCCGTTGGTTGGTTTTTCCCTAGAGAGGCATGACTCCGAGAAATGCAATACCTTGGAGGAGATAATTGCTTTTATTACCACAAATAAGACTCTCCAGCTTGAAGGTAGACAAACTTAGCTCTACTTAGGCTCATGTAACACTGTGAATCTGGCTTGTTTTTACTTCCTTGTGTGGAATTAGGTGGGAGTTTTTGTTCCAGGCTGAGTGTGGTGGAAATTGTAGAAAGGGGAGGCATAAAGACAGGGCCTGTGTGATGGAGGTGTCACCACAGGAAGACATTTGACCTGCCAAGCAGCTCAGTGGAGTAGGGTTACCGGGAGAGCCAGCGACCCCCACGCTGCGCAGCTCCTGGGGCAGCAGTCACATTGTCTATGTGAACCTAACGGTCTCTAAACCACTAATGAGTTTTCCTGAAATCCCTGATGCCAGTGGGATTTTAAAGTGTGACCCAAATTATAGTCCATAAATCCCTAGAAGTCTGCAAATATATTTTTAGGGATTCGTGCATTTTAGGACTTTGAAAGTTCTGGATCATTTGATGGCCATTTAGAACAAAATGTTATGGGATTGTAGAGCCTCTATCTGCTTATGTTTACCATCAAAATGTCACCAAGGTATCAGTTAAAGTGATCTTTTCAAAAAATCAAAATAACATTTACGTTCCGGCTGGCATGGTTTCATGGTTGAATGTCGGCCCATGAACAAGGAGGTCATGGTTTGATTCCAGGTCATATGTCCGGATTCCGGGCTCGGTCCCCAGTGGGGGGTGTGCAGGAGGCAGCTGTCAAAGATGTTTCTCTCTCTCTCTAATGTCAATAAAAATATATTTTAAAAAAATAACATTTATACAGAAAAGTAGACCTTTTCCCAATCCATTAGGTACCCACTGTTCAACCTTCTCACCCACCTTTCATTTCTGGGTCTGTGGTCTCACACAGAAGCAATCATGTTGAGTTTCTGTTCTGGGAAAGCCCCCACTGAGGCGATAGGGATGGAACTGGGCTGTGAGAGAGGGTGGGACTTAGATAGGGAGGGAGGAAGGGGAGGGGTGAAGGCAAGAATGTGACCCTTTTCAGGTCTATGCACTTCTAGTCCAGGCTGTCTCTAATCCCACGGGTAGAGCCCTCAGGGAAGTAAGTTGATCCTTTATGAAGTACCAGAGTTAATGGATTGTACGTAATTTTTTAAAAAATGTCAGTAACAGTCATGATTTCTACTTGCCTTCACCTTAGCACAGGTTAGGGATGAAATTTGCTGCAAGATACACATGTTAAAAAATTAAACTATTTTTGTTTGGGAATCTGGCTTTCCATTCCCAACATGAAAAACAGAAGTCATTCTGCTTTGGACTCACTAAGTAGTTGAGGGATTGGTAGCAGGCAACTGGCAAATATTCATGAAAGCCATTTAGGTTGGCTTGGTAACCATCATAAATCCATATTTTGATTTTGTCTGTGTCACTCCCATAAGCTGAATTCTGACTGGCACATCCAAAGTTTCCAGAGGGGGTTTGGGGACTACTCCAGATCCACAAGGCAGGGGCTCCTGGTCCCCCAGGCAAAAGGCAGTGAGTTAGGGTTTCTGAGAACGTGTGATTGGTTCATTCATTCGAGGAAGCGGTCTTCTCCTCTGTCTTCTTCCCCAGCCTTTCTTTCACATAAGACGGCATTTTCTTCTGGGACTGCAGTATTTGATTCTGAGCCATCTCTTCCTTTTATTATAAGCACAAACACATCCCATCAGGCTCCTTTGAGGTTTAAGTGGAATCAGTGAACTTGAAGTAGCATCAGTTGGAAAGTTTCCCATCCTAGCCCTAGCTGGTTTGGCTCAGTGGATAGAGCATCAGTTTGCCGGCTGAAAGGTCCCAGGTTTGATTCCGGTCAAGGGCACATGCCCAGGTTGTGGGCTTGATCCCCAGTAGGGGGCCTGCAGCAGGCAGCCCATCAATGATTCTCTTTCATTTGATGTTTCTATCTCTTCCTCTCTGATACCAATAAAAATATCTAAAAAAAAAAAAAAAGAAGAAGAAAAGAAAAGAAAAAAAAAAAGAAAGCAAGAGAGAAAGAAAAGAAAAGAAAGTTTCCCCTCCTAAAGGAGTCACTTCCTCGTCCTTGGTACTGTCTTCTCATATCCCCCTGAGGGGACTAAAGTTTTGCCACCCCGAAATCTGCTTTTTGGAATATTGACTTTAAGCAGGCTATCGAGAAACAAGAGACTCGGAAAGAACCTCTGACCATCCCCTTTTCCTCCCTAAAGGAATTCAGTTAGAAAAACCTGCTTCAGAAAGGAACTTTAGCTATTCACCTTAGCACAGAAGAATTAAACGTGGCCGGCAGGGAGGATCCAAACAAAATCTGTTCACCCTATTCCCCCTGGGTCGCCTTGTTTCTGAGTGGCCCTGCTATAATTTGTTATCCAACTGTTGCCTTTTCCTCGTCTACTTGTGAACTGCCTACCTCCCCTTCCTTGGTCCAAAATGACATATCTACTTCTGGGGATATGCCTCATTTTGCCTCACTGTCTTTGGAGTGTTCATGCTCATGTGAATTCCCCATGGCCACAAATTTTATTTTCTCCTGTTAATCTGCTATATATAATTTGAATTATTGGACAAGCCAGAGGAACTAAAGGGGTAAAGGGAAAGTTTTCCCAGCCCTGACACCCCCAAGTGCCCTTTGCCCGTCCTCCCTCTGTGTACTCACTGCACCAATGTGAAATCCATCCCGACAATGCCAAGCCTCCATTAATTTCATTCTGTTACCAAAGCCCAGAACACAGCCCGGCCAGCGTGGCTCAGTGGTTGAGCAGCAACCTATGAACCAGGAAGTCACGGTTCGATTCCCAGTCAGGGCACATGCTCAGTGGGCTCGCTCCCCAGTGTGGGCTGTGCAGGAGGCAGCCGATCAACGATTCTCTCTTATCACTGATGTTCCCATCTCTCTCTCCCTCTTCCTTCCTCTCTGATATTAATAAAAGTATATTTAAAATAAAAAGAGTTTTAAATAAATAAAAAGCCCAGGACACAGCATTGGAAAAGTTCTCGTGCAGCTCCACCACTGACTAGCTGGTGACCTTGCCTGGCCAGGATGTAGTCCTGAAGTACTAGTCATGATCTTGCCCTCACCCTCAGACCCTGCTCCCTTTGTTGAGAATAGAACAATGAAACCTGTAGGAAAGTTTTCTAATAGGTTGCTTGAGTCCAAATTTTGACAGTATGCCTGTAAGCAAGATCTCAGCAGATTGAGAAAATGCTCTGCCGAATGGCATTTTTACGGTTCTTTTCATGCATTAAGAATCAAAGGAAAAAATGTAAGTAAGGAAGATTACATGAAATCTACAGATGGTAGATTAAGGAGGTGGGAGAAAGCAGAGCTGGAAATCTCTAGGATTGGGTCAAAGACAGAATGGAAAAATACATACTTCCTTTACATTGGTGGGTACAGGATAGTTGCCAGTCCACATTTACAGCACACAGAGATGTATACGGGCAACAAGATAACAATGCGGAGTCCTGTGGTCTTGTGCTCTGGTGCCTGCTGCCGCTGTGCCTCCAAGGGGTTCTGGAAAATAAAATTACTCTGACATTTCAAAGGTTTGTTGACCAAGATGCACAAAGATAATAGGCAGGACTCGCTTAAGATAAAGATTGACCTTTTATCAAGGCAGCTACAGGCCAAGACGTGACTACCCACCATGATCTACTTAGGAATTTTTATGTTTAGACCATCCTGTGTGGCTATTTTCCATCACCGAGTTTGTAAGGCCTGCCATGGGGCACCTGTGAGCTTATCAGGTTTAGTGTATAGCCCCTTTTTCATTCACACCTTCTTCCCTCGGTCCCAGGATCCTGGCCTGGCCACAGCCTCAATGTCTATACTTCCACTGGGCTGGACCGACTCCTGCAAGTGGGGTGTGGTGATAGACCAGACAGGTATAACTAGGAGGTTGTTCTGGTGTTAACTCTCTGTGTTGGCCTTGAGCAAGTTACTTCACTCCTCTAAGCCTCGGTTTCCTCATATGTAAAATAGGGATAATAATAGTCCTACTTTATATGTGTAGGACTATTGCAAATTAAATGAGAAATATGTGTAAAACACTTAGAACAATTAGCTCTTGATAATGATGATGATGATGATGATGATGCTGATGATGACGATGATGATGGTGATGATGATGATGATGATGATGGTGATGATGACTTCCAATCCCACCCCAACAGGGTATTTTGAGGATTTCAGCCAGTGGTTACCAGGGGAGAGCCCTGTCTTGGCTCTAGACTGGATCCTTTTCCTCTTTCTTCTCTTGGGAACTTGATCCACACCGGTACATACTCCATGATTATATACTCCATGATTACACTGGCTGGCATGCTTTATTGCAGAGAGCAAGAAAACATTTCTCCTGCTGGCTCACAGAATTCAACACCTTGACTTTTCTTTGTTTGTTTTTTGCATTTAAAATTTTCTTCAATTACAGTTGACATATATTATACATTTCAGGTGTACAACATAGTGCTTAGACATTTAGTGGTCACCCTGATAAATCTAGTACCCACCTGGCACTATACATAGTTATTACAATATTATTACTATATTCCCTATGCTCTACTTTATATCCTCGTGACTATTTTATAACAGCACAATTTGTACTTTTTAATTCCTTCACCTTTTTTTCCCATTCTAACAACCCCTCTCCCCTCTGGCAACCATCATTTTGTTCTCTGTATTAGAATAATACCCTCTAGGTCCATCATGTTGACCTTGACTTTTCTTTTCTTGTCATTTATTTTCCTTATTTTTACAGCTTCAAATGTATCTGTCACTCCAGGCTGAGGGACTCTCCCCCATGACTCCCTTGGAGTGCCTGTCCATCAACACCTCCAGCCACAGCCTTGGCTCTGGCAGTGGTGCGGAGATTCTAGAAAGGCTGGGGGATGCCTGGAAGACTTCCTCCTCCCCCCACCATTTAGCCCCACGCCCAATCCCAAAACTCTGTTGCTATTTCCTTTATTTACCTACAAATTTCTCCCTGCAGAAGTTCATTTTCCTTTGAAACTAAGTTGACTCTCACTGAGCTGATGTTAAACTGTTGAACTGATTTGTACTAACCAGTGATTTCTCTATACCTAGCAGTAGAGTTGTTGGGTTTTAAGGAAAGCATAGATTAGCTATAATAGAGATTGCTGAAGTTTTCCAAAATGTTGTAGGAATTTACATTCTCACCAGTGAAGTATGAGTGTGCGAGTTGCTCAATATGCTGGTCAACATTTTGTCATGCTGGCCTTTTAATTTTAGTCATTCTGGTGGGTGTATAATAATATTTCATAGTGATTTTAATTGGCATCTCCTGATGCAGTGCTGATGTTAAGTAACTTTTAGATGCTTATTGGCCATTTGGATATCCTCTTTGGCAAAGTGCCTGTTTAAATCTTTTGCTCATTTTAAAAAAATGGATTATACTTTTCTATTTGTAGAGGCTCTTTACATATTCTAGACACTAATGCCATGATAGATACATGTATTGTGAACACCTGTCATCCTGTGGTTTGTCTCCTCACTCTCTTAATTGTATCTTTTGGTGAAGAAAAGGTTCTTAATTTTAATGTGGTCCAACTGATCAACCTGATTTTTTTTTCATTTTTTATTGACTAAGGTATTACATATGTGTCCTTATCGCCCATTGCCCCCTCCTCACCCCCCCCCCCCGCCGCCACTCATGCCCTCACCCCCCTGTTGTCTGTGTCCATTGGTTAGGCTTATATGCATGCATACAAGTCCTTTGATCAACCTGATTTTTAAAAAATATATTTTTATTGATTTTTTACAGAGAGGAAGGGAGAGGGTTAGAGAGTTAGAAACATCGATCAGCTGCCTCCTGCACACACCCTACTGGGGATGTGCCCACAACCAAGGTACATGCCCTTGACCGGAATTGAACCTGGCACCCTTGAGTCCACAGGCCGACGCTCTATCCACCAAGCCAAACTGGTTAGGGCTGATCAACCTGATTTTTAATGCTCAGTGCCTTTTGTGCCCTACTTAAGAAATCTTTGATTACCCCTGAAATCATGAAAATGTTCTTCTATGTTTTCTTCTAGGAACTTATTTTACCTTTCACATTAAGCTCTATAATTTATTTTGAATAAAATTTTGTGTGTAGTGTTAAGTAGGGGTCAAAGTTCATTTTTTCCCATATAGACATATACAATTCATCCAGGATCACTTTTTCACTGAATTGCAAGAGTGCCTATATTATAAAGTAATTGTACGTATAGGTCTGTTTTGGGTTCTCAATTCTGTTCCAGGGATCTATTTGAATCTCTTTGTGCCAATACCATACTGTCTTGACTACTGTAGCTTTGTAATAAATCT
Organism: Cnephaeus nilssonii; assembly: GCF_951640355.1. Classification (NCBI taxonomy): domain Eukaryota; kingdom Metazoa; phylum Chordata; class Mammalia; order Chiroptera; family Vespertilionidae; genus Cnephaeus; species Cnephaeus nilssonii. The sequence goes on along the minus strand of NC_137076.1, from coordinate 51,676,570 downwards.
TGATATCTGCTATATAAATCTTCCAATGTTATCCTTCAAGATTATCCTGACTATTCTAGATATTTTTCATTGCCACATAAATTTTAGAATCAGGTTGCCAATTTCTCTCTCTCTCTCTCTCTCTCTCTCTCTCTCTCACACACACACACACACACACACACACACACACACACACACATACACGCACACATGCACACATACACACACTCTACTGGCATTTGATTGAGATTCCATTAAACCCATAGGCCATTTGGGAATAGAATTGATGTGCTGACAACATTGAGACTTGACAAATGCCTCCAATGTTTAGGTCTTTAGTTTCTCTCAGCAATGTTTTATCATTTTCAATGTATACAATTTTTAAAAATAAACTATATCTTTTTACTTGTCATAATTCTTTCCCTTTTTATTGGGGGGGGGAAGGACTAGCAATGTTAAAATTATTGAAAATCAAATTCTATTTCTAGTCTATTGTTAATAGCCTTCAAAGCAACCTAGAGGCTCCACTATAGCTTTTATCTAGATACCTCAAACCTCCTCAATATCTATTATGTCCTGAGTTTCCATAGACTCATTCAGTCCTCCCCACATCTCTTCACTCCAACTCTTCCTTCTCTGTGTCATGTTCTCATCCTCAGAAGTGGTTTTATTTTGTTACTTACCTACCGTAGTGTTTCAGACTAGGTGTTTGTTTGCCAGCTAGCTTAAGTAAAAAGATACTTTACCATAAGGATACCGGGGATCTACACTTGAACTTGTATGAGACTACTAACACTGTAATGCCACATGCCTCAGCAGATCTGCTCAGTGTAAAGATACCCTCTGCCCATTCCAAGCTATTCTTAGTCAGTCTTCTTAAGTTTTGATGTATCTAGCTGTTATAATACCTCCTGCAACTCTTCTCAAACTAAATATGTCTGGTGTGGCTTGGGAAGTATGATGCCTGGAGAGTCTCCTCATCTAAAAGGAATCTTCAGGGCCCCTACCTGCTCTTCCCTGGACTGAGATGCCCCCAGGTTCACATCCCCTCCCTGACATTGATCCTTTGCAGTTCACTCGTGAGATTTCATTACACAGACCTCCCCCAAGAATCTCAATTGTCGATTCCATTTCAGTATTTCAGTTGGGTGGCAATGCACTCCACGTGTGAATTGAGTGGGCGAACAGAATGCATGTTGACATGGCTGCCGGAGGAAATGGCTATAGAAGCCGGGGTGGGACAAGGCCTATTTGAGCCAAGAACAGCCGTTCTGACCAGGCCCCTGAGCAGAAGTGGTGTTGAAAGCCCAGCTGGTGGTCAAAATCCCTAGTTACAGCTGAGCAGCCCTCCTAAGCTGCTGGCCTCAGAGGCAGCCTATTCAATGTTAAGACAAGAAAGAATCCATCTGAACACTCTGGAGACCAAACTCAGTGAAGCTTTTCATTAATTGAAGCTTGGATGGAAGTGCTAGAATCACTCTGGGAATCTCCCAAAATTAATTAACTGCTTGAATAAGTGAATAAAGAGAAAGCTTATGAAAGAGGATTTCAATTCTCTGTCTACCATGATTGGTAAGGTCCACTCGAGAGAGGGACTAAAGGAAATTCTGGGACCAGAATAGTGGGGTCAGTAGAGCTGAGCCAGAGGCGGTGGCCTCATTTGGGTTGGCTTCTATTGTACAGCCCCCGCTGCCATAGAAGCGACGCCTTTGTTCAACTTGCCACTTGCTTTTCCACACCGTGCCAGGAACCTCCTCCTTCAGGAAGCCTTTTTTGCCCACCGTTCCCAATGACTCCATGCCTGGGCTGGGTGATAGCCATCCTCTGTGTGTATGCGTCCTGTGCCCACCTCTGTCACTCCACTCGGTGCCATGATTGATAGTCCTGCTTCAATCTTTGCCACTTGATCATAATCATCTCCATGAGGGGGTGTGCCTTAGTTGTCCTTATACCCCAACCTCTATTTGGCCTGTCATGTGATTGTGCTCAGTATGTTGAAGACTGAATTACTATTAGAAATCTATTGAGGTGTTTTCATGGTTTATTTGATATAACTGTAATCAGTTGCAAGAAAAATCTCTAAAGGTATAAATTGGTTGAGCATGTGGGTCACTGTGTGTCTTTTCTTAAACTTAAAAAAAAAGTTTTTTTTTTCAATCCTCACCCAAGGACTGAGGCTATTTTTTCCATTGAATTTTAGAGAGATTGGAAGGGTGGGGGAAAGGGGGAGAGAGAGAGAAACATCGACGTGAGAGAGTCACATTGATTAGTTGCCTCCCACTTGTACTCCAACCAAGGCTGGGGATTGAACCTGCAATGGAGGAATCAAACCTGAGACCCTTTGGTCCACAGGCCAACATTCTCACTACTGAGAAAAACCGGCCAGAGCTTTTTAAACTTTTTTTTTAAAGGAGCCATGCACTCTCATTTAATTAATTTTTGCTAACTAAAATTTAAAATCCACATGACTGTGCAATAAAAATATGGCATTTTGTATGCCCAGTACATAATAACATGGTTAAAAGGTTCACTATGTGTATTTTAATGTTGCCTAACTCACTGTCCGTCACCAACTGGACATGTATCTGAGTCCATTGGAACCATCAAGCTGGGCAGCTCTTTGCCAAGCTCACCAGGACTCCTGCTGCAGCGATGAAGAGGAAGCTCTTCATGGCCCTGGCGTGAGTGGTTTGCGCTACGTTAGACTGGAACTGCCTATTCTCTAAGGATTTCTCATTATGGGCTTTCCTTTTCTAGCTCCACTCTGGGAATCTCGGCTCTATAAACTAGAACACCAAGGGGAATTCGAATTTGCTGTTAAACATGGAGTCCTTGAAGAGTTTCTTGTAAATAACTCACTCCTCTCAGAAGAGCTGCAGGGTGAGGAGTCTTATCAGTAGCTGAGGTGAGCAGTCTTAGGCTCCGTGGCCCCAAGGGCTGGGCAGACTCACCCCACACAAGCAACAGGTGCCACCCTTCTGTTTTGATCACTTGAGTCCACTGGGGAAAGAAACCAAGTATGGCTGAAAGAAGGTCACATTCTAAACATATTGGCACCTGATGTTTATCAGTTAGGGCGTGGCTAGGATGTTATGACCTGGAAGGGGGCTGCCCAGGGAAGGGCAGGGTGACAAGTGGACACTACAGAGAGACCCTGTTCCTGATGATGATTTTGTTCAGGGACCCAGCTGCTGGAAATCACCTTTTAAGCTTGTAGTGTGTGTCCTAGGCGTGGCAGCCTCTCACCTAGGTGGTTAGAGCAGGACAACCTCGGTTCCCTAAGGGCCCTTTGTCTTTGCAGAGCCTAGAACCAGTAGGAACCAGTAACAAAAACAAACAATTGAATGAGTGAGCTGAGCCTGGACCAATGGTGGCAGAGTTGCTAGATAAAAATGTAGCATACCAAGTTAAGTTTGAATTCCAGATAATCAGTGAATTATTTTTAGTATAAGTATGTCCCAAATATTGCCTGGGACATACTTATATTTAAAAAATCACTTGTTATGTGAATATACTTTACACTACTGAACTATAGTTATGCTGAATTAAAAATAGGATGATAAAAATTATTTGTTGCTATTTGAGAGTCCAATTTAACTGGGTGTCATATTTTTTATTTGCTAAATCTTGCAACTTGAAACAGAGGTGAAGAACACTCCTTCCCTTTTCCCTTTGCTCTAAGCCAGGGTAGGTAGTAAATGTAGTCATAAAGATTCTTTTGGGCTCGGTAATCCAGCTCCTGAGGTGGATGTAGGATGAGGCAGACAGCCTGGGATAAAGAATGGGGCTCCAGATCAGAGCTGCACTCCTTCCTGGGAGTCTGCAAACTCTGGGAGGGCCAGATCCGATGCCACACAGTAATCCGGGGTATCATGGGCCCACCATGGCCACTCAGTCCGGGGACTAAAGATCCTGGAGGACAGAACCCGACAGAAGTCAGAAGTCAATGGCCCAAATATGCCTGTCATTGCTCCATCCTAACTGACAGTCACACCCAAGTCTTTAAGCTGCAAAGCCTTGCCTAGGTGCACTGCCATATAAGCAAACCCAATACCACCTCTGAAAATCTGAATTTGCCCAAAACACAGTAGTGGGTGATTATTTTATTCCGTTGACAACAGGATCGGCCACAGGCTTTCTTTAATTAGTAAAACAGCCTCATGCATTTAAATGGGATACCATTTGCAAGAGAAAATAATAACCCAAAAAAGAGGAAGATTGGCACACCACCCTAATGAAGGCCAGAGATTGTAAACGCAAGTTATTCCTGTAGAGCAGCAATTTTCAACCTTTTTCACCTCATGGCACACATAAATCAGTTACTAAAATTTTGCAGCACACCAAAAAATGTATTTTTTTTTGCCAATCTGACAAAAAAAAATAGGTATAATTTTGATTCATTCACATTGGATGGCTATTGTTGTGTTGGCTACTGTCATTTTTTTTTTAATTTGACAATCTAAGGGAAAAGAGGTCAGTGTCCCTGACTAAATAGTCAGGTGTTGCATGTTTAAAACATTCTTGCAGCACACCAGTTGAAAATTGATGCTGTGGGATGGCTCCTGGCTGACATCTTCAGGTGTCCAGGACGCCCGGTGCATGAGGCAGGCTCAGTGGTGTGTGAAGAGTGGCCCCACAGCAGCGAGACACCCGCGGGGAGGGTCACAGAGGCAGCCTCCTCGTCTCATAGCACAGTGCACGGATGGTCACAGAGGCAGCCTCCTCATCTCATAGCACAGTGCACGTGCGTGAGGTCAGGCTGCTGTTGGCTTCCATCGGCGAGGTCCCTCCTCACCTTGGATGTGGCCAGCGGAAGTTGGAGAGGTGGTGAAGACAGGCAGAGAGGGGTGAGGGGAGAATCACTGTGTTGATGGAGAGAAGAGGAGTAACTTGCTCTGCTTGGGGGTGGGGGTTGGGGTGGGATGTGGGTTGGATGGGGGAACCCCAACAGGGAATTGTGTTGGACTGCTTTAAGGAACTGCCATGAGGCCTGCATTTGGTGATGATCTGCCCTGAGCCAAAGTATGAAAACTTGACAATAGAAAAATGATGAAAACGATAATAACTATTATTATTATTATTATAACCATAATAAAAATATTTTTAAGTAATATAAAATTTTAAAGTAATAATAATCATAATAAACAAAATCCTATCCTTTGTGTCATGGGTTGAATTGGGTTGAAGTCCTAACCCCCAATAGCTCAGAATGTAACTTTATTTGGAAATAGGGTCCTTGCAAGTGTAATTAAGTTAAGAGGTACTGGAGCGGGGTGGGCCCCTAATCCAATGTGACTGGTGTTCTAAGACAACGGACATGTGACAACAGAGACACACGGGGAGAGTGCCATGTGATGGTGAAGGTGGAGATTGGAGTGACTCAGCAGAAGCCAAGCCACACCAGAGACTGTCAGCAAACCAGCGGAGATCCTTCCTCAGGGCCCTCAGAGGAACCAGCCCTGCCAGCACCTTCATTCCAGACTTCTGGCTCCAGAACTGTGAGACAATAAATTTCTGTTGTTTTAAGTCACCCGGTTTGTGGTCCTTGATTACAGCAGCCCTAGGAAATTAATACCAATAATAATAGTAATAATAATAATCACCATTGAATTATTACTATGTGGCAGGCACCATGTTAAGTGACTTAATCAAATTATATTACATATTTTTCAGCACAGCCCTGTGAGAAAGGAACTGTTTTTATTCCACATCACAGTTGAGGAGAGGGAAGCTTAAAGAGGCCTGAGGTCAAATCACTTAAGGTAGAAACTTAGACAACAAAGAGAGAAGTGATTTGGGGTGAGAAACCTTCAAATCACATGTTAGAAGCATAACTTACTTCACTGGGTGTTAGATCATCCCTACTCAGCAATCAAGGGGAAATAAGTTTAAACTAGGAAGGCTGAAAGAGTCAGGATATGCTGGCGTAACAAGTGAGCCTGAAACCCAGTCCCTAGAAGTCTCTACCACGATCATTCCCTGGGTAGAATTCATGCAATGGTGAATCTAGATAGAAACTAAAAGGAAGGACAATCAGAGCAGCAGTGGTCACTTTAATTTGGGGAGAATTTAGATTCATGACGTTTTAAATAATAATTTTGCTAAACAACAACAACTAGGCTTTATGATCAAAGCGAAAGTTCCTTGATGGTAATTGCCTGATGAAACGTTATTGACTAAACCATAGTTAAGTTTTTCGTGGATTAAATGTGTTGAGGATAAATAGGATATCCATTTAATACTTTTGTTTTATGTTGTTCCTTTGTGATATAATCAAATCTTTTTTTAAATCAAAATCTTTTATCCCCTGAAATAAACATTATATATCAGTAAAGTATCCAACTCATATGTGACACCTTAATCAATAAAGAAATTAAAAAAAATAAAAGGAATAAAGTATCCAACTCATAGTAGATGCTTACTTGATGTCTGTTGAATGACTAAAGGAAATGAATGTTAGGTGTACATACTATGAAATAAGACACAGGCAGAAGAAAGGGGCCAAAAAACATGCCTTTGGATGCTTTTTACCTCTGAAGGCTGAGTTTTCATGGGCCAATAAAATCAAAAGAAAAAAACTGGACAAGTTGGCTAGGAAGGGCTTTAAGAAAAACAGCAATGATCACCTAGTGGCTCCATCAGTAAAGTAAATCGAAACGTTAGGCTGGACACAGAATTAGACTAAGAACAATCTTTAAATTAAATACACTTAGCTTTTTGAAAAGCTCACTGCATTGTCCTTATTTTTATCTCATTTTGTTAAAGCTAAATACACCAATTGGCATTGAGATGAACCACCTGCCTTCCCCTCCAGAAGTCTCATAGACAGAGCCCTCCCATAGGGCCTAGTGTCAGCTGTACAAATGCCCCCGTTTATTGGGGGGGGGGGGGTGTCTGTGCTCCCAGGGACAGTGCCCCTCCTGGTTCCCAGCTGTCTCCCACTGAGCAGGCAGAGTGGGTGGTGGAATTATCTCTCTCATGGGACAGCACCCAGGGCCCTGGCTCCTGGACTTCTGCCCGGTCTCCCTGAGCAAACAGTTCTCACAGGGATTAGCCTGAGGCCCAGTCTGCCTTCCTCTCAGCGACGGTGCATTTCTGTCCCTTCTCTCCTTCTCTCTGCACCACCTGGAAAGGCTGCCGGCCTTGCAGCTGCCTGACTGCCTCCTGGCAGCACAGAGCTGATGGGGAACAGAAGTGCAGAGCCCAAAGCTGGGGGCTGGGGGCTGGGGGCTGGGGGTTGGGCCCCATCACTGGGACCTTGGCACTTCCCTCTCAGGTTGCCCCTCACCCCCTCATTTCAGGCCATTACTGAAATTTCTGGTGCAGTCTCTGCTTCCAGGCTCCTGTGGGTTGGAGGGAAAGGGGAGCTTATTCAGTGCCTTTGACCCTCCCAGGCACACAGGCTCCAGGAAGGAGCGCCTTCACTCCCTGGGGCTGGGAGATGTGGCTCTCGGTGTGGGTCATAAGAAAGACGTGCAAAGATGAGTACAACGGGCACTTATAACAATTTTCACTTCTATTTGCACACATGGGATGACCTTTAAAGGGTCCTAAAAGGCAGCAAGGACTTTTATAAATTTGTTGGATGACATAGCCATTTGGGCAGCCAGGAAGATAGGGAGATGTACTAATTAATACCATAAATTGCTTTTCAGGGCGATAAAATAGAGAAATAGGATCTAGGAGCAAACATGTTTGCTCCTTTTCACCAGGCCCTTGTTTAGCTATGCGTGCGTTTCCCCAAGTTTAAACTTTCAGAGTTATATAACAGGTCCCCTTGGCTTATAACCAGACTTCCAGATTAGCGGGAGGTGCCCTGCACGAGTGGGGAGGTGGCATGGGGGATCCACGTGACTCTGGGCTTCCTGGCCGAGTTCTCTAAGGAAAGGCCCTCCTTGCAGGTCAGGGCAGAGAGTTGCTTGCAGTTAGGTCCTAGGGCCCATTTTTGAAGCTTTGGGGCCAATACTTTGAGCATCTCCAGTTCTCAAAACTGTAACTATTAAAGGTAGGAATGTTATCACAGTTGACCCTCTGAAGAGAATGCCAAGGCACTGAAATGTCTATACTGGCAGCAGCCACTTGAGGGAAAGTCAAAATTTCCAGCTCTTCAAGTTCTTATGTCCGTGGTGTATGTAAACAGTGTGATTCTTGAAAGCAGTATCTTGAGGAGCCCAGGTCTTAAATGTTTCCTCTCTCCTCTTGCTTGCCTCCTTCCACCTAGTTACCAATCCCCTAGCTGCTGATTAGAATGAAAGAAAGTGGAAGAGAGATTACCATGAGGATTGAAGGGTTCAAACTCCTTTTGGTAGAACACGCTACCTATCATTGTAGTGAGGATTAATGGCTCCAAGCTCTTAGATTCCTATACAAATGCAAAGCTCCCAGCTAGACAACTCTGAAGGGGAAAACAAGGCCTTGCCTTCCTGCTCCAGAGAGGGTCAGAGGAGGAGGCCCAGCCTCAGCTCCTGGGGGAAAGCAAACATTTCGGCTCACGGAAAGCAACTTAATCGTTTGCAATGTGCCTGGGGCAGAGAGAAGGCCTTCCCATCGCTTTGGTGGTCCATTGGAGTCTACCACTCAGTGTAAATGCAGCAGAGACTTTAAACCCCAAAGAGCCCACCCATCCTCGACTTCTCAGTCTGATTTGCCATTTCCATGGGAGGTTGGTAGAATAAGCGGGAAACATGACAACGAACACAGGAATGTGAAAGTGTTGCCTATGACTAAAACAGACCAGATTATTCAGATTATTGTCCTGTTTTTTCTTAACACAGTACTCATTCAAAAATTCAAACATTAAAAAGAAAACTGAGCCTTGGCCAGTGTGGCTCAGTTGGTTGGGCTTCATCCTGTGCACCAGAAGGTTGCTGGTTTAATTCCAGGTCAGGGCACATGGCCTGGTTTCGGGCTCAGTCCCTGGTGGGGGGCATGCAGGAGACAGCTGATCAACATTCTGCTCTCACATCCAGCTCTCTCTCTCTCTCTCTCTCTCTCTCTAAAAAAAAGAAAGAAATCAATTAAAAACCTTTTATTTTAAAAAATATTTTTGTATTGATTTCAGAGAGAGGAAGGGAGAGGGAGAGAGAGATAGAAACATCAATGATGAGAGAGAATCATGGATCTGCTGCCTCCTGCATGCCCCCCACTGGGGATCGAGCTCGCAACCTAGGCATGTGCCCTGACCAGGAATTGAACCCTGACCTCCTGGTTCATGGGTTGATGCTCAACCACTGAACAACACTGGCTGGGCAATAGAAAAAAAAAATTTTAAATAAAGAAAGCTCACGTCTACCACTGTGAGATAACAACTGTTTAAATTTGGTGAGCATTTTTCCAGATGTGTATGTGTGTATGTGTATGTATTTCATTGTATATGAGTTTGTAATTTATTATATATGATTTGATGTATATGAAATTTTTCTAATGTTTTATTATAAACTATACTACAATGGACATATTTTGGATTTTGGCTGATTATTTACTTAAAAGTAAATTTCTAGAAATTAAATTGCTGCATCAAAGGGAAAGTTTATTTTAAATTTTGATAAAGAGTAGTCTTTTGCCCTGCAATTTATAATCTCAACCTCAGAGTACAATAATGGCAATTTCCCCATATGCTTGCTTGCCAGGCTCTAAGATGCTTTTTAAACTTTGCCAATATGAAGAACCCATATATGTAACAGTTTAAACTTGCATTTCTTTGCCTGGACGGTGTGGCTCATTGGTTGAGCATCAACCTATGAACCAGGAGATCATTGTTCGATTCAAGTCAGGACACATGCCCAGGTTGCAGGCTCAATCCCCAATGTCGGACATGCAGGAGGCAGCTGATCAATGATTCTCTCTGATCATTGATGTTTCTATTTCTCTCTCCCTCTTCCTTTCTCTCTGAAATCAATAAAAATATATATTAAAATAAATAAATAAATAAATTTGCATTATTTGATTACTTGTGATAACCACTGGACTGATGTCAATCACCGCATTCATTTTTCCTTCATTAATTTTTTAAAATTTTTAATTGTGGTAAAATACACATAAAATACCCAAAAGTAGGATTGCTGCGTCATGTAGTATTTATATTCTTAATTTTTCGAGGAACCACCATATCATTTTCCATAGTGGCTGCATCATTTTTCATTCCCACTAACTGTGCAAAAGAGTTCTAATTTCTCCCACATCCTTGCCAACACTTGTTATTTTATGTGTTTTTGTTTGTTTTATAATAGCCATCCTCTTGGGTGTGAGATGGTTGCCAGTGTTTTTGAACCTTATATAAATTGAACCATTCAATATATATTATTCTGTGTCTGACCTCCTTTGTTTAATATTATTTTTATAAGAATCATTCCTGTTGTTTCATAGAGCAATACTTAATTAATTTTCAATGTTTTATGACATTTTATTAGGTAAATTTGTCATAACTTATTTATCCATTTTAATGTTGAGGGACTTTGGGTTGTTTCTAGTTTTTTATTATTATGGCTACTACAGGGAACATTTTATTTTATTTTATTTTATTTATTTTTATTTTTTAATTTTTTTTACAGGGAACATTTTAAATGTCTTTTTGTGATCACATGTGTGCCCTTCTGTTGAATATCTACCTACGAGTAGAATTGCTGGGTCATAATCTATGCATATATTTAGCTTTAGTAGATATTATCAAACAGTTTTCCAAATTTGTTGCACCAATTTGTTCACCCACCACCAGTATGTGAGATTTCTTGTTGGTCCACACCTTCACCAACACTCAGTTGTTTTACTATTAACCATTCTGGTGGATAAAGAGTGGCATCTAATTGTGGTTTAAATTTGCATTTCCCTGGTGCATACTGGCCATTTGGATATTCTCTGGTGATCTGCATGCGAAGTTCCTTGCCCGTCCCACCCCCCCCCCCCCCCGCCTTTATTTTTTCTGTTAGTAACGTAAAGGACTTCTTTATTCATTCTGAATGAGTTCTTTGTTAGAAATATATATTGCATATCTCTTTTTTTTTCCAGTCTGTGGTTTGCCTTTTCATTCTCTTAAAATGGTATCTTTTGATGAACAGAAGTTCTTTATTTTCATGTAGTCTAATTTATCAATGTTTTCTCTTATGATTAAGTGACTTTCATGTCCTGTTTAAGAAATCTCTGCATATCTTAATAGCACTAAAATATTCTCCTGTGTGATCTTCTCAAAGTGTCATTGTTTTACTTTTCACATTTAGATCTACAATCCAGCTGGATTTTCCTTTTAATCATGTGAGTTAGAGATTAAGAGGTTTTCTACATATCGATATCCACAGACCCAGAGTCACTGGTCAAGAAGACTGTCCTTTCCCCCACTGTGCTACAATATCATCTTTGTTATAACTCGAGTGCCGGTTTGTTTTCAGTTTCTCTATTCTATTCTGTTGATCTATTTTTCTCTCATGCCAATACCACACTCTCTTCATTGCCTGGCATCATAGTAACTTGTGATAGCGGGTGTCTTTCAGCTTTGTTCTTCATGATTGTCCTGGTTACTCTTGGCCCTTTGTATTTCCATATATAATTTAAATTCATTTGTCAAGTTCCATCTTAAAAATAAGCCAACAAAACTTGCCAGGATATTTTGGAGGTTTACATTGAATCTCTGGATGGATTTGGGGGAAATTGATATCTTTAAAATATTATATGCTCAATTTATTTAGATTTTCTTTAACATTTTAAAATTATGTTTATAGTTTCTATATAGAGATCTTGCACATCTTTTGTTAGAATTATTCCTAAGCATTTATTTTTTTAATGCTATTGTATATGGTTTCAAGTTTCAAATTTAATTTTCTAATTATTCTTGTGGGTATTAGAAATACAATTGATTTTTGTGTATTGATCTTGTTTCCTGCAGATTTGCTTATTTTACTTATTAATTCTAATAGTTTATCTATAGATTGAGCTGAATGGATCATTAATTTTCAGTCTTCTTTACTATTCAAATATTTTCTCCTAAACTATTCATTTTAAGACTACACATTTTCCTCTAAGAGTGACCTTAGCTGCATATCACATGGTTTTTTTTTTGTAATATTTTCATTATCACCAAGTTGAAATATTTTCCAATTCCACTGAGATTGTCTCTGACCCATGGGGTTATTTAGTAGTGCATTGCCTAATATTATATAATATTGGGGAAATACCAAATTAAAAAAAACACACACCTATGTTTTTATTGATTTTTAGAGAGAGAAGAAAGGAGAGAAACATCAATGAGAGAGAAACTTCAACATCTGTCAGCTGCCTTCTGCATGCCCCCTGCCAGGGATGGAGCCCACAACCCGGGCATGTGTCTTGACTGGAACCAGGACCTCTTAATGCAAGCATGTCAAACTTGTGACCCACGGACCACATGTGGACCACAATGAATATTTTTGTGGCCCAGCCAATATAACGGTATGTAAGAAACGTTTTAATAAAAATTTCATAACTAAATTTTTACAATAGCCTGTTATACATAATCTCTAATAATATTAGCGTAATATGCTAATTAGACCAGACATCCTTCCGGGCTGTGAGGGAAGCCCGGGTCCCTGGTGCCAGAGGGAAGCCAATGCGGGCAGCCGGGGAAAGGAAGGTCTACTCTTGTATTAATTTCGTGCATTGGGCCTCTAGTTATTAATAACAAACTACAATGTTCGCTAATGACTGATTGCTATAATCATGATGCATTCATTTTCCTTATGCGCCTTACGTGCAGGCACACCATTTCTCTCCACTAATACTGGCAATGAATATTTTAGCAGCCGATTGCCACGTCATTAGTCTTGTATGACTTGTTTGGTGTGCACAACAGGAAATATTTAACTTTCGGAGCATAAGAAAAATAGGTTTATTTGTGTTATGCTTATTAATTTGTGCAGTTATTCAGTGTCTGATAAGTTCATGTTAAAAAAATTTTTATTAAAATGTTCTATTGCTTTATATTAACGACTACTCATTTATTTCAGCCCTTTGTATTCAGCATGTCTCCATCAAAATAAACCTTTTGAAAGGTTTCTATGAAAATTGAAGCTTTTGTTTTTTTGTGGCCCACATAAATTTAAACCTTGTTTATTTGGCCTGTGTTAGCCTTTGAGTTTGGTATGCTTATCTTAATGCATGGGGTCAACACTCAACCACTGAGCTACACAGGCCAGGCTTGACTTATTTTTTGTTATTGATTTCTTGCTTAATTCCATTTTAATCATAGACATAATCTGTATGCTTTCAATTCTTTGAAGTTGAATTTGTTGTGTGGCTCAGCATTAGAGCAAAAAGATCTATGTGAACATAAAAATATATCTATTCTGCAGTTGTTAGGTATAGTATTTAGAACATTTAAGTTAGTTCAAGTTTGTGAATTATATGTTTCAAATTTTCTATGTCTTTCCTGGTTTGTGGCTGTTTGCTTTAGTTTACTTGTGTGTTAAATCTAGTTTCTGAGAAAGGTGTGTTAAAATCTTCAACCCTGAATGGGGATCAAAGCTGAAACCTATGTATGTGCCCAGGAATCAAACCTGCAACCTTTTCGAGCATGAGATGATATCCAACCAACTGAGCCACACCAGCCAGGGCAGCGTGGTTACTTTTATAGATTCTAATTCTTTGGCAAATTTTTTCATTTTGTCATTTATTTTCTTGATCATATTGATCAGTTATTTTAAAGTCCTTGTCTAATAACACCAATGTTGAGATCACCCATTGTGGATCTGTTTTTATTGCCCATTTTTTACTTTCTTTGTTTCTGAGCATTCCTAAAGAAAGTCACCAAATTATACCTGTTGGGTCAGCTTAAAGTCCATGGAGCAAATTCTAGGTTTCATTCTAGATTGGACAACCTATTAGCCATCTTTTAAACAAAAAAACTCTTCATATTTTTTGTAACAGCTAACTATTTCCTACACTCTCAAAATTCTGATTCCTGCTTCCCATGTTGTCAGCTGATGACCTAGATCTCTGAATTTATAAAGGTTTGAATTTATGGAGGCCTCCACCTCAAGATTTCTCTATTTTCTTATCTATCTTCTCCTTACTCCTAACTCGAGGAAGGCATGCTTCTCCTCTTTTGTAAAAGAATCTCTGACCTTGATCTCATCTCAGTTGACTCATCCTAAGCCTTGCCCTATTAATTATCACTCCTCTTTCTTGAATCTCTTAATCTCCTCTGGTTCCTTAGTTGTTGTCAGTAAACATGGTCAAATCTCCCCATCCCCAAACAAACAAATAAACAAATCTTGTTTCAATGCCTTCAGTGGCTACTACTTCTAAGCAAACGTTTCAAAAGAAGAATTTGTATTCATTGTCTTCACTTCCTTCCTACCCACTCATTCCTTGAAATTTAGTTTCTAGCCCCACCAGTTTACAGAGATTCTTTTTCCTTTGACCCTCATCGGAAATCCAGTGGCTCCTTCCAGTGTGCGTCTTCTTTGATCTCTTTGTAATGGTCAGTTGCTTCTTGACACTTTCGTCCCCTTTGGCTTCCTCACCATTTTTCCTCGGATCTTCTGCTTTTCTAACAGACCCTCCATTCCCTTCATAACATCATCGTCCTTCTTCCATGCTCTCAGAGCCAGATGTTCTGCAAGTCACTATTCTGAGCTCTCTCCTCTTTTCTCCTCTCCCATTCTTTCCCCCTTTAACCGCCACATCCACCCTCACAACTTCTTTTATTACCTAAAAGAAAATGACTTCCAAAAATGTATTTCCAGTTCCATTTTCACTCTTGACTCTCAATTCCAGCTACCTACTGGACATCTGACTGTGGATGTCCTACTAACCCCTCACATTCAACATGTCCAAAATAAGAGTTTCTCCCCCAAATTCTTTTCCTGACTATCCTCTCTCTGTTCAAGAAGCTCCCAGTAACTCAAGCCTAAAATATGTATAACCATCATTGACTCCTTTATTTCTTGCGCCACCCTCCAACGAATCAGACACGATGTTCTGTTAATCTCTAAAATGCTTTTTACACGCGCCTCTTCCTTCCATCATTTCTGCTCTTACTTTTGCAATGTACTTTGTTTCCTGTTTCTACATCTTCTAATCTATCTGGCTTGCTGCTACTAGATTAAGATTGCTCAACATGCTGAATGAATAACCAAAGATTTAATTATGTTACCTGCTGGCTACCTCCCTATCATTGACTAAATGAAACTCTGATTTCTAAATGAAATTTAGACTAAATAAAAGTCAGCCCTCCCTGAATCTAGTGCTAGGATCTATCTGTATTTTCACAGCTTTGATCAGTCAAATATGCCATCATTTTTTCAAGTTGTGTCCTGCAATACAACAGTGCCCTTGAGGAAGTTAATACTTGCTCCTTGACTTTTTTTTTTTAAGTGCTTTGATAATGAAATTAACCAATGCCAACTAGCATTTCTGCATAATCTCTCAAAGCTTTTACTATTCTAATGTACATTATGAATTTCCAATTGAGGGAGAAAGTATGTGGTATTTCCCAATGCTGCTTAACCATGAATCTTATTTAAGGAACATCACTTACCTCACTAGACGCTAATGTTCCCAGGAACACATTTTGAAATAGGCTCATACAGATGCTTTGTTATTCCCCAAACATACTCCCTTTCTAACATCATTCTCTTAGATTAGAACAGTGGTTCTTTCCAAGGTCGATTTTGCCCTCCAGGGGAAATTTAGCAATGTCTGGAGACATTTTGGCTGTCTGAACTGGAAGGGATATCTAGTGGGTAGAAGCCAGAGATGCTGCTAAACATCCCACAGTACACAGGACAGGCCCCCACAGCACAGAATTATCCCAGTTTAAAATGTCAATCAATACTGCCATGGTTGAGAAACCTTGATCTAGATCAGCGATTTTCAACTGGTGTGCCGCAAGAATTTGTAAAGCATGCAACACCTGACTATTTAGTCAGGGGCACTGACCTCTTTTCCCTGAGATTGTCAAGTAAAAATAGGACAACAGCCAACACAACAATAGCCGTCCGGTGTGAATGAATCAAAATTATACCTATTTTTTTGTCAGATCAGCAAAGAATATATTTCTTTGGTGTGCTGCAGAATTTTAGTAATTAGTTTATGTGCCGTGAGATGAGAAAGGTGGAAAATCACTGATCTAGGCTATCCTCCCCTCACTTCTTCCCTCTGCCATTCAAAGCTGTTTCCACTACTGAAAGTTCAGAGCAAGTATTTTCTCTTACATGAATGCTTAATTTTCTCCCTTCTATCTACAGCACTTTGAGTATTTCACTCTTATAGCATGTATCTAATTCTTTCCCGCATTATACATATTTATGTACATTTTAACATCTTATGCTAGACTATAATGTTTCCTTTTATATAGTTTTTTATTGATTTCAGAGAGGAAGGGAGAGGGAGAGAGAGATAGAAACCTCGATGATGAGAGGGAATCATTGATTGGCTGCCTCCTGCACACCCCCTATTGGGGATCTAGCCCACAACCCTAGCATGTGCCTTTGACTGGAATTGAACCTGGGGCCCTTCAGTTCACAGGCCAATACTCTAACCACTGACCCAAACGGGCTAGGGCAGTGGTCGGCAAACTCATTAGTCAACAGAGCCAAATATCAACAGTACAACGATTGAAATTTCTTTTGAGAGCCGAAAACCGACTTCTGCGCATGGGCCACGAAGTTTCAATCGCACTGTACGTGCGCGCCCACACGTGGTATTTTGTGGAAGAGCCACACTCAAGGGGCCAAAGAGCCGCATGTGGCTCGCGAGCCGCAGTTTGCCGACCACTGGGCTAAGGCTAGACTATAATGTTTTCAAATGCAGGGTCCATAATGTGATCGTTTGTTGTTGTTTTTTTCTTTCTCCAAATAACTAGCCTAGTGGTAGCAGTAACTTCTTGCTTGAAGAGCAAAATGAAGCTCTAACTTCTTTTCAGTCACCTCCTAAATATAATTGTTCACCAGTCTTGTCAATTTTTCCTTCTCGTTTACCCCACATCTTTCTTCTTTCTCCCATGTCCATTGCCACTGCCCTGATTCGGGCCCTACGGCTCTCTGTCCCTAGTAAACAACAGGGCGGGGAGAAGGTGTCAAGTGGGGCGCTCCACCCTGAACTCTGGACAGGCCTCAGTTTGGCCCATGGCTCTGTCCCTTCCGACCTGCATGCTCCGAGGCAAAGCACTTGCCCTCCCCAGGAATTATAGTTCTTCATGCCAATGTGGAGGTGCTTATCTCTGCCTTGCAGGGTTTTTGTGAGGGTCAGAGGTAAGTATTGGAAGTACCTGAATCACAGTGGGCACAAATAACTGGGCTCTAGGAGTCAATAGCTTCTGAAGGGTCCTTCCTCCCCTCCGCCCCTGCTCCCCAGACCTTTTCTTTGATTCTCCATCATCCACAAAACCCACGCTGCTGGGATTCAAAGCTACGGATATTCATTGCCCCTTTACTCAAAGAAAGTTATCTCTCATTCTCCTTCCCACACTCCCAACTTCTGACAAACTGGCCCATCCCCTGGACTTCAAATAGGCCTGAGCATTCTCATCTCCATGGTTCAGCGCACGGGGTCCACCCCTTTGGGAAACCTCTCTTCTGTACACAGGTCCTATTCACCCTCCATCTCCGTCTCACCCCTTCCTTCCACACAGCCTCCTTCAAGGTGTTCACCCACAGGAATCCTTTCCTCTTCTGAATATTTGGAGTCCTTACAGTTTTCCACTAATGAGTCCATTCATTTTCATTGCCTGCTGATAGTTCCCATGTGGGGACCTACGGAAATACGCCTTCTATGATTATCTCGCTTTCTGGGTGTTTCCTTGCTTTCTCATTTTAGACTGTAAGCTGCTTGAGGACAATGACCAGGCTTTACCAAAGTGGCCTTGCACCTACTAGAGGCTCCAAAAGTATCAGTCCAAAATGTTCAGCCTCCTCTTAGCTTGGAGAATGTCGTCGAAGGCCCCACCCATAGAGGGTCCTCGGGCACAGGCAGATATCAGGAGAGACGTCCAGGCCCTGGATTTAAGTGGATCACACGGGGCAGCCAGGAGAGGGGGGTGCAGCGTGCTTGGGCTCTCAGAGAATTCTCACAAATGAGAATAAAGGCAATCAGACACTAACATTTTAATTAATAATTTTAATGGCTTATCTAAAATAATCCCTCTGACTTGGAAGGATTAAATTCCACTTGACAGCACCACCAATCCATGTGGAAAGACGTCTCATGTGCTGCTCCCGCAGCCACAGCAGGGCCCGCAGGACAGGAAGGGCCAGCCAGCGAAGGCACAGCGGGTGAGGGGCGCTGTCCCGAGGCGGGTGCCGGCCTCTTAAAGCCAACAACCCCAATTTGGAAATAGCTTCACATCTACAGAGAAGTTGAAAAATAGGACTAGCACATAGTACAACCCACACAGCCTGTGATCAGACTTACCTTTCCATCCATTTTATTATTTGTGTTCTCTCCCACTCTCTCCCCCCTCCCACTACCTTCCCTCTTCCCTCCCTCTCCTGCTCCCTTCCTCTCTCTCTCTCTCTCTCTCTCTCTCTCTCTCTCTCTCTCTCTCTCAGTTCTGCTTGGCTTTATTCTATGGTGGCTTTATTCTTGGTCAGCCTCTTCTCCCAAGTTGGCAGAGGTACCCCCTGGCCATGCTAGATGAATCCAACTAGTTTATCAACTCCAGCAGGACGAGAGCACCGATTTCCCAGTGATTATGACAAAAATCCCAGCGTGTCCCTGACTGGCAGGCACCTGCACCAATCGCTGCCCGGGAGAGGCAGTACTCTCACTGGCCAGTGCTGGGCTGTGTGCTCCCCTCCAGGCCCAGGAGTGGGGTGAAGTCCCCCAACCACATGGATTGAGTGTGGAGGGAAGGATGTTCCCCATGGAGACGGTGGAAGTACTCTCAGCAGAGGAGGGGAGGGCTCCTGGGCAGGCTAACACAGCGCTTCCGTGTGCGAAGCACAGGGCGCTTGGCATCAGACTTTTGACTTTGAGGCACAAATAACCCACAGGCCCACCTCCTTGTGTGACAGCTTGTCTCCCGTTCGCACAAAGCTCCTTCCAGACGTGGATGGAGTGGGCAGTAACTGTGGGAACCAGACTTAAAGAAAACCTTTAAATCCGCCCCCTCAAGGGGCAGCCTGTGTCCATCTGACCCTGCTTCCGGCCTGGGGAGTGCTGGTGGCTGCCTGGTGCCCACCAACGGGCAGGAGAGGAGGGGCCGCCCCAGGGGCGCCGAGGAAAGGAACAGCCTTGAGCACCTGGCGGGGTGGCTCTCTCCCTCGGGACAGGTCTCGTGTCATCATCTCTCCTGCGGTCCCGGCAGGCCCACGGGGAAATGCCAGTCAGGGCTGTGCGCTGTGCGTTACCTCCGGTCAGATGGCACGGAGTGCGCTGCGAGCATAAGCCGACAGGAAAGCTCTAGCAACCTGCTTATCTGGCTGCCACCCTTGCTGAGGAAAGGGTCATTATCAGAATTATTCACACAGAATTACAGCAGCTGGAAGTCTGCGGATTATTCATGACATCACCCTTACTTTAGTCACTCAGCACAGATGGACCCTCCCAGGGGCCTGCCCTCCTCCCTTCCCCCCTTCTCCTCCCTCTCCCTCCCTTTTCCTGACACCTTCGAGGCTTCCCCGCCCCCACCCACTTCTGCAGTGAGACGTTGCATTAGGTCAGCCTCAGGCCCGGTCTCTCCCGCTGCCCAGGACCTCTGCTCCGAGTTTATCAAATTCGCCCCGGGCGGCCGTGAGCGGGTTACACACCAGGAGCCTCTGCAGGGGGCGGCCTGGGACTCGTCCCAGTTGAACCCATTCCCGGAATGATCGCACCACTGACTTTAGTATCAAAATGTCAGAACCGGCCATTTAATTGACCTGTCAAACGTTAAGTCTGGTTCCCACAGTTACTGCCCACGTAATCCACGTCTTGAAAAGGAACAGAGGCGAGTGTTCCGAAGAGGAGGCAACTTCAAGAACCCACAGACCCACTGAAATCTTCCCGGGTTGCTCGCCTGTGCCAACCTTGGTCTCCACCTTCGCCACACCCGCCCCGGCTGCACCTCCTCAGCCAACAAGCCTGCACCTGCCATCCACCAGCGCACACGTGTGCCCCTGCAGAACCCAGCCCCCGACGGCGGGAGCTGTGGGAAAGCGGCGGGAGGAGAGTGTGGTTAGCAAGGTGGGTTCAAAGGCCTGGGCTCCTCCTCACCACCAGCCAATAAGGACACGTACGGAGAATGTGCCCTGAACTTCAAGGCAAGATCCAGGCTTGTGGGGAAGGCAGAAATACCCTGTAGCTTACTTATTGATTCATGTGTTGAATGTGTTTCAAATACCTAACATACATAGGATTTTAAACAATGCTTTACATCAGGCGGCACTCCTCTGCCCCGCCCCCCTCTCTGGGAGCAGCGGCGCTAAGAAAGCGGTGTCTTTGGAACACGCTGCACTGAAGCAGAGTCTCGGGCCATTAACTGCGTAAGGTCTGAGTGGGCCAGCTGTGCCCTTTGTGCTTATAGGCTCAGAGGCCAGGGGCTTGGAGTGTCGGGCTGGGAAGGGTTCTGGGATGTGTTGGGCCAAACTTGTAATGACCCAGAGCGGTGGAGGGACCTACCCAGAGAGCCGCCCCGGGGATGCCCAGCGGTAGAGGCTGCGTATTAGTTCCCCGGGACTAGAGTAACTCAGGACCATGGCCTGGGTGGCTTACCCAATAGAAACTTGCTAACTCCCATTCTGGAGGCTAGACTTCAAAAATAAGAGGTCGGCAGGGTTGGCTCCTGCTGAGGGCTGTGAGGGAGCGTTGGTCCCAGGCCTTTCTCCTCGGCTTGTAGACGGTCATCTTCCTGTTCACGGGGGTTGTCCCTGTGGTGTCTGTGTTCAAGCTTCCCTTCTGTGCAGGACATCACACTGAGTTAGGGCTACCCTACGGACCTCATCGTAACTTGATTACCTCCGCGAAGACCTTCTCTCCACGTAAGGTCACACTCTGAGCTGCCCCGGGCGAGGGCCGGTGAAGGTTAGGAAGCCATAACACCTGGTTTACTTGACCTCTTGCTCAGCTGTGTTTCTGTTCTCAAGGTGGTGCCTCGGCACTCACACCTCAGAGTTATTCTGTCAAACCTTTTCAGTGACTGAGAACTTTGGACAAACTCTTATGTCCATGGCATCTCGGGAGTTCTTACGATCTGAGGTCCATGAGGTCAGAAATGTGGGTTTCTCCCCGCCACGATCTCAGGGCCGGGGCTCCTGCAGATTGTCCTGGCCTCTCGTCTTTGCCAGCGGGCTGCGTTGGTGACCACCTCTGGCTTTAACTAAAGCGCCCAGGCAAGCCAGTGATGGAAGAGAGTTGCCCTCCTTCCTACCTTTCCTCATCCCAGACCAGGCAAAACAAACCAATTTGTGCCTGAGAAAATGTCTACCTGCTCAGCTGCACCCCCTCCTTCCTCCACACCCTGGCCCCTGCCCCCTCCCCCAACTTGTTCCTCCTGATCCGGGAGGGGAACGGCTCCTTCTGAGCTGGGTTCCTGTTTCATCTTCTTCCTGTTAATTAACGTGAAGCACCCGTTTCTGAGAAGTGCCCGGCTATTTATTTCAGAACAGGCAAGTCTGAACACAGCTCTCCCGGCCACAGCAGGAGAGAGAAGTGGTACAAGTGCTCGGCTCGTGGAGAGGAGAGCCATGGGCAGTGGGGTTCCAGCGTTAGGGCGAAGGGTGTCTGCTTGTTAGGGCGTGAGGCTCAGGGTCTTAGAGATCCTCTCTGGAGGGCCGGCCTCACCAGCAGGCGAAGCCGGCACCCACTCTCGGGGGAGGGGCTTCCAGCAGGGTTACTCCTCGTCCTGTCCACACAGCGTTAACTACCCCTGCCCCCAAGTTATACTATTCAAATTCCATCCTTGGCCCTTCTAAAAATGAAAATATCAGAGAGTGTTTTAGTTTAGCAAGCACGGTTCTTCAAAATGGGGACGTGAACTTCCCACCTTGGCCAGGATGGGCTGCTGTGGAGTTAGGGAGAGAAGTGGTCAGAGGCCGGAGAAGGACGGCAGCGGGTGGGGGTGAGGGACCTTGGGTGGGCATTGCCCCTGCTCGTGGCTTTTGCTCAGGGATAGCCTTGTCCCGTGGTTACCCATCAACAAGTGCCAAGGTAGTCACTTCAGTCACTGTCATCTACAAAAGAGGACAGAGGGAGCCCGAGATAAGAGGTTGGACTAGGGGAGGTTAAGTTTGTAGTGCATTAGTCTTGTAAAAATGGTCTTGACTCAGGGAAGGAAGTGTTAAATGAGAAAGACACCCTACAGACAGGCTATTTATTTCTATTTTACCGCAGAGCATTCATAAGAAATGTAAAACGTTGCAACTCAAAGGGCTCTTTCTTTTTCTCATGATGTGGAAGAGCTCGGAGCTTCCTCCCTGCGCTGCATGGTTAGGATGTTATTATAATACTTGGAGTGGAGTATTTTAAATTGGGGAAAATTAAAGAGAGGCCTGCCGGGCTGTGGTTTGGGTATTCCCGGGCTTTCTCAGGATATGCTGACTGCCTCCCAGCAGCCTACAAATCCAATGGGAAGGTCAGGCTCCGCTGGGCAAGGAATTTGCATCTGAGGCCACGATTTATAGCGAACGGCCACCAGATGGTGTCTGCGTTCTCCTCAAGTTAATATTCTGGCTTGCTTTGTTCTCTGTGCTGATGAGAGCTGGCATTTCGTGGGAAGAACAGTCAATGCCGGGGAAGATGGTGGGACCTGAGGAGCCACAAGTGTGATGTTATTTGTTCAGCCTGACAAGATTCCACGCTCATAAATGTGGGAGCCACAGTCACTGACCGAGAGCTAATATAAGTGCATATTTCTTCACACAGTGGGATGCGATGATTAAAGTCCTATCAGCTCCCAACATGTATTTGGACCTGACTCAGTGCTAATTGCTCCCAACAAGCATGTTGATACTGGACCCAGAGCTCATTGCTGGCTTTTGGGGTGTCTGGGTGACCTAGCTGAAGGGGAAGAGAAACTTTATTCTTGTGGAGCCATCTTTTCAAACCACACTTTCTAAATATATCCTTAATTTTTTTAAAATATATTTTATTGATTTTTTTACAGAGAGGAAGGGAGAGGGATAGAGAGCCAGAAACATTGATGAGAGAGAAACATCAATCAGCTGCCTCCTGCACACCCCCCACTTGGGATGTGCCCACAACCAAGGTACATGCCCTTGACCAGAATCGAACCTGTGACCCTTCAGTCCGCAGGCTGACGCTCTATCCACTGAGCCAAACCGGTCAGGGCTATATCCTTAATTTTTAAAAAATTGTATTTTAGAGACTGAAATATATATATATAAATTTTACACTAAGAAAACAGGAATCCCAATGGGAAAACTCAGTTTTAAAGGAACCTAGGGACCTCCCTAATTTTCTCCTCTTCAGCAGACATTTAATGCCCCTTTTCCCAAAGACTCACCCAGGGTAACTGGTCTGATTCCTCTGAGTTGCCAGATCTCTCCACAGACGCTTCCAGAATCTGGAGCCTGGGTGTGAGCAGCCAGTGCAGTCGGGGTAGAGGTCCCAACCATGATTTGGGACTTGGGGACCCTCGTACCTGCACTGCCAGTTTTATTCGTTAGCAAACGTGCACACACATGAACCTTAGGCAGAGCACTGAGAAGGAAGAATCCTTGTCTCCATCTTTTCCCTCCCACTTGCGCGTCCCAGGCCTCAGTGCCTATCCCCATTCCCCAGGGTTTGCATCGGAGCGTGGAGCAAGGCAGGCCAAGGCTGGGCCAGCCAGGATCTCGCTTGCTCCACCATCAAGAAAGAGGCAATACCCCGAGGAGAAGTCCTGTGACTTCTCAGCGCCTGAGGTTGCCAGAGCAGCACGTGCTCACACCCCTCCATGCTTCTCCCTGAAGATGGCATTTGTGTACTTGACATCATTTCTGTGGGGAGCAAGCCCCTGGCTCTGCTTCTGTCGCAAACCATGTCTCCGTCTTCACAAGCCAAGTTCAGTTTATACATTTTCATACATTCAAATGGGGGCCCGTGGTCAGAGGCCTCCCGGGGATTTCAGAGTGGGTTTGGGCGTGCTATTACTGACAGCAGGTGTCTCGTTCATTGGTTAAGAACACCCACCTTGCTGTGGCATGCATCCACCTCGTTACCTTTATTTCTTTTGAAGGTTGCAGGTACACACCATTTGCAGGAAACATAAAGGGGCATCAAAAGAGCGAACAGGAACTGGTGGCTGGAGACTCCAGGTTCCCTGCCTTACCAGTCAACTGAGAGAGGCAGCCGTGCAGCTGATGGAAATATGCCCAAAGGAGTCAAACCAACTGGTTAAACTCTTGGCTCTGCCATGTGGCAGCAGCTAGCTTTGCACCAATTACGACTGGGAACAGGTTTCCACTCCATTCCCACGCCACATCAGAGAGGGTTGAGGGGGCAGACAGATCTTCGCCCTGAAGCCCTGCTGGCATCCCCACTGCACGGTTGGCCGCGCGCCACCTGGTGGTTGATGGAGATAAAACAGCCTCCCGAGCAAAACTGCACAATTTTGAAGCAAGAGGGACTTTTTAAAAATGATTTAATCTTGGCCCCTTATTTCCAGTGGAGGAAATTCAGGCTAAAAGGGGGATGACGGGCTTGTCTGAGTTCCCACAGAGGTACAGTGTGGAGGTTAAGAACAAGCATTCCGGCGTCTGTCTGTCTGAATCCGGCCTTGGCAGTCAGGTGCTAGTGTAACCTTGGGCAAGTTTTGTAACTTCTCAGTAATCGGTTTTCTTATCTAGGAAATGAAGGAAATAGTGTTCACTACCTCAAAGGTTCTTAAGAGGATTAAGTTGGGCAGTGCGTGTGGTGGTGCCCGGCACCGTGCCTGACCTTAGTAGGAGACGCCTCTCTAGAACATGCTCTCTTGTAGTACTTACCTGTATTTATAATTTCTCCTACAGTGGATAGCACTCTAATCTTTCATTCTGACCTTAAAGTAGAAGAATGAAGGATCTCAAAGACCATGGGAGAAAGCAGCAATGGGTATTTGACTTTCAGAGAGAACATTTGATTGGGCTATTGAGAAAAGGGAGAGTGGAAGTGACTTTTGGGTGCCATCATGGCTCAAAGCCATAACCATAGATGAAAGGTCTTGGGTACCCCATCAATATGGGTTAGATGAGTGAAGGGGAGAGGCCTGAGCAGGTATGAAGGGGGACGCAGAGAGAGTCTCATTTGGCACTGTCCCCTGTGGCCCCAAGGATCAGCTGGGAACCACGGCTGTCACACTTTTCTCTGGCTTCCTCTGTTCTTATAGCAATGGCATTGACAAAGGCCACTTACTTAAAGCCACAGATACCAAGCTCTTTCAGTAAGTGTGGACACCTTCGTCCTGTCCGTCACGGGCCTGGCAATTGTGTTGAGAAGAGGACAAGGGAACCTCGCCAGACGCTGGGGAGATAGAAAGGGAGAAAGGAAATGAATACCCCAACCTCTTTCTCCTCCTTCTCGCTAATCTACTAACGGTGCCTCCCAGGGGTCTGACCCAAGTCGGAGCCAGGGGCAGGGAGCCTGGGTGATGCAGCCCGGAGATGTCAGCCTCCCGGGGCAAGGAGCCAGGCAGAAATGGGTCTGGGGGAGCGACAGAGAACAACAGGCATAGCCAATGGCTTGTACATGTGCATAGGTTGTTTCATTTTTTCCTATTTACATATTTACCTGAACTTCTCTCCATTTGAAGAGGTTCTTAATAACCTCATCTTAGGGGACTGATACCACCACCAAAAAAAAAAAAAATTAAAAAAAAATAATAATAAAGGGATAGACTGAGATCAAGGCCTAGGGTATTGTGTGTGTCTCTGCCCAGACACCTTTTAGTGTGAGCACCAAGGCAGATCGTGCCCTTGGGTGAGACGAAGGGGACGCTGGCTTTGTTCTCCTTTTTACCACCTTCCATATTTAATTAGAGGACTTTCTTTTAAAATTCTTCCTGTTAGTGTGGAACGGCTAACATTAAAACATGCTCCACAAACCGACTCAACAAGCTCACCTGGTTTATCCCTGACTGGCTGCGTGTCAAACCTCTGAGCTCCCACCTGTGCCCCGGAGACTCGATGTGGCCTTCCTTTGCAGAAAGGAACTGTTATGGAAGGAGGGCTGCTGCTGCCGCGGACCATTTTCTTTGGGAATTTCTTCCCAAATATCATGAGGAATCTCAGGGAGACGGTTTGGGAGGAGCTGTCTGCAGGCCGTGCTCGGAGGGCTTTCCGCATCTGCACACTGGGAGGCTGCGTGTGGATTCCCCGGCCTGTGAGGCTGAGATGTTGGTTTTAGAAGCAGTTTTCATTTCTGTCCCGGTCATAAATAGTAAGACGAAAGCACATAGCTGAGGATTCTGACAGGGCGTGCTTTTAAAAAACCAATGTGACAATAAAATAGTTTAATGCAATAATAGATTTCTTTGCACGAAGTATAAAAAGTGTGAGATCACGGAAGAGGAACTGTGAGACAGCACATCAATAAGAGTGTGTTTAACGAAGCCAGTTATTTTACTGCGATTCCAATAAGAGTCGTATAAGATAATCACAAGACAAGGCAGTTACGATGCTGGAGCTTCTGAAATAACAATTTTTGCATTTTTGTAAAATGAAGTTATCTTCCTGAAGGAGCTGAGGTAAAGAAAATCAAAGGAACATCGGAGCCTCTGGAAACATTCAGCTGCTGAGTGAGAATCTGCAAGTCCAAGTTGTTTGCATGTGATTCTCAGAAAGGAGAAAACAGCCAGGAAAGGTTACTTAGAGGAGACATTTTAAAGACTACTAGGAGTTTTATTACTAGAATAAACTCAGAGAAGAAAGCAAGGAAACAAGTGAGACATATGCGACTGTGCGGACGGCTGACGTATCTCAAGCAATTCTAATGGAGCCTCACATGCATAATCCCAGGCAGCACGTATGTACCAGGAGACCGGGCATGCATTAGATGCGATCCCTGCACACTTACCGTGTAGTTGGGAATATAAGACACTTCGGCACAAGACAAGCATACACGCAAGTGCAGACGTATAATTAACACCACAGAGCAGCCATTGAGTCTGATCTGAACACATCCTTCCCCACTTTTGGAACGGAAACTGCACAACAAGGCAGTTTAAGCAACTGAGCAAATGGTCAACAGAGCCGTAACCAGCCAGGCTTTAAAGTTATTTTAAAATAGCTGTTGTTCCTCTGCTTTATCTTCACTTGAGAACATTTCCCCCTACACCTAGCCTCTCTTTCCTTTCTCTAACACTAAGTGGGAATAACAAGCCTGGCTGGCTTAGGTGGGTTTGGAGGCAAAGAGTCTCTTGTCAGGTAGGGTCACTGTGATGCCTCAGCTACAAATGAAGAGTGAATACCATTGTGGAAAGAGGGTTCTGTCGGCTCAGGCTAAAATCTCACACAGCGGCGGTCTCGTGTAAAGGACCAAAGGTGGGCAGATCATGCCTGGGAGGGTGCTTCCGGGGCCCAGGCTTCTCTCTTGCTCCCCCACCACCCGCAACACGGGCTTCTGCCTCGTGGCTTCAGGGTGGCCACAGGGGCTCCAACCATTATGTCTGGAAGCGAAGAGAGAGAAGAAGGGCATGACCCACTCTTTAATGGAGATAAAAGAGCGCATCTTAAAGGTTTATCTTCAAAGTCTCAGACAACATTGCCACCTGTATTCCATCGGCCAGGGCGTATCACACTTGAAAGTGTCTCTTCTTTGCCACTGTCAGAGAAGACGTGTGTGTGTGTGCAGAAGTGGCAATAGTCTACCCTCCACCCCCTCCAGCCCCTGGCAACCTATGAGTGTGTATTCAGTCCCGGGAAGAAATCCGATAACTGGGTTTGCAGTTCTTGTTTGAAAGAAAGGTACAAACCCGCCACTCCCCCCCTCCCCCCCGCCCCCCCCACACAAAACAAACACTAAACCTGAGACTTGAAAGTAAAAGAGACCTAAGTATTCTGCCACCTCAAGCTGCTTGCAAATCATGTCCCAATATTCTTCTTTCCCGCCAATTTACAAAGTCCCAGCTAAAGCAGTTCTCATCTGGGCATCAGGGGCTTCATAGAAGGACCCCCAGCCCTCCAGGGTGTGGGGTGGGGTCCCGCTTCCACCGATTCCATATGTACCCACCACATAACCTTAGGTGGAATAACTCCACGCCGGACTCTGACAATGTTTGACACTTTGGTTCGACGTTGCTGACTACAGAAGGGCAGATTTCAAGACCTAAAGATTTTTTACATGGTCAAGAAAAATGGGAGCGTCTCCGGAGTACAATTCCAAGCAGAGAGCTATGAAGGAGCCTATTGCTGGAGAAAGGGGCGGTGACTTCAGAGGCCGGCCCTCCGGGGCCCTGCTGTGGTCCTCTCTCAGACCCAGGGGCCCTGTGGTCCTCTCTCAGACCCAGGGCCCTGCTGTGGTCCTCTCTCAGACCCAGGGCCCTGTGGTCCTCTCTCAGACCCAGGGGCCCTGTGGTCCTCTCTCAGGCCCAGGGGCCTGCTGTGGTCCTCTCTCAGACCCAGGGCCCTGCTGTGGTCCTCTCTCAGACCCAGGGGCCCTGTGGTCCTCTCTCAGACCCAGGGCCCTGCTGTGGTCCTCCCTCAGGCCCAGGGCCCTGCTGTGGTCCTCCCTCAGGCCCAGGGCCCTGCTGTGGTCCTCTCTCAGACCCAGGGGCCTGCTGTGGTCCTCTCTCAGACCCAGGGCCCTGCTGTGGTCCTCTCTCAGACCCAGGGCCCTGCTGTGGTCCTCTCTCAGACCCAGGGCCCTGCTGTGGTCCTCTCTCAGACCCAGGGCCCTGCTGTGGTCCTCTCTCAGACCCAGGGGCCCTGTGGTCCTCTCTCAGACCCAGGGGCCCTGCTGTGGTCCTCTCTCAGACCCAGGGGCCCTGCTGTGGTCCTCTCTCAGACCCAGGGCCCTGCTGTGGTCCTCTCTCAGACCCAGGGCCCTGCTGTGGTCCTCTCTCAGACCCAGGGGCCCTGTGGTCCTCTCTCAGACCCAGGGGCCCTGTGGTCCTCTCTCAGACCCAGGGCCCTGCTGTGGTCCTCTCTCAGACCCAGGGGCCCTGTGGTCCTCTCTCAGACCCAGGGCCCTGCTGTGGTCCTCTCTCAGACCCAGGGGGCCCTGTGGTCCTCTCTCAGACCCAGGGCCCTGCTGTGGTCCTCTCTCAGACCCAGGGCCCTGCTGTGGTCCTCTCTCAGACCCAGGGCCCTGCTGTGGTCCTCTCTCAGACCCAGGGGCCCTGTGGTCCTCTCTCAGACCCAGGGCCCTGCTGTGGTCCTCTCTCAGACCCAGGGCCCTGCTGTGGTCCTCTCTCAGACCCAGGGCCCTGCTGTGGTCCTCTCTCAGACCCAGGGCCCTGCTGTGGTCCTCTCTCAGACCCAGGGGCCCTGTGGTCCTCTCTCAGACCCAGGGGCCCTGTGGTCCTCTCTCAGACCCAGGGCCCTGCTGTGGTCCTCTCTCAGACCCAGGGGCCCTGTGGTCCTCTCTCAGACCCAGGGCCCTGCTGTGGTCCTCTCTC
Source organism: Cnephaeus nilssonii (assembly GCF_951640355.1). NCBI lineage: Eukaryota > Metazoa > Chordata > Mammalia > Chiroptera > Vespertilionidae > Cnephaeus > Cnephaeus nilssonii. Next base: position 51,647,115 of record NC_137076.1, on the reverse strand, counting down.
AGACCCAGGGCCCTGCTGTGGTCCTCTCTCAGACCCAGGGGGCCCTGTGGTCCTCTCTCAGACCCAGGGCCCTGCTGTGGTCCTCTCTCAGACCCAGGGCCCTGCTGTGGTCCTCTCTCAGACCCAGGGCCCTGTGGTCCTCTCTCAGACCCAGGGGGCCCTGTGGTCCTCTCTCAGACCCAGGGCCCTGTGGTCCTCCCTCAGGCCCAGGGCCCTGCTGTGGTCCTCTCTCAGACCCAGGGGCCCTGTGGTCCTCTCTCAGACCCAGGGGGCCCTGTGGTCCTCTCTCAGACCCAGGGGGCCCTGTGGTCCTCTCTCAGACCCAGGGCCCTGCTGTGGTCCTCTCTCAGACCCAGGGGCCCTGTGGTCCTCTCTCAGACCCAGGGGGCCCTGTGGTCCTCTCTCAGACCCAGGGCCCTGTGGTCCTCTCTCAGACCCAGGGGCCTGTGGTCCTCTCTCAGACCCAGGGCCCTCCTGTGGTCCTCTCTCAGACCCAGGGGGCCTGTGGTCCTCTCTCAGACCCAGGGGCCTGTGGTCCTCTCTCAGACCCAGACCCGCTTCCTCGGCCGCCCTGGGGCCTGGCGTTGGGCCTGGTTTCCCTTCCTGGTCCGAGCCGCAGCCGCCATTCCTTTGGCTTCTCCTCTCCGGCAGTTTGCCTGCTGAGTCGGATGGTGTTGAAGCTGGATTTTTTTTCTGGTTGTTCTCACACATCTGCATTTAATCCCTTCAGGTTAAAGCTTTGTATTGGCAAATCACGGAGAAAAATAGATGACGGTCAGACAGATGCAATTACGAAGACATCCCAGAGGCTGCCTACATCCCGGGGCCTTCAGCTCGGCCACCCTCACAAGGTCCGTGGAGGCCCCAACCCCTCCTGCTCACCCAGCCAGTCCCTCCCCACAGCCTCCCCCTGCTTTAGGCACAGAAGGGGAGAGGGGATGGGGGACTGATCTGGGAATGACTAGTGGTGACTGTCCAGGGTGGGAGGTGACAGTGATGGCGGCGGAGACACAGAGGAGCCAATCTATACGCATCACAGAGAATTCACATTGCCGGGGGATTTCAGATGACTGACTTAACCTCAATGAAATATTTCTTCCGTGAAGGAAAGTCACCTTCCGGTGCTTCCTCACAGGACTTGAAAGGGCGGATGCACCTGACAGAGGGGCCCAGAACAGAACGGAGGGCACGGGACCTCCAGCCTAAGTGGCACTTGCTAATACAAATGCCCAGAGCTAGCCAGGTGACAGGACAGGGCCACCTCAAGGCCATAGGACATCACTGTGGCCTTCAGGAAACGGGGACCTTCTGGGAGCTGCGTCTCTGAGGCAGGTGTATCTTTGCCACAGCTCAGTGCGCAGCTCGGTGAGCAGAGCCCGCTACACTGCAGTGCCCCTGCGCCCTGGCCAGCTGCCTCTGCCCGGGGAACACCTGTCCTCTGTGGGGGGCACCCCGGTGAGGCAGTAGGGAGGGCTCTGGAGCTTGCTGGGGCTGTCACTCTGCCCAAATCAGTGGTTGCCACGTGGGAACATGGACCAAATGTTTCTAGATCTTCCAGTTTTTCAAGAGAAGCGAAAGATCCAGACTTCAACGCGAGCCCTCCTGGTTTATAAACATAGGCAACTGTTTCCAATGCTTTTAAAGAAAACCATGAGTGGCCTCTGAGGCAGGAGGTCGGGGAGCCAGGCTGGAGGAGAGTGCTGGAGGCGGGCTTTAAAGTGAAGGGCAGATAAAGATGGCAAAGGGAGGGCTCGGCCTTCGGGCGGGATGGGCCGTGAAGAAAACAGAACATGGGGGTGCTCTGCTTCTGTTTTGTTAAGAGGAGGGCTGGAAAGGCTGGAACCACAATGCTGAGCGACATGAAGCAGCACTCATCTTCTTCAACAGTCCAGGCTGCTGGCTGGGCGAACTCGTCACCAGAACTAACACACGGTGTTCACCATCTGTCTGTCAGGCACAGTCCTTGGCATTTAACTCAGTTCATCCTGTCTACGACCCTATTTGGTGGGTGTGGTTATAATCCCCCTTTTATAGGTGAGTAAACCAAGGCACAGAGAGGTTAAGTCACTTGCCCAAGGTCACACAGCTAGCAAGTAGCAGAGCTGGGATTTGAGCTCAGGCAGTCTGGCTCCAGAGTTCTCTCCATAACCTCACCTTGGCACAAGAAAACCACATGGACAGGACTCCCAGCGTCTGAGAGAATCCTGTAGAAAGGGTGAGGGTGGGGGGAGGGCTGAAAATGGGAGAGAGACATAGTGTCTTTACTTTTTATAAAACATTTTAAATAACATCTTTCACTTACACAAAAATATAAATTATAATACAGTGACGTAGCTGTGAGCCCACCACCCAGCTTAAGAAATAAAAGTTCACAGGTATGTTGTTGTGTGTGGCCTTTCTAAACCCGTTCCCTTTGCCTCCACAGCCCAGCGTACGTTTGCATAATTGTACCACATCTATGTGTATCCATAAACAACTTACATAATGGTCTGGCAAGTTGTTAGGCTTTGCATAAAGGGCACCGTCTTTTATGTAGCCTTCAGCAACATCTGTTTTCCTAACCCTGTGTTTTTGAGGTCGATCTACAGTGATAGGCGTAGCTCATGTTCACTCATTTTTGTACACCTTTTTTTATTGAAGCATGACATTTATGTAATCCAATTCCCAAAGACTCAAGGAATATCTAACACAGTGATTGCACTGTGTAGTCATCACCTAGCTTAAAAATGATATGTAGAGCCTTCCTTATGCCCCCTCTTATGTTCATTTATTTTAACTGCGTGATAGAATTTCATTGTATAAGTATACTGCAATTTAAAAAAATCTATTTTCTTATTGAGGAACATTTAAGTTGCCTGCACGTTTTCTCCTGATAAACAGCGCTGCTGTGGACATTGGGGTCCATGTCTCCTGGGGCTCAGGGGCAGGAATTGATTTCCGGTCTATACCCGGGCGCTGTCTTGCTGAGTGTGGGATCTGCATGTCTCCAGCTTCACTGGACGTTGCCCACTCGCTCCCCAGAGCTGCCCAGCTCCCACAGGCTGCGTGTCTGACCTTCCCTTCCTCCGTGTCCTCACAGCACTTGAAATGGTCAGACTTTGATATTTCCTAATCTAAAGGGTGCAAGATGTTTTCTCATCATGACTTTAATTTGCATTTCCCTGCTGACGAACAGGTAGAGCATCTTTCTGTGTTTGTGTGGGCTGCTCGCGTTTCCCCATTCGTGAATTGCTCATTTGCGTCCCTGGCCAGTTTTTCGACTACTGCGTTGTTTATCTTTTTCCTATTGATTTACTGGAGTTCTACGGGTAATCTGGATACTACTCCCATGTCAGTGATACCTCAGGGTATGGTGCTTTCCTTCAGTTTCCAAGAGAGGGAGGAGGATCCATTTCGTGAGCTACAGACCACAGGGTTTGATATAAATTCCTAGCAGCATTCTAGAACAGATTAGTCAATGGATGATTTGTGAATATTTAGAATGAGAAGTCATGATCACTGGGAGGGACGTAGATCACAGAAAACAAGTCCCGCCGGACTCTCAGCCTTGTCTTGGAGGGTTTCAACTGATAAATGGGTGACACGTAAATTATGAGCCACAAAGGGCTTTCGCGTACATCATCTCACAGCAGCCCGAGACCAATCCTGCCACCAGCCTCATTGTACGGCTGGAGGAGTGAAGCTTTACATTGCTCAGGGGAGTGTGACTGAAGAAGGATCTGGCCTGGCAGGCCAGGGGAGTGCTGGGATTTTTGTGCAGGAATATTAGCAAGACCTTTGACCTTGGCCTTGTCAACACGTGGAGAAAAGTGGGCTGAATCAGCTCTGTGAGTTAGGCTCAGTTACCATGTGCTGCAAGAGTCCGTCCTGTGGGAATTTTCTTGAGCCCTGCACCTGGGCGCTGTCCTGAGCCCATTCAGCAAGCTCATCAACGTCTTTTAAAAGGGCAGAGACGACATGCAAATCATATTTGTAAATGGCTGGAGACGGAATTAGGATAAAAAATATTCTTAACAGATGAGCCAATTTGAACCAAATGCAAATACTAGAGACACGTAAAAAGAGATCTGTCCACCTCTTCCCCCCTCCTCCCCTCTTTGATTTCAAAAACCCAACCGGGGAGGAGGTGAGAGGGACAGTCCACTGGGGGTCTAAGAGAGGCCCGGGCATCCTGTGGGGGGTGGATGAGCAGAGGAGCCAGCAGCCAAGTCTGATTTAACACTGAGTCCCAAGGGCAGGAGCAGTGCCAGAAAGGGCATCAGAGGCCAAGGGCCAGGAGGGAATTGGGGGAGTTGGAGGGGGGTGGGAGCCGGGCTGGGGTGGAGGGAGGGCCTGGGAGGGTTGCTAACCAGGTTATTGTCAGAGCAGTGAAGACTGAGGGCCCTGGACTCTCTTAAAGGTACCAGGTGAGGACAGGCAGGCTTAGAAGAAGAAAAACAACTGTGCACGTGTTAGGTGTCACGTCCAAACAGGAACAGGTCCTGTCCAGGAGGCCACTCGTCAGGGACATTGTAGAAAAGATCCACAGACCCAGAACACTGTGGCAGTCCAGCTCCAGATCCTTTGACTCAGTGTTGGAGGGAAAGCTAAGGATCAAGTTCAAGGAGCACCTGATTTGTGCAGGGGGATAGAGTGCAGAGGCGGGAAGGGTGTAGCTGTAAGGGGAAGTCTCCCATTGATGGTGAGCCAAAGGGAACCATGAAAAGTTTCTTTATTTTGTCTTATTTATACAATTTTTTTCTTACTTGCAACAACCTGTCCCTGAAAAATTCAAAAGTTTCTTTAAACAGTCCTCTTAGAGAGAGAGAAAGAGAGAAATATTTGAGAAGCGTATTAGTCAAAACTAATATTCTTTCTTTTTTCCCCCCAGAACCCTAAAGTGATAAACATTCATTATCGTTTTTGGAAAATATAGTCAAATACAAAGCAAATAAAAATTTCCCATACAGCTATCCACAGAGGACTGTTGTTATGGTTTTAGTGTATGATTGATTTCCAGGCCTACATATGCCCATAGATAAACTTTTGTTTTTTTATTTTGCAAAATTAAGATCATAATTGCATTTTTGGTAACATGGTTTTTGCCCTTAATGATTTATTGTGAGCATTTTTTCCATATACTTCAACCACATAATTTGTAATGGCCACATAACATTCCATTGTATGAACATATCGTAATTTATTTAACAGACCCCTTGCTGCTAGACAAACATTCATATAAATCTTGAGATGTAATCTGAACATTCATCGAGACAAACAAGCTCAAGCGCTTCAGCTCTGCCCTCAGGAAATGACTGAGAAGGTATGAAGCCAGCTGCGAGCTGGAGCACTCCCCGTGGGCAGCCTCACGCAGGTGTGCCTGTGACCGTGCCCCACCTCCTCCAGCTGTCAGAGGGAGCAGTCCCCCAGGGTCCACATCGGAGCCCATTGCTCAGACGCATCGCCTCGGCCCACAGCCCGCCACCCTCTCAGCGACCTCGGGACTCGGTGCAGTAGGATTCACAAGCCTATCAACTCAGTCCCAGGAGAAGTCCAACCTTGGGCCATTGTCCCCCAACTCTCGTCCCTGCTCTGCTTTCCAAATCCCCTAAATGCCCCTCTCACCACACTCCCAATTCTGCTAAGATCCATGCACTCTACACCTCCAACTCCATCTCTGCGTGTCCCCTCATCTCTGTGCTGACTGAACCCAGATTGTCCCCCCAGGGCACTGATTCCCTTGGAGCCCCCACCCCTTGCCAATTGTCTTCTCTTGTTTGAAAAAAACAAAACACACAGCTTATTTGAAGCTTGTGCCATCCAGCTATACCACGCCTGCCATTCCTCATTGCTGTCTTTACCAACCTCTGATCATCCCCCTGTTCATTAATAACTCCTGCTCTGGCTCATGAATTTCTTCTCAACCTGGACTTCTGTCATCGTTTGCAGTGACTTGGACATCTGTGTGGAGGACCCACCAACACCGCAGCTGCTAAATTCCTGTATTAGCTTCTGCTGTAACCGGGACCACAAACTCGTAGCTTACAATGGGAAATTAGTCCCAGCTCTGGAGGCCAGAAGTCCCAGATCTCCCCTGTGCCTATGCCTTCTCCTCCCTGTTATAAGGACCCTTCCTAGACTTAAGGCACACTCGGAGAAGTCAGGATCTGTAAGTTGATTCCATCTGCAAAGCTTTTTTTCCAGGTTCCAGGGCATGAACATACCTTTCTTGGGGCCACCATTCAACCTTATCCTGCTTCCCACTCAACCACTCCAGCCAGCATCACAGTCACACTGTACCCCCTGTCACAGGAGCATCTCCACCACTTCTAAAAGGCCGCTCTCGAACACCCTCCTCTCCAACTGCTCTTGCCCGTCCTCCCAGGACCCCATTCCAAGAGTGAAAATTCAGTGGTATCACTACCTTCCCTACCCTTGTCTTATCCATCACCCACCCCTCATCTTTGCCCTCCTTACCCACCCGAATACAAGATCCATCATTACCTCTCCCTGGCAGACTTCCTCAACTCCCATGCTCCTCTCTTCTCTAAGCCATACCCTGTGGCCAAATCCCAACCTTGACTGGTTCAGATATTGGCCTTCTACATGCTTGTCCTTGAGCAGCTGACTCTAATAGGAAAAGTAATCGCACAGTCAGGCTGGCTGGTTTCACTATGAATTCATGACCATAAACCTCCCATTGGGCACTATTTATCTACCCCACCAACTTCCATGGGGAGTTTGCTTTCCCAACACAGTGATGTCATACTTTTCCTCTCTCCTCACATTTCCCACATGACCTCTCCCCACTCCCATTAATGTGAGCTGGTGACCTGCCTCGCCCTTCGCTGAGAAAATAGATGCCGCTCAATTCTCTTCCCATCCACAAACCTACAAATGTACCCTCATCTAGACCCGTCTATCAAAAGCCACTTCTTTGCCTGAACTCATGGGAGTGGTAACATCGTTTGGGCCATTCCGTGCTCTACAACGTGCATCCAGACAGTGCCTGACACGTAGTAAGCACTGAATATTTTGTCAAATGAAGGAGGAGTTCCTTCCTCCAGCAGTCTCTCTCTCTCTATCTCTCCCCGCACCCCTCAGTCTTCTCTACTATAGACCATTCCCATGAACATACAAAATGTGCTGGAATCACCATATTAAAAAATAGTCTTTCCTTGACTCCACGGGCCCTCAGTTTTTCTCCCCTTTTTCTCTGTTCACTTCAAAACAAAGCTTCTGCACTAAGTTATCACCTCTACTTTGTCACCTGCCATTAACTCTTCAGTCCCCTCCAGTCTAGCTCCTGGCCCCATCGCTCCCTGGAAACTCCTCTCATCAAGGTCATCCATTTCCTCTTCCTAGGTGGCTTCATCCATGGCTTTAAATACCATCCAGTTACTGATGACTTTCCAATTTGTTCCTTTCTTCAAATGTTCCTGACCTCCAGAATGTTAGACCCATCCAAATACCGGCTTAGTACCTCCTTCAGATAGTTCATAAGCAGCTCAAAGTAAACATTTCTTAAATGTTACCCTTGATTCTTGCCCCTTCCACCCAGTCTGTTTTTTCCATCAGATTGGAGAAATGGTACCGCCATCTTTATTGTAACTCAAGCCCAACAGCTAGCATCATCCTTGTGGGAAGGTTCCTGGAGATACAGTTCTAGCTTAAGAAACGCTGTGTAAATGGTTTGTGCCACTTCTTTTTCTTTTTAAAAAAAAATACATTTTATTGATTTTTTTACAGAGAGGAAGAGAGAGGGATAGAGAGTTAGAAACATCGATCAGCTGCCTCTTGCACACCCCCTACTGGGGATGTGCCCACAACCAAGGTACATGCCCTTGACTGGAATCGAACCTGGGACCCTTGAATCAGCAGGCTGACGCTCTATCCACTGAGCCAAACCAGTTTCAGCTGTGCCACTTCTTAAATGTTCAGAGATCTCTGATGCGTCTTCATCTTGAATAACAAATGAGGCGTTGAAACTCCCGGCTTTGTCATCTCTGGAATGAGTTACGGGGATTTTTATTTTTTTTAAGTAGGTAGTTTCCTTCACTTGGAACTCTTCCCCTCTTAGGCGTTGGTTGATTCCGTGAGGGTTCTTAGACACAAGTGGTGGACACAAACTCTGGCTGACTTAAGGAGAAAAATTGTACTGAAAGTGAACTGGATAGCTCACAGAGAGCCACTGGGAAGGATGACAACTGGGGGAATAAAGGAAGCCCCCAGGCCACAACTCAGCCAAAGTCGAGCCCTGGCTGTGAGGCGTCTGCCCACACCAGGCTCTGATCATGGTCACGGCTCTGCTCCAGCACCGTCACTGCCTGAAAGACAGCGTCCTCATCCCTGGCCCTTGGCTTCCCTAATTCAGCACCCGGAGGAGAGGGTCTTCCTGGCTGAGCCTGGGCGGGTGCCTGTGCCCTCGCTTCCCAGGAGCTGGGGAAGGGGGTGTGGCCATTGCAACAGCCTCCCCAAGACTCATGCGGTGTCACCTCTGGGCAGCCTCCAAGGTGACCGATGCCCAGGGCTTTGGTACTGGGGGCTTTCCCAGGTCACTTTTTGTTTATTTATTTTTTAAACTAACATTTTTACTGATTTCAGAGAGAAAGGGAGAGAGATAGAAACATCAGTGATGAGAAAGCATCATCAATCGGCTGCCTCCCGCACGCCCCACACTGGGGATCGAGCCTGCAACCAGGGAATCAAACCATGACCCCCTGGTTCCATGCTCAACCTCTGAGACGCACCGGCAGGGCTCTCGGCACCTTTTAGAAGCGATGGCATGGCAGCTATGTTACAGACACCGGCTGGGACTGTGGAGAGGAAGTGTGGCTTGGAGGGGGCGGGGCGGGGCAGTGTGAAGCAGGAGGTGTAGTTCATGTCATTCTGAGGTTCTGGCCACCAGTCTGTCCCTCCTGCTAGCGAGCTCTGTGTGTGGGGTGTCAGCGGTGTCTTCATATCCATGCTGGGCCTCTGCTTCCGTGTCATAATAACAAACGTGTGGCTGATACTTTGTCCCTTTTTGCGTCAGAGAGGCTGCGAGCACGCTGCCAGCATGAATGAGCGGAAAGATGTGTCAGGGCATGGCTATGAGTAAAGCAGCAGGAGCGTGCTCAGCTGGATGCGTCCTTGTTTTCTCCCTCTGCCCATCTAGGATGGGGGGAGGGACTGGACTCCCCTTTCTTTCAAGCATTACCTTACCATCCTCCCGCCTCCCTGGCACTCACAGTGGAAACTTGCCGCTTCCATTTCTGCCTCGATATATAATCTACGTGCATGTGGGCGACTCGTCCAGGATTTTTTTTCCACGAGGCTGGGTGCTGAGCCGTGCCCTGGTTTCTGAGGTCTCATGTTCACCGCAGGCAGCCAGGCCTCCTTTTCACCCCCTGGGTTTGTTTTTGTTTTTGTTTTCAAAGAAAAGCAAACGAAGGCAGGTCTCCACCAAAGATGCCCAAAATGCTAAAGCTGTTGTCCTCAAAGTGCAGCCTGCCAGCCACCCGCACCAGCAGCCTCTTGAAGGTCACGGTAAAAATAGAAGTCACCAGCTCCCCACCAGCCCCACCCCCATCAGTGTCTGTGGCAGCAAAACCAAGGAAACTGCGTTTTTCTTCCCTTCCCAGGTGATAGGTGTACACTCTAATCTGAAAACCACTGACCCGGACTGGCCGTAGGAATCAGGACAGGAACAGGGTTTGAAGTCACAGGCCGCAGCCGATGCTCCTTCTGGTAAGTGACGGTCAATGCAGAGTGGACACGGTCACAGCTTTCCCCAGCTATTGCACAGATATCTGATAATCATCTATTCCGTGCAAAACCCAGGCCAGACAATATTCAGAAACTCCTCGGTTTAAAAATTGCATTAGGCCCACTGTTTTATTCTGTCACTAAAATAAGGGAGCCCAGGCCAGCCAGTGTGGCTCAGCAGTTGAGTGTCAACCCAGGCACCAAGAGGTCACTGGTTCAAATCCCAGCCAGGGCACGTGCCCGGGTTGTGGGCTCGATCCCCAGTGTGCAGGAGGCAGCCGATCGATATTTCTCTCTCATTGATGTTTCTAACTCTAACCCTCTCCCTTGGTCTCTCTCTAAAAATCGATAATTTAAAAAAAAATTAAAATAAGGGAGCCCAATACACCCTCTTCAAAAATAAAAAGTTCAAACAAACAAAAAAGGCACAAGAAATAATTTAACAGATACCCATGTGCCAAACACTAATATTGAACACATTTTAACATGTGGCAGTGTTTCCTGTATACACCTTTTTAAAGAAGGAAATCTTTATAAATAACCATCGGAGTCCTCACTGCCGTCGCACTTACCTCCTCCCCTTCCTCTCCTCCCCAGAAGTAACGATTCTGAAGCTGGTATGTGTCCTTCACCCACGGTTTCATAATTTCAAAATATATATTGTTGTCTAGTGTATATATTGATAGGCCATATTACCTGACATTTCTGTTCCTTTTTAGGTACAAGAAGGCTTGTGCGTGTTTTTTGTTTCACCAAATATATCTATATTAATACAGGTACATCTGCTTGGTTCACTTTATCTGATAGGCGGTATTCCAATGTATGACTATTGCCACAATTCATTTAGCCACCCCCACCGACTGACAGTTCCCATTCATGCTATTTCGATGACAACAAATTGCTCCCCCATGTGGTGGTGCCATTCACATTCCCACCAAACTTCTATGTTATATTCTAAAAATTCCACAGTATGCTAATTTTATGACAACATAAGGGAAATCGTTCTCTATCTCCCTCTGGTTTTCCAAGTGCAATGTGTAAGTGTTGGCCAGAAAAAGTGGAAAGGGTGTGTACGTGTGGGGAGTGAGGAGTGGGGAGGGATCTTCACGGCCTTTGGTTTTTCTACGTTTGCAGTGGTTAAAGGGTCAGAACGGACAGCCGGACAGGGGGCGCTCTTACACGGCACATTCCCCTGGGGAAGCCATGGCTTCCACCTGAAGCCGCCCAGGGCCTCACAAGGCCCAGCGCTTCGACTGTGTCCCATTTAAAGATGAGGTCACAAGGGAGCATGACACTTGGACCTGAAATTCACTATATTTCCTTATGGCAAACCATCAGGTCAAGGTGGCATTTCTTGATGAAGATGGAAGTGGAATCTTGAGCCCTTAGGTCATTAATTTTTTGAGGGCTGGGACCAGGCACCCAGCACGTTGTTGGCACCCAAAACATGCTCTTAGGGTGAAGCCCAGAGGACTGAGTCTGGAATCTTCCCTGTCAAGATCCTTAATCTGAACCCCCCACTCCTGAGGTAGTGACTCACAGCTGCTATCTGATGGTGAATAAGAAAAACAGGTATTTCTATTAGCACATTACATAGAAGAGTGGTGTCCATCCTGGGGCACGGCGTGTGTTTTGATAAGTTTAATGTTCCACACAAATGCATGGGTGGTTGGGCATGTCAGATGCTGGGCTCTCTTGGCTTCAAGGATTGTCAGGCAACGTGAATTCCTCTCTTCGCTGGGGTGGAGGCTCCGATGGCATTCCAAGAGCAGACATGTCATCGCTGAACAAGCAGTATTGAGTGTGCAGTAGGTATGATGAAAGCTGGGCCCTCGGGGTACATGGAAGACGGTGGGAAGAGTAGACACAGGGTTAGAACACAAAGTGGGCAGGGTCACAGGGCAGCAGTGGGCACGGGTTCCCCCCAGAAGGGGCATATCACTCAGGGTCAGGGAGCACCTTTCCAGAGGAGGAAACAAGTAAACTGAGAGCTGGAAGAAAAGGTTCAGATTTGTAGGGTGTTAAGCTTAAATGGCTCCCCCTTCCCCCCTGATTTCACATGGCCTTATGGTCTTTGCTGAGCGTTAGAGTCGGGGTGTAATGGTTATTTTTATGTCAACTTGGCTAGCCATGGGACATTGGTGCCCAGTTGTTGGGTCAAACACCAATCTAGCTGTTGATGTGAAGGTATTTTTTAGATGGGATTAGCATTTAAATCTTCCATCCAGTGGGCGGGCCTGGTCTGATCAGTTGAAGGCCGTAGGAGAAAAGATTGAGGTACTCCAAAGAGGACGAAATTCCACCTCCAGGTGGCAACATAGAAATTCCGTTTGCATTTCCGGCCTTCCGATTCAAAACTGCAATATCAACTCCCATCTGAGTCGCCAGCCAGCTCCCACAGTGGCATGAGCCCATTTTTTAAAAATAAATCTCTCCTTTTTTATACGTATGTCCTATTGTTTCTGTTTGTCTGGGGAACCCTGACTAATACAGAGGGCTTTGTATTTAACCCACAGGGTTGGTAGGCTCAGGGCCCTGGCTCCATGCCTTCAAAAGGAACACAGACACACAGCCACCATGGAGGATGCAAGCCCAGACTCCGCGCCTCTTAACCACAGCTCTGCCTCTCTGTGTCCTTGCGCTTGTTGGCCTCTGGGGCGTGATCAGAGCCCAGGGTATCCTGGTACCATTGCTGTCATCCTCAGGGAGCCCCTTCCCAGCCCATTGCCCTCACCCCAACTTCAGGCCCATCCCAATCTGCCACTTGGCAGCCGCTGTCAGCCCTGCCCCTCAGGTAGTCAGAGCCGCCACTGTTGGCGTGGGCATATTGCTGGCCCTCGGTCCCGCCAGGGTCCCTGGGCGGTAGATCCAAGAGCGCACCGTGGTTTTTCCTGTGTAGGTTTGCATTTTGAGTCTCAGAGAAAACGTAAGAAACTGGGTGTGTGTTAGTGCCTCTCCCAGTTACCAAGGGCATTAAGCCAACCCAACCACTACAGAGGCTCTTGTCACAATAAATTTTAATTAACGGTGGTTCTCTCACGCCCCACTCCTGACTGAAGGAAAGAAATGGGATCTTTTGCCTTCGTATCTTTGGTGTTTGGCACAAAGCTTTGAATATAATAGATGTTTAATCAGCGCTTGTTAAAATATCAATAATAGATGAGGATGAGTGCTCGATATGTGTCAGACCCCGTTCTAAGCTTTATTGTAACATATAGGAAAGCATCTGCCTATTTCATTCTCACAGCGAAACCTTAAAAGGTATGGGTGCTACTGTTATCCCCACTGTACGACAAGATAATGGAGGCACATCGAATGAGATAAGTTTCCTAAAGGCAGGAGAAGAGGCAGAATCAAGATTCAAACTCATGCTCAGGAGGCCACACTCCAACAGTACGCTGCTCCTATAAACCCTATAAAGCCTAAAAGGACTTGGATGATGTTAGAGGTCACCCCTCTCCTGCCACATCTTCACACAGTTTCCAGCATTAGAATCAGAAGGACTTGCCCGTCCTGAGATGCATTATGGAAAGAGCTCCGCCATGAGAGCTAGGAGACCTGACGGCGGCTTGGAGAGTCCTGTTTCCTTGTTTACACAACAAAGGCTGGACCAGATGGCCTCTGGTGCCCCTTTGTCGTCTGCACGCTGTGGGAGGCTCTGGCAGCTCTTCCTGGCTCCTCTGCCTACCAAGTCTTGATAGCCCTGGCTTATCACTGAGAGCCGAGAGCCGTTTCCCGACTTTAGCTCATTCACAGTCCCTCTGGGGCGGTTTACATGCCCTTTGGGAGCTGGGAATCCCTCTGGGAGTCCAATGAAGCTAAGGCTCATCCTCTCAGGGGAGGAAAAAAAAGGACATTTTCATAAGCACACACCTCACACATGACTTCAGGGTTCCAGACCCTGGGCTGTTCACCCACACGGCCCCAGCATAACATCTCCTGACTAACCAGACAATGAGCAGGCAGCAGCCACAGCTGAGAACAGCACTGATGGAGGAGGTGGTGGGGGTGGGGGTGGGCTTTGGTTCTTGGGGTGCTGCTGGCGGCAGGGGTACCTGGCCTCATCCTAGTTCCCTAGTCCCTCCAGACAGGAAATCAAGTGGGCCTGGGGAGGAATGCTGGGTCTCCGGCGTGCCTGTGGCCTAATCCGGGGACCCTCCTGGGAGCTGAGCCCTTTTCAAGCCGTCACGGGCCCCTTTCCCGGCCAGTCTAGCCCGCCAGGGAAATGCTGAAAGCAGCGACTCCTTAGCTGCGCCTCCACCTGACGCACCTGGCCTTTTCCAAATGCGTTGCAGCTTATGCACTACGAGTGTGGCCGCTTTCTTGATACAGGAACCTGTTGCTTTTTAAAAGGAGACTCACTTAATTCAATACCTTCAGGTCCTTTAGGCCAAGAGATATCCGTATAGATAAAACTCCAAGGAGCTCAAGCTTTTAACATAATTGCTTCTAAAAATACCTTTTGGAGAGGCATGCTGGCGTTCCATGTAATACTTCCGCACGGACCCTAAGAACAAGCTGCAGCCGAACCCTCCTCAAACACTGTCATCTTACAATGGTCTGTCTCTTGTTCTGGTGCTTTCTCCTGGATTCTGTAATGCATCGCTATAGCTTAGGCAAGGGAGCCTATTTTGTCAACCAAGACTTCTGGCCTGTTGCTCCCCGTCACACAGCCTGTCAGCTCTTCAGCACTGTTTACTCTTTTGTCCTGGGGGGGGACATTAACTCATCTTTCTGGAGCAGCCAAACACTGCCTCTTCCGAGATGAAAGTGCTGTTGTTTGCTGTAGGAAAGAAAATGCACAGGAGGCCTCAGCAGCTAATGTCAATATTAGGAGCGTAAAGACCTGTAAGTAAACAAGGGGGCCGGGGTTTCCATGGGTGTGTTTGCTCAGAGTTGATTGCTCTGAGGTATTCCTACCTTTGTGTTTGCTGAGGAATCTCTGCTATTTTCTGAAAAACAAGCCATGAAGTGGCTCTAAGTTTTTAAAAGCATAATTATTTTGAGTAAAGCTATTTCTATGGATGACATGTGTTTTCAGTCGTAAACGAGAACAAACAAAGTGAGGATTAAGAACACAGAGCACGCCCTGGCCGGGTAGCTTAGTTGGTTTGCCCAGTCAGGGCGCATACAAGAAGCGACAAATGAGTGCATAAATAAGTGGAACAACAAACCGATGGTTCTCTCTCTTTCAAGTTAATCATTAAAAAGAGAGAGAGAGAGAGAGAACATAGGGCATGATTTGAGGACCATCTTACAGCTATACTTTTGTCCCACCAAATGCAGGATGCTTGTTAATATATGTTGGCTTTGGATTCAGCAACGCCTGGGTGCATCTCATCCTGGGAAAACACAGCTCAGGCAGAATTGAGTGTTGAATAAATAGGCATCACTAGGATGGAATTACTACACTAAGCAAACAATACGTTTAAAAAACACACAACACAGGTGCGTTCAGTATTCTTTTTTTAAATAGTGCAATATTGAGCCTGTCTGTGGCAAGTTGTGGCCGAGTGAGAGGCTGTTTGTGGAGATTATGCGAGGCAGCATTAAATGCTGAGTTTCTCTTGCTTTTTTAGATTTCGCCCTTTTGTTCTCAGTTCTCTGGGTAGAATGTGCCTCTTGTTCTTTGCTCCTCAGCTTCCACTGCAGCAGGCAGCTCCCTTGAGTAGCCTGGGGAACGAGTGCCCTCTTCCGGACAATCCACTAATTGCAAATTCAGGAACCATTGGTCTGGTTCCTAAACAGGCCCTGTATTTGAATTTTCTCAGTAGAGAACACAAAAGAAATTATAACATGTTCAGTGCCTACTTTTATCTTTGAAGATAAAACATCTTGCTTTGGAATTTTCAGAGTGATTTGGAGAGATGAGAAGATTTATTATTTTAATAGTGTTTCTTTAAAGAGGTATGGTTTCATTTTATAGCCAAAATTTCATTTTAAAAAATCTAGTGATTTATTTCTCTATTCAAATTATTTCAAAGCATATTATTTAAAACTCATTTTCAAAAAAGATTATAAACAAGATAAGTAGCTAGGACATGTAGGACATTTGTTTTCAGTAAAGATAGCCGGATCTTTAAGTTCATTTTGAAAGAGAAAAGTTGTAGTTGTAATTTTTTCTGTGGAGTTATTTTCCTAGTGTGCTTACAATGTCTTTAGTAATGTTATTCTGCATTCATTCCCCCTTTTCCTCTTTAAGAACTTTCTATGGAATTCGACTTTATTTTTCTGTTGTTCATTTTTAAGCAAAATTAGTTTACCTTAACTTTTAGAAGGTAGCAGGGTAGCTTTTCTATCTTCCCAGAGCTCTCTCTTGTTTTTTGGTTGTGTGAGACAGAGAGAGAGTTTGTGTGTGAGTGGGTGTGTGTGAATGTGTGTGTGAGTTTGTGTGTGGGGGAGTTTAAGTTTCTGTTTGTGAGAATGTGTGTGAATGTGAGTTTGTATGTGAGTGTATGTGAGAGAGTGTGTGTGAGCGTGTGTATGTGAATGTGTGTGTTTGAGTATGAGTTTGTGTGTGAGAGTGTGTGTGTGTGAATGAGAGAGAGAGAGAGAGAGAGAGTGAGAGTTTATGTGTGAGTGGATGTGTGTGAGTGGGTGTGTGTGAGTGTGTGTGCGTTTGTGTTTGTGAGAATGTATGTGAATGTGAGTTGGGGGGTGTGAGAGTGTGTATGTGAATGTGTGTGTGAGTGTATATGAGTTTGTGTGTGAGAGTGTGTGAGAGTGTGTGTGTGAGTTTGTGCATGTGAGTGTGTGTGTGTTTGTGCGTGTGTGTGTGAGTGTGTGTGTGAGAGTGTGTGTGTGTGAGAGAGTGTGTGTGTGTGTGTGAGAGAGTGTGTGTGTGGGGGGGTGTGTGTGAGAGTGTGTGAGAGTGTGTGAGAGTGTGTGAGTGTGTGGGTGGGTGTGAGAGTGTGTGAGAGTGTGTGAGTGTGAGTTTGTGCATGTGAGTGTGTGTGTGAGAGTGTGTGAGTGTGTGAGTGTGTGAGTGTGTGTGTGTGTGTGTGTGTGTCTGTGTAACTTGCCTTGACATTCCCAGCTCTCCTTCCTCCACCACTTTTATCTGGACCTTCTCTTCCCTTGTCTGTGCTGTGCACGCCCTGCTCTATTTGATTGCAGTTTCTCCTTGGTGTGGCGCTGTGTGCCGGGAGGAGGCCCTGGCTGGACTGCTTTGGGAGTTCAGGGGAGTCAGACTGAGCTTTCCATGGACTCCTTGAACCTTTGCCCACGATTGGACAGGGCAAACCCTTCCAGTTTCAGCTGCTCCTCTCCAACTATTCCAGTGCTTTCCAGTGAGCCATGGCCGCTTTGGGTTCTCCTGTTCACCAATCTGTCGACGCCACATGGCTCTCTGTCTTCTGCACAGACACCGAGTCCTCTGTGAGTGTGTGAGTGTGTGTGAGGCCTGTGGCTGCTGGTGGTTTGCTCTTCCTTGCAGCTGGGGCTTGTGGGGAAGGCTCACTCCAGTTGCTTGTGAAGGTTGTCCGCAGGTGTTCGGTTTGGCTACCTCGTTGTTCTTTCTGTTTGCACGAGGGAATGTGTTGTGATCTAAAACCCGTGGGTCACCACTTCCAACTTTCCAGCATCCCCTCAGACCAAGCATGTCAATCTCGCAGCCCACGGGACGCATGCGGCCCACGTGAATATTTTAGCTGCCGATTGCCACCTCATTAGTCTTGTGCTGACTTGCTTGGTGTGCGCAACAAGAAATATTTCGCTTTTGGAGAAAAAGAAAAATAGGTTTATTTGCGTTACGCTTATTAATTTGTGCAGTTATTCAGTGTCTGGTAAGTTCATGTTCAAGAGAAAATACTAAATTTTATTAAAATGTTCCATTATTTTATGTTAACGATTACTCGTTTATTTCAGCCTTTTGTATTCAGCATGTCTCTACCAAAATAAACCTAAGTTTCTATGAAAATTGAAGCTTTTGTTTTTTTGCGGCCCACATAAACTTACTAGTAAACCTTGTTTATTTGGCCCATGTTAGCCTTTGAGTTTGACATGCTTGCCTCAGACCATTTCGCTGACAGTGAAGTTTACTTTGCCTTTCATCTTGCAGTTTGCTTTGAACTTGATTCATGTGTATAGTCCAGACTCAAGTTGAGGTTGATCATTGTATCGGGCTCAATCGTTCCTTCAAATCGTGTGGCTTCTTCACCACTCTGGCTCATTGGAGCTGAAGGCTATGGGCGCTCTGGGTTCTTTCAAATCACAGCTGGCATAAGCGGTCCTTAATGCCAGTGACTCAGCAGGTCCACCTGAGGCCTCTGCCCAGGAGCTGAGCCACACCAGATCCAGCACGGTTCATCCTTCCCAGGCCCTTTGCATGTGTTGCTGACAGATGCCCCCTGACTGAGGACTTAGCACCAGCGTGCTTTCTGAATACTTCAGGACCTCCCCTCTAATCCAGTGCCAAATGTCTAGGACCCCATGGACCATGGACTCTGTATAAATTCACAGGCCCCCAAACAGGAATAACTTGGGTCTGAACTAACTGGCTCTGATTGCATTGTCCCCTGCAGTCACTCCCTCTATGCCGGGGGTCTTAATCCAGCATCTAGAAGGGTTCAGGAATCTGGAGAAGGTGCTGTGTGTAAATGATTGAAGAGTCCAGAGACGAAACATAATTTTGGAAGGCATTTTGGGAAGCCAGAGAAGACTTAGCTCAAGGAACCAACTTCTCCTTGTCTCAGGAACCCTTGCTCTTTATTAACACAATTTGTCCTAAGGCAAGGTAGATATACACATCAAAGGCAAAGTGTAGTATACAGAATCCCTTGTCAGATGGGGGGAGACTGCCTACGGCTGTTCAGGTGTTTGGCCAGCAGGAGGCAATACCATGTAGATTGAAATGCCCTTAGCTGTCAGGTAGGAAGCAATCATTTATGCCTCCTTTTCAGGTTTGGGGAAATGCCCTCAGCCATTCCAGATGATTCAGCCCTGCTGACATGCTGGAATTGACTTCTGGCACCTCCACAGGTATTATCAAGTACAGTCACACCATGCTGGATGCTAAGAATGTGCTATGATAAATGTGCTATGACCTCTCCCCTCCAGGGATAGGGGCGAGTGACACACAAATATTCATTGTGATTCAGGGAAATAATTGCTAGAGTGGAAATACAGATTACCGGCCATGCTATGGGGAGGTGCAGAGAACGACGCAACTAACTGCCAATAGCTGTTTCTATGTCAGCAAATAACACTGCACGTGTTCTGTGACCTCACCTTTAAAGTGTGTCTGGCACAGGTGGGAATGGAATACACAATTACAAAAATAATTTTTGCATCAGTGGAAGAACAATGTGTGTGTTTTTTTCTGTCAAAATTTCTTTTATTTTTATTCCTTTTCAATGATGATATTGTTTTATATATCATAAATATATCCATATCCACATATACATACATATATATACATACATACACACATGCGCAGATCTGACCCTAGCTATTTTCTGGATGCACTGTCACAAGTGTTGATAAGCAAAACTCTTGGCTCTGATGGGAGACACCTAGAGGGTTTCATCCCGTCGGATTTTCAATGTGTCACCACCATTACGATTTTCTACAGGGAAAAGAGGCGACTAGGAAAATGATGGCGGCATAAGTCTCAGACAGAGTCGTTTTGAAGCAGATTCTAAAGAAGGGAAATGCCAAGTAGGCATTTCCAGCATCGTAATGAAACTTTCAGCAAGCGTGGCGGGTGGCCGCTTTGCTGATGGACAGATGTGGAGACACTGGGAATGGCCCGAGTGTGGAGCAGCAGCAGCAGGACCTCACAGGCCCTTCACAGCAAGGAAGTGGGGGAGGGGAGAACCGGGGGGGGGGCGGGGCGGGGAATGTGACTACCCCAGAAGCCCACCAGGCCCCGGCTGTGCCAGGCTGGGGGAGTGTGGGGAATTGAACCAGTGGAAGTAAAGTTGTGTTTGGAGAAAATGGCCCTTTGGCACTCATGCACAGAATAAGAGCCTGAGCTGTGTAAGAAAGGGGAAGACAACACTTGGACCTAATTTTGGAAGATTTCAGCCAGGGCACCGGAGGCTATGTCTGCTCTGGCCACTGCAGTGCCCCCAGGAGTTCCCTAGAGCCCCGCTCCTACCTTCCAGCACCGGTTCCCGTTCCCAGCTATTTGGGGAGGTGTCATCAGACAGCTGAGCTGTGTCAGGAGCTGCAGAATAAAGAAGCAGGAAACTCCCCTCCCTGCCCAGTAGCATTCTATCTCTCTCTCTTTTTTTTAATATATTTTATTGATTTTTTTACAGAGAGGTAGGGAAAGAGATAGAGAGTTAGAAACATTGATCAGCTGCCTCCTGCACACCTTCTACTGGGGATGTGCCCACAACCAAGGTACATGCCCTTGACCAGAATCGAACCTGGGACCTTTCAGTCCGCAGACAGACGCTCTATCCACTGAGCCAAACCGGTGAGGGCGGCACTCTATCTCAAAACCACAGACGAAAGTCTGGAAGCCCCCTGAGTTGGCCCTCGGAACACTGCCGCTCCTGGCTGTGTCCCCAGCCCCGCGCTGAACGCCCAGGGGACTCGCAGGGTGTACAGGAGACGGCTGCCCAGAGCGTGGTGTCCACGTGGCACCGAACTCGTCAAGTTACAGACAACGAATTGCTATGTGTCTGAAAACGGGATTTTCCTAAATCAAATTCTATTTCCTAAGTCTTGGGGGAGCTCTACATTCTTTTCAAAACCGTTTCAACAGGAGAGAGAAGAAAGGGAAGGTGTCAAGGGGGTGGTTTCCTCCCACCACTGTATCAAACTTAAGAGTTTGGGGTGTTGTTTTTTCACATGTTCAACGGCAGAGTGTAGACAGCTGCCTGGCAGGTGTTCAGTTCTGTCTGGGTTACGGGGAGAGCACATCGCAGGAGTGAGGGCGTCCAGGTGCTGAGTGGGAGGGCGAGGAGGAGGGCGAGCCCTGAACTGAGGGCATTCACGAAGCAGCCACAGCCCCCCGAGTCGGGGAGCTGCTCCCCAGGTTTCGGGGGTCCAGCCTTGGAGTCCACGGACCTGCAGCACCTGCTCCGAACAACCCACATCCGCTTATAGGCAAGAAGTTCCTGACCGCAAACATCTCGGGACCAAGCGCTCCTGGGAAACAAGGCTGCTGTCGGTGGAAAGGGCTAAAGCGCCCAACAATCTCGTTAGCATCGGCACCTTTATCATCGCCCTCCGACCTGCTTTCTGGTTTTATTTCATTCCTCACTCTGGCCATGATCTTGTGCAGCCCTTATCTGAACAAGGACACCCTGCGGCCCGGCCTGTGGGCTCTGGTTGGAGGCTGGCAGCTTATCTAAAATGACAGAAGCTTCTATAACGCCGGGAGCCAAGTGCCTCTTTTTTCCTTTTAAACAAAAGCCTTTGTAGCAGAAACGCTCATTTCTCATTTTCTACAGCTCATGATCCATACGTCCCTCTCCCAGGTTCTAGGAATTGCCGTCCTGTGGTGGTTGCTTTGACAGTGAAATGTTACACGTGCCACAAAGTGTCCTGGGTGGACGATATGAAAGTGTGTTACACTGAGAATCGGATAAATAAAAACCTGAGCATGCAGAATGGAGAGAATTGTGGTACAGATATATATATCTTCAGTACCGAGTCCTTCTCTTCCCCCTGAAAGGACTTACCCAAAACCTTGTCCAGCAGGTTCCGCTGTACTTTTATGATAAGAAAGAGCACGCAGGGGCTCTGCTATCAAACCCCCCCCCCGCCCCGCCCCCGACCTCCAGTCTGGCTCTGCCATTTACTAGCACGTCCACTGGGCTCCGGGGTGAGCTAGCCTTGGCGCCGGGAGCCTGCTGCCTGGAGCTGCGGAGATGGTTCCAGGCGACAAAGCTCGGAGACCGAATGAGCCCAGCGCAGCACTCAGCAAATGTTAGCTGTTATTCGCATATTTAACAATCGCGTTTCTCCTCACTCATTGGGAATATTATCTATCACACAGAATATTATCTATAGCAGTGATGGGCAACCTTTTGAGCTTGGTGTGTCAAACTTCGCCAAAAAACTGAGCATAACTCGGGTAGTGTGTCACTTTGAGGAAAAAACTAACTCCAAGACTCTAGTCGCAAATGTTTCATCCTCAGGAGCAGCAAATGTTTCATCCTCGGCATGCGGCTGCGTGTCATCAGAAATGGCTACGCGTGTCAGTGCTGACACGCGTGTCATAGGTTCGCCATCACTGATCTATAGCATGCTAGTCCTCTGCCTATGTTGAGTCCGTTGCCGAGTTTTACAAACCAGTGAATGCAAACACAGGCCCTAAGCACCGGGATCTCCCAGCGAACAGGATGGCTCACTTACAAGAAAGAGCTCCCCGATCTCGGTTGTGTCAAGGAAAGGGGACCGTGAATGGCTGTTCTTCCGATGAAATACTAGGATGATTTCCACTGTGGTGGGCAGGCTTGACGTGAACAATGTGGAGAACTGCGTTAAGAACACGGACTTTGGCTGCAGACCTAGATTTGGGTCCCAGCTCTGCCTGTTTTCCTCCTTGGTCTTTTCTGGGGCTTTTGCTTTAAGAATTTGCACACACATCCTATGTTGAATAGCAGGAGAAAAGCCTTATGAAGAGCAGTTAGCAGGAATGACCATGTGTCCAGACATTGGGAGGCAGTCAACTTGCTTTCAGATGTTAGAAGTCTGAAAGCTTGAAAAACCGGTTGTGAAACTTTTGTGAAAGGCCTATGAAAAAGAAGGTAAAATAGAGCTTCAAGGTGATGTCTAAGTGACACTCTAGTTTTAATCTGATGATTTTTTAAATTAAATGCCATATATATATATATATATATATATATATATATATATATGTACATGCAAATGACAGAGAGCTTAAACCAAGCTATCTTATAAGATAAAGGGAGTTTACTGATTCAGTAGTAACTGAAAATCGAGAGGCACTGATTTCAGGTGAGGTTTGATCCAGCAGCTCAAAAGATGCCACCGAGGGCCCAGGCTTCTCTCCTCCCCATATTGCCTTATATGGTGTTGACTTGGTCCTCAGGTTCCACAAGATGGCCCCAGAGGCAGGTCTGAGATCCCCCTTAATGGAAAACTGTCTCCAAAATTCACATCCTCATCTCACACCATCCAGAGTAAAAGCAATGGTCTCTTCTCCCAGAAATACTACAAGAGAAAGAAGGTTCATTTCCCCCAAAGCTCTCTAGGCTTGTTGGCTCTGATTGGGTTAGTGCCAATCTCCAAGCCAATCCAGGTGACAGGGACCTGGGTAGCTGTGCCGGTTGGGTTAAGCCTACCAGAGCCCACTCTTGCACCCTGGGGTAAGTTCAAGCCCATTCAAGCCAAATTTCTTCAGGAAATTGGAGGCCCTGTTGCCAGGAGGAGGAATAGATGCTGGGTAGCAAATAACCAATGTGCGCTATATTATCTTTTTCAGAGGGACCACCAAATTCATGCTTACAGATTTGAATTTACAATTTATGCTTACAGATTTGAGTACTGGGAACAAAGGCAAGAGAAATTCATATTTGTCACATGGTTTTTCCTGTTGATAATCACAATAATCAGGAAGGATTTTAGAATTTGGCAGTTTTGCACCTTAGTTCTGACCTGAACGGGTGGGGAGGTTGGTGTGACAGGTAGAGTAACTGAAAGCCAAGCTCAAAGGGATGGAGGGCTTAATTGGTTTCCCAAACAGAGAAATGTCCGGTGCCTTCCTGGCCAGGTCCCTTCTGAGGGTGCTGTCGCTCCAGCCCAAAGGGCTCTGCATCCTTTGGCTTCTGTTAATGTCTCACTGATCCCAAATGACATTTCCCTCTGACTAATAGATACATGTATGTGTGTATACACACACACACACACACACACACATGTATAGATATATATAGATATATATACATATACATACATAAATATATATATATATTTAATGTGTAGATGAGTCAGATGTGCCTTAAAAGGGAAACCTTGAATTTCAGCCTTGAAGTGAAATAAGGTACTTCGTCTGCAGTGACAAAAGAAAACGAAATGGTGGGAAACCGAGGGGTCAGGCAGAGCAGCCTGAAGACTCTGCCCTCCACACTCTTTTTCCCCTTGTTGCCCTACGGTGACACTCTGCGTGCACCCTGGGCTCCCAGCCCAGATAACGGCAGGCAGGATAAGCAGTTGCTGTACCGTAATGAGGCTAAATGAAAGGTTTCTGACTCCAACTTTCAATTATAGTCTAGAGAAGGATTTGGTAATGGAATCGAAGGTAATCAGCGATCAGCTGGGGGAAAACGTGCACTCAGATTTTGCGGCGTTCCAGTTGCTCTGAGGGAGGGGCTGGTCCATTGATTCAGCGTGTTTACTAAAGGCCCCCGTGGGGCAGGTGCTGGGGTGGAGTGGGGAGCACAGACGCCACCCTGTCCACAGGGAGCTTGGTGTCGAGCACCGAGAAGACAGACAATAAACAGATGACCGTGCAGTTCCACTTAGGGCAAGGCTGTGAGTTAAAACGACAGCCACATTTAGACACTGTCAAGGAAGTCTTGGGTAGACTTTTGTAAATTAAACGTGTAGAGAAACTTGCAATATAGGATACCTTAAAATGCTGGACAAAATATAAACATCATAATCCTTTTGTCAGTTTTGTTAAGGAACAGTTTACATGTAGTGAAATTCACTGACCTTTAATTGCACAATTCAGTGAACGTGGACAGATGTCTGGAGTCGTGTAACCGCCGCCGCAATCATGATACAGCCAGCACGCATCGCCTCACAAAGTCACCTTGTGTCCTTTCACAGTCAGCCCCTTCCCCCCGCCCCCACCCCCACCCCTGGGACCACTGATCTACTTCCTGTTAGGATAGTTTTGCATGTTCTAGAATTTCATATACATTAAATCACACCGTATGTAGTCTTTTGTGTTTGTTGGAGGAGGTCATGGAGAGGACGTGACCACTGGTGGACCTGGGAGCTGGACCCAGGCAATATGGGGCTCCTCACCCCCACCCCTGTCCTTGGAACGTGAGCCTACTTGCCCCCTCAGCTAGAAGCTGCCTCAGGGAGGCGGCCTGGAGATGGCCATGTGTTGTTGAGACCATCTGGACGGTCTACATGACTGAGCCCAGTTAAGGCCTGTACATAAACTTTTTTTTAAATGTATTTTTAGCCCTAACCGGTTTGGCTCAATGAATAGAGCATTGGCCTGCGGACTCAAGGGTCCCAGGCTCGATTCTGGTCAAGGGCATGAACCTTAGTTGTGGGCACATCCCCAGTAGGGAGTGTGCAGGAGGCAGCTGATCGATGTTTCTTACTCTCTATCCCTCTCCCTTTCTCTCTGTAAAAAATTAATAAAATATATTTAAAAATGTATTTTTATTGATTTCAGAGAGGAAAGGAGAGGGAGAGATAGAAACATCAATGATGAGCCGAAACCGGTTTGGCTCAGTGGATAGAGCGTCGGCCTGCGGACTCAAGGGTCCCAGGTTCGATTCCGGTCAAGGGCATGTACCTTGGTTGTGGGCACATCCCCAGTAGGGGGTGTGCAAGTGGCAGCTGATCGATGTTTCTCTCTCATCAATGTTTCTAACTCTCTATCCCTCTCTCTTCCTCTCTGTAAAAAGTCAATAAAATATATTTAAAAAAAGAAAAAGATCGGCTGCCTTCTGCATGCCCCTCACTGGGGGTCGAGCCCAAAACCTGGGCACGTGCCCTTGACTGGAACTGAACCCAGGACCTTTCAGTCCCCAGGCCGACAACTCTATCCACTGAGCCAAACCGGCTAGGGCTATACATAAACCTTTAAGATTCTGGTGGACAAATTCAGAGATTTTATCCTGTGGCCACCCAGGACAAGCCTCCTAAATAAGTTCTCCTGCTGGTAAACCTGCCACCCATCAATCTGGAGTGGTCTGCCTCTTTCTTTGATCTCTCCTTGCCCTCCTCCAATGGGGTCCCGGTTCAGGTTTCACCTGGAATGCTCTTGGGGTTTGAATTCTTTCACTTAGCACCATGCTTAGATTTCTCCATGTTTGTGAGCATGTCAGGAACCTGTTTCTTTTTATTGACAAGTGCTATTACACTGAATGGATATACCCAGGTTGTTTAATTAATTCAGTAGTTGATGGACATTTGAGTTCTTCCTGGGTTTTTGCTATTATGAATAAAGTATATACATGTAAAGTATATATTCACCTATAAGTCTTTACATAGACATATCTTTTCATTTCTCTTGGGAATGGAATGGCTGGGTCATATGGTATGGTAAGCAGAATTCTAAGAATGACGCCCAATAACTCTCAGCCTTGTACAATCCCCTCCCCTTTGAGTGAAGGATGAGATATCACTCCCAGGATTGTTACCTTAGTGGAAAGGGAGATCATCTGGTTGGGCTTCATCTAATCATATGAGCCCTTTAAAAGGCAGTAGTATAAAAGGAAGTCAGGGAGATGGGAAGCACAGGAGGATTCAATGGGTCCTTCCTTTCTGCTTGAACATGGAGGGCCCCCAAGGAGGAATTTGGGTCGCCTTAGGAGCTGAGAGATGCCTCCAGCTGACAATCAGCAAGAAAGTTTCAACCCAGAGATTAATTATCATCATACTATAATGTATACAGTAAAATCTTAATTCAAATATGCCACTGATTTTTAACCTTTAGTAACTCAGATATGAAATGTACAATACTATATAATAAAAGGGTAATATGCAAATTAACCGAACGCTGGAACGACCGGTCGCTATGGCATGCACTGACCACCAGGGAGAAGACGCTCAATGCAGGAGCTGCCCCCTGGTGGTAAGTGCGCTCCCACAGGGGGAGCACTGCTTGGCCAGAAGCCCTAAGCCTGGCTCACAGCTGGCAAGCACAGTGGTGGTGGCAGGAGCCTCCGGAGCCTCTCCCACCTCGGCAGCAGCGCTAAGGAAGTCCAACTCACAGCTGTCAGTTGGACATCTCCCGAGGGCTCCCGAACTGCAAGAGCGGGCAGGCCGGGCTGAGGGACTCCTCCCTCCTCCCCAAGTGCACGAATGTCATACCCTGGGCCTCTAGTTTATAATAAGAAGAAACCAATATGGGACTTGTGTGTATAGTACTGTTATGCCTTGCACAAAGCTCATTAACTTGTTTCACTTTAGTCTTTGGTTCCTATTCGTGGCTTGATGAATATAAAATGTCCACATCCAAAAATAAGAAGATGGCATATGGATATTTAAATTTTAACATATATAGATAGTCTCATCTACCCTTTTTTGTTCCCCACCCAACCCTTCACCTGAAATAATGAGTTTAATTTCCGTAACCTTGTGTGCATCCTAGTCTGATGGTGCAAGGTTGCATTCCAGACAGTTCTGGGGTTTCTGTGAAGGAAGGAGATCCTGTGCAGTCCAATATTCTTCCTGGGGTCTCCCCTCTGCTCCACACATCTTCATAGGCCTATCCTCACTCCTACCCGGGAGCTAGTTCGTGCTCAGTCTGTGCAAAATAACTTTTAAATAGGACCTTAAGCAAAATAGAGAAAAGTGGATATGCTCAAGGGAATGATGGAATTCATTCTAAAATCATGTATGAATTCTCTTGGGTGGAGGGAGGGGGGATCTGTGAAGTCCACTTAACCTCACCCACGGACAGACTAGACGCAGCTCTGCCTCCATTCCCAAATATCTCTTCCCTCCTATTCCTGTCCTACCACCCTCGAGAATCTCTTTGAATCTGTGATTTAAAACAGGCTTCCACGGACATCCTTCCCTGGACCGGCGAATGCTAGGCCGCAGCTGTCAGGGTTACAGCGTTTGGGAAGGAAAAACCGGCTCTCCGGAGTTTCCACGGAAACCACTCCCTGCAGAGGCAGGTGCGCCGGCAGGCAGGGCCCCAGAGGCCGCGGGCGTGGCCGGCAGGCTGCTGTGCGCTCTGCATCCCTGGCAGGCACTGTTATTTATTTTTTTTATATAAAGCACTTTCACTTGCAAACCAGAACCACTAATTCCTTCCGGCTTGATCAAATCCAGCCACTCTCTAGGAGCTGTCCGCACTTTGGAGATGGTCCAGGTCGGGGGAAGATCTGCCACGGAGCCCCCCAGACAGTAAGGTTCTGTTGGCCGGAGTCCTCCGGAGCGGCGGGGGCGTTGGTGGGCGCCACTAAGACGCGAGGGAAGCAGTTCCCTGAGCCTCCGCGCTCTGCATAGTGCCAGGGTATGCCACCCATGCCCACAGTCCAGCAGAGGTGGGACTGAGGTCCGCGGCGTTGCTTTAAGACAGGAAAATCCCCTTTCCATCTGAGACGCAGGGTAGGGAGGTTAACTGGGAGCGCACTCGCCTCTTGTCTCCTAACTACCGCTGGGAAGAGTCTCAGGTTGTGCTCGTCGCGAAGAGGAAGCAGCATCTGAGGTTCCTGGAGAATTCCTAGGTCAAGGCTGGCCTTTGAACCTGGCCTGGTCGGTCCCGGCACAGTCACGGCAGCTGCGGCATCATCGCTGGGGCCGAGGTAGGGTGACTGCGGCTGAAGGTGGGGGGGGGGGGGGACCTTAGTCCCCCGGTTGTGTCATCTTTGTGTCTCTTTCTGGGGAGGAGGGGCTGTCTGTCTGACACAGTTATTAAACCTGGCAGCTGCGCTGGCGCCCGAGGAGCGTTTTGAGTGAGCTTGCAGGAAAGGAGTGCGCGGACGGACGGCTGCTTCTCCCTGCCCCCGGCCTGAAAGGCGGCTCTCTCTGGAGCTCCCTCCTGCTGCCTACCTGGCGCGGGAGTGCGCGCACCTCCAGGGCACAGTTGGAAACGTGAGTAGCGGTGGCTCCGCGCTGCCGGCAGGCGGCCGGGCTCCTGAGGCGTCCGGCCAGCCGGCTGGCGGGGATGCAAAGGCGGCGCGAGGAGAGGCCGGGGCGCAGAGGGGGGATCTGGCTGCGGCGGCTTCGCCACGCGCGTCGCCTAGTCTAGAGGTCGTACCCGCCGGTGCGACCCGGAGGGGACACCTCTGCAGGAGGGGATTTGAGCGCCCGTCTCTAGCGCGGGGCTTGGGCACGGGTCCCTTGTTCCAGGGACGGATGCACAAAGAATCTTGGGCCTAGGCAGCCCGTGGAGCTCTGCCTGGCCCCAGTCCCTCGGGTCCTTTTTGAGAAAGGGGAGAAGCTGGGTTGGAACAATGAGATTAGGCCTTGTTTTCCCGCCCGCCCAGGGGGACCTTTGTGCGCGGTGGCCAGTCCTGCAGGGACCTGGGCGTGGCTGCGGGAGCGCCCCGCGCCTCCGTGTTCCTTTGGGATCTCAGAGCCTTTGGGATTTAGAGTCTGGACCTCACTCCTTCCTTTCCCCTCCTCACATCTAGTATTGTGCTCTAACAGGGCAGACATTTTTATGGAGACCCGACATAGAAGGACCTCAATTCTCTCCTTTCTTCCCAAAGCATGACGGTGGTTTGTTTGTTTGTTTTTTCCTATGGATTGCTAGAGGGGATCTTGAAGTTTAATTTTGTTTTTATATTTTATTTCTGGACAAGATTTCCAATTTTACAGAGCTCGCATCATGTAAGGGTCTTTCCAGGGTTTATGTATTTGTGAAAAAAAGCTTGGCTTTTTCCTAGGGGTTCCAAGGAGCGTTTAACAGCGTCGGTTGGCTCCAGAATGCCATGTTCAGTATTTCGTGTGCATTTCCATGTCCATCTGGTTCAAGCCCAAGTGTGTGATATCGAGAGGCAGTCTGTGCTCTTGCCAGATCTAAAGCCTGACTCCCGCCTTCTCTGAGGCTTCACCTTCACTAAGGGGCCTGCCAGAGCCAGGACTCAGGTGAAATTGGGTGTGTGGGCCATCTACTATGGGCCAGCTGTTTAAGCTTTCCAGGCCTCAGTTTTGTAATCTGTAAAGTGGGTATAGTGAAGCGATCTCTTATAGAGATGGGCTAAGATTTGGGCTAGTCTTCCAATTCCATCTTCCACTAACCAGCATTTCTGTTATAACCTGACACTTGAGAATCGGCTTGATGAGTGCCAAGTAGGAAAGAGAAAAAAACTGCAAAATGGGAAAACTTTAAATAACAACCCTCAGAAAAAAGTTATCAAATTAGCTTAGAAATTGCCCCCAAACTGGCTAACCTTAGTTAAAGAACTTGCCCAACTGGCGTGGCTCAGTGGTTGAGCATTGACCTATGAACCAGGAGGTCATAGTTTGATTCCTATCAGGGCACATGCCGGGGTTGTGGGCTCAATCCCCAGTGGGGGGACATGGAGGAGACAGCAGATCAATGATTCTTTTTCTCACTCTCCCTTCCTCTCTGAAATAAATAAAAATATATTTTTAAAAAAGAACTAAAACTATTATGACTATGCATATAACCCTATTGATTTTACCTATCAGTTTTGGCCCTGGGGAAAGGTTGATGTCCCTCTAACTAGAAAATGAGGCTTGATATTTGTGCTTTAATTTTGCCCCAAATCTTGGTTTTCCATCCTGGAGTGTGGTTTTTCGGGTTTTTGCAAATGAGTTCCTTGTTAACTAATACTAGATAATGATTAGGCTAAAAAAAAAGAAGAGGAAGAAGAAAGAAAGAAAAAGAAAGCATTGTGAAAAGAAATTAATGTGATTCTGAGATATTAAGTATAACATGATAGAACCAGAAATAAATACCTCTACTGAATTCTACACTAATAAACTAATGGGTGGAGTATTGTTTCTAATTCTGTCCATTGTACTTTAAAAAGAAAGCGGAGAAACTGAAGGAGGGAATCAGAATGGAGGGCCCAAAATAACTTAATGAAACAGAAAGAAGCTAAAAAAAAAAAAAAAAAAGACACCCTGAGGCTGTGTGATGTGCTGAGAAGAATGGAATAGGAGAAAACCAGAATTTTGATAGGATATAATAAAAAACTTCAAAGATGGTGAAAGAGTGACATGAGCCACTGAGGAGCTTTGTAAAGACAATAATTTATCGTCTGTCCTTCGTGGTCTAGCCTTAGCCATTCTCAAACCTAACATTAGAATCACCTGGGAACTATAAAACTCTTCTGAGTCCTGGGTCTCTCCCCAGGCCCAGATTCTGATTCACCTGGTCTGGGCACAGGTGTGGATATTTTGTCGGAGCGCCCTAGGTCAGTGGTCGGCAAACTGCGGCTCGCAAGCCACATGCGGCTCTCGAGCCGCGGTTTGCTGCTCTGTTGACTAATGAGTTTGCCGACCACTGCCCTAGGTGAAACACTAGGTAGAGAAACACTGGTCTTACCTAAGAGGCAAAGTCTGAGGCTGCAGAGGCCAGCAGGGAGCAGGGGCTGATGGGGAATTACCTGCGGAGGGCAGCTGTGATCCACACCTGGATGTCAGCCAACTTTGCCAGATCTGCTTTATCAAGGTTAGCAACTAATTAGGAGTAAAACATTTAAAAGTATATTGTGGCCCTGGCCGGTGTGGCTCAGTTAGTTGGAGCATCATCCCATGTCCCATATACTGAAAAGTCACCAGATTGATTCCCGGTCAGGGCACATACCCAGATTGTGGGTTCCATCCTGGTCGGAGTGTGTACCAGACGCAACTGATCAATGTTTCTCTCTCTGCCTCTCCCCTTCCTCTCTCTAAAAATCAATGGAATATATATATGGTGCTTGCCAAACAAAACACACCTGTGGAAGGTGGCCCACAGGGCTGGACTTTTCCTTCTCTGTGGAGGAGGAGCAGGGCTGAGCTATCGGTTCTTCCTGGGCCATTGAGTTCTGTGTTTGTTGTCATTTAATGCTTTCTGTTTAACTTAAATGTTCCTTCGCCTCCTTCTTTCTGAAGGCTCATGTCTTTCTGGCTGAGTGTGTACTCTTTAATAGCTCTCTCTGGATTATTTGAATGAGAAAAATTCTCTAGTTCCCTAACCTTCCCCTGCAAGTTAGGCAGGGTGGCCACTAGAGATTGGACCCCTGAGGTAGGAGGTGACCACACCTGCCCTCTCCCCCATAGGGAGCACAGCGCTCTCTCTGCTGGTGTGGTAGAGAAGGGTGAATGGGGCCTGGGAGGCTTGATCCTTCTATGGGCTGCCTGGGAGCTCCCTTCTGGTGCCTCTTGAGTTGGGGAAGAGGGGCACCATGGATTGTCCATGCAGGCAAGCAGCACCAATGTTGAAGCATGATTCCAAAAGTTCCCAGTTCCCATATCTCTGAAATCTTCCTCTAGTCTTCCCTAAGCTCCATGAACAAAGAGGAGGCATTCAACACCACTTTCCACGGTTAAGAACTTCTTTGCTGGAGGTAGAAAGAAATCAGGAGACCTAAAAATGTGATGGCTGGGTTCTCCCTGCCTCTCCTCTGGGTGAGGGCTGCTGTTATTTTGTTTGGATGTTGGGGACAGGCCGAGGAACAGGCAGGCAAAGCGCCTGCTTCTCTCTGGCTGCTAATCCCACCGTAGTACTAAGACAAGGGTGGTGCCCTCCTCCTTCCCAGTGATGAGGCACGGAGAGCCTTCCAGGCTGCCACGGAGACCCGTGCGTGCCCGCTGGCAGGACTCACTCAGAGAGGAGCACTTACCCCGGCGTGCTGAGCACAAGCCAGCTTTGTTCGAAGCGGCTTTGCTAAGCAGGGTGGCACTGCGCATCGCTGCCATCAGCATTCCGTAGCACTGCCTGTCTCACTTCCCATGGGCTCGGGGTAAGCGAGCAGAGCCAGTGACTAAACCGATGCCAGGCTCCGCTCTCCAGTGATGAAACCCCTCCCAAAGCCTTCAATCCTTTCGCCAGCCCCTCGGTTCTCCAACGTTGAAAAAGCAGCATCTGTGATCCAAACATGTTACCATCGATGAGACAGGAAGGAGAGTTTTGAAGTTAGAATGTGGAGACAGTCCGGAGAAAAGGGAAGGAAAGAGAGATTCAGGTATTTGGCAGGAAATGTGTTTCTTGGAGAGGTAAACGCCGCCCCAGCCTGAATATGAAGCTGTCACGGCCTTAGGCTGCAGCAGAGATCCTCCACCCTGGCATAATCTTTTCCCTTTTTAATCCTCACCTGAGGCTATTTTTTCCATTGATTTTCAGACAGAGTGGAAGGGAGGATGGGGCAGGGGAGAGAGAGAAACATCAACACGAGAGAGAGAAACATCAACACGAGAGAGACACATCGATTGGTCACCTCCCACACACTCCCCGACCAGGGCCGGGGATCAAACCTGCATGAGGTGCATGCCCTTAATGGGGAATCGAACCCGAGACACTCCAGTCCATGGGCTGACACTCTAACCACCGAGTCAAACCAGCCAGGGCCACCCTGGCATAATCTTTTCTCTCCTAAAGACTGCATGAAAGCAGTGGTAGATTCTTTTACTGAAATCCTAGATGAACACACTCTATTCCATCCGACGGTGCCACCAGCTGGGGACCAGCTTTGGAGGACCGGGATGTAAGGTGGGTGCTTCAAGGCCTGTCTGAGGGTCTGACTCACTTCAGACAACTCACATCCTGTGGCCCTGGAATGGCTTTATGCATGATTCCTCCTACTCCATCCTCCAGGCAGTCATGGGACCAACATACATAGAGAGTGTCCTTTGGAGTCAGCCTTACCTGATGTTTGTCTTTCTGCCTGCCATAGTCCAGGCTGATTGTTAAGTATGTCAATTGCCTTGCCCCAGTGCCCGGAACATCAAGTTCCGCCCATTTCTGGCTTCATAATGACAGGTTGCCTGTGGAGAATCCTGGTCAATGGGCTGTCTACCAGGGTTTACACAAACAGCTTGTGTTTTTCCTTAAGGTATTATGCCCAGTTGCCTCACCATTCTAGAATCTTCCTGTTGGCTCTTTCTGGCAAATTTACTCTTAAGAGAACTCTACTTAAATGTGTCCAGGGACAGAGAGAGAAGGCAAAACTTCAATCCATTCTTTTGAACTTCTTCATGGTGGTGGAAGAAAAAGTAAGGGGAAATCTGATATTGTTGTCTGAAATGCAGCTCTATGTTCATGACTATTCAATCTATCTCCGTCCTGCATAATCAAAGATTCTTGTAATAGGAATTAATAAGAATATTAGTAAAGCGCAAAAACAGCAATCCCATTGGAAATTTTATTTTATTTTAAAGTAGATTGTTCTCATCATCAAACCAAACAGTAAGTTATCCTTCTAATGTATAGTTATATGCAGTGGGCAACAAAATTGCAGGAAGTTTTAAATGAAATCTATTAAATAATTACTGTTTCTCCCACTGAGTATAAAGAAGGAAGCATATGAGCATTTCAAAGACCAGCTCTTGCCCTGCTGCTGTGGCTCAGGGGTTGAGCGTCGACCTATGAACTAGGAGAAAACAGTTCGGTTCTCTCTCATCGTTGATGTTTCTATCTCTCTCTCCCTCTCCTTTCCTCTCTGAAATCAATAAAAAATATATTTAAGACAAATAAAATAAAAGACCAGCTCTTGCCATCATGGTTAGAAGACAGATTTACACACACACAGAAACTAAGATTATAACAAAGAAAGTGTTAGGTGGACGTAGCTGTGAGTTTAATGATGTAATAAGCCGTGATAGCCAGTTACTTCTGTGATGGACTGGAGTGTCTCGGGTTCGATCCAAAGCTGAAACAAGTGGCACGTGGTCTGTCCTATGTCCAGGCTGGGAGGGGGACACTGGTGTTTGCGGTGTAATCAGGGCCCTCCATGGCGGCTCCCGGCTTTGAGGAATGGTCTAGAACTGGAAAGGTAAGAGGAGAAGGTGGAGGCATTTTTTCAACGAAAGGCAAACAGCTTAAGCAGTGGCTCAAAAGGCATGGACTTGGCAACTTGCTTTGATGGTTAATGGGGAGAAAGAAGACAGACCTTCTTCCTGGAGTCAGATGATTGGGATTTGTATCCTAAAGGTGTGTGAGCAATTTGCTTAACACGCAGAGTCTCTGTTTCCTCATCTGAAAGTGGGGACAGCCATTGCGTTATTTTAAGGAATATAGAGAATGGATGTAGAGGGCCCCGCACGGTTCATGGCACACAGGGGATTAAACCTGTGATGAATATTGTTAGCCAGACAAAGACCTAAGATGAGACTCTACCCAACTTCAATATCAGAATGAGGATGTAGAACTTGCTCCCAAGACAATATGGAATCTTTAGGAAATGAAAGCTTTCCTGTACCACTTATACAAAAGGCTCACTGAATTTTTACAAGTTCCTGTGTGACCATTTGAATCTCGACTTGGATTTTTTTTCTTTTTTTTTTTTTTTTGGGGGGGGAGGGGTGGGAGTGTTGGAATATAATTCAAACTTTAACACTTGAACAAATTAATCAGAATTTAAATCCACTCCTCAAAATCTATTAGAAGACTGGCTCCCAAGATGGTTTGTCAGTAAACTGTGTGGTCCATGGTCAGAACCACACTGCCTCCAGCCTGACTGATCGTAGCTGTGAGTTGAAGGATGTAATAAGCCGTGACAGCCAGTTACTTCTGTGACGGATGGACTTTGTGAAAATTCAAAACGCAAACATTTTTATTAAAGTTAGTATGCGATCACCTAATTTCCACTAGTATATTCTTCTTCTTGAACATGTCCCAACAACCCTTTATGTTTTGCTATTTTAAGTGAAAGTTACAACTTTACTATGCTTTGGTTTGGCAATGAGTACTATGTTTCCATTGTTATATTTCTATGTTACATCTTTCTAGAACAATTTAGTGCAATTTTTAGAATATGAGTCAGTTGCAATCTTCACACTGTGGTTTTGTCACATCTTTTTTATGATCCTTTTGAGTGAACATTTTCTCCCCTCCTCTTCCCTCCTTTCCTAGTTTCTTTGTCAAACGTAATCACTGAGCTGAGTAAGCAGTGTTATCTGAGACTCCCCCCCTCGCCAAGGTTCTAGGAATAAGCATTTCTGAGATAAGCCAGCAAAACTCTGAGCTCATTAGCTTCCCCAAAGGTAAACAAAGCAGCTTTATATTCAGATTTTTAGAAGATGGTTGTTTTCCCGGCTTTATTTTCTAAGAGTGGATGGGGAGATTTGGAGGCTAGCTCTCTGCCTCACGAACAGTAAGACCTTCCGTTTTCTGTTCTTTCATTCACATTTATGTCTGGAAGGAGGGAGAGGGGGACCAGGCACGATCCTCTTGCCAAAGTGAATTAACTCTTTACTGGCCAGGTGCTTGAGCCATCTATTTATGGCCCATTCTCTAGTATTCTGGGGAACAAAGATTTTGTTGTACTTTGAACTAAACTAGGTCCTTTGTTCTAAAAGCTCAATACGGAATTTTGAAATGACGACTGTACTCTTTCCTTAATACAGAAAGACTTTGCAAGCACATGTTTATAACCAACCCCTACTGCTCTTACTAGCGCAGAGATGGAGCAAAGATACACCAGCACTCCATGTTAAAAGCCACCTCCGTTGATTGCCCACGTGTCCTGTGTGGCAGGCATGTCCTTGTCACTGTACCGGCATGATCCCACTCAGTCCTAACAGGAAGCCTGTGACAGGGTATTGTTGTCCTTGTTTTTAGAGGTAAGAAAAGCAAAGCTCAGAGAGGTTGACTAAATCTCCCAAGGTCACTAAGAAGATGACACAGGAGTTGACTCAGACCTGTCTGACTTCAAAGCCATTGCTCTTTCCAGTATATTCTACACCTTACATTATGCACAGCAGGATCCCTTGGAATATTCTGTTCCCCAGTTTGAGTTCCATTAGAGTTCCCTAATTAGTGAATGGCTTATGCTCAAAGAAGCCTCACAGACAAAGCCATATGCTTGTACGTTTTCTTTGTATCATCTAGTTCTCACAAGCCAACCACTGGAAGGCAGGTCAAACAAATTTCCTAGATGACTGAATAGTGGGCGGTATTCCAAGGTGGTAAAGACCCACACAAAAGGGTAAATAGGGTTGCTCCAGAGACCACAAGCCAATAAAGGCACTGTGTCCTCTACAGATGACATTATTAGGGAGTGGAAATTTGTAGTATTTCCCTGGAACCTTCCACCCACTGGGGCGGGGGCAGGGGGCACAGATAAAGCAAGACTGGAAAAACCATGTGCTTAAGTAAACTTGGTCAGGCTTTAACCGTGAATAAGCCCAATGAAGCCTCAAACGCCCTAATGAAATGCATATGCACATTCTCTCTCTGTGGGGCCAACTTACTCTCAGGAGAAACTATTTGTTGTCTGCATAATTGCCAAATCCCTAAATCCTTCAGGGTATGGACTGTCGTTTTAACTCTTTATCCTGGCACTTAGTTTATTGCTTGGCATATAGTCTGCATTAAAAAATATTTGTGTGAATAAATGTATTAGTCAATGTTCTCCAGAGAAACAGGACCAAGGAGATATTTGTTTGTTTGTTTATTGTAAAGAATTGGCTCACACGATTATGGTGGTTGGCAACAATCTCACCAGCTTCTCATATATCCTTCCTGAGATTTCCTTGCATATACTAGTATCTATACTACTACTTACTAATCAGTTTAGGTATTGTCTATTGACTCTCAGTCACAGTAGATGAGATTTTAGCTTCCTCTTCTACACTCAATTTTTTCTCTTTCCTTCCCTGCAACTTATAGTACAAGTCTTGGCTAAGTCACTATATAGGTTATTATAACCATATAAATATTGTCAATGCTGAGCCAAATAGTTTATTACAATTATGTTTCCTTTTATAGACTACATTGTGTTTTACCTAGAAAGAACAATGACTTCATTTTTTTGCATTAGGTTTTCTAGAGGACTATTGTTTTGTTTTTCAAATGCTGCAGCAGATATGTCACATGATAATTGATCTTTTTTTTTTTTTTTTCATGGCTTTGGGACCACTCCAATTTGGACGGTTTTTCCTCCCACTTTTACTGTGCTTTGCTTTGGGACTTGTTTCTGTTATTCCCATTCTCCTGTTTTAGATTTATATTCTCTTTTCTTGGACCTCAAAGTCTTTTGTTTTTTCCTTTCTTGACTTGATTCTGTTTTTGAAATATATCTCCGTTGGTTTCTTAAGAAAGGGTACCTACAAGGTAATTTTTGAGTCTTTGGATATATGAAATATCTTTGTCCTACCTGCATCATAGTTTGGCTGAGTATAGAATCCCCAGGTGAAAATCAGTTTTTCTCAGCATTTTGAAGGCTGCTGTACTGCCCTCTAGTCTCTACTATTGCTAGTCTCTACTTTGTCATCATCCCCTTTCTCCATTTCCTTCCATGTCTACTCTTTTTGTCTTCCTATCTATCCTGATTTGCTATGAGCTGATGTTGTGGTTTTCATGAACTACTTAGATCATTTGGCCTTTTTAACATGGAAATTCATGCCTTTGGTTTCTGAGAAGATGCCTCTATTTTCATTTTGTTAATTTCTTCCCTTTTATTTTCCTCTTTTTCTTCTGGAACTCCAGTTGGTTAAACATTACACCACTTCAATTGATCTTCTAATGTTATTATCTTTTCTGCTATTGAGATCTTTTGTTTTAAGAATTTTAATTTCTAAGGTGTCATCCCCATTCTTTTATTTTTTTTAAATATCCTGTCATTTCATGGATTCAATACCTTTTTTTTTTTTGCTCTGAAGATAGTGGATGTAGTGGATATTTAAAAACCTTTCTTCTATTGCCTGTATTGTTTCTGTGGCCTCTTAGTTTCTTGTTGGTTTGTTTCAGACTTTCTCTTTTTTCAGTCCACACATACTAGCACTTAAGAGTGAGGCTCTAAACCTTGATTGCCGTCTTTATGTGATTAGTGGGGTTTGGCATTTGGTGGGTGTCCTTGAAGAATGAGCTGGCGGTGAGCCAGGTGTTTCCCGGGGAGACCTCAGAAATCAGTGTTGGGAAGATTTTTCTTTAGTGGGAACATTTAGTTTCTTCTAAGACTAAGAAGTCTCCTAAGAATACTTCTGCTTTTGGTGATAAAATTGACTTCTACCATTCTGGGAGCATGAAAGGAAACAGGATTAGATTGCCTACATTCAGTGTACAGTATAACGTATGCAGACTTCCCCTTAGCCTCCAGCTTTCAGTCTGGTGTGCTTCTACCTCCCAGGAGTCTGTCTGGTGACCTCAGATTGAATGTCTCCTCTTCAGCAGAGGCTATTAACATTTTTAACTTTTTACCTAGCCACAGAGCTGGGTGTGTGTGTTAGAATCAGCTACATGGTAATATCAGGAATTTGGACTCTGCAGCCAGAATGTTTGGGTTCAAATCTTTTTTTTCCAATAGTGTATTTTTATTGATTTCAGAGAAGATGGGAGAGGGGGAAAGAGATAGAAACATCAATGAAGAGAGAGAATCATGGATTGGCTGCCTCCTGCATGCCCCCTACTGGGGATGAAGTCCCAAACCTGGCATGTGCCCTGACCAGGAATCAAACCGTGACCTCCTGGTTCATAGGTCAACTCTCAACCACTGAGCCACACCAGCCGGGCAAGGGTGCAAATCTTGGCTCCACTAGGTACTGAGTTATCTGACCTCAGTCAAGTTCCCTAAGCCCTGCAGTTGGTGACTCCACGCTAAGGTGAACAGTAAATGCCCGGTGAGGAAAAGAGACCATTTGGCTTTTTGTTTCTGCTTAACCTGGGCTATTTTGTATTTTTAAAGTGCTTTCTTTTATAGCACACAACCAAAACTATGAAAGCACAAAAGAATACAATTGCACACACGATCTTTCTCCAAAGATGGTATGGTGTTTCCCATTGAAGTAATCCATTGTTCACAGAATTTGACAATAAGAAAAGGGGGGAGGAATCTCTAAACAAATAGGCCATTGAAAATATGTACCATGACCTAAGGGTGAGGCAATGGCACATCGCAATGCGGAGAGAAGTCCTGAATGAAAATTTTGTTACAAAAGGATCAAAAGCTATGCAACAAAATGAGAAAAAAACAATGTTTATGTAGAAGTCCTATTCAGTTTTTATGTTTGACTTTATCCTTGAAGTCTTTATTTGTTTTCAGTTCACTGCCATACTTAGAATTAGCGTGGATATTTCTCAGCTCTTGAATTCCCTTTGCCTCTGGGATAAGTAAAAAAGATTGCGGGGTGCAGAGAACCCCTCATCTTTCCCAGTGAGGAGAAGCAACTGCCTGGAGAAAAGTGCAGGAGAGGAGGGGTGCAGACACACTGTGGTCGAACCTTCACAAACAACAATTTGGGGAAAAGGAGACAGGCCTGCGGTTCTGTCCCCAAATGGGCCCAGGTTTGCCAGGGTTGTAGAAAGAGGTTCTAAAACCCTCCACCCAGAATTTCTCTCCTGCGGCTTTTCTAGCTCAGAAGCAGAGAAAATGATAAAATATGCAAGTGTTTGAGTAATGCAAAGTATACCAGTAAAAGCATACTTTCCAAGGCTCATTTGCCAATTTCCTTCTC
This sequence comes from Cnephaeus nilssonii, assembly GCF_951640355.1. Classification (NCBI taxonomy): domain Eukaryota; kingdom Metazoa; phylum Chordata; class Mammalia; order Chiroptera; family Vespertilionidae; genus Cnephaeus; species Cnephaeus nilssonii. Next base: position 51,607,191 of record NC_137076.1, on the reverse strand, counting down.
ATTTACTTAAATTCCTGATTTATCTATCGTGATTTTTAAAAAACAGGAGAATATATAACCAGCTACACATATATGAGAAAACATTTTAAATAGGAAAAGTTGGCAAAGGTATATGTACAAGGATAGCTTTTTTCTTTTTGCATTTGTTTATAATATTACTTTACCTGCATTAGGGGATTGGTTAAATAAAGCAAGCAACATCCATAAACAGCATACTTTGCAACCACACGCCCCAAAATGGGCTTATAGAACTAAATATTTCCATAAGGAGAGTTATCCATGATATGTTATTGGTAGGAAGGTAAAATAAATTACAAATTACCACACATTATGTTGTTTTAATAAACAGTGAATATTATGTTTGTTAAGAAAACCATCTGGCATAATGCTAAGTTGTTAAGCAATTATTTTTGCATGGTAGGTAATAAATGATAATTGAGTTTCCATAAAAAGTGTTCATTGCTTTTGAAACTAGAAAAAAATGCACATAGCTCTAATGTGTCTGAAAGCAGGCAGTGGAAAGCATGGAGTTAGAAGAAAATGATCTTAATAATACACATATTGGATAATCATGATTGATTGAGATTAAAACTGTAGATACACTGTCTTTGAAATACCTCAAAATGTTAACTTTCTATTTTCTCAAATGAAACCGATTGAATAGGCTTAAAAAATGTAAAATCTTTCTTAAATTAGAAAGTATAGTAACAAATAGTGGTTGATTTAATTGCATTGTTTAGAAGTCTTTAAAATACATTCTCAAAGGGTTGATGGTTTTTCAGCTCTAATCTAGCACTTATTTAAAATTCCTTAAAAGATATTCATTTGATATAAATTGTGTAGTAGTGGAGGGACTTGTTCTGATCAAGAAATCAATCGATACTGAAGAGCAGAGACACTGGGATTTATGACACAGCAGGGGTCAATATATCAGGCAGATTCTAAAGGAAATGTATCGTGTGACTGGCAAGCCTCAGGAAACACGGACTCCCGAACCACACTTTAATGTACAGATCGAATGGATCTTGTTTGCTTTATTTAATCAACCTTCTGTTTGTTATCTGGGAGACAAGAGTCTTAGGCATCAGATTATCCAAAGAAAAACTGTATAATATATCCTGCTTATCACATTCTACCCTGGTATGTGAATTTTGGTTTAATTATACTTGACTATTCAGGTAGCATTTTTTCCCCTGTCATTTTTCTGGTGTAATACAAGTTTTATAAATGTATACAAATTTATGTGTGTATGTGTAAGGTATATATGAGTATACATGTAGATATAGGACATTTTACTCAAAAAGGAATTCCTAAACCATAGCATTTGTAAGGATTCTCATATTGATGAAGGCTCCCTGTGATCCTTTGCCGTAACTTTGACAAAAAAGCACGACTTTGCGAAATATTTCTCCAGCCGTCCAGATAGTCTGTAATTGGAATGCATTTGAATTTTTGATTTCTGAATGTCTATGCGTGGCATCTCTCCACGCCTAAATGTGGTGTACATGTGAGCCATGCACATTTCCCCCTGGAGCACAGTACTTTGTTTCTCTCCACAGTGGCATCCACACAGTCAGGCACATTCTAGCTTCATCTCCCTCTCTGAAACAGATGTGCACTGTGTGACTGGCTGTCCGTGGGAGCATCAGCAGCACCTGCAGCTGGGATGAGGATGGCACATTTCAGTCCACTGCATAGTCAAATACACGCTGACGTGAATGGCCTGATGATGGGGGCTAACAGTGCTAGCCTTTTAATTAAAGAAGGAGGAGAGAGAGGCGGAGGGGAGGAGGAGGAGGAGGAGGAGGAGGAGGAGGAGGAGGAGGAGGAGGAGGAGAAGGAGGAGGAGGAGGAAGAGGAGGAGGAGGAAGCAAAACAAGACAAGGTATAATCAAGTCTGGTGATAAAGTAACTTTCATTTCAAGTAAAACATTCAAATTAATCTACATTAATACATTAGTCACCATCCCTATTACCACCATTTAGGAGAAACAAGAGTATAGACAATCCACAATTTACGATGATTTGACTTAATGATTTTTTGACTTTCTGATGGTGCACAAGTGATATGCATTCAGTAGAAAACATACTCTGAGTTTTGACCTTTTCCCAGCTAATGATATGCGGTACGATACTCTCCCCTGATGCTGGGCAGTGGCAGCGAGCCCCAGCGCCCAGTCAGCCTCTTAATCACCAGAGTAAACAACTGATACTCTACCGTGTACTGTGTTTCCAGCGTTTTAGGATGTTGGGTTCTGAGCACAGTCAAGGTTGGCTAGGCTAAGCTGTGATGTTTGGTAGGTAAGGTGTAGGAAATTCATTTTTGACTTACTATAGTTTCAAATTATGGTGGGTTTGTAAGGACGTAAGTAAGTCAAGGAGCATCTGTACAATTTAAAAATCCATCAAAAGAATTGCCTGGTATTTATTCCTTGAGCACTAGAAATGGCATGTTTAACTCAACCCCAGCTTGGTGGAGGAGCAGAGTGGGCGAGAGGGGGGTAGTGATGGGGGAGTTGGTTGCAAAACATTGACTGCATAGCTTGCTTTTTTGTTGACCCTGCAATCCTGCCACAACAATCACCAAACACAAGTTAGTTAGCACCACACGTCTGCTTTTTGAGTGTTGAGCACAATCGCCCGCATGCTAAATTGTAGGCAAGCTCTGGAGCTTTTATTGCTCTTGGGACGTTTGACGGGGATGAGGGTGGGCCTGGAAAACCCATTCAGAGGCCCTGTATGTGATGTACAGATTGAGCCCTACACAGGAGCCCAGCCCGGAGCGGAACCAGCGTCCCTCTGCTCACCAAGCCCTTCACCCCTGTTCCGAGCCATGCAGCCCAAGGACCGCCTCTTTCTCATATCACAAGGGGCGACTGCTGGGCCGCTCCTCACCAGAAAATAATGTCAGCTGTTACCATTGACTCGTCAATAGCCTAGGAAGGTACTAGGCTGGGCCTATTATTATCTTACTTAATACTCACAACCAGCCCACAGAGGGAGTACTACCATTAGCTGGTTTTTATACATGAGAAACTGGAGGCTTAGAAGAGGCCAGTGGCTCCCCCAGGATCGCCTGGTTAGTAAAGGGTGTAGCCAGCTTTCGAACCGAGGCTGTTCAGTATCTGGGAAGGGTCAGAGTTTTCCATGCCCACGTGGTCAAATGTAAACCACTGAAGATACTTATGCGAGACATATTTGATATTTGATCACGTCTTATGCAGCCCTGAACCCCTCACATTCCTGCCACAATGCCGTCAACATAGTGGAGTCTCAATAAATATGGGTTGAATTAAATAATGGGGAAAAGATGGTACATTCTAGTTCAGGGGCTGGAGATTGTGGTTTTAGTAACTTTTAAAATATTTTTCTTTTGAAAGATTTCAAGGTTACACAAAAAGTAGAAAAAAATAGCTCAATGGCCGTCCATGACCCACCCAGTATCATCAGTTATCAACAATTCCGCCAACCTTGCCCCTTCCTTCCTGTTTTGCTGTTTTGTTTTTTTCCTATTATATTTGATATGCCCTTTCCCTCTAAATACTTTAGTTGGATAACTAACATATAAGGACTTTAAAAAACCCATAAACATTAACAATAATTTTTTTTAGTTAATAATATCTTTTTTTTTATAGTTAATCTGTGGAATCAGAATGGAAATTATGTGCACATTGCACTTGGTATGTCTCATATATTTTATTCTCCTGTAATCTCACACCCTCCCCCCTTTTTAAATAACATTGATTTTTTTTATTATTTTTTTATTTTTTGAGGAACTGGGGCATTTGTCCACTACAGTGGTTTATAACTGACTCTGGACGCACCGCCTGGAGGGAGTGTGATGCCCAGTTTTCAGAGCTCCACTCCCGAAGTCCTCTGGAAGGCTGTCTGTATTGATGGGATTCTGGGTCGCATCATAATCGTTCCTTCAGTGCACAAATGCGCATGGAATGCCTGCTGTGTGCCCACCCAGTGTCCAATGCAGGAGACACACAGGCTTGAGTCTTGCTGTAAAACAAACACAGATAAGATGGAAATAAACTCTCAAGGACGAATAAATCATGTCTCCTAAGTCACCTTGATCAAATGCATTCAAGGTATTGATTGACTGTATCTGAACAAAACTTCAACGACCCCTCAATGCCTGGTTACGTTCAGGAGGTTAAATGACCCACGTTCTCGCCTCTTTGTCAAGTGCCTGTGCAGTTTTTTCCAGGCTATTGATTGCATCAGGCAGTTATTAGAAATGATGGGCCCGGTATCGAGTTCTCCACTCCCCACTGCTGCGTAGGTGAGAATGTCTAACACTGCAAGACCGATGGCCTCAGTGCGGCTGCGCCGAGAGGAATTCCGGAGGCAGGATTGGGAATAATAGGAAAGGGGTTGGAGTTTTGGTGGATCTAGGAAAGTACTGGGAAGCTGCTGCATTCAGGGGCCTTGAATTGAGCTTGGCTGCAGGAGAATTCGTGAGATTTGAAGAGTGAAAGGTAGAGGTGGCAATAAGCTAGATATGCAAACAATATTTCTTCTTAAATTTTTTTTATTGATTGATTTCAGAGAGCGTGAGGGAGAAATATTGACTTGTTGTTCCCCTTATTTATGCCTTCATTGGTTGCTGCTTATATGTGCTCTAATCAGGGATGCCACCTACAACCTTGGTGTGTGGGGACAATGCTCTAACCCAGTGGTCGGCAAACTCATTAATCAACAGAGCCAAATATCAACAGTACAATGATTGAAATTTCTTTTGAGAGCCAAATTTTTTAAACATAAACTTCTTCTAACACCACTTCTTCAAAATAAACTTGCCCAGGGTGTGGTATTTTGTGGAAGAGCCACACTCAAGGGGCCAAAGAGCCGCATGTGGCTCACGAGCCACAGTTTGCCGACCACTGCTCTAACCAACTGAGCTACCTGACCAGGGCCCAATAGAAATACTGCCTTTAAAATGGTTATCTGAAACATGACCCCAGAGTGTTTTTTAAGGGTCGTTTAGAAAAGCAATACCCTTTCTGTGGCAGTATCACAGTAAGGCCCGGCGCCAGTGGCTGTGGGCGGAAACCCCAGGACATCCGCAGCCCTGCAGCACTCCTACCTGAATGCAGATGGCCAGCTGCTCTGGGTTTAGGATGCCTGTTTAGGAGCCTTTCATTGTAAGACTTTTATTGCCAGGTCTATAATGGTTAACAGGGCAAGCATCAAAACCAACCAAATTCTCAGAATCCTAAATTGAGTTTTATTTAAGCGGGTGAGGAGATGAAGACAGGTATTTTCACTTTTCATTTGAAACCTGCAGAGAACACAGATTTGCTTCCGCTTCAGAGAGCCCGCTGATAACACTGTAATCTTGTCTCTATGGAGTGAACTAAGCAAGAGGAATACTTTGTCTTCAGAAAATTAACAGCCCCATTATCTCCATGCTTTCTAGGTATATTTTTAATAATTTTGCTCAATAGAAATGTCAGGTTTTCTTTTGCAAAGCTCATGGCACAGTTCACAGGCCGTCTCATTAATTTTTATCACACCCCTGGGATGCAGGTATTGTTATTCTCCTCAGGAAAATGAAGGCTCTTGGCCGTGGCAGCCTCGGGTCATGCAGCGAATTGGAACCTGGCCAGGAGCAGAGGCAAGAGCTTCCGGGTCCCAAGTCTTAGCTGTCAGAGCACACAGCCTTTGAAAGGCAAGCTTTCGGTTTTGTAATCTTATTCAGAAATATAAAAAACAAAAAGGCCTTTGGGGTAAATACTAACCACTCCTGCTAGCTCCTTTACGCATTCCACAGAGCAATTCATTCGTTCCTTCGTTTGTTCGTTCATTCATTCAGTATATATATGTGTGTGTGTGTGTGTGTGTGCCCACTTGTGCCAGACATTGTCCTGAGTGCTGGGGATACCCTGCTCTCAAGGAGATGTGCCTACACCCTTGTCTCAAGTGTCCCATGGAACCCTCTGGGCGTGTAAAAAGTGACAGGGCTGAGGAGGAGGCCCTCAGGAGAATGGGCATTTATAATTGTAGTAACAATAACAAGAGCTAAGTCCTACATAATGAGCCTTGCACTGTTTTCAGTTCTATCTTACACATTCTTACAGCAGCTCTTTGAGGTGGATAACATTGCTAAACCCATTTTATAGGTGAGGAGTCAAAGTGGTTTAGTGACTTGCCTAGGTTTCACAGACTAGGTGGCATCCCATCCAGGCAGTTGGCATTAACCACTAAGCTGTACTGCCTCTCTAGAAAGACTATAAAAAGCAGGTGAGGGAAAGGAGATGGCTCTGGAGGCCCTATGGGAATCTTATCACAAGTGTCAGGCTAAGGGAGCGAACAAAAGGCAGGGACCAGATTCTCAGCAGAATGAGGACTTGCTGCCATCCTCGCTCCAGCAGACTGACCCCAAACAAAGACCTTTCAAACTGTGGGAGGCCTGTGGCCCCATCCCCTGTCAGCTCCCCAAACTGAAGGCAGCGCTGGCTTTCAACCTTCCCGCGTCTGCTGATAAGATGTATGGCATGTAGGGCCAGGATGCAGAAGGAGGGAGTGGCAGTGATGAGTCCCTGGCAACCTTCCCCCGTGGTTAGGACTCAACCCCAGCATCCCTGTACACAAGCACTGGAGGTGAACACTCACTAGCCTCACAGGGATTAAGTGGGAGAGTCAGGGTAAAGCAGGCAGGACTGCTCAATAATGCAGCAATAAAACCTTACGTTAGCCCTGGCTGGTTTGGCTCAATGGATAGAGCGTCAGCCTGCAGACTGAAGGGTCCTGGGTTCGATTCCAGTCAAGGGCACATGCCCGGGTTGCAGGCTCAATCCCCAGTTGGGGATGTGCAGGAGGCAGCCAATCAATGATTCTCTCTGATCATTGACGTTTCTGTCTCTCTCTCCCTTCCTCTCTGAAATCAATAAAAACATATTTAAAAGTAAGCAAGTAAATAAATAAATAAAACCTTACATTACTGTTGAGCAAAAGTATTAAAAATATACAGAGAAAACATGGAGTTAGTGGGACTAGTAATTTTCTGAAGACAACGTATTCCTCTTGCTTAGTTCACTTCATCCAGACAAGGTTACAGTGTTATCAGTTGGCCTCTGATAGGGCAAGGCATGATGATGAGCTTCCCGAACAGAATGGGTGAGCCGAGGGTCTTTTGCCTTGGACAGGGACTCTTGCTCATATGAGAGAGGATGTTCAGTAGTGTGTTAGGGCTGCCATAACAAAATACCACAACCTGGGTGGCTTATACAACAGATACTTATTGTCCCACAGTTCTGGAAGCTGGGAGTCTGAGAGCAAGGTGGCAGCATGGTCAGGCTCTGGAGAGGGCTCTCTTCCTCGCTTACAGAAGGCCACCTACTCACTGTGTCCTCAGGTGGCATTTCTTGGGGTGTGTCATATTTAGAGAGAGGGAGAGAGCTCTCTGTTGTTTCTTTTTATAAGGACACTAATCTTATCAGAGCGGGGCCTCACCCTTATGACCTTATTTAACCTTTTTTTAAAAATATATATTTTATTGATTTTAGAGAGGAAGGGAGAGGGAGAGAGAGATAAAAACATCAATGATGAGAGAGAATCATTGATTGGCTGCCTCCTGCATGCCCCACACTGGGGATCAAGCCTGCAACCTAGGCTTGTGCCTTTGGCCGGAATCGAACCTGGGACCATTCAGTCCACAGGCTGACGCTCTATCCATTGAGCCAAACCAGCCAGGGCAGACCTTATTTAACCTCAATTACTTTCTTAGAGGCCCAATCTCCAAATACAGCCACATTCAGGGCTAGGACTTCAACAAATGAATTTGGGGGGATATAAATATTCAGTCCATAGCAGGGAGGGTTGGAGTAGCTTCAGTGACAAGAAGTCCTCCAGGCACTTTGAGGAGAGCCCCGTTCTCCCCAGCTGCCACCTGGGTGGGCTTTTGACCCCAGGTGTAAGGATGGATGGGCTCAGCGTTGCTCACTTGTGATTGCCTTACAGTGAAACTCCGCTGTGTAAAGATGGGCCCTTTACATCTAGGATGTCACCACCAATACTGCTGCTTTTCCCTGTCCTGAGAAAGTGGAGTGGGGTCTCTCAGATACGAGAAACCTCATCAGAAGCACCGGTCCAGCTGCTGTCCTCATGTCTCCATCCAGAGCATCCATCTGCCCCTGTCATTTTCCCCGTCGTGGGGAATGCCACTCCTTCCCTTTGGAGTCAAATTGTGTCCTAGTCCATTTTCTAGGACAAAGTTCCCAGACAGGCATTCTTCTCAGCAGCATCTTTCCAGCGATTTGCCCTTTGTCTCCACTTGTGATACATACGTTCCTCCTATGATTTAGCCAATGACCATGAAACAAATGAGGGAATGAATGCATGAGCCTTTCATTTTGACCGTAGTTCCCTGAGAGCAGAGTTTATTCTTTCTTTTCCCCAAAATGTTCTGCCCAAGAGAGCATCCACTATGACTAGTTTTTTATATGACAGGTTCCTCAGCAAAACAGCTCTTCACTTAGCATAAAAATGCGGAAATCTCAGGAATATTTCTGTTTTGACCTCGTAGGCCTTTTTATACCACAGTTACTCAGTTCCAACCTCACTCTCTCAGTTACATAAAGCGAAAATAGCATCAGTCTCAGAGGTTTTGCGCCCCTGGCTCGATGGCACCGGGACAGCCCATACTGAGTGCGTCCTGAGCTGGCGGGGACTGCCTGTCCGTCACTTTCGGGCTGTGTTCCTTTCACCCTCGCTCTGATCTTTACATGTGTGATGTGTACGTTTGTGTTTGACAGAAGCCAGGCCTCACGGAGGAGTTGTTCGGCCAATAGCATTGATTGCGTTTCTGCCCTGTCCCTAGCACTGTACGCACTGGGGACAATTCTGGGATGGATTATGCCAATCAGGGAGACTACCCCTCCAGTCTCAGGGAGCTCAGAAAGCGCTGAGAAGACGGGACATAGACAGGGGAAATTCCGGGAGGAGAAGTGAAGAAGCGGAGGAGGAGTTCATGATTCCTGGTCCTCATGATGAGGGCGCTCACTGAGGAGCTGGATAAGAAAGATTGGGCTCAGTTAGCAGCCGATGGGGGAAGTGACCCAAGGAAGGTGCCCCTGTGCAGCCAGCGGCTGCTATTAAAACCGGCTGTTCCTCCCCCACCTGTGGGCAGGGGCTGAGGAATTTGCTGGGCCAGTGGTTCACAGCCAGAGCTGGCTTGGGGACATGTGGCAAGGTCAGAGACAGTGGTGGCTGCCACAATGGGAGCGGGAAAGGAGGTGCTTCTGGCATTTAGAGGGGGAAGAGGCCAGGAACACTGATAAGCGTCCTACAATCACAGCCCCCTCGACAAAGACTTTTCCAGCCCAACGTATCGATAGTGCCCAGGTTTGAGAATCCCGGTGACGGCCTGGGAGAGTCTGGTCTGCGGGGTGAGAACTGGGTCACCTCAGCTCCTCGGGACACCATTTACTCACCTATGACGTAATGACTTCTTGGGTTACACTGCCTCCCACAGCCTGTGATTCAGTGAAGCTGGCTAACCTGGAGATTAAAGAAGGGACATGAATGTCTTCAGAATGGCACGCTTTCAAAAAAAAAAAAAAAAAAGCAAAAGAAATACGGAAGGTTTAAAAAAGACGTATTAGGAAATAATGCTAAGCCTCAGGTGAACCTTTAAAAATCTGCACCGTTTCATCCTCATGAAACCTGTAAAAGGAGCTGGAAGGGCCTGGTTCTCATGCTTTGTCGCTGAGGAAGGAATTCTCGTTGGGACTCGAGGGACAGCCCTGAGCAGAGGCTTCTCCTCGAGTTACACAGAACCCAAGGTGCCAGCCGGCTGCCACCGAGGCTGCCTTTCAAGTCCTGTGCCGGCTGCCAAGCCCCTGAAAGGAGTGGTCAGCTCTCCCAAGTCTGGGCCATTCTTCCACATCCCCCGGCCGAGTCAGAGCCACACCCTGTCTGCTGCAGGTCTCTCTTCATATCACAAAGACTCTCCTCTTCTAGACCTTCAGAAATGACCAGAAGGGAAAGGATGAGAAAGAAGACAAGCTTTGCCTACCCGGGGAAGTTAGCTTAAAGAGAACGCAAATTGTCAGAGTCACCCAAATAGATCGATGACATCACATTTATTGGTACGTTTCAGAAAAAGCAACTGATTCTAATAAAATTGCTTAACGACAAGCTGTTTTTTTGTATTGTTAAAAAAAAATCCAATATTAAAAATGCAAAGCATGCTTATAAAGCATGCTGTTTATAAAGAGAAAATTCAATATGATGATAACTGTAATTAAGGATCTATTACCATGTCAAAATAAGATAAATTTTAATTTCAGACTATTGGAGCAATGTTTTCATGGGAGTATCAGATTTATTTATAGGTATTTATAGTCATAAATTACATATATGTAATTAGAATGCAAAACCAGAATGCTTTCTGTATCCATGTAAACAAAAAACCTAAAGGTTAAAAACAGTAGTAGATGGTCTACACTTATGATCAAAAGCGAGATAAGTGCAACGTGAAAACTGTACTGAGCCGTTTGGGATCCAGGGCAGTGACTGTTGGGTGACAGGAATCCCATCACACACCTTGAGGCTTTCTTTGAATCTTTAGAGAGATTGTCAGAGCGTGAGTACCCAAAGCCTAGGGTCAGTTGGGAGGGTTAAATGAATTAATACAAGTAAATGCTCTTGGAACAGTGCCTGGCATAGAGCAGATGCTGAATGCGCATTATTACCCTTATTGTTAAGTTCTGCTCCAACTCCTGAAGGGGTGGCTGAGCTTGTAGCTTCCTCAAAATTAATGGTACATTCTCTCTCATCATTTGAGTTCTTGGTGAAACATTGCATTACTCTTGGATCTAGAATGACCCTTTCTTATGGGTCCTGGACTTAATTCTGAACTAGGTTTTCAGCAAATTCACTCTTGGTCTTCACCAGCTAATTGAACACCTTTGTGGTGTTGAAGATTGTCATGGTTTATTTAGCTCAGGGGGCTGGCTGGTGGGAAAATAAGCCTAAGGCCATTGCTTGCCCACCAGGTAAGTCAATTTGCTGCTCTTTTCCATGGCTACACACTAACTTTAGGCATATTTTACAAATGTGGGCCATTGATCATATGGGGACAGACTAAAAGACAATAGGAGGCTTGTGAACATCTACCATGATGGAAAGATAAAAGTACATTCATGTTGACGTTAGCAGTTTTCTTCACAGCTCAACTTCATATGAAACCTGACTTTGAGCCTTACCATTGCTGTCTATTTTAGAGAATTACAAAGAAATCATACAGAAAAATAAACATAAGACATCCACATAATTAGTTATAACTTGCCTCATCTACAGTGAATAAATGCATGAGGATGATGAAAGTTTAATGGAATGTGTTTAGAACGTTCCATCTCCTTCACAGGTGATGGGCTGATCTAAGAGTGAATGATTTTTATCCATATTTACAATGCATTGAGGAACAGCCCAGCAGAACAAAATAAAAAACCTTTTCATGGGTCAAGGTGGGCAAAGGGGAAATTAGGGACATCTATAATAGTGTCAATGATAAAAATAAATAAAGATTAAAAATGATGGTGAAATAAAGATGTTCAGATATATATAAAGCCTTGTCAAAATCAGGAAAAATTGTAGCTTTCATTCCACCTATCGACACAGTTCTTCAATGCCACTGATGGTTAAATCTTCAGCTTCTTTTTATTAAGCCGTGTTGCCTATACATCCCTTTTATTCCCTTAAAAGAAAAAAAAAGTAAAGGATTTTAAAAAATAAATGATTCAGGCTTAGAAATTTGTAATTTCTAGAATCATCTGAGAAGACTTAAGGGGTCTGACCATTCATCCATATATTATTCAATGGGACTCTGTTGTGACTTTAACCAATTCAATTAACCACATGATCTCTTAACATGAGAATCTAATATTATGTGTTTATCATTTTTTTAAAAAATGTGAGTAAACAATTTAATATTTTACCTTCAATACAGTGTTTTGGATGCTGGTAATCAGGGGTTTGTAGTAAGTACACTGTGGGATGTTGAACTAAGTCAGTTCATTGTTGCTTCAGCTCTTTAGAAGGGTTGGATACAGCTCTGCTGATGGGTAATTGAAGCCTCAGGTTGCCAAGGTGGATGACTAAGAGGTGGCCGTTTCGGATCAAAGGTAAAATTTTAATTGGATGATGAGCATTCTCAAAGGGCAAATAGCAATTTTCTGAATTGCATAACCTAGTGGTTTGAAATTTAGAAAGTAATGATGTCATCTCCCCATCTTTTAAAAAAAATTTTACATCTCCCTCTGTAATTATTTTGTGTATTATTTTTAATAGCAGCAGTGCGCCAAAGCCTACAGATAGGAGGGTCAGGAAAGAAAGAGGCCTCGGGGATGCGTGGAACGGCTTTCCCAGAGAGTTTCATCAGTCCTACACAGTCGTGCTTTCTTGATGAAATTCCTGGCAAAGTCTTTTTTCTATGTTTCCAAAGCCTCCGCCTCCTCCTTGTTCTCAGCTCATTTCCTATTCCAACTTTCTAAGAGGCTTACCTATGTTAAAATGAACTGAAATCAAATGTAGTCCTTTTCAGATTACAATCTGTGAATCTCTTTCTTTATTGGTTTTTACACAAGACATATGATTAAAGAAATAGAAAACTCACTTAGAATGTCCAATATTCTGTAGATCATTACACTCAGAGTTTATAGAGAGTAGAAATTACATCTACTGATACTCTGCAGAGGGAGAGAATTTGAGTTCTGGGATTGGTTTCTTAATTTTTTGTGTATGGCATTGTGAAAAGAACCCTGGACTAGGAGTTAAGAGACTTGAACCCCACTCCTGGTTCTGCTACTATCTATACACTGAGTGGCCAGATTATTATGATCTCTGAACGCATAATAATCTGGCCACTCAGTATATATATATTAGAGGCCCGGTGCAGGAATTCATGCCTGGGTAGGGTCTGGCCAGCCTGGCCAGGGGGAGGGGACATGGGCAGTTGGCTGACCTGCCTGCTGCTCAAACTGCTGGTTGAGGGGACAATTTGCATATTAGCCTTTTATTATATAGGATATACACTGAGTGGCCAGATTAGTATGCATTCAGAGATCATAATAATCTGGCCACTCAGTGTATATATAAAAGCCTAAGCAACCGGCCTATCGGCCAGCAGCTATGGCGCACACTGACCACCAGGGGATAGACGCTCAACACATGAGCTGCTGAGCTGTGGTCACTTGGCAGCAGAGGTTCTTGGGTGACGCACCCGGAACCAGAGGGGAGGGAGCCCGATTATGGGGTGTGTCACCCGAGAACTGCCCTCTCGCAATCTGGGACCCCTCAGGGGACATCAGAGAGCCGGTTTTGGTCCGATCCCTGCAGGTCAGGCCAAGGGACCGCAGTGGTGCACGAATCCATGCACCAGGCCTCTAGTCTTACTATATATCTCTGGGCATGTCACTTAATTTTTTTGCATGGTATCAAATTTCCCATCTGAAAAATGAGAGTATCTGTTCAGATTACTTAGAAAAATCCCTCATTTTCTAAAGTTCTATGGCTGTTTTCTGAAAATGAAACTGAGTAAAAGTTTGACAGTTCATGATGGTCTTTTTCTGGTTCATTTCCTCATCCCACTAGAAAGAGAGCCACACTGCTCTTTTTGACATCTAAGATGCTTCTTAATACACTTATTTATTTTTCCTTTTGCATTGGAAAACATATTTTCCCCAATGCGTTCGGTTCTCCACATGCCTTTGCTCAGGGAGTAGCATAGTAGAATAGAAAGACCTTGGCTTCGTTACTCACAAGCTGGGTGACTCAGGGAAGTTAATCTCTCTGGTCCTCAGTTTCCGAATCTATAAAATGAGAATAATGATTCCTACCGCCACCACTCCAAGTGGTTTTGAATAGTAAATGTGATCAAGCATGAGATGACCTAGTGTGTACAGCCAGTTACCAAACATTAACTCTCTCCCCCTGCTTGTCACTTTCTTTCTCCACTAGATGGTCCTGTTCTTTCTCACCTTTGATAGAGGATGGGGTACAAGTGGGCCCCAAGGTATCTGGCACTTAATAGATGTCGAACAATGCATAAATACTGTGTGAATGAATGAATGAATGAATGAATTGAATAAATCTTTTCTTTTTAATCTTCAAGAAGGCTCCTGTTTATCCCAGAAAGTATTGCAGCTTAAAAGAAACACACCATAAAATTAACCATTTTAAAGTGAACAATTCAGTAGCATATAACATTCTCAATGTTACACAATCACCACCTCTATCTAGTTCCAAAATAAAGCCCTGCATCCATTAAGCAGTTTCTCCCATCTGTCCTCCTCCCTCCAGTCCATGGCAACCACCAATCTGCATTCTGTCTCTGCAGATTTGTCTATTCTGGATATTTTCATATAAATGGAATAATATAACATGTGACCTATTGTGCCTGGCTTCTTTTGCTTAGCATAATGTGTTGTGTTTGTTTTTTTTTAAATATATTTCTTTATTGATTTCAGAGAGGAAGGGAGAAGGAGAGAGAGAAACATCAACGACGAGAGAGAATCATTGATTGGCTGCCTCCTGCACGCCCCCTACTGGGGATTGAGCCCGCAACCGCAACCCAGGCATGTGCCCTTGGCTGGAATTGAACCTGGGACCCTTCAGTCCACAGGCTGATGCTCTATCCACTGAGCCAAGCCGGCTAGGGCAGGATAATGTTTTTGAGGTTCAACCATGTTGTAATATATTTCAGTACTTTATTCCTTTTTATGGTTGAATACTATTCGATTGTTTATTATTCTGTTGATGGACATTTATGTTGTTTTCATCTTTTGTCCGTAGTGAATGATGCCACTATGAACATGAATATACATGTGTTTGTCTGAGTGCCTATTTTCAATTCTTTGGGGTTTATATTCAGGAATGGAATTACTGGGTCATATGCTACTTCTATGTTTGACTTTTTCAAGAACTGCAGAACTGTTTTCCACAGTAGCTGTATAAGCGTTCCTGTTTCTCCTCATCCTCCTCAACACTTTTTTTTTCTGTTTTCTGTTTTTTAATATAGCTATTCTAGTGGTTGTGAGGTGGTACCTCATTGTGTTTTGATTTGCATTTTCCTAAATGACTAATGATATTGAGCATTTTTTTCATGTTTTTGTTGATCATTTGTATATCATTTTTGGAGAAATGTCTATTCAGGACCTTTGTTCATTTTAAAATTGGGCTGTTTGTCTCTTTGGTGTTGACTTACAAGAGTTCTTTATATATTCTGGAAACTAGAGTGATATCGGATACATGATTTGCAAATATTTCTCCTATTCTGTAGGTTATCTTTTCACTTACTTGATAATGTCCTTTGCTGCACAAAAGTCTTTAATTTTGATGAAGTTCAATTTACCTATTTTTTTCTTCGGTTGTTCATGCATTTGGTGTCTCGAAGCTTTTTTTTTAAATGACAGGATCTTAACACTTTATGAAACCTTTTCCAGAAGGTAACCTTTACATTATTACTATTATTATTATTAATTATTTTAGAGAGAGATAGAAAGGAAGGGATGGAGAGAGAAGCATCAATTTGTTGTTCCACTTATTTATGCATTCATTGGTTGGGTCTTGTATGTGTCCTGACTGGGATCAAACCCGCAACCTTGGCATATCAGGATGATGCTCTACCCAACTGAGCTACTGGGCCAGGGCTGCAAGTACAGATGTTACAGCTCCTTTGCAACCTCAATTGGAAGAGCTGTCAGAGGAATCTTACTTTAATACAAATCAAACATCAGTGGCAAAATCATAAGTGTTTTAAAACTAACATAGATTAGAAAGGACAAAGTCTTGGGCTATTGATTTTATATTCAATGTCAGTAGAACTTGATACAGAGTTTGTGGAAAGTAAGTATATTTTAATACTTTTCCTCTGCTAGTTAATTTCAAAGCTGCTGTGCTTCCTTTTTTTTTTTTTAAATTTATCTTTATTGTTGTGTTAACTTAAAAAAACATTGAAACCTGTAAAGAATTTTTGTGAGTTTATGTGAGCCAAACTTTCGACATATGCCAGGAAGCAGAACCTCAATAAATTGAGATAATGCTCCGGAGAATGGCATGTTACATCTGTATTTATACATAGGGACGTAGGTGGGTTACATGAAATCTATTGGTGATAGACTAGAGAGGCGGGAGAAAGCAAAGTGGGAGTGGGGGGAGACTCCTGGGATTGGATAAAAAGTAAAATGATAGACACATACTTAGGTGGGTGCAGGAACAATTAACATGATAATAATGAAATAATGAAGGAATTTGTGGTATCTGTCCTGGCATCCAGTACAGTAGGTTGTGTGTGCCCCAAGGGGTCCAGAAAAAGGGAAGTTACAAGTTACCCAGACATTTCAAGGGTATGTTATTATAGACGCAAAAGACAGATAGGCTCAGTTAAGGTGAAGGTTGACCAGGACATAACTACCCACCATAACTGCTTTTAGTTAAAGTTTAATTTCAGACCATCCTTTGTGGTTCCATTAAGTCTGAGTTTGCAAGACTGCCATGCAGGCCTTCCCTGAGCTTGTCAGGTTAGCAGGTGGCCCCTTTCGTCCACAGTTGAAAGTATTAAAGATGTCCCCTTTGACCCCCTCCACCCTGCACCCCGCCCCCAGGGCTACTGTGCTTCCCTTTATAAATAATGAGACCATTTCAAATTGTAATGACCATGCTTTTCTCAAAGTCTGTATACCTGTCATTTATGCAATGCCACAAATCAACCAAATAGCTCTTAACTTTGTTTTTACTTCAGTGGATTATTTAGGAATCATATAAAGGAAAAAAAAAGCCACAGTTTATTTTCTGATTCATGGTTATTATCATGGGCCATTGAAAGGTTAAGCTGGCACAGCAGCTTTCAAAGCAGAACTTAGTTAAGTTCAGGAGAGAGAAAAAAGCCAGGACTATGGGCCTCTTCTTCCAGATAACACTGACCTGACTCCAGCTGTGTGTGCATATGTATGGTCAGGTTAAGCGAGCTTTGAAAAAATGAACATGAGCCACTTGTGTTTGGGGAATAAAATAAGCCCATTTCCCTGGGTTTGGAAGGTGTTCCAATCAAATCAAGCATTTTCTCTGTAGATGTGGTGAGTGCCTCTCCTCAGATATTATGGTCAACAAAACAAGCGTGTCCTAAAAGCATCTTCCTTGATTTTGTACTTTGATTGAAGAAGTCCTTTGTGCCTCAATGAACACTATGTTTATCAACCCCAGAAGACCAAAAGTGGCTAATACAACACACATGTCCGCGGCTTTGAAAATATATATTATTATGTGGGAGGCATTCAAACGCCTTGAAATTGATCTTCGGCAGGCAGTGATTCCAAGTTTTCCATTTGGGCCCCTTTTCATGGGGCTGGGCCACACAGGTAAGGATCTGGCCCTTCCTTTTTGCGCGCCCTCCCCCCCGCCCCCCCCAAGTCTCCCTTTCCCTTACTTCAGAAAGAAACACAATATCTTAAGCCAACAGAGCCTAAGGAGGCTGATCATTGGTTCCCTTTGTCCCTGAGGCTGTGGCCCCGCCCCTTTGGCTGGTGCTCACAAGCTGTTGATATTTTTGTAAGGGCTACTCTTTAACTCGGCAGCCACACGACTATAATGGGCCCAATTGTCCGTGGGCTGCAGAGAGCTGCGTCCCCACAGCCGAGGAGCCTGGGGCCGGACTCTGGGGCCCGGGAGTGGCCGCTATGGAGCACAGGTAAGGAGGCTTCTGGGCGCTGCCTCATCCTCGGAGGGCACTGTGAGGAGTTTGGATGGAGTTGCTGGCTTTTCCTGGTTGTAATTTTTTTTCCTGCGGAAGACAGAAGGAGGTCCGTTCTCTAGGATTTACTGACAGAGTTCACGGTGATCTCCAGTCAACCTAGGCAAGAAGGGAGCAGGGAAGCAAAAAGTTTGGGAGAGAGACACAATCTGGTGCCGGGCTTGATACTAAAACAACATGGAAGAGGCAGGGCTCCCGGCTCCTTCAGTGATGTGGTGACAATCAGGGGCTGTTTTCTTTTCCAAGGTGACGGTGCCCAGGCAGGAGCCGTGCCCGGCCTCTGCGTGGTTCCCTAAGCCAGCTGGGAGCCCATGGAGCCCGGTAGACCTCCTTGCAAAGGGTCTCATATCCGCTGATATTTTCAAAGGGCAAATGGAACTAGTCTTGTGTGTCATAAATCGTTCTGTTCAGAAACGTGGGGACGGTTTAGAGCTGGCGGGCTGTAAAGTTTTACTGCCCCATAAAAGGGCTCAAAGGGCATTACCGCCGGCCGCCTGCGGCGGGGCTCCGGAATGAAGGAACAGCCCCGGGCGATTAGAGCTTTTGTCCTTGACCATCCGAGAGGACACCCTGTGAAATGGGGTGAAACCCGAAATGCACTCAGCCAGCCCGAGTGTGGTTTCGTTCTGGTTTCTGTAAATGAGGGAGGGCTGGAAACTGTTCCGCAGACCTTTGGGGCCTGATTTATCCTCGTGCCCCATTTGGCCCCAGTACGACGCCTCTTCTAGTGCCAGGGACACTCAAAGCAAGGGAGGGGTGTGCTGTCATTTGGGCCACAAAGGGGGCCTGGGGAGGGGATGGAGCAGCGAAAGCCCTGGGAATTGCTTTGGGAATTCCTGCCTCCTGCTGAACAGAAAATCGCCCACTGGCAGCTCGGATCAGAGAATTTTGTCCTTTCCTTTCCGATGAGCCTCGTGGTATAAAATCGATGAAACCACAGTCTGTATTTGATAGGGATGAAGAGGTGTAGTTTAATGTTGAGAGGAAGCTAAAAGTGAACCATGGGACTTTAATACTTGTAGGGTCTTATACATTTCCCCTCCTCCCCTAAACCCCATAATTTGTCTGTATTATC
This sequence comes from Cnephaeus nilssonii, assembly GCF_951640355.1. Lineage (NCBI taxonomy): Eukaryota > Metazoa > Chordata > Mammalia > Chiroptera > Vespertilionidae > Cnephaeus > Cnephaeus nilssonii. The sequence continues at coordinate 51,588,355 of NC_137076.1, read as the reverse complement.
TAGGGACAGCATGTTTAAAGCCAATACATGTTGGGAAGAATTAAATCAGATTCAAAGATTGATTATTTATTTATTTATGAGAGAGGCAGGGAGAGAGAGAGAAACATCAATTTGCTGTTCCACTTATTTATGCATTCATTGGTTGATTCTTATATATGTCCTAAATGGGGATCGAACCCACAACCTTGGTGTATCGGATGACGTTCTAACCAACTGAAAGCAACACGAATGTTTCGGCGCAGTGTGTGAGAGCGCCAGGGGGTCTCTAGGTGAGCCCAAGGTCCCCTTCAGTGGCCTGAGAGCCCCGGAGAAGGGGAGGAGATGCTCAGCACGGGCATAGAGATGTGCATCATCCCACCCTCCCTCAGGTCTCACAAATCCTGTGCTTTTTCCTGTCAGCACATTCTCACATTCCCACCAACACCCACCCCCAGGTGTTGGCAAGATGAGGAAGAAGAAACAGGAAGCCTGGTGACCAAGAAGATGGGGTGAATGCCAGGAGACCCCAAGACACAAAGACAACTCTTGCCTAGCTTCTTTTACAGAATGGTGGGCACGCCAGGCTCCTGGAATTTCAGACATTACAGTATATTTTCAGGTACAGAATTTACATAAACTAATGCTGCAATAGGAGATTTACAATAAAAAGTAATATTCTCCTAGAGCTTTTAAATACTGAGGATTGTTCTCCTTGGCTTATTAAGCCAAAGAAACAAGCATGGATGGATGGAATGCTATGACGATGACAAGTACAAATGGTAATAATAGCTATCATTTATTGAGCGCCTATTGGGTGCCAGGCCTTTACCTGTGTTATCTCAGGGAGTCCTCACTAACCCCTTTGAAGTAAGTGCAATTATTGTCCCCATTTTACAGAGAAAAGAGCTGGGGCACAGAGAGGTGAAGTAACTTGCACAAAATCACACAGCTAGTAAGTGACCTGAAATGTGAATCATTAGGAAGGTGTCCAGTGCCTAACGGTGTGTTATGAGATGAGGATTTCCTGGGGATTAGAGTTAGCATTCATATGGATAGATTTTCAAGAATCCAGCTAGACACTGCCACCAAAATATGACCTCTTGCAGAAAGACAATTGACAACTGAGAAGGAACGCCAAGAACCCCTTCCCTGAAATGGGTGATAGTGCCAACGAGTAACAGCCTTGCCCCAGTGAGCCCAATGCCAGGAAGGGACAACTGAGGGGAGGCCTTTGGCTCCTGGCCCTGCTATATGGTGACTCATCAAAAAAGATGGAAGTGAATCAGAACCGTAGACTGGGGTTGCATCCCCTGGGGAGCCCCCTGGGGGCCATTTAGATCAGCATCATGTCACCTCCAGCTGCACCTGCTGGGAAAGCTGCACCTGCTGGGAACACTACCCCTTACCACACCTGCAGTCCTTTTCAGCCTTCCTAGGAGAGCTTTTCCTGGTAGGTGGGTCTTTAACCACCGGGTGTATTCCCCCACTCTCAGCCTGCGTCTGCTGGTACCACACCTGACGAGCTGGTGCTGAGGGAATGGCACATTTCACATTTTGCAGCTGTTGTGCAAACAGAACTTCAGTGAAATGTCTCAACCAGTTGACTCTAGAAACCGCAAGAAGCCAAAGGGCCAACCTCTAACTTGGCAAATAGCAGATACGCTTCTTCACACCAGTCCCTGGAACTAACTTGGGAAATGCTATCTGTCCTTAAGGGGTGTTCAGGAGGGAGATGTTTAAATCTGTAGCACCCTCAAAGCCTGGTATCAACCCGATAAACCTTGGCAGGGCAGGCAGCCTCCACCCTGTGTTCTTTGATGTGTTAATGAGCTAAAGCCATCCTAACCGAGCTCCCACCAGGGCCCTGGAGGATGGTGTTCTCACTGGGCACTTTTCCTCCGTCAGTCTTCCCTGCTCTTCCCAGAGGGCACAGCCGCGTTTAAACTGGACTTGGGAGCTGTAACCTGACCTCAGAACTATGCACCACAAAGAGCACTTGTGTGCTTTCCAGGACAGTTTCAAATCGGTGGAGTTTTCCAAGGTATTCCTGTGCAACATGCGGCGGGTGGGGGGTGGGGGGGTGGTTAACTTTAAATACAGGAGCTTTAAGCAAAATGTTGCTGAGGGGCCTCTGTCTATGGCAGAAGTCCGATGGAATCTACGAGGCCGGCTCCCTCCATGGCCGGCAAATGCTTCCCAGGCAATAATCACATTTCCAGGAACAGCCAGAAACCCCTTCACAGATCACTGGGGACCAAAAACGACAGCTAAGGCTCTCAGGATGTAGGATTCTTGACCAGTGCCCCTAACTCGATGACTCTATTTTCTTAAGAGCACTTTTAACACACACACACACACACACACACACACACACAATTAAAAAAAAAAAACACCACAGCAACAATCAGTGATTTCTTAAAAACGTGGCCCCTTTAAATAAGCCCTCAGCGAGGGTAGGTATTGTGTCTTCTGAATACTCCCTGTGTTCTGGGCACACTGTGGAGGGGACAGCAGAAATACTAATTAATGTCGGTTCATTGCGAAAAGAATGTAGGAAGACTCCTGTAAGGCAGCAGCGACCTCCAAGCCCCGGACGCCTTGTTGGAACTGTGGCGAGGAAAGATAGTGACAAGGCCTGAAAACGGCAGCTCTCTTCCCACACTCGGCACATGCGATGAATCCAGGGCGCCATTGTCTGAGCTGTCAGTGCTGGGCTGGGAGGGGGCAGAGGCAGCTGCCAGCCCGCCCCAGGGCTGTGAGGGTAGTCAGGGAATGGGGGCCTCCCTTGTGAGGCTGCCTTTTTCTCACAGGCCAGGCGACTGGGCTCCTCAGTGCCACCTGCACACAGACCTGGGGGTGCCCCCAGTTCTTCTGGCTGTGGCTTTTTAGGAGCAGGGTCCGTGGGAGAGGGGCCCTGTGGACAGTGAAGGACCTGCGGTCGGGGTGGGATAGGGCTGGCTGGACAAAGGGCCTGGTGGCCGCTGATCCTTGTCCTTTCCTGGAATTGGGGTCAGAGACACATCCCAATGCCAGCTGGGTTCCTGCTCCTTGAGAATGGAGACCCCGTCTCTAGCCTGTGTCTGCACCCCCACCGGAGCTTCCGGCATGGGGTGGGGGTCACATCAGAGCAGCTCCCAGTTCCTGCTGTGGAAGCTGTTACTGTACATCTCCTCCCCCAAGTGGATGAAAATCGAGCTCCTCCATTTCCTGTTTCTTAGTCTCTGAAAAGCACAAGGGGGGAGGGGTGGAGAGGGCAGCAGGCTGGGAAGTGGATGGGGATTGGTGATCCGGGAAAACTGTCCCAGCTCCTTTCTCTGCCAAGACTTGTTTGTTGCTGTGATGGGAGATTTTGTTTGGGGGCCTTTCATTTTCCGTTTAAATCAAAGCAATTCGTTCTGGTGCTGCCCGCAGAGCGACTCTTTCCAGTTCCTTCATAAGGCGATTGTGCACGGAGCATCCAGGCCTAGGCTTGTGTCCGTAATTACCTCTATGGATTCCAAGGGGAATTTAGGTTTTGTTCCTTCGCCTTCTCCCAGGGCATGCACACTCTCAGCCTTTGACTGGGAAGCTTCGTGTGACCATCAGGCTGCAGCACTGAAACACCAACTGTTTGCCAGGAACTGTTCTAAGTGCTTCATTTATATGAGCAGGCTCTCCCTTCCAGATAGGTACTATGATTCTCTATTCTCAGTGAGGAAACTGATAGTCAGATTAGAGAGTTAAAAAAAATGTCCAAGGTGACACAGCTGGCCAGGGTCGGCTAGCATGCAGGCTCCAGAGCCACCCCCCCCCCTTTTTAAAAATATATTTTATTGATTTCAGAGAAGGAGAGAGAGATAGAAACATCAGTGATGAGAAAGAATCAATGACTGGCTGCCTCTTGCACGCCCCACACTGGCCATGTGCCCTGACCAGGAACTGAACCATGATCTCCTGGTTTATAGGTCGACACTCAGCCACTGAGCCATGCTGGCTGGGCTTCCCCCCCCCCCCTCCCCCCCGCCTTTTTAAAAAAAATCCTCACCCAAGGGTATGTTTCTATTGATTTTTAGAGAGAGAGGAAAGGAGAGAGAGAGAGAGAGAGAGAGAGAGAGAGAGAGAGAGAGAGAGAGAAGCAATGATGTGAAAGAGAATATCGATTGCCTCCCATATGCGCCCCAACCGGGGATCAAACCCACCACCTAGGTATGTGCCCTGACGTACAACCTTTTTGGTGCACAGGATGATGCTCCAACCAACTGAGCCACCCAGCCAGGGCCAGAGCCTGCATTTTCCAACCACTGTGTGATACCCACAGGGATGCATTACATTCTTTGGTAGGATGCACAAGAGTATACATATTCATCCCCCTATTTCTGATCATTTAACTTCTTTTTAAATGTTTCCTATTATAAATAATACAGTGGTGAATGTTTTGTAGTAATAGCTAATAATTAACAATTCGTTGAATTGCTAACTGTGTCACAGGCACCATTTCGGGTTCTTTGTGCCTTATGACCAACTTACGCTTTGTACAGCCATTTAGCAGATGAGGAAACCAAGGCACAGAGAGGTTGGCCAAACGTTTTGCCCCGGAGTGCACAAGGAAGAGGTGGCAGAGCCATGCCGGAGCCGCTGTTCTTAGGTGCCGTCTACATGTATATCCGCGACCACATCGCTGATCCTGCTTTGGGGGAAGATGTTTAAGCTGGAATGACTAAGGCATAAGATAAAGAAATTTTGTAAGGCGCTGGATACATACGACAAAATGACTTGCCAGTAACACTGGATGGTTATGCTGATTTGTATCCCGTGAGCACGGTGCAGTTGACTAAGGAACCTAAAAGTGAGAGAAGCCCCTGTTAAATGGAGATGCCCTCTAACCCCTGGGCAATGTATCCATTAGCCCTTTTGCTTCTGTGGGCTAATCTGGGCACTTACTACCATTAATAATATTCTTTTTATGACAAAATATATCTCATTGAAACTACATTTGGGCGGGGGCACCTGGGATGCTGGCAATGGTCTATCTCTGGATGGTGTTCTAGTGTGTTTTCTTTGGGGTAATTCGGCAAACTGTTGCCCTAGGCCTCGTGCACTTTTCTGTCTGTTATTTATACTTATTAACTTTGTTGTTTTTTAAATATATGACTGGTATATATATATTTTGGAAGTTAAGCACAGGATACATTGAAATGTGTTGTGTAGAATAAGAAAATGACTCACTTGCCACCATATTTTCTCCACATGTTGGATGAAAGGAGATTTTGAAAGAAACATTTTCACGGTCCCTTTTTTTTCCCATCTCTAATTGAGGAATTGAAAAGACATTAAATCACAATAGTTCTAAGAAATACAGTTCTTTTTTAAAAACTGTCCTTTGCTTGTTTTGATTGTTGTTCTTTTGAAGTTTCAAACAAAAAAAAACCTTCCTTGGACCAAAGCATGACACTCATTTAAAATATGTAGAGTTAGGATGACTGCGTTTTTGGCAAGGACTTGAGAACCAGAGCGCCGTTCTCTTTCTCTCTTGGCTTTCTCATGTGCTCTTCCTCAGCATTTGGTTTTGAAGCTGCGCACGGTTCTGTGATGTGGCCTGATGCCTCTCCTGAGTGACGTCCCTGGAGGCTCAGGAGCGTCTTTCCATGGCTAATGCATCAGCCTGGGGTGATCACAGATCATCATTCCAAGAAACATAATAAAGTCTGCTCTTAGTCTAATGGAAGTCAGCAGCAGTTTCTCATCAACCTCCCAATGGTTTTGAAATACTATTTTGGTGCTTTTTTTTGCCTCTGCTGACTTTACATTTGATCTAAAATTAATTCTTTAACCCCAATTCAGTTTCTGAGTCCCTGGATTCCAGTTGTAATTCTTCTACCACAGAGGACTTATAGCAGCTGTGGAATAAGAGGGCATCTTGTGCTTTTTATGAGGAGACAAAAGGAGGCATGTTTCCTAATTCTTCCTTTATTGCCGCCCCCTAAAGGCCCAACCTGAGATTCTGTGAGTTCTTTGATTGAGGTATTCATGTTCTTTTGTTTAGATGGACTTTCTTCCATTTCTACCTAACATCTTACCGTTACCACTGAATTAGTCAGCACAGGCTGCCATAAAAATACCACAGACTTGTTGGCTTAAACAACAGCAATTTATTTTCTTGTGGTTCTGAAGGCTGGAAGTCCAAGGTCACGGTGCCTGCATGGTTGGGTTCTGATGAGAGCTCTCTTTCTGGTTGGCAGACAGTGCCTTCTCGCTATGTCTTCAGTGGCCTCTTCACTGGCATGCAGATGAGGAGAGCGAACACTCTGGCGTGCCTTCCTCTTCTTGTAAGGGTACTAATCCTATTGGACTAGGTCCCCACCCTGATGACCTCATTTAACCTGTGTTACTTTTCTGGAAGCCCTGTCTCCAAATATTTCTAACATGGGAGTCAGGGTTTCAACATATCAAATGGAGGAGAAAACACAGTTCAGTCCATAACATTACCACAACCAATGCAGTAGTTCCCCTTTATCCCCTTTATCCACAAGGAATATGTTCCAAGACCCCCAGTGGGTGCTAAATCTGAATAGTACCGAACCTACATATACTCTGCTTTTTCCTATACAGGCATACCTATGATAAAGTTTAATTTATAATTTAGTCACAGTAAGAGATTAACAACAATAACAAAGAATAAAATAGAACAATTACAGCAATATACTATAATAAAACTTATGTGAATGCACTCTCTCTCTCTCAAAATATCTATTGTACTGTACTCGCTCTTCATGTTGTGATAACATGAGATGATGCAATGCCTGCATGGTGAGATGAAGTGAGGTGAAATTTTCCATTTAATATTTTCGGACTATGATTGACTGTGGGTAGCCAAAAATGTGGATGGGGGGGAGGGGCTGATGTACAATTAAAATTAAACTTTATTTACCCTTTCAAAGTAGCTTGACCCCACCCCCTAGTGTTTCTATTAAATAACATTTTATTTTTTAATTTGTAAAACATTTTTGGATTTCTATTAACTGTGTTATGGGAATCCAGACATAAAGAAGACATAGACCGGTGGGGGGGGGGGGGGTAGATAAGAAATCAAACGAAGGACTTGTATGCATGCATATAAGCATAAACAATGGACGCAAAACTCTGGGGGGTGAGGGCATGTGTGGGTGTGGGGTGGGGGGGGGGGTAATGGTAAGATATGTACACATATAATACCTCAATAAAAAAAAAAAAAAAAAAAGAAGAAGACATAGACCCAGTCATGCAGACGCCTCAAAGAGGTTATGCAGTAATGAGGGAGAGGCGTGCCCTGCACCCATGACCAGAATTCCTGGGAGACTGGGAGGCTGTAAGTGAACTACGAAGTGCTGTGGCATTCAGAGGAAGAGGGCCACCATCCACGGCCACCTTTGGAGCTTCCTATCAGAGACAGGCCGGGTTTGGACTGGGGAGGGTGTAGAAAAGGCCACACCAGCCTCAGCAGGAGCAGACCCCACGGAAGCGGGAAAGCACTTCAGCTGAGACTCAGGGAGTCCATAGGGGAGCACTGGCATTGCATGGCGCAGCACAGGAGGAGGTCGGGTTCTGAAAGCAGCCCTTAGGAAGAGACTCACAGGGACTACATGGCCCCCGACCATCTGGAAATACTGCCTTTCAATAATTCTAATAACCAGTTCTCTCTCCAGTGTTGCAACAGACCATAGTTTCTCTGAGCACCAGATGAAGTAGTTGGCTGTGTTTAGGGGCCACATTGTGGCAAAGAGAAAGAGAGAGAGAATGAGAGAAGGGAGAGGTGGAGAGAGAGAGAGAAAAAAAAATAAAAGAAGGGTGAGAGGGAGAGTGAAAGACGAGAGAAGGAGAGAGGGAGGTAGAAGGAGAGAGAGGGAGAGAGAAAGAAATGAATGATAATGTAACTTAAAAAAAAATAAGATCGCACCCTGGCAGGATGCTCACACAGTGATAACTATGGGAGACCTCAGATTGGCTGAAAGAATTTCAGATTCTCTCCAAGTCCTCCAGAGATAAATGGACAAAGATCATGAACCAGCAACTTAAAGGAAATATTGATGGAAACGATCATATTTAAAATGTTCCACACCGCTAGTGATCAAATAAATAGAAAACTTAAGAACAATGAGTTACTATTTTCTCCTTATTAGGTTAATATTTTCAAATACGTTGCTAATGGGAATGTAAATTGATACAACTTCTCTAGAAAGTAATTGTGCAATGTTTTACTTTCTTGAGAGCCCTGGAAAAGTTAACACTCCTTGACGTGACCATTTCATTTACAGGAATCTATGCTAAGACTGTAGAGGTGTGGACAAAGATTTGTGATTAGCAATTTCATTTAAGTTTGACTTATAATAATTAGAAATTTAGAAACACATAAATGTAAGAACTATGGAAATTGGTTGCATAAATGTTATTTAATTAATGGAATGTTCTTCAGCTGTTTATAATATGTTTTCAAATGTTTTACAGATTCAAAATGCATATGATGTATTTTTAAAAGCAGTTTTCAAAATTGTGTGCATAGTAAAAATATGCACGAGAAAAAATAAAGACAATAAATGATAATGTCATTTATTAATTTAGTTACACCATAAATAGTTATTAAACATATATATCTGGCAATATATTTATCTATAGGGTCTATAGATGGTTTCTGTTTTATTCTTTATACTTTATTGGGTTTTCCAGATTTTTCTGGAGCACGTAATTGCTTTTTACCTACAATATGCATGTTAATAAAGCCTTTCCATTAGTCAGGACCCAAGTCCACCCTCCCATAAAGCCGTTCCTAGTTAGTCTCATCGGAAGTGATCGCTCACTTTTCTGCGACTCTTTCAAGTCCAACTTATCATACATGGTCTTGAATGGCAGCCACTGGGAAGTGTGACTTCCTTCACAACTAGTTAGGGAGTCGCTGGAGAATAGGAGTTATGCCTTAGGTCCTACCAGTAAGTTCCTAAGCCAAAAGCCTAGCTTTCCTTCCCCACCTTTTCCATAAAGCCTTTCCCACTACTTGAAAAAGTGGGCAATTTCTGCTCCCCTTGAGTCATCAAGACAGTTTTTTATGCTGCTTTTGTTGGAAGTCCATTCTACTTGGGACTATAGTTCATTGTGTTTGTCCTGACTGCGGCATTTGTCATCCAGCTCCTTAATGCAGGAAAGGAAACTTGTTCCTCTTTGTGTCCAGAGTGGTGCCTTACACAAAGTGTGTGTTCAGTAAACAGTGGGTGGGTTGGTGACTGAATGAACGCAGGCTCTTTCCAGCTATTTCCGGGGGTTGAGGGGGCCTTTTATGTAGTTCCTAATCTGAAGAGTTTCAGTCTCACAGGTACAGCAGCAAGGAGGCGGGATAAGAAAGCCTAGGAAAACTAAACAGGCCCAAAGCACTGAGCGGTGGTGGTCCTGAAGCCTAACCCACCAGAAAACTCTGCCAGGAAATGCATGCCCCTTAGACTCCCATGCCCCTATATTGCTTTTTAGCTCCTCTCTGCGTATTGAGAACTTTACCTGCGAAACTACCTTTTTTCACCATTTCACAGCCTCCTAGAGATGAATTCCCTAAAGAATTCCATTCTTTCAGTTACAAATTGAACAGCATAGGTTTGCTCTGCAGACTAATATCAGGCCCTAATCCTCCAAACAGGGCCATTTGAGGGAAAGTTTAAAATCAATGACTGCATAAATACTATTTTAGAATAAAAGCGAAAACTAAAGAAATAGGACACAAGATTCAATTCAATTTCATGTGTACTTAATTGTGTGCCAAGTTTTTGCAAAGCCTTGTCCTGGGCACTGATGATTAAAAAGGATCCAAAGATTTAATAGGACACTGATCTCACTCGTAAGATTTCACGTGGCTCTGACAATGTAACAGGAAAGGGAGGAGCGGAGTGGGAAGAGTCTGGGGGGAGGGAGGGCATTGCACAGGAGGGCCAGGGTGCTGGGTCAGGACTGGATAGAGATGGGAAATAAGTGGGAGGGTTGCTGGTAGCTGTGCTCATAATTGCATTAGTGGTGGCCTTTGATACTTTGTGTATGCATCCAGGAAATGTGGATGGAATTCCATAGAGTAGGAAATGCTTTAGGGAAAAAAAATTCTAAAGGAATCTATATATAAAAAAGGCTAAGTGACCAACCGTATGTCCATCCGACCATCCAGCCAACCGACTGACGGGCCAGTACATATGACGGGCACTGGCAATTTAAAAATAAACACTGACATGCGCATGCGCGATACATGTAAAGCACTCGCTGGCTCCAATCGCACGCATGTGTTTTGATTTATCATTGTTGATTGTGACTTTGGTTGTTTTCATAGCATGTTTTTGTTGTTTTTATATCATGTCTTTGTTGTTGTTATATCATGTTATTATTTATTTATTAATCAATTTATATATTATTTTCATATACACTAGTGCCCCGGTGCATGGATTCGTGCACATTGGAAGGAAATTAATTAGAAGGTGACCGGCGGGGCGGGACTGGGCAAGAAGGGCCGGACACATCCTGAAACCAACCTCCTGTGGTCCCTCCCCCGCTGCACCTGGGGTGGCGCCTTGGCTCGAAGGGCATCTGCGGAGTGAGCGGGGTCCCTCCAGCAGGTGGGGTCCCTCAGCTTGGCCTGTGGGGATCAGGCTGAAACCAACCTCTCAGATGTCCCCCGAGGGGTCCCAGGGCGGTTCTCGGGTGATGCACCCCAGAATCGGGCTCCCTCCTCTCTGGTTCCAGGGTGCGTCACCTGAGAACTGCCGCTGCCAAGTCACCGCAGCTGAGCAGCTCCTGCGTTGAGCGTCTGCCCCCTCATGGTCAGTGTGTGTCATAGCTACCGGTCAGAGTGTCTGCCCCCTGGTGGTCATTGCATGTCATAGCTACCAGTGGGATTATTGGATGGTCGCTTAGCCTTTTATATATAGAGATTTTACTAATTTTCTTTCATGTCTGACACATCTATTGTAGAGAAAGGGTGAATAGCAATATTAAAATATTTCTTCTAATTAATTTCCTTTCAATGTGTACAAATCCATGCACTGAGCCACTAGTATTGAATAAAAGATATGAAATGAGACAGGTTGATATAGAAAAAAATTTTTAAATGATAGTATTTAACAGAACCCAGTGCATCTGTCAGTGTTCTTAGCTACTGATGACAGAAGCTACTCTAGTTAGTTTGAGCATAAAAGGAATTTATTAAAGCCCTGGCCAGTGTGGCTCAGTTGGTTGGAGCATTACCTTGTACACTGAAAGGTGGCAGGTTTGATTCCTACTCAGGGCACATACCCAAGTTGTGGATTTGATCTCAGGTCAGGGTGCATGAGGGAGGCAATTGTTAGATGTTTCTCTCTCACATCAATGTTTCTCTCTCTCTCTCCCTCTCTCCCCCTTCCTGTTTCTAAAATCAATAAAAAAAAATTTTTAATGAATTTATTAAAGTCTATCATGACACCATCAAAAAAGTGGCTTTTCTTAAAGAAGATACCCAAGTGGCCAATAAGCACATGAAAAGATGTTCAACATCATTAGTCATTAGAGAAATGCAAATCAAAACCACAATGAAATGCCACTTCACACCCACTAGGAAATGAGAACCCTCAGACATCGCTGGTGGCAGTATAAAATGATGTAACTGCTTTGGAAGAGAGTCTGGCAGTTGCTCAAAATGTTAAGTATAGAATTACCATATGACCCAGCAATTCTACTCCTAGGTTGTAACCAAGAGAAATGAAAATATAGGTCCCCACAAAAAACTGTACACAAATATTCAGAGCATTATTCATACTAGCCCCAAAATGAAAACAGTGCATATGTTTATGAACTGATGAAATGGATACGCAAAATGTAGTCTATCTGTACAATGGAATATTATTCTGCAATAAAAACGAATGAAGTACTGATTCATGCTATGTATAGTACAATATGGTTAAACCTTAAAAAAATGCTAAATGAAAGAAGCCAGACACAAAAGGCCCATCCTGTATGATTCTATTCATATGAAGTGTCCAGAATAAGCAAGTACATAGAGACAGCAAATCTGTGAATGTTATGGTTGAATTGTGTCCCCCACCCCCCAAATTCATGTTGAAGTCCTAACCCCCCACTACCTTAGAATGTGACCTTATATGGATATAGAGAAATTTCCAATAGGAGATGGAAATAAGGGCAGATAGAATTAGTTAAAATGAGGTCATACTGCAGTAGGATGGGCCCCTACTCCAATATGATTGATGTCCTTACAAAAAAGGGAAATTTAAACAGACACCCAGGGAGAATGCCAGGTGAAGAGTGGGGTTGTGTTGCCACAAGCCAAGGAACTACGAGGAGCTAAGAGAGTGTGCTAGAATAGATCTCTCCCCAGCGGCAGGCAGGGGGAGAATGTCCCTCCTGTTGACACATTAAACTTGGATATCCAACCTCCAGAACGGTGAGCCAATACATTTCTATTGTTCAAGCCACTTCGTCTTATGGTACTTTGTTAGGACAGCTCTAGCAAGCTCAGGGAGTTTTTCTCTATTCCTGTATTTGCTTCTACTTATAAGTGGGCAACTGCCTAGTTTGTATAGCTAGCCCATAATGCCCCAAATACCTTACAGATCCAACTGACTGGCCTGCTGGGACATTAGCACTGAATACCCCACAAAAATCACAGGCTCAACTTGTCTAAACTTAAGTCATCGTTTCTCTGGTCCCACCTGTTCCTCCTTTATTTCTCTCTCTTGGTGAATGGTACCCTCCATCCCCAGTGTTCTCCGTGTCAGAAGCTGTTTGTTAGCCTACAACCCCACTCCGCTGCCTGTTATCAGGCATCAAATCCTAAAGGTCCCACCTCTTTCACATCTTTGGAGTCTTTCCTGTCCATCCCAGCCCCACCTCCACTCCCTCCCCAGGCTGTCTTCCTTCCATTTGCCTTCCACAGTAATCTTTCTGCAACACAGCTTTAATCAAATCACTCACCTGCTTAAAATCCTTCCGAGTGTCCCCATAGCTTCCAAACAAAAGTCTTAGCAGATAAAACCTGTGTGGTCTGACTCCTTGCCACCCTTTATAAGCCATCTTTCACCTTTGCACCTTGCACCTGCTTTCTGCAGCCATTCAGTGGTTCAGATCCTCTCTCTCTCTCTCTCTCTCTCTCTCTCTCTCTCTCTCTCTCTCTCTCTCTTCTATCTGATGTCTGCTCAGGTTTCAAAACTCAAATGCAGCCTCCACTGAATGGCTGCCTTCCTTGATTTCCAGCATTATTTAAAACTTGCTTCTATGTTCCTGTAACCCTCTGGGCACACACTCTATCGCAGCAATTGCACAATGCACTGAAATTGTTGGTCCTCCTCCCCACTTCTCACCACCCTCCCCCAATAATAAGGCACTTAAGAGTAAAAGCTTCAGGTTTTTTCCAACTTTCTGTTCTCAATCTATTACGACATATAGGAGTTAGTCATAAATGTTTCTGGAAGGAAGGAAGGAAGGAAGGAAGGAAGGAAGGAAGGAAGGAAGGAAGGAAGGAAGGAAGGAAGGAAGGAAGGAAGGGGGGAGGGAGGGAGAGAGAGAGGTAGGGAAGGAGGGAGGGAGGGAGGGAGGGAGGGAGGGAGGGAGGGAGGGAGGGAGGGAGGGAGGAAGTCATTGAAGGGAGGGGGAGAGAGTAGAGAGAGGGAGGGAAGGGAAACGGAAGGGGAGGGGAGGAGAGGGGAGGGGACTATTTTAGCGTAAAAAGTAAGACCCTGAGGAATAGAAATGTCTCATCATTTTCAGAGCAGGTTGTGCTGTAGTTGACTATTTGCCAGAATGAAAGTAAACGCAGCGATTTTGTCCTCTCTCCCATTCAGGAGCTGTGATTGCTTTTAATAATGAACCGGCCTGTAAGGAAGGCTGGCCCTTAGCTGCTCTCTGGGCCCCATCAGACTCAAGTCGCTTCCCCTGAAAGGACAGTTTGCATCTGTGTTTACAGGGCGCGTTCAGTGAGCCAAGCCCCTTCTTTCCTGCGGCCCGGGGCTGCGATCGGCCGGCCCTCCCGGAGGCTGGCGGCGGGAGCCTTGAGTCATCGCGCTGGGAATCCCTCTGGAACTGGGCACCGGCTTGCATGTTGTGTTGTTTCCGCGCGTTGTGGGGATTAGCTGCCAGGCCGGGTCGGGAGCGAGCGCGAGCTGGGCAGCCTGCAGTCCCGGACCTGCCCCTGCCTCCTGGCGTATGGGACACAGATGTCTCCGCTCCAGGCCTGAGCGCAGCATGGAAATGACCACGCAGGGGCCCCGTGGGGACCGAGGGCTCCGAGATAAGGCCCTTCCGAGCCCAGCCAGGAGGCCGCTTTTCCTCCGCTGGTGTGTAGTCCCGACTTCAGGTTAGAAACGCCGGCGGTACCGCCGTGCCACCTTCGGACACCGCGGGACGGCGAGACCGGGCTGCGGCTGCGGAGAGGAGGCGGCGGGCAGGAGCGGCGCCAGCGCCTGGGTCCTCTGCCCCGGCTGTGAGCGCGCACCCCGGCCCCGGCGGGGCCCAGCGGCCGAGGCAGTCACCGCGGCGCCCTGGCGGGTCTCGCAGTAAGTCAGGGCGCGGGCGGTGGTGCTGGCTGAGCGCCGCTGCCCCCGCAGGCCCGGTCCTGCCCTGCTGGAACCGTCCCCGGGCCAAGGTCTGGGTGGACGGAGGTGTGCGGGGAGCCTGCAGACGCTCTTCCGGATCCCGGCTCGGATCCTGGCGGGGATCCCGGCTCGGCAGGAGAAGCCACCCTGGAGCTGGCGCTGGGGGCGGCGGCGGCTGGCGCTGTCCGTGGGGCTTGACCTTGACGTTGCCTCGCTCCCAGGCTGGGCCGGCGGAGGTCTCCGGGGGTGGGAACCATTGGCCATTCCTTAAATAGTATAGCGCAAAGCTTCGGAAGTAAAGCTTTTAACGTCCTTTTGCACGGAGGCAGGGGGGGAAAAAAAGATATTCTGCAATCTTAAAGCAGTAGCTTTAATAATTTTTGAAAACTGTATTTCCTCTCCCCTCCCCCTTCTTAAATTTTGGCCATTTCCCTAAAACTGCTCAAATAGATTTCCTCCCTATTAGCCTCAACTCTTATTCGCTGCCCAAGTTCATACTACAGTTCTGGCTTATTGGAGGCGGGGGATGTGGATTTTTGAGGCTTTTCAGGACTCTTTTAAATATATATATCTTATTGATTTTCTTACAGAGAAGAAGGGAGAGGGATAGAGAGTTTGAAACATCGATGAGAGAGAAACAACATCGATCAGCTGCCTCCTGCACACCCTCTCCTGGGGATGTGCCCGCAACCAAGGTACATGCCCTTGACTGGAATTGAACCTGGGACCCTTGAGTCCGCAGGCCGACGCTCTATCCACTGAGCCAAACCAGTTAGGGCTTCAGGACTCTTTTTGATTGATGTGTTCTGAAAAGTACATGCTCCGAATTGAAAACTTCATGCTGCTCACAACTCAGAGGGCTGGGGGTGGGCAGGAAGGTTTGTAGCATGAAATGCCTGTCAGACTCAAACATTCTGTGAACCCCAAATCCGTTCCCCCTGTAGTTCAACCCTAGAGCAACTGCTTCCTTCTTCACCCCTTCTATCCTCTCCCCCTCTATCCCCCCCCCGCCAAATCATCAGCCTTAATTTGTGAAACAGAGACAGCTTTAGGTTAAAATGGGTTTTTAATAGTTAATTTTAGAGCACTTAGAATTCTAGGCATCCAAAGATTGGGTTAGTCCTTCAAGTGGGAGGGTGGTGGTTCTGTGGCAGTATACACACCAATGCCTTTTTTCAGTAAATAGCTTATAGCCGATTTTCTTCTAAAAATGGAGATTAACCTTTACATCAGTGTTATAAGAATACTAGAGGCTCAGTGCACAGATTTGTGCACTGGTGGGGTCCCTTAACCTGGCCTGCGCCCTCTCGCAGTGCAGGACCCCTCTGGGGATGTAGCAGTGCATGAAGCTGCAGGTGGCTGGGGAGGAGCCCAAGCCGGGCCCCGGAGCTGCTCCCACTCATCCCGGCCCCCCAGCACCTGCTGCCCGGAGGCGGGAGAGGCTTGTGCTGCCACAGCTGCACTCAGCCAGCCTTGAGCCCAGCTTCTGGCTGAGCGATGCTCCTACTGTGGGAGCACACTGACCACCAGGGGGCAGCTCCTGCGTTGAGCGTCTGCCCCTGGTGGTCAGTGTGCGTCATAGCTACCAGTTGACTGATCCTTTGGTCGTTCAGTCATTCGGTCACTTAGGCTTTTATATACTTAGATAGTTATGGGTATTGTTGCATGACAACCTGCATTTCCGGGTTCCTTTCCCAAGGGTGGGAGGAGGTATTGTGCTCCGTTCACTGCCTCCCAGTTCTACTTGACCTCTAGTCTCAGATTTCCACCTGACTTCATCCTTGGCAGACCTAGTACCTGCCATTCAACTGTAAGAAACAAAAGAGCAGGAATGATTTAGAACACTTTGACTATCACAACATTAACCAAAGATGCAAAACATTTCACTGAACTCTTTATGACGCACATACATTACCTTCCCTTCTTCAAATTTAGGTACATCCAGCGATTAAAGATGAATTTTTAAAAGCAAACAAAAACTCCTCCTCCCTTCCCCCTCCCTTGGTTAAATACAGATTTGGCTGAGTCAAGGTAGGCCACCTAAGCTAATGAAATGTCTTCATGGTGAGATAATTTAGTCACGATCTGGACTGGTATATGGACTCTTTTTGATTGATGTGTTCTGAAAAGTACATGCTCCATATTGAAAACTTCATACTGCTCACAACTCAGATAGAGGGCTGGGGGCAGACAGGAAGATTTGGAGCATGAAATGCCTGTCCAACTCAAAGCATTCTATGAACCCCAAATCCGTTCCCCCTGTAGGTCCCCCTGGGTACAAAGGGGTTAACACCAGTTCTTATTCTTTTCCCTGTAGCCTCTCTCTTCTTTTCCCCTTTTCCATACTATCCCATGTAGGTACCTACCATGACTTTATTTGGGATCGTGGAATCTAGGATAGTACCTTTCAGTGTCAAGGTTCGTTTAGATGACAGTGTCCCCTTATCAGTATTCTCAGAACTTTTTTTCCAAATCCTGCCTTTATTTGCCTGGAAAATTCTATGTCTATTAAATCCTCTATTGGAAATTCCACTGTATCTTTCAAAACTAAATGTGGCACCTACATCTTGAATTACTTCTTTTGCATCATCATTTGAATGTTGACTTGCATGGTTTCCTGATTGTCTGGTCAGCTTGTTATTTCGGCTTCATATTGAAACACAAGCAGAAGGATCTTCTCATAAAATATGAATCTAAATGGGTTAGGGAGTCTCCTTGAAAATTATCAGCATACACTCTGACCTTTTCTTTGGTCTGCCGTTTGGTTGAATTCCGCCCTTTGAATTTCTGTTTACTGACTACTTTGGAAAAAAACTGGATATTGACCTTGGGTCTCATGAGTAATCTGTTTATTTGGCCTTTTCTGAGCAGCAGTAACTCACCACCTCTCGAAGTGCTGCTTGGTGTGAATTTGCCTGTTCACTGGAGATAACTCAATAGGGTAATCCAGCAATGCACAAGGAACCTTTGAAAATGCCATCCTGAAATCTGGGAAGAAAACATTTCAGAACTTTCTTCCTTTCTCACCTCTCCACTGCATGGTTTACACCAAATCCATCTTGGGTTACAGATTCCCAAAGGGCAGTTTTAGCTTGATTTGAACAGCCTCTAAAGGTTTATGTTGGCAGGTGCTGGCAGGATGCTTTTGAAGCTGCTGCTAATGATGCAGATGGAACAATGATGGCTTTCCTTTTGGGTTTCATGAGAAAATAAAGCCCAATGTCTGGTTGAGAAGCCTCTCGGAGACTGTTATCTTAAGTCTTGAGTCAAGGCTGAGTTACTGTCATACTGTATCGCCAACATATTTCTTATACTCACATGTGTTAGACCTTAAGTCTGACCTGCTAGTTGGCAGGTCTGAAAGAGCCCCTGCCAGTCATCTGTGTGTTTAGCTTATTATCTTCTCTGGCAGAGAATGGTCTTTCGTTTGGATAGTATTTGTCTTGGAGTTCGAAGAATTGGCAAGTGGAACCTTTGAGATAAGTAAGTAGAGGGGAAGTGAAGGGGAATCAATCCAAGGGCACCGAGTCACTATTTACTGGCCGGGCAGCTTTTATGTGTTTTTTTTTTGAGAGTTTAGTGGAAATTCAACCTCAGAAACTGAGCTTTTGTTGGCAAACATTTTGTCTAACTAGTACTGGTTCCTTCCTATGGAAAACGGTTATTTTTGCATATCCTGACTTTGAATCTCATCTTATTCCTTGAACAGAAATATCCTCACCCTAGAATTTTCACTATGTTCTTTTTTATAACACACTGGATGTCTAGGTGAAATTTATTTAGGCAGAAGGGCTGGCCAGGAAGATTAGGATGTGTCCTGAGTCAAACAAGAATACCTTGTCTTCCAGCATCTTTATTAATTCATGACAGTGTAAACGTGCTCCAATAGAAGCTGTGGCTGCATTTTCAGTGAAATGACTCAGCCTAAGAAGTGCAGGCTGTTGGATCCAGAGCAATCTGTAGAAGTGTGCTGGAGGCAACTGCAGTTCTGGGAGGTGATTCGCCTTGTAAATCACCATCTCCTTATTGTAAGTGTTGCTCAGGTTTCAGAATGCCTGCTGTTGAAAGATGTCTTTTTTCGTTTAAATGTAGCCATTGATTTCAATGGAAATATCCAGAGAGGCAATGTCTTGCTGAGCTGAGTATCTCCCATTAGGATCCAGACTAGCATTTCGGGCCTCTCATTGTTGACCTTCAGGGATCGTGATTTTGAGGTCCAGAAAGCAAACAAAATGAAATCTCTCCGTTTAAGACACCTGAAAAGAGAGATTTGACATAGCACCCAGGTAGAAGAAAGGAACGATGTTTTTCAAGCTGAGTCTGCCAGCCAACAGGATTTATTGAGCAAATATTATGTTTCAAGGTCCCTGCTTTATGATCTTAAAAAGTACAATAGCGTAAAAGGCAGAACATAAGCCTTCAAGGAATTTTCAAGCCTGGGGGGTATCTTTAAACATTAGTGAGCATCCTTCCACCTGTTCACTGACTTCCTCACCTGGGAAACCAGGTCAGGGACTATGGTAGGACCCTCTTCCCTTGTCCAGCTATACCAGCTTCCTGAGGGAATCAAGATGGTCCCTTGAGTCCAATGGTTGACCTATGAACCAGGAGGTCAGGGTGTGATTCCCGGACAGGGCATATGCCTGGGCTTCAGGCTCAATCCTCAGGAGGAGGCATACAGGAGGCAGCTGATCAATGATTCTGTCCCATCATTGATGTTTCTCTCTCCTTCTCCCTTCCTTTCTCTGAAATCAATAAAAATATATTTAAAAGTATAAAAAGATGGTCCCTTCACCTGAGCTTTGCCTCCTTTGGTAGTGAAAGGTGTGTTCTTGGTTCTTTCCACATGACCTGGGCAAAGTGACACTTGCTACCTAACCCCAAGCTCCTATTTGTTGATTGGCTTTATTCCTATAATGTGTTCAATAGTTAAGTGGGCTAGCACCAAAATGTCCAGAGGGTAAATGATAGATATCCTCGAGCTTTGCCTTAATGAAGAGGATGAGATCAGGTCTCCTTAATCATGAACCTAGCTGCTCAGACTAAACAAAGAACTGCCTCTTTTTCTGACTACTTGCAATTTATTTAAATTAGTGTTGCACATTCAACATGTAGTCAAAGCTATACTAGTATAATAAAGCCTCCCAGAAGGGTGAGTTTTCTTGGCCTTTGTCTAGGAATTAAAAAAAAAAAAAAAAGGCATTAGCCACATTGAATTAGATTTGCATCTTGTTAGCTGCCTGTATCTCCTTGACTATGGGACTTAGTGGGAGGGGCCCATATATCTTATTTGCTGGGCAGACTGCCTTAGTTATGATTCTGCCAGGAATTAAAATAGTGAACTAGAAGCATAGGAGGGGAAAGAAAAAGGGCAGGAACTTGCAGGATAATCAAAAGAAGGGAAGGTTTAGGGTCAGTTCTGACCGCCCCCCCCCCTTTTTTTGTAATTCAAGATTAGGTACAGTTTGCCTTGGCAGCACACAGGCTGTCTCAGTGGGTAGTAATCTCCTTGGTGTTGGTGAGTGAATTGTCTCCTTGCAGATTTGGGGCAGCTGGCTCCTCTTTGTTGTTCGGCATATGTCCAGGGCTGCTTCTACTAACCTCATGCCTTAGATTCTACTTGTGAAAGGCTGAATAATTGCCATGTTAGACAAAGAAGGAGATTGTAAGAGTGAACTGCTCATGAATTGTTAGCACACATTTTGGATCCCCCTTATTTAGCATGGCCAATCAGAAGTCACCCAAGGAAAATGGATAAAAAGGTACTCTAATGGGCTGAATGCTGGCTTCTTGATTGCTGCAGAAAACAAATGGCCAAGACTCGATGTCTTTCTCTTCTAAATCTAAGCCAATAATGAAGCCACTGATCAAAACCAAATTTCACAAATGGTTATAGAACATGGTCTCCAGATTCCTGTACCATGAGAAAGAATTCTTTTTTTTTTTTTTACAAAACTATTTCCATTTCAGAGAAGCAATGCTTCATCCATCTGTTGTGCCATACACTCTGCAACAAATGAGCCTTAAATGACAAATGCTCTATTGGCCCCAGGTCACATGGAAGTCACATTGTCATGTTGTACAATGAAGTGACCTGACAGGGTGCCATTTGCGTAGAGGAAGGATGAGCGGAGGCAGACTGCAACCGTTTTGCTGTTTTACCCTATATTCGGCCATCAAACAGCAATTACCCTTTGAGGGTCCTTCATCTCCTTCCTCCCTGAACGTCTCAGTAGAGAAACCTGAAGTGCAAAGCAGTTCATGCCTGAAGGCTAATCCCACTCAAAGCCAAACCATCCACCAAACCATGGAAAATCTAAGAGCTTGGAAAGGGATGGGGTTGGAGGGAAGGGTATGGGGGCCCTGTGCAAAGTGCTTCTTTTTCTTGTGAGAGTTACTCTTAATATCTCCACTTCAGCTATAGACCCCACAGAAGAAGTTGTCTTTTATTCATCTTTAATACAATGTCATGGCTAGAAAACAAACTGGGTTTCTCAGGGATTTCCTCTAGAAGGATTTTACTTGTAGTCCACATACACTGTTTTGCTTAAACACAAAGTTTCTAAATCTTTTTTTCTTTTGTTTCTGATTGGTTAATAAACATCTATTACCGATCAAATTCATATTACTTTCTAAAAAGCCGTTACAATATCAAGAATGGGAAATAATGAAGAATTTGCTTTAAATAGTTAAAGTAGTTTCTGTAATAGGAGGAAGACAGATTGGTTGGGTTGTGAAATTCTGAATCCCATCTGCATGGGAGCTGGTTTTCATTTGTAATATGATACAAAATATTCTTGGCATGTTTGGGGCTTAATCTACATAGGGATGCTCTGTGCTAAAACCAAATCTAGATAGAATAACTAGGTTACTTTTCCTAGACTTTTTCCCCTAACCATTTTCTTTTCAAGCCCCTTGGATAACTGTATTCACCGAAGTGCTGCCTGTTCTCTCTATGAGTAGCTTAATCTTCGGTCTTCATTATTCAGCCCCTCAGCTGGTATCTGTGGATGGCTGATCAAGGGGACTGGACTTCACCAGCAGACCAGAGGGAGGGAGTCATTCCAAATGGAAACACTCAGAACTCCTGCTTATGTCCTAGATCTCTTTTGCAGTCCCTAGAAATCCAAGGTCCAGCTTTCTGAATTTTACACATCCTGACTGCTACAATAATTATACTCTTAATGTGCATGCTGTATTTGGCACCTGCAACTTAAAAATGACCAGTTGACTTACTTGAAATCACTGGCCAGCATATAAGTTTTGTGGAACAAATACCAAAGGTAAATAAAAAGTCAATTCAACCTCTTTAAAATAGAAACATTTAAATAGAAAAAAAATCTAAATTCATATGGCTGGTTTCACAGAAAAAAATTTGGTGACTTGGGGGATGTGAATATTGACTCTGTATATTACTAAAGCTCATCTTCATTGGAATTGGAGTGAGGGTTTGGCTCTTCCTTAATTCAAGATGCTCAGGGATGAACCATATTAAGAGTCTAAATTGACAGAGGTTGACTTGCTTGTATGTTTCAGGCATATTTTATCAATTCTTGGTTAGCTTTCAGTCTGAAACCCAGTAGAATTCAGTTACAAGAAAAAACAAACAAACAAACAAAAAATAACCCAAAACAAAACATTAACCTCTTCACTTAGGCATAAACTTGCGGATTTATTGCACTAGAGCTGATTATGTCAGGGACTGTCAGTTATTTCTTCTGAGAGCCTGGAATACTGCATGCCTTAAGATAGATGGAGGTGACTATATGCTTTCTATCTTTTATTCATGAAGATAGCCCTGCTGACCCACCAGGATGTGCTTTGCAGTTTTCTTCATCCCTCCTCTCATTCTTTATTAGTCATGAAATTTATTGGCCCCTGTGGTATGAATCCAGATGAACCAGCTCATGAGGTTCAAGCCCATAATTTCATCAGCAACTAGCTGAGCTAACTTGTCACTGAGATGATCATAATGATTTAGTCTCACATTTGAGCAAATCTTTACCTTAAAAAAATCACTTTCACATAAATTATTCCATCTTATCTTTATAATGACTCTGAGAGGTAACATGTTAAGGTTAAGGAAAGTGAAGCTCTAAGAAGTTCAGCAATTTTTCCAGTAACAGAAGATTTAGGACTCACACCTAGGGCATCCTTCTCTCATAACCAAAATGCTCAATAATACTTGACTATATGACAAATGATAAAATCATGCAATAATAGTTTTATTGAGAAAACAAATGTAGGAAGGTGTCTGGAAAAGTGGTTTGCAATAGAGGTTAGTCACTTAAAATTTAACTCTAGACCCAAAAATATCACATGAGGAAACTGTGAATAGGACATAATCAAGTGACAGCTTACATGATACAGAGGATAAGTATGACAGTTCAGAGAAGAGGTAGAAAAACATTGGCCAAAAAATCAGGGACAGTATAATTGAGGAAGAGGGACTACAGTTAGCGCTTAAAGAATGTGCAAGTTTAGATGGAAGAGAGAAGTGGGTAGGGCATAATAGGCTGTTGGGAACATCCCAAGCAAAGGCAGGGAGCCATCGTCCAGATGGGGATTACCAAGGAGACCTGTGTTATTGGAGGGGGCTGCCCAGAAGCTGTGGGAATTAAGGTTCAATAGGGAGGATGGGGCCAAATCAAAGAGGACCTTTAGTGATAGGCAGAGAAACATGGACTGATGTTGAGGCGCTATAAGGTATGTGGGTAGAGTTGGTTCCTTCTGAGGGCTGTGAGGGAGTATCTGTTCTGTGACCCTCCCTAGCTTCTGCTAGCCTCTGGCACTCTGTGGCTTGTCAATGGTGCTCTCCCTGTGTCTTTCTTCTATGCATGTCTCAGTGTCCAAATTTCTCCTCCTAATAAGGACACTGGCCAGATTGCATTAAGGCCCATCCTAATGACCTCATTTTCACTTGATTACCTCTGTGAAGACCCATTTCCTAATAAGATCACATTGTGGGGTCCTGGCACCTCTCATAGAAGGGTGAATTCAGGAGGAGCAGCAGAAGGCTCTGTGCACTTGGGGACAGGAAGTGGCAGTGGGAGGGGTGAGGACTGGAGAGAAGGTGGTGATGAGTTGAATTCAAGGTTGGATTGCTGAGCTGAAGATGATGTGGAACAACCATGTGGAGATGTCAAGCAGGCTGTGGGGTTCACAGTTCTGGGCTCAGAAGAAAGGTCTTAGGAAACAAAAGTTTGGCTTATAGATCTAGAGAGGAAAAGAAATTATAATACTAAGCATTGACTATTAACCAGGCACAGTCCATAATGCTTTCCATGACTTCTCTCTTTAATCTTTTCAACAACCATATATAATAGGTACTGGACATTCAGAAGTACTCTGCTCAGGTATCCTACTATTATAGGATCCATATACGTCTACACCCAAATTTCCCACATGTGACCGTGACTGTAATCCACAGCACAAACATGTTATGTTGTGGTTTACAGACATATATTTCAAGAAAACAAAAGTTGCATGAGATCACACTCAGCCCTCTGCTGTGGTTCTATATTATTTCATTGTTTAAACAAGCTGGTTGAAACCCACAACTTGATACCCAATCCACTCTTGAAACCCACAGTTTTAGAATTACGGTTTAACATCCTCCTGCAAAGATGAGCAGGTTAGGAGGGAACTTTGCTTCCAGGTGCTTTTAAGTGAAAAGTATAACAAGATTAGTCTCAAATCTCTTCCGCCAAATCATGCCCCAAGGACATGTCTGCAGAACCAGCTAGGCTTCAGCAGTGAGTCATTTACAGCTGTCACATGCATTTTTGAGGATTGAAGCCATTTTTGCTGCCAGGTTTTTCCGTTGGTTGGTGCAGGAGAAGATGCAGATGCACTTAACACTGGAGAATTTTGAAGTCGTTAGTTCTAAAATTGCTACAGGATTGCATGGCAGCAGAATGTGGGCACGCAGCCCAAAACAAACCAGCCCCGTGCCTGCGCTCCACTGTGATGTGATTCCTGCGGACAGTAATTGCCATCGGAAAGAATACCTCCAAGGCGGAAGTTATGGAATATGACAGTTAACATCTTGCTGAGCAGGAAATGGTTTTGCTGGCAGGACATTAGGAATCCACTCCCAAAATATATCATAGACCCTGAATGTATTCATCTTTCCTTCCACTTCATAGGAAGAGGGGAAACGTTCCTTTTCACTAGAGTGAACCCCTGCTGAGTGGCCCTGTGCCTCCTTGCCCCCTCCAGGGCCTCACTCCCTCAGCTAACCCTCCCTTCCCTTTTGGGCTCCATCATTTTCTCCTTTAGCATGGCTTCCCTTCCTTCTGACTTCTAATCCACCCTGGGTTCCTTGAAAAAAGCCCCTTAGCAGAAGGAATGTGGGGGGGCCCGGAGGGGGTGGTTGTCCCGAGACTACATGCTTGTCAAAACTCATAGACTTGAACAATAGGCAGAGCAAATTATACTATATATATATTTTTTAAAACATGACTAAAATAAAAGCCCCTCTCCCTTACCCGTTTCTTAATCCTACCGCCCTGTGATTATCACCCTCTCTCCTTCCTCCCTTTCCCTGACACTTTTCCCACCATCTTCCTATTAGCTAAAACAGAGTGGCGTTTACTGGTTGGTGGGGGAGGCAGCTCTAACCAAACAAGCAAATAGGTAAGTCATTAGAGATTGTGACATTTGCAGTGGGACCCGTGGGAGCCAATTACCCAGTGAGGAGCTTACACCTCCCTCATGAAGACCCCGTAACTTGGCTCTTTACTAAGGAGAGGCCACCTCTTTCTCTGGACTTAAGATCTCAGAATGCAGTCATGGGTTGACGGATACATGAAAATCCAGAAACAGAGAGACAGAATGAACGGTGGAGGGGAGAACCGAAGCCGGAGGCCACAGGAAGGCTGGGAAAAGGTCCCAGAATGCTGCGAGGAGAGCCCTGGCCGGGGGCATGGACGGAAAACTAGAAACGAAATCTGTTTTTACAATGAATAAGCTTTTTGGACAAGTCTCAATTAAGACTGGGTTCTCCCACTTCTGGGGGACAAACACACATGTGTTAATAGCTTTTTGAAAATAGAATGGCAATTCCACCGAGGCCCTTCAGGGAGCATGAAAGAGGTGGGGCCCCCCCAAGCCACCAGCCCTGCCAGCAGCACACGTCTTGAGTAAATCTCTGTGCTTTTCTCACTTTGGCCTGTTGTCCAATTTGACTGGATGAAAAGGCTAACTGCTAATGATTTACTGTCCACTCTTCCGCGTTTGTTTTAGTGTCAGATTTTTATTATCCAGGTCATTCTGAAGATGCGCCGCTTCTTAACCATACAAAGTTGGTGCAGTACTTAGCCTCCGTCTAGTAAGTCTTGTGTCTTTTTTTTTCTTTCCAGTCCCAGGAGTCTGCCTTCTCTGTGAATCCCCCTCTGGCAGGATGCCGTGGTTTATTTTTTTCCCTGCCCTTGGCCATGTGGACGGGCCAAGCTTTAACCTTTTACTGTTCTCATCCCTGGGGTGGCTTCCTGTTTCTCAGTCATCTTGGGAACTCCTGCTGTTTGACTGCCCAGTTTGCATGTTCCTAAACTCTAAATCCATTAACTCTTCAAGCTCTACGATGAGAGCGGTTTGGTATTCTGCGATATAGTATTTTTATTGTCACTTGGCAAAACCTGTGCTCGTTGTATTTCTAGTTGATTCTGTTGTGGAACAGTCTCCACAAAACTTCCGTCCTTATCCTGTAACCGGGCAGCCTGCACAGATGTCCACTCCCAGGTCTGCATGTAAAGAGGGGGCAGTGGGGCAGAAGGAGAGAGGCATGCACCCAGGCCTGAGTTCTGCGTCGGTCTTTGCCACTAGCTAGTTGGATGGCGTGGGGGGAGTCACGCCCTCTCCTCAGACATGTTTCTTTGTCTAGATGGTGGCCTGAGCTCCAGGTATTCTGCAGAGATGCCTCAGGGACCCTGCCAAGGTGTGAGCTGACCTCATTGGCAGGGCCCCCAGGACTGGGACCAGTTCTTCAGAGAAGTTTCTTGTGGCTTTAAAACCACGGGGCTGTATCATCTCTATGGTTCTTTCCAACTGTAAATGCCTCTGATTCGATGAAAGGATGGAGGGTCTTGTGCCTTCCTGCTCCCAGTAACTGGTGGAGAGGCCCTGCCAGTGGTGGGCTAGGAGCCAGACCTGGGGCTGTGGGAAAGAACTGAGCCCCACTGTGGGATTGGAAAGTGATGGAGTTTATGCCAATGATCTTGGTCTGAGGTTGGAGATCCACTTGACACAGGGATGGCTCTTATCCCTTTAGACCAGCGGTGGGGAACCTTTTTCTGCCAAGGGCCATTTGGATA
Source organism: Cnephaeus nilssonii (assembly GCF_951640355.1). NCBI lineage: Eukaryota > Metazoa > Chordata > Mammalia > Chiroptera > Vespertilionidae > Cnephaeus > Cnephaeus nilssonii. The sequence goes on along the minus strand of NC_137076.1, from coordinate 51,561,507 downwards.
TTTATAACATCATTCAAGGACCATACAAAATTCTCAACTTAAAAATTAGCCTGCTGTATTTGGTGAAACATTTAATTAACTCACCCGTATTGCCTTGGCAGGGCCAGACCAAATGATTTCTCAGGCCTTTATGGCCCACAGGCTGGACGTTCCCCAGCCCTGCCTTTGAGGTACCAATGCCGCAGCACATGGTGGGGTAAAGAGGAAAAAAAAGCCAGGTTCTTTGACCTTGGGCTTGTGCTCCTTGATGGGTAGGGAAGGAGCATTGGGTACAGTGGGGACATCCTGGCCAGGGTTCCTTGCCAGATCCCAGTTCCTCACTTTTCCTCTTCTAAGGAGGTCTTGCTTGCTTTCTTCATCAGATAGCAGTTAAAACAGAGGCAGTTCTGAAGGGAGCCGACAGGTTATCAATGACTCAGATGATGTGTACACATCTGTGTCTGGGCCTGTTCCCAGAGGAGAGTCCCCCTGAGTTAGAGGGCACTACTCCGACATCCGACCTCGAGGATGCTCAGCACGTCAGGGCTGGGCGAGCAGATGCTTTACCTAGTAAGGATAGCAGGATGTAGGGAACACATGGTTGTTTTGTTTTGTTTTTAATCTATTTTTATTTATTTCAAAGAGGAAGGGAAAGGGAGAGAGAGAGACAGAAACATCAGTGATAAGAGAGAATCATTGATCGGCTGCCTCCTGCAAACCGCCCCCCCCCCCCCGCCCCAAACCACCACACACACACACACACACACACACACACACACACACACTGGGGATCAAGCCTGAATCCTGGGCATGTGCCCTGACTGGGAATCGAACCATGACTTCCTGGTTCAAAGGTCGACACTCAACCACTGAGCCACGCCAGCCTGGCAACACATGTTTTTTTAAGGATACAAGAGCAGTTTTGATTCTTGGAATGGCTTCATAAGAAAGCCTTTGCATTTTCTTTGAGTCAAGGGAAACAAGTTAAATTATTAATTGCTATGTGTCTGGAATATGGCCTTTTAAAATAGCATTAGAGAAAGAATTTTTGGCTTGTGAGGCATTTCATATAAACTAGACGGTAAAACCCTTCCTAGATTGCAGTGGAAAGGAAAGCACAGTGTGCTGTCTCCATTCACAGGTGCTTACGAAGGAAGGGTGGAGGCAAGGAAAGAAGAGAGTTAGGAATTACATGGCATTTCCTGGGGGCTCTGACTGTTCTTTAACAAAATCATATGCAATCTGATTTATTCTTTTTCTAAGAATTCTTTTTTAATATTTTAAAATTGATATTAGAGAGAGAGACGAAGAGACAGAAAAGCATCAATTTGTTGTCCCACTTACTTATACATTCATTGGTTGCTTCTTGTATATGCCCTGCAGGGGGAATGAACCCAAACCTTGGCATATCAGGACAACACTATAACCAGCTGGTCTACCCGGCCAGGGCACAACTGATTTCTATGTTGAGGAGACTTGGCCTGTTTTCAGGCAGGTTTGTCCTGCGTGCTCTCATTTTCTCTAGCTTTCTTTACCCACCACACATGTAGTCTCTCTTCGCTTCTGTGTGTAGAATTGAAGGGTGTTGTGGCCCTCTGGGCAGCCCTTACAGCTGGGTTTCTCTGTGCACAGCACTGAGAAGTGAAGTACACACACAGCTCATCTTTGTGCCTGTGGGGGACAGCGTGCCTTTGTCTACAAAACACAGGCGATGGTGCATCCAAGGAACTGATTGTCTTTTCCATTTCTTAACCTGTACACAAGTAAATTGTAGATAGTGTTTACTTATCTTTGCTTGTGCACACATAAATTATAGGTATTGTTTTTCTTGTAGGAGATTTTTGCCATCCTTGGATTGGTTTATAACCTTGTTAAGTTAGTGGGGCCTGTGTCTTAATATTCAGACACTGAATTAGGGTATTATGGACCCACTAAGTAGATTTTCTTTTGAAGCAAAATCCATGAAAGAAAGTGCCAGCCATTTCATTAGGCTTGATCAGAAGTGGATGAACTATAGCCTGTGGGCTAAGTCCCGCCCACTGCCTGTGAGCTAAGAGTGGTTTTCCATTTTTTAATGCTTTGGGGGGTGGGGGAAGATAATAATATTCTGTAATATTTTAGTGAATATAAATGTAGGTTTTTGAAGCACAGCTATACTCCTTCACTTGCATATTACCTAAGGCTGTTTTCACACAACAAGGAAAGAAGTGAGTAGTTTAAACAGATACTGTGTGGCCACAAAGACTAAAGGATTTACTATTGGGCCCTTTACACAGAAAGTTGCTGACCCCTAGTCAACAACAATAGTTGACATCTTTTGAGTCTTACTCTATCCAGGCCTTGTGCTAAGCATCTTTTTTATTTAATTTATCTTTACTGCTGAAAATATTACAGATGTCCCCCGTGCTAAGCATCTTTGAGGTGTAACTCTTTATTTTTTTCATTTTCTATTGATTTGAGAGAGAGAGGAAGAGGGAGAGATTTGTTGTTTCACTTACTTATGCACTCATTGGTTGATTCCTGTATGTGCACTGACTGGGAATCGAATCTGCAACCGTGGCACGTGGGGACAAATCTCTAACCAACTGAGCTACATGGCCTAGGCTGAAGTGTAATTCTTTTATCGCCATTTTACAGATGAGAAAAAGGATGGTCAGAGAATTGTACATTTCCTCCCAAATCACACCGCTGGTCAGTCTCAGAGCTTGGATTTGCAGACACGTTGTCTGATTCCAGGGTCTGAATTATCATCAATCTCTGAACACCGTCCCAGTCAGCTGGAGCAATACCCATGAGCACCCTTGGTGGGGCTGAGGTGGAGGCCACAGATAGAAATTATTTATTTGAGAGTGAATTTATTTTTGTTTATTTAATTGATTGTTTAACTGAGTTTTTATGTTTGTCTCTCTCATGAAAGTGCACAAATTCCTTAAGGATAATGACCGAATGTAGACTCCAGTAGCTTCCACATAGTGGAAGCTAAAGTAGAAGCTTATTGGATGAAGGAAATGGATGGGGAGTAAGGATAGGGCAGGAGAAAAGGGGAAGAAGAGAGACTGGAAGAAGAAATATATTATCAGGGAAGAGTGGGGTGCCCCCAGCATTGGCCCTCAGGCCATGGATGGCTCCACTTGGCACTAAGGTGGCTTACCTGGTACCGGGGTGTACAGTGTGGGCAGGACACCCTGGGCCTGGCAGGCCCGACCTGAATGGTGTGCACACCCCCTCTGCTGGGGCCTATCTGGTCCTATTCACCTGCCCCTGCTCCTCACCTCTGGTGGCACTGTGGCTTCCTGGCACACAGCCTGGACACATTGCCAGCCCTTGAGGGGGAGAGCTAAGCAAGTCAGTATTTATTTACTTTGGAGCATGTCCATGTGGAGGAGGACATGAAAGCGTTTCTCTCCTTACCTTTTCAAGGAAACCACTGATTCTAAAGGTGAGACACTGGCTAAAGAGAACTTATTTCTACTGGTCGTTGACCACATGAAGCGCCAGGCCTCTTACATCCATGCAAGAAACATCCAAACCTGTAGAGAATTTTTATAAGAGTTTATTTGACAACATATGCCAGGGAACAAGATCTTAAATGCTCCCAAGAATAAGTTTTGCAGCTTCTTTTATGCATTTTAAATTAAGGAGGGAAGGTAATAAAGGTTGGAGAAATCAAGGTGGGAGAATGGATTACAGGATAGTTAACAAGATTATGTGCTCTCTTGAGGGTTAATACCCTTCAGGGGTATTACGACTGGTATTTCAAAGATGTGTTAACTATAGGTAACTCCATTGTATGGTTATTGATTACCAAGGGGAGATGAATAAAACCTAGTATTTTCAGAAGTTAAGCTTTATTGTTTTAACTGTGCTTTTAAATTTAACCTCCATTAACTAAGCATCTCTTATTTGTGGTAGGGTCTATCTTCTGCTTCCCTGGAAAGGATGACTTTTCATCATTTGACGCGTTCAAGTTTTTTTGTTGTTTGTTTGCCTGCTTGTTTTTGTTTTTGCCACTTAACCTTTTGCACTCGGATGTCAAGTGTGACTCGACACGGTTAGAATCGGTAGCAGCTCGTATGTCAAATTGTATTGAATGTATCAATAATTTGAAATATAAAAAAATCCAAATAAATAAGTTTGTATGAAAAGAAACTCCAGTTTTTTATTCTACTGCCGCGCTTTGTAAAATCTGGGTTATTTAAAAAATTAAATCCCGAGTAGAATAAAGGAATCGAGAAAAAAGCAAGCGAGTGCAAAGGGTTAAAATAAAAATGTCATGTAATTTTAATTCTCACAAGATAGTGTCTTATAATCTATATATATAAAAACCTAAGCGACCAAACAACTGAATGACTGAATGACTGGTCGACCGGTCAACAGGTCACTATGACGTGCACTGACCACCAGGGGGAAGACGCTCAACACAAGAGCTGCCCCTTGGTGGTCAGTGAGCTCCCACAGCCAACCTCCTGCTGCCTCAATCGGCCCTGATTGCTCGCCAGGCCAAGGGACCCCACCCATGCACCAATCCGTGCACCGGGCCTCTAGTTTTGTATTAAAACAGGCAGAAGTGGAGCCCTCACTTGAATTAAGTATTGTACCCACTTTACTATCATATTGAGGAAAAGGATGCCAACTTTGGAAGAGGTGTACTGCATCTAATAAGAAAGTGTAGCCCGGTCTGTGTGGCTCAGTGGTTGAGCATCGACCTATGTACCAGAAGGTCATGGATCAGTTCTTGGTCAGGGGCACATTCCCCCGCTCCAGACCTTCCCCCCCTCCATTGCAGGCTCAATTCTCAGTGGGGGACGTGCAGGAGGCAGCTGATCTATGATTCTCTCTTATGATTGATGTTTCTATCTTTCTCCCTCTCCTTTCCTCTCTAAAATCAATAAAAATATGGTTAAAAATATATTTAAAAAAAGAAAGTGTAAAAAACGAAGATAAATTATGTTATTTTTTTAAATGAACGTTTATTTCCTTTGGTTAGAATGAGAAAGGGCCCCAAACCTTTGGTTAATTCCAATTCTCATTGTTTAAGAGTATGATGTTTACCCATGCGTCTGAATTAAAATAGGTAGTATTTTTACTTAACTACCTCACTTGAGTTAGGCATATTATGTTGTGATGTGAAATGTTGCTCGACCTTATTAAGAGCTTAAAAATTTTGGACCTATTTGCACCACAAAACAACAACAACAATACACACACACACACACACACACACACACACACACGCACACGAACATGGGACAGGGCTGGCTTAAAAGCTCTCACTAAAGAACTTCTAGGCCTGGGGTGTGACTGCCCAGCAGGAATGTACTATCAGATCACTCTGGAAGGTTACTTTCCATAGAACCCCTAATTTTGTTCATACAAGAACAGGGAGCAGATGAGCTTGAGCAGAGACCTTTTTTTCCTGGGGCTGGCCTGGGATCAGGAGTTGGTGAGAGGACTCACCAAGAGCAACAAAGTAATGCTCCCGCCTCTTGCTGACCTGTGTCAAAGCGCTGGCAGACACCAGCGCCAAGTGGGTGAGAAGGCTGAGGGAGGCTGTGTCCCGGCGAGTATGATAAAAGTGTATCTATCTCTTCTGATTTTGAATGATTCTGCCCATTCTCATTTATTGATTTATTTTATTTGCCATAAGAAAAGAAATAATGGGGAGTATTGTATTACTAGTCCATTCATCCAAAAGATAAATATTTATTGAGTCCCTACATGAACCAGGCTCTAGTATTACGAAAGTGAGTCATTAGTCATTCTTAAAGGAACTCATAAATCTTGTGTTGGCAGTACTACTACAACTAAATACTGAACTACACATGTAGTGACTACTTACTATATGTCAGGCACTGTGGTAGGTTCTCTTCATAGATTAAACCATTTTTTTAAAAAAAATTATCTTTATTGTTGAAAGTATTACAGATGTCCCTTCTGTTTTTTTTCCATTGACCCGCTACACCCACACCTTCCACTCCCAGGCCTTCACCCACTATTGTCTGTGTCCATGGGCTATGCATGTATGCATATAAATTCCCTAAGTAATCTCTCCCCACCCACCCCCTAGAGTAAACCATTTAATTCTCACAATTATCCTATGAAGTAGGTTATTACCCCCATTTTACAGAGGAGGAAACTGAGGCACAGAGAAATTCAATTACTTACTCAAAGTCATCCGTGGCAGAGCCAGGATTCAAATCCACCCTGGCACCAGAGCCCACACTCTCCATCCCTGCACCACACAGATTCTGATTATAGTAACTTGAGACTTGCCGTGCTTCAGCAGGGTGCTAAGGCTCTTACACACTATGCATTTAGTCATCATGACAGCCTTATGAGGTAATATTTTACAAATGTACTTACAAAGGCAATGAGCAACCTGAATATAGAGCAAACACAGATGTGTCTCCAGAGCCTGTGCCTTAATTACAGCTTCATGCTGACATTCGTAGTAGGGTAGTGATACTGGGTTATGAGTGATCCGTGTGGCATGGTGCCACATATGCTGCTTAGGAAACTACTCTCTTCTGATTACATGTGTGGGGGAGGCAGCCTCCTGCAGGTGATGGCACGTTCCACTAACCTCAGATACCAAGGATGTTGTGGGGGAGGAAAAATGATTTTCCTTCTAAGTTCTTCTAGATGGTATAATAATCAAATGGACATGAGGCAGATTATGGAGAAAATGACCAATTTTATGATGTATGCACAAATGGGGGTTCCATAAGTTTATGGGGCAAGGACACCTCCCTCAGGGACTTAAGGCTTACATATGCCATGGTGAGCGAAGGAGAAGGGGTGGGGGTGGTTTTGGCTTGGGACTTCAAAGTGGAGGAAGTCAATTCACAGGGCAATGGAAAAGCAAAAGTTTGGTAAATAAATGTTTGCCGGAGTCGTCTTTAACAATAGGACACCGAGGGGACTTTGAACGAAAGGGCCTAGCTAGGTTCCTCCCTGTATATCCCACACTAACGATTAAAACTCTGGTAATCTATGACGATAGCTCCTTTCCGGGATCAAGCCTTCTAAATTCTTTTAGGCAGTGAGGGGGAAGGCCCAAGGTTTTTCCTAAGTCATTTGTTTCTTAAAAAAAATAACCAGCTTAAAGTAATCAATATCCCAACAAGGCATATTTTGAGACGGCAAACTCTGCTTCCCCTCACTAGCTCTCTGCCTAGGTGCCCAGACTCCTTTAGTATCACCCTCCGGGTGAAAGCCCTGAGCTCAGAAGTCCTCAGTCAACTCAGGCTTGTTAAGGCGAGGAAGTCCCACCTTAACTCCGGAGCACCGAGGTCACCTGAGCTCAGACAGGGAAGGCAGGAGAGCGGAAATCCCAGAGCGGGGAGGAGATTTTCCTGAGCCTAGGATGTCTCAGTCTACTCTAGGAGGTGCCTGCTTCTCTTTAGCCAGAGCTTGGCTCCCTGGGGGAGGAGCCTGTTGCCATAGAAACCACCGCCCAGCGTGGGAAGCTGGTGAATGTTCTCTGGACTCGGCCTGGTCTGGGAAGCAGGGGCTGTCTGAGATTGGCCATATCTGTGATTATTTATTACTTGTGAGCAAAGTCCTAGAAGTGGGATTACTTGGTCAAAAGAAATAAATTTTATAAGGTTCTCTCTGAACTACATGTTGGTTTTAAAATAATCCAATTTACCAGGACAAAGAGGAAGGGATGGAGGGAGAGGAAGGAAGTCAGCGTCTAGTGAGACTTCTTCAGCTGGCCGATACCAGCCAACTCCTGGCTCCTAGCCGCTGTCAGTCAGGGCCCGGCCCCACCCAACTCAGATCTGGGCTCTGCATCCACTGGTCAGATACCAAGGGAAATTTGCTTTATAGAATCCCTGACTCTAACTCCCTACCTGGTAGTCAGAACCTCTGCACTGATTACTTAAATGCGGTCAACCGCTGGAGCAGGCAGTGACTTGGCACCGCCTTGAATTTAATTGTCAAAATGAGAAGTGTGATGGTGAAACTGCTGGAGAGAAAAACTTGATGCTGTGTGCTCCTCGGTGTGGACATCAATGTCATTAGGAGCCCAGAGTCAGGCCTGGGAGGTTACCCTGCAAGCATACTCTGGACAGATAGAGTCAGTTAGCCAGGCCAAACACTGGCACAACAGGAGTGTTTGTCGACTTGCTTTTGCCTTTTATTTTTGTCAGAGCAAGACAAAGAACGAGGAAGGGGTGGCATGCTGTATCAGCAGATGGTGGAGCCTTGTGTTTCGCTTCAGGCTTCTCTGTAAAGGACACCTTCCTCCTGGGGAAGGGCTTCCGAAGGCTAATGAGAAGGAAGTCACACCTGGGTAGGCCCACAGCACAGGGTTCGAGCTGCCAATCAGACGCAAGCGGGTTTCACTCTAATAGCATGGTTAGTAAGTACTGGCAAAGGATACGGCGAGGGAGATACAGTACGTTCAGCTCTTCAGGAAGCCCAGAAGCTTCCCTTGCCCCTCACCTGCTTGGGGATGAGAGCCAAGGGGTGGGGGTCACCTTGACACACAGAACTCACAGCCCCTTTTTCCTGCCAGTCATCTCACAGCTCCAATAATGCTTCTCACCATCAGTGAAGCAGACATAACATGCTCCATGTATCTTAACTACTGTTTTCAAGGGAACAGTGCTGTGGGAAAACAAGGGCATTCTCAGGTGGGCCTACCTCGGCCCAGGCCTCCTGTTAACCTTTCAGCCACAGGACGTGTTGTGGGCTGAATTGTGTTCCTCAAAATGATATGTTGAAGTCCCAAATCCCAGTATCTATGAATGTGACCTTATTTGGAGAGAGGGTCTTTGCAGATGTAATCAAGTTAAGGTGAGGCAGTACTCCACAAGGGTGGGCCCTAATTCAATATGACAGGTGTCCTTACAAGAAAAAAAAACAAACAGAGACACACGAAAGGAGTGCCATGTAGAGACACACAGGGAGAAGACAGCCACGTTACCATGGGGCTACCAGAAACCGGAAGAGAAGGCAAGGATCTTCCCCTAGCGTCTTTAGGGAGCTTGATTTTTGTACTTCTAGCCTCCAGAAGTGAGAGAATAAATTTCTGGGATTATAAACCACCCCACTCTGTGGTACTTTGTTACAGCAGCCCTCAGAAACAAACACAGTAGGTAAAAATAGAAAAACCAGTTGCTCTATATAATTCTTAAGTCCCTTGGCTTCAACAAGTGACATTCCAGGTCTTTTTGTGTTTTTTTCTTTTTTCTTTTTAATAGGGCCTAGGATAGAAGAAGCAACAGGAGAGCGCCTGGGCAGGGCTGCTCTGGCTTTCTAGAAATGCCACAGGAAAGAATGAGTGTGGGTGAGGCTGCTTTGGCTCACTGGGAAGCCAGAGAAAAGAGGGCCTTGGAGACAGGTTCAGGGGGTTAGCTCAAGCCCATTGCTCCCCTGGTTGCAAGTCTCGTGGGGTCCCTTAGAGTTTAGGAGATGCACGCTTGTGGGGGAAGAAGCAGGGGAAGGGAAAGGCACAGGCGTGCTCCCAGGAGACCACACCACACCCCAGGTTTTTGAAGGAACATATGATTGCCAAATCACAGACCCTCATTTTTATGAGATCTTAAGGAGAAGGTAAGTTTCTTAAAGATCAGAGATAGAGAAATACACTTTTTGTTTACAAAGTTCAGGCCTACAAATTGTAGGCTAAGGAACTCTACCAAGCATAATTTTATAGAGGAACAGAAATGGCATGGTTAAAAGCACCTAGAAAAGAAAGCATTCTGGGTTCCATAAGAATAAACTATACTAGACTTATTCTGAATCCCCCCCTTTTTTTATTTATTTATTGATTTCAGAGAGGAAGGGAGAGGAAGGGGGAGATAGAAACATCAATGATGACAGAGAATCATTGATTAGCTGCCTCCTGCACGCCCCCCACTGGGGATTGAGCCTGAAACCCAGGCATGTGCCCTTGACCGTACTCGAACCTGGGACCCTTCAGTCAACAGGCGGATACTCTATCCACTGAGCCAAACTGGCTAGGGCCTGAATTCCCTTTTTGATAGAGTTGTTAGACATGATTTTAGTTATCTGTTCAGTATGATTCAACATGGCAAAAATGCCAAGAAAGGTAGAGTGAACTCAGAAGTCATTAGCGAAAGCATGGGGCCTAGATCAAGGAGAGCAATGGCCTTGCTCTATTCTGTGATGAGCAGACCCCACCTGGATATTGTGGTCAGTACTGGGCAGCACCGTGTAGGAAACTCACAGGCAACCCGGAGGGGATACCAAGATACTGAGCAGGGAGTCAGCGGTGCTCCATCTGAGTCACTTTGACTGCAAACACTCTGCCTGTCTTGGAAGGGCTACCCTCACACTTGAGAACCAATCAACATGCCTGTGACTTGTAGGCAGGACACTGTGATTTCGAGAGATTCTGTTCATTTCCTATTTTAGTACCATCAGTGCCTAGTACATCACCTGGCACATAATTATTTGTGAAATGCAGAACATTAAATGGTAATCCTAAGGGCAGGCCAGTTCTGGTGTGTAAGTTCCTGGGTTGCAACCGGGTCAGCTGGTTTCCTGTGGGGGACCTCCAAAAGCCACTGACAATAGAGAAGTAGGAACGTCTTGGGGTTCAAGCCAAACCACTCACTCAAACTGACTATAAGGAATCTGGATTGGCTGGAAGGAGCCTGGTTTGGAGGGGGCCACCCCAGGAGTACTGTGAAATCCATAACAATATCTCTTCTGCAATTGAGAGATACATCTCTTCACTTCATGCCTGAGCTGAAGGCTGGAGTAATTGTTCCTTACCATCCTCTTTCAGAAGACCATCAAGCAATAATTTCCATAAAGGTTTTTGAAAAGATAAGAAAAATTCAATAATGATTGCATTAGGCAGTTTCCAGGCTCCTGATTTCAGGTTGCCTCCTCCTGGTTGATTGCATTTGTCTCTCCCTGGAACACAGCACCTCTCCAATCAGCTGGCTTTGTTCCACTGCGGAATTGCCTGATAACGGGCCTGTCTTAGCCCATCCTCGCAGGGCACTGTGGCCCTGAAAGAGGCATCGTGCCAGTCACAGGACCGGAGCTCTCATTCACTTTTACTCCATAATGTCTACTCCACTGGGGGCTGGTCCTGTGACCTTTCTGAACCTCAATTCCCACTAAAACAATAATTGTGCCTGCTCTGTGTGTTTCTGGGTTTGCTTTGCTTTGTACTTTGAAGATGCTGTCTAAATTATAAACCACCAATCACATATGAAGAATTACATCTCTCTAGTGTTCTCTGATCCAACTGTTTTCCAATTCTGAAGTGAACATTTACTTTTACATCATGTTATGTCGCTCATTCCTTTGTAAAAGGATCTTTGTCATTCTGCATCTGTGTATTGGGTGCCTCCTGTGTGACAGGTACTGGCAACTTATAAAAGATAGAGCTGTCAATAATTTCCAGCAAGGAATGCTACGGAGCACACAGGAATGGCAACCAATCCAGACTGGAGTGGGAAGGTCTGGGATTGGAGGAGTTGTCAGAGAATCCTTCCTAAAATGGGTGATGTTTTTTTTTTTTCTGAGTTCTGAAGGAGTCAGGAGAGGATGAGAGCATCCCAGGCAGAACAAGTGGCACGTGAGGCTAAAATTAGTGTTTCTCAAAGGAGGTGCTATTGGCAGTTTGAGAGGACAAACGTACTTGTATGGACTCTTCCATACACTGGAGGGTGTTTGGCATCCCTGCTCCCAGGCACTAAATGTCAGCAGTCCCTCCCCACCCACACCCCAAATACATAATCAATATGACAGCCCAAAATGCCCCCTCACATTTCCAAAGGCATGCCCCACCAGGGGGTTTGGTGCCATTGCCTGGGTAAGAACTACTGGAAAAAAGAAGAAGAAGAAGAAGAAGAAGAAGAAGAAGAAGAAGGAGAAGGAGAAGGAGAAGGAGAAGGAGAAGGAGAAGGAGAAGGAGAAGGAGAAGGAGAAGGAGAAGGAGAAGGAGAAGGAGAAGGAGAAGGAGAAGAAGAAGAAGGAGGAGGAGGAGGAGGAGGAGGAGGAGGAGGAGGAAGAGGAGGAGGAGGAGGAGGAGGAGGAGGAGGAGGAGGAGGAGGAGGAGGAGGGGGATGAGAAGAAGAAGGAGAAGAAGAAGAAGAAGAAGAAGAAGAAGAAGAAGAAGAAGAAGAAGAAGAAGAAGAAGAAGAAGAAGAAGAAGAAGAAGAAAAACACATAGTAACGTGTCTTAGGAACTAGAGTACGACTAGGGAAAACAGAAAGTGGAAAAAAGTGAAGAAGGCACAAGCCAGATGATAAATGGTCTTACGTGCCATCTTGAGTTTACTTTCGAGGAGCAATTTCCTTGATCAGGAGATATAGACTCTATATAAAGGGCTTTGGCACATAACAGGTGGCCAATACATTTAAGATCTCTGTCTCCCAGATCCTGCCAAGCCCAGTTTAGTTAGCACATGTCCTGTTCTTAGGCATATGCACTGTCTGTATACCTCCCAATGGCTGTGTACATCACAGTCAAACTGGTCTATGACGGTCAACTCTTCAATGTCTATTCAACTGGAGGGAAACACAGGGGAGGGCAAGACAGCTCCAAGATGTCAGTAAGGTCTGTAGGGGCCCAATCCCCAGCATCTCGGGCTCTTCTCTGCTCTTGTGGCCCCACTGTCTGGCTGCTGCTTGAGGTCTCAAAACCAGCAACTCCAACTCAGAAACTGCACTGTTACACACCCGCAGCCACTACCACCACTGCCTGTTGCCAGGGAGTGTCAAGGGGAAGATGCGGTGGCCTGTAACACATCCTGTGGTAACTCAGGCCCAATTTATAAAGGGTTTATTTGCCAAGACATGCTAAAAATAAGGCTGTACTTTCCTATAATAAACAGTGTTATGGGTGTTAGGGTTCTGGTTGAGCCCTCCAACTTCACTTGCTCAGACAGTAGTTAAGCCATCGTGATGAGGGTATTTAGGACCCACCTATCCTGTGTAATGCTGTTTCCCAGGAAGAACTATTCCCAATTCCAGGAAAAGACCAGAACATAGAGGACCTCCATTCGCTCTACCACACCCCTGGCTCCAGCCACACTGCACTACGGCTCTCAGTTCCTGGGAGCCTTCTCTTGCCTCCATGCCTTTGCCTATGCTGTACTCCATGCCTGAAACGCACCCCACTTCTCCTCGCCCGGCATGTCCCTCTGTGGGCTCCACAGCATCCACTTCCTCTTGCACTCAAAGCACTTACCACTCTGAGTTGCATTTGCCTGATTACTCACCCACCTCCCGCACTAGGTTGTGACCTTTCTGAGGGCTAAGAAACGGTTACATTTTCTCTGTATCCTCAACGCCCATTCAGTGCCTGGCACACACCGGACCTTCAATAAGTACTTATTGGAATGAATGATTGAATGAGTAGGTGAACCTTCTCTGACTACAAACCCAGCAACAGACCGAGGATCTCTCTCACTTCTCCACCATCTTCTGAGCACAGAGCCTCACGCCAGTTGTATGCCCCAGAGTTTGGGTTGAGTGGAGAAGAGGAGAGAGGTGAGGGGAGAGGATGTGCTTGGGGAGGGGTCAGCATTAGATGAATTTGGTACCGGATGGGCTCAGCAGCACAAATGAGAAGAAGAGGGACTCCCATCATAGCAAGTCAGGCACCTTGGTGATGGTCCGTCTTAGGAAAAGGACATTGGAAAATAGAGTGGGGGTAGCCTGCCTATAGTTTCAGGTATTGGTTCTAATTAAATTGTAAAATAAAACAGAACATGTGTCCACACAAATTCCTATATATGAATATTTATAGCAACATTATTCATAATAGCCCAAAAGTGGAAACAACTCAATGTCCATCAACTGACAGATGGATAACAAAATGTGCTATATCCATAAATGGGATATTTTCCAACCACAAAAAGGAATGAAATACTGATACATGCTACAACATGGATGAACCTTAAAAACATTATGCTAAGTTAAAAAGCCAGACACCTAAGACCCACATATTGTGGGGGATGGCAAAGTAGGGGGTGGTAGTTAAAGGGTACAGGATTTCTTTTGGAAGTGATGAAAATGTTCTAAAATTGGTTGTGGTGATGGTTGCCCACATCTGTGAACATACTAATAGTCATTGAATAGTGACTTTAAATGGGGGGATTGTATAATACATGAATTACATCTCCTGAGAACTGTGCACCACCTGGAATAGCATGCTAACATTGGCATGTCCGTGCATTTTCCCGGGTCTGCCAGTTTCACTGGATTCTCTATGACCCGCTCCCCCTCCCACCACCTAAGGTAATCACTGCTCTGCGGAGCTGCCTGTCCCATCACAGGGCTCAGCGCAGTGCCTGACTGCAAGGGAAGAATATGATGAATATTTATATTATCAAGTATGCAAATTCACAGTCTTATTCTTTAAATAAAAATGATCAGTGTCCACTTTTTTTTTAAATTTCTTTATTGATTAAGGTGTCACATATTTGTCCTCATCCCCCCATTCCCATCCCACACCCCTCCCCATGGATGCCCCAACCCCCTGTTGAACTTAACCATTGGTTAGACTCATATGCATGCACACAAGACCTTTGGTTGATCCCTCCCCCCTCCTCCCACCCTCCCCTATCCTCCCTCTGAGGCCCGATAGTCCGATCGATGCCTCCTTGTTTCTGGTTCTGTTCTTGTTCATCAGTCTATGTTGTTCATCATTTCCCCTAGGATCAGTGTCCACTTTTAAACCAGGAACTAACCAAGGAATAGAATGCAATAGGATTCCGGAACTGCCTTCATTGCTGTAGAAAATGGATTAATTGTGAATTCCATCCTGATATGTACAGTTTTTTAATCCAAGTATTATTTGTAATGTGAGGATCTAATCATTTTTATATGATTACATGCTGACCATTTTTAAGTTAGTAAACACTTTAAAAATAAGTTGAATGACTTGGTAGGAAATCAAGTTATGTGTAACTATAAAGGTTAAGTTTTTCAACCTTTAAAAACTTTTGCATCATCAGAAAAGCAATGAGCTCTGTTCATCCCCTGAAGCATGCGTTTAAATGTACTGTATGATTTTTCTCTGAACGATGAGAACCACAGAAAGCAGAGAAATGTCATTTGCATCGTTTGACTTTGGGGAACTGTATTTTATTTCCTGGGCAAATACCGAGAGTTGGAAAAAGGTAGTAGAGGCTTGTTGAACTGAGCTGTTGTGCATTTTAAAAATTTACATTGGTGTTTCAAGCTACTTGAAAAGTCTAAGGAAGGAGGTCATCTTTTTTTCCCCAAAGGAAGTTTATTATCTAATGCTGACCCCTCCCCAAGCACACCCTCTAAATTGGAACTTTCCCTGTGTCTGGTGTTCTTTGTGGAAGCCATGCTCACTGCGTCCCCCTTTTGCTTATCAGCACGCCCTCTTGCCGCCTGGTGTCCCTCGCGGTGCCTGGCCCAGCTGCGTGCCTGGCCGGGCTGCGCTGTGCCGGGCGCCGGGCGCAGTGGCTGCCTGTCCCTGGGTCGATAGCGCACTCACATTGTGGTGACGGACCTGAGCCGCCCGGCCCAGAGCCTGGAAACAGCTGACTGCTGACTCAGAGGGGCGAGCGAGCCACCCACGAATCTCATTGCAGCTCGCTGCTGCATCCCTATCCCACAATCCCTTGCTTGGTTTGCTGCAGTCTTTCCAACAGACGCTGAGTGAGAAAAAGATGTCCTGTAAAGATAAAGATTGATTGGTTTGAATGCCGAGAGGGGTCTTCCACTTGTTAAGGACCCAGCAACATTCCTGCGGACTTGGCTGAGCCTCCCCTCATTTCCTCCATTTTTCTCTTCCTCTGTTCTGTTCATGAGCTGGCACATCCCTCCATAGAGCAGAAGATATGCTGGGCTTCTGATGATGGCTGCACTGCATGGTAGGGAATTTTAACCGATCTCTTTGCATGGTGCTTCCAAACTGGAGGTGTTAGCAGTCCTGTGCATTGTGCTTTGGGGTTCCCGCGGAGCTGCCTGCAGCTTGGGAGGGTTTCATGCTTTGCATCGTTGACTGGTTTGCAGAAACGAGTAGGTTCTAAACGTTCGGATTGCTTAGTATTATGCCAGGTGGATGACTGATTTCTCCTGCTCTCTCTGTCCTGCCCCCGCCCCACCTTCCCTCCCTTGGTAATGCTGCATGCTTTTTGTAACTATGAGATAGAGGGAGAATCCGCTCTTTGCTTAAACAAAGGCACCGAT
This sequence comes from Cnephaeus nilssonii, assembly GCF_951640355.1. Lineage (NCBI taxonomy): Eukaryota > Metazoa > Chordata > Mammalia > Chiroptera > Vespertilionidae > Cnephaeus > Cnephaeus nilssonii. The sequence goes on along the minus strand of NC_137076.1, from coordinate 51,545,361 downwards.
TCACAAGAATAGGAAGAAAATCATGCAAGATTATATCAAGTTCTTAATGTGATGTAACTAGCTCTTTATTTTTACTAGTCTTTATTTTAACGTATATCTCGGCTTATTTTAAATAGAAGATTTTTTCCTTCCTGCATCTGTTGGGTACAAAGATGGGGATGCAGTATTCAATTTGCAGGATTCCTTCCTCGGTACCCCAGGGTGGAGTAGAATGTGCATTCGACCCTTCCCCCACCCAGTCCTCTGTTAGAGAACCCTGGGGTGAGAGCCACGGTTCCCAGTTACCATTGGAAACCCATTCATTCATAATGCATGACTTGACCCTCTGGATTCCAAATGCCATTGATGACCAGACAATATGCAGGAGATGATTTGGGGTTTTCTTTTTTTTCTGACATTTTTTCCCTGCCTTTGCAATAGACTCAAATCTGGGTGGAGTTCAATGGTAGCATTACAGGAAGAAAAAAAAAAATCTAGGTTTGCTTCCTGAAACAGTGGGCATTATCTTTGTATCCAAGATTTTTTTCTATGAGTATGCCCCACCCTGTCATTATTCCTTATTTTGGGGGGATAGGAGAACAAGTAGGAAAGCTATTTATTTTAAACTACAAATTAGGTAGATTTCTGAACCAAATTAAGATGCTATTTCTATCTTAAGAAAAGATGGGTTTTACTGTTATACTTTATGGAACAGATCTACTAGATTTAGAATGAGGCATTTAAGGAATTGTTCTTGGTTCTTCTTTGGCTTAGATCATATTATGGAAGTTTTATTCCTCATGATTAAATTGTTGGCGGTGTGTGCGTGTTTTAATTTTAAAAATTAGACTATGTAAGGAGAGCCATTTGTTCGCCCAGATTCTTAAATTGATTTCTTAAGTATTAGGATTCCGTTCTGCCTCATGTGAACCTACCTCCCGGTGCCTTTGATTATCTGTCAGCAGATGCCTTAGCAGCACGGGCCCTAACCCACTGTAATGTTAAATAATGCACGCCCCTCCCCAGCAAGCACACAATGCAAAGTTTCTTCTGTGCTGTGGATGAGAAAGCAGCTTTCTGTTGCAGAGATGTGAGTAGTGGCCTTTCCTAAACCTCTAAAAATGCCTTTCCAATTTTCTCCTAGAAAGACACAAGTGATTTGCATTGGAAAGGTTAAAATACAGCTGAATGTACAAAGGTTCTCTGATCAAATGTGCTGGTTCAAGAAATATAAATGCAGCATGTGTAACCCACACATTTTTAAAACGGAGAATAAAGTCTGTACACGTTTCACCATAGTTAATATTAAAATCCTGAGATGACTTTTCTTATATGATAACAAAAGCTTAACTGAATTCTGCTGTGTGTAAAATAAAGTAAAAATACTCATTCTTTATCTTAATAAGAAATGAAAATATCCTTCATTTGGCTATCCTTTGACATTCATTTCTCTACACTTACAGCTTTCTTTTATCTGTCTTTCTTAAGTAGAAAAAAAATCCTAAATATGTAACAAATTTTAAAAAATTAGTTAAACTTAATTTTTAAGACTCCCTTGTTCCTTTTTTCATTATCTCTCAGATGAAGACTTTAACCAAACATTGGTATATATTATTGAAATCTATAAAAGAAAAATACTTTCAAACTTCAAAAAAAAATTTTCTGCTGAATTATTTATTGCCATAGCTTTTTTAAAAAAAAGTGTGACCTCTAATTGTGGCAAAATTATAATTTGCACACACCTTAAAAAAAAACTCGAATGCCATCTGTACCCCTTTATTACTTATGTAAGGGTTTCAGTGTCAGAGTAGAATTTGTTCTCTGAATATTATTGTTTAGGTTGTCTAAATTTAACAAATCCTCCTAGAATTTGGAGATTTAGATTAGACCAGCTACTGAGGAATAAATGAGCCCAGTATAATTATTCAGATAGCATCATTGAGGGAAATATTCATTACTGCTTTTTGCACACAAGTCTTTCTACCCACTTCTTTACCTCCTCTCCCTTTATAGTCTCAATAGCCTCCATTAAGTGCTTTTTTATTCTTTTTCTAGAAAATTTATTAATTTAAGTGGATATTTATCTAATCAACAACAGAATTAAACAGTATACTTCCTATTAACCAGGGGCAAAAGGGGTTTGCTGTCAGTAGGCCTGTCTTTCAAGTTCTGATGTGGAATACATTTCTCTTTCCCCTACTTGCTAACCTCGCTTAACTCCCAGAGCTTAGAGCCCTGGCGATGCTCTGCCATTTTTGTGGTCCAAGAATATTCAGCCCCTTTGTGTAGTCCCCAAGGAAAGCAAGGGAGGAGACTTGGAAAGCAAGGTGGTGGGTGAGGGGAGAGGAGACCCCACTCATCTCGGTGGCCCCAGGACACCGTGAGATGAATGTCCATTAGCCTGACCACTTAACACTCCATCACCCAGACCCAGCCTTCTGGAGGTTGGAACCCCCAAAGCAAATCTTAAGAACTGACTGCAAAGGTGAGGACTTTTATCTGTACTAAGGAAAGAGGTAGAGGAAATAGGTATAAATACTATATAAACAAGTTGGGTACTCAGCTTGTAAATCAACTTCCATATAAGCAAAACCCAGCAGCCTAGGGAAGCTGGCATGCATCTGACCCTGGGAATAAGAGCCTTTGGGAAGCTTGGGCACGCCCTTGTCTGGAGACAGAAGTTAAAGTAGATGGTCCCTCAATGTCCTCCAACACACACACTCACACGCACACATACACTCATACACACACTCCCACGCACACATACACTCATACACACACTCACACACGTACTGTCGGGAAGAATATTGCATCTGGCCTTCTAATTTACAAAAAGGCCCATTTGGGATCGCAGCCTGATTTAACCAGAATCAGGTCACCCTGTTTTAATTTCCTGAAGAGTGTCCTCTTTTTGTCCCTTCTAGTTGCGGTATCAGCAACAATGCCAATTCCACTGCAGGTCAATGATAATATGCTCACAAATTTTAAAAATACCTTCTTTAGCTGAAACCGGTTTGGCTCAGTGGATAGAGCGTCAGCCTGCGGACTGAAAGGTCCCAGATTCGATTCTGGTCAAGGGCACGTACCTTGGTTGTGGGCACATCCCCAGTAGGGGGCGTGCAGGAGGCAGCTGATCGATGTTTCTAACTCTCCATCCTTCTCCTTTCCTCTCTGTAAAAAATCAATAAAAATATATATTTTTTAAAAATACCTTCTTTAATTGTGTTTCAACATGTGCCTTGAGCTCGAGGGACCACCTGTTCTGGCAGGTGAAAGGTAGTGTATTGTGAATTACAGATAATCCTACTGGTTCGAGATTTCCTTTCTATAAATGTAGCAGGAGATTTTTTAACTTCTTGAAAGCTGATTTTAACATGCCTGCAGAACAAGAACAATTGGCCCAAGAACAATACAAAATGTAGCCGTATTAATAAATTCAGCTAAGTGGTAACAAAGAGGAGGAGTAACCCAGGAATGCCATAAAATTAAGCAACAGACATGGAAGCCAGTGCCTGTAGGATGACGTGCAATCAGATACACTTGCTGCCTCTTACTCACAAGTCACATGTTAAGACTGTATTTTCCAAAGGAATCCTGACCTGCTTCCCAGCCATGTTTCTGAGACCATCCAGACAAGTTTTCACCAACTCTCTCCCCTTTTCAAGAAGAGTGCTTTTCAGTTTGGCTTTTCTCTTCCATCCTCCCTTCCTGCTCTTTCTCACAGTGGTGTCAGCAATAGGCGTTTGGATAGTGTTCTAATCGACGTGGTACAATTTGGGGTGGGAAATGTGGTCACAACCATAGAATTGTGGACACAGGCATTTTTCTTTCATTTCATCATCTCCTATCAAGTTCTCCTTTTCCATTTGGTTGTAATTCCCACCAAGTTGTAGATTTGCGAAAGTGAGCCAGGAAAAATACCAGCGATGATGAGAGGAAAGAAATGCTGGGATGGGATTTTTCTCTGCCCAAGGAATTTGTGATGTGATTGTTGCATTGTTTTTACCTGAAACAAGCTGTGTTTAGCTGGCAAGCCCCCACTGATAAGGAATGTATATGTCAACCTTCTTAGACTTTTACTTTCCACGCATATGTGTCTTCCACAGTTCTCAATTTCTTTTCCTGCATTTGTGAGTGTGTTAAAATATGTCACTAAATGTATACCTTTGGATGATGGCTTATGTTGCTAAGCATTCGATTACCACATGGAAAAGCAGGTACTGTCTGATATCAAGTGAAGACATTCACATGGCTGGTAATGACCTTGCTCTTTGTCACGTCATTCAGCAAGTACCCCTCTTCCCTGCTATTGGGACTGAGTCCATTTTCATATTATAGTTCATTTGTTCAGTTAATTCAAAATATAATGCATGACTTCCAGGCATAGCCCTAGAGCTGGGACTACTGCAGTGAGAAATCAGAAAAAACAAACAAAAAAACAACCCTTAAGAATGCTACACCACCTTAGTGGAGTGTGGGAGGAGATAATACGCAAAATAAATACATTACATAGTTATATTAGAAAGTGACCAATACTATGGGAAAAACAGAGCAAGGATGGGCGTAGCAAATGCTAGGGAGTTGAGGACAAGTTTCAATTTTAAGCAATGCTCAGATTGAGAATGTGATACTGAGCAAAGCTGGAGATGGGGAGTGAACCCCTCCGTAAGCAGTATTGCTCTTGGTCTGCCATAGGCAAGAAACCTTAGTTAGTCTCCCCACATAAAACTTCTCATAGCTGGATAATGCCAATATGGTATCCATGTTGGCTATTTAAGTAGTTTTAAAATGGCTCTTCTTGCCTGGAGCTCTCTACCAGTGTGTCTGGTGATAGTTTCTGCATCCAAAGCACCTGATATTCTTCAGAGACAAAGTCCGCCCCAGGCGTGTTTTCATATGCGTTGCTCCAGAAATTAGTTTTGCTGATCTCCAGAAGAATACTTCTATAGCCTCATCTCATTCTTATCACTCACTTGTTTCTGCTGGTTATATGAGTTAAGAAGGATCTTTGACACTTCAGAAACCAAGATGGGGAAATAAGATCCACCGAGAATCTAGATAAGAATTTATTGCCTTTCTAATCAAGGAGATCAGAAACTGTGGTTATGCCCAAACCCTTTGATTAAAGGCTGTCATATATTCCTCGAGGCATACTCACACTGATGGAAGGCTTCCCAGGGTACTTATTGGCACATTTTTCTAAGCACATTATCCCTGTAGGAGCAGTTAAATTTGTCTTCCTTTTGTGGGTATCCATTTATATTCAAGAAATGATAGTTCCTGATAAAGTCTCTGATAGTTTCGGGGGTTGGAAACCTTTTGTGCTGATTCTGGGAGTCCTAAAAATCCAGATGCCTTCAACAGGTCACTTGTGACAGATTTGTAATATTATTGTGATTTTAAATTACTGTTAATGAGTAAACTTAATTTGCCGTATAAATTAACCAATGCTAACAAAGATTCTCACCCACTATAGTAATTATCATAAAATTAGAATAAAATGTTTTTATTTCAGCTTTAGATAATGAAGATTTTGGCTCAGGAAATTTCATTTGGTCAACATATATCATTAAAACAAATATTTTTTTTCTTTGCCCAAAATCCAAAGTTCTAAGGATTAAAATAAAAAAGTAAAATCCAGTTATGATGTTTTCTCTCTGCTTTATTTAATACTCAACATGACTCATTATTTCAAAGGGTAAAAGGAAAATTTTCAAAAGCTATTCAAAATAAAATGATTTTTGACTGATTTTAACAGAAAAGTTGTATATATTTTAAAATATGGGACACATCAAGAATTTGCATGTCATCCTTGCTCCAGGGCCATGCTAATCTTCTGTATCATTTCAAGTTTAGTGCTGCTGAAGTGAGCACATAATTTTTATGTCTGTCTGTCTGTCTCTCTCTCTCTCTCTCTCTCTCTCTCTCTCTCTCTCTCACACACACACACACACACACACACACACACACACACACACACAGAGTCAAATGTTAAACTTGTTTAAGATTAAGTATCATGACTTATCAGATAAGGCAGAAAACTTGAAATCTGAGCGTTCTGATTCACTGATTTTACTGGATGACCTTCGGCAAGTCACCTACACCCTTAGCTTTGGTTTCCTTATCTTAAAGATGGGCAAATCCAATCCTTTCCTATTCTGATGTCGGAAGGATGTGGTTAAAGAAAAGCAGACTATGTGCCAATATTTTGAGCTCCTAAGAGATAAGTTCTATTTCATTCAATAAATATCATTCTCTACTCTAGATTTTTAGGGAGACATTCAGTGAGAGTCTAGCAGGTATTGTTGGCTAATTAGGTATGTCACACCTACACTGTTGAACTAACGCAGTGAGTTGTTGGAACATGACACTCTTGTATAGCAGGTGCTTTCACAAGGTTCTGTTTATCAATCATGCTCTTTACTGAACTTATCTAGAAGGTATCGAGTTGGAAGGTGGGTGTGTCATGTATGTAACTACTCAAATATGTGTAAATAGAATTTTCTTAATAAAAGTTGACATACTTTTTAAAAAGTTGGTGATTTGGTGGGGAGGAAAAAGAGCTACCATTTATATTTGGAAAAGAGTACATCCTTCAGAAAATATAGAATGGTTGATTCTGTAAGTATAGTATATTTCCCAGCTTCAAATACAGGTCCCCGACCAGATTAACATGTTCTATATAAACCAAGCTTCTACAGTGCAGCCTTCTTAAAACACGAGTCAAGGGAGGTGTGGTGATTTAAGGAGTGAAAAGGCCATGGGTTTTAGAGACACACACACCTGAGTTTGCATCCTGGCACATTTCTTAGCTGAGCCCACTTTTTAAAATCTTATAGAATGAGAAGAATACCCTGCCTGCCTAGGGTCATGAAGATTAACCACTTTTTTCTTTGCAAAGATAATTTCTATTGGGAATTGAAGGGCTGTGGACATCTTAACCATATATTTAGAAAATTTGGAAGTGAATTTTAGCTCAGCCTTGGTTTGGGATAGAAGCCAGAAATTCTTTAAGGTGGTAAATGGAGCTGTGTTTTATGTCATAACTTTTTCTTCTCTTGTTCTCTCATAGTCCCTCTGCTTGCTTCTCTGTTGCCCTCTTCTAATTCCCCATTCCTGGCACGATCCCTCACTAATTGAAACCTCCTCTGAATGCATTCCCTTCACCAGGTTCAAATTCTTACACATGAATAGCAACAGACATTTTAAAAAAATAATAGAGACTAACTCTTGCCTTTGTTCCTGATCCACAGCAAATACATTTTAATATGAAATCTATACACCTTTAGTTCTGAAGAAAACACTCTGAATCACATACAAAGTTTTTAATTAAAAATTCTAGCCCAGTGGCATGGCTCAGTGGTTCAATTCCTGGTCAGGGCACATGCCCAGGTTGTGGGCTCATTCCCAGTGAGGGGTGTGCAAGAGGCAGCCAGTCAATGATGTGCTCTCATTATTGATGTTTCTATCTCTTTCTCCCTCTCTCTTTCTCTCTCTGAAATAAATAAAAACATATTTTATAAAATGGTAATTATTCCTACCCTGCATATTAACAGTAGGGAGAAAAAACTTTCCCTACACTCTTACGTTCTGTATCTGGAGCTTGTGAATGAATCTAATCAAAGGCAGGTTTTCAGGAGAAAAAGATTACAAATGTATGGATATTGTATTTACCCCAAATAAAATGTGTTATATTTTATTGATGTAGTATTTTTAATTCTGTATGCATGGGGGCTTCACAGAAAAGAAGCAAAAACCCAAAAAGGTAGTAGTTAGACTTGGGAGCTTATATATTATTTTAACAAAGAACAAAAATTTGTAGAGAAGTGACTAAATAAAGGAAAAGTCTGTTTGGACTCCTAAAGACAAAAAATTGTGGGAAAATGTATGATACATAAGGGTTGTTTTGCAAGGTTTGTGATTGAGTTTTTTCCTCTTCCTAGTATGGGAGAGTGGGGCACCTTTACAAACAGGAAATTTATGACCTGCTTTTAGGCAGATGGGAGATAGCAGAGAGCTCCTCCCAGGTCTGCTGCTTCTCAATTGCCTTTAGCTCAAAATAATCTTCACATCAAAGTGGCATATTTTGATCCCCTTTAAGTAAAATAATTGGAGAAACCATATTGTACCTTAATAAGACTATTCTATTTAATATAGACTATGGGACTATTATAATAAGACAGACAATATATATTCAAATATAATCATGGCTAAAGGCATGAACAGGCACAGCTATATAAGTATTTAACCCCTCATCTGCCACTGTGATGAAAGCCAGTAAGCATACTTCTTTTAGAATAGTCTGAGGAGGATAGGTTTTAGTTCTTCCTTGAATGTTTGGTAAAACTCCCCTGTGAAGCCGTCAGGCCCCGGGCTTTTGTTTGCCGGAAGCTTTTTGATGACTGCTTCAATTTCTTCCATAGTTACTGGCCTATTGAGCTGTTTAGATTCTTCCTGATTGAGTTTTGGAAGGTTATATTTTTCTAGGAATATGTCCATTTCCTCCAGGTTGTCCAGTTTGTTGGAATAGAGTTGTTCGTAGTATTTTGTAACAATCCTTTGTATTTCGGCGGGGTCTGTTGTTATTTCACCTCTTTCTTTTCTGATTTTGTTTATTTGGGTCCTCTCTCTTTGCTTCTTGGTGAGCCTGGCTAGAGGTTCATCAATCTTGTTTATCCTTTCAAAGAACCAGCTCTTGGTTTTGTTGATCTTAATGCACCTTCTTTTAATTTGCTTTGTTTGCTTGGTGAACCTGTGGTTATTTTATTGATATGCCATACAGGCAGCTACCTATACTCACTGTATAGCATGAGGGTTGGTTATGGTCATTTTGAGGTCACTAACATGGAATTCTACTTGTATTCAGAACACAGTGCCCATAGTGAATGAGCCAATGATTGACTTGCGCTTACAGATTATTAAATATTTTTCCATTTTGGTTTTTCTGTCTGACAGCAGCAGTGTGCAGGGTCAAAGACAGCTGGCCCCCCATGTCAGTGGTCTAGGATGGCCAGTGAAGCCACCAACATCCCAAGTCCTGTGGTGCGCCAGATTGACAAGCAGTTTCTGATTTGCAGTATATGCCTGGAGCGGTACAAGAACCCCAAGGTTCTCCCCTGTCTGCACACGTTCTGCGAGAGGTAAGCCTCCTTTGTGCGCGGAGAAGGGAGTTTGACAGACCGACTTCCTACCGAGGGTTCTTTCCAGAATTCTCCAGTTACCTATGGGAGACAATGAATCTTTTGTGCTTCTGATATAAATCTAGAAACATAATCATGAGTTGCCAATAATTTACTTTATTACAAGTGGGGCAAAAATATAATAATGATCTAGTAGCTGTTCATTCATTTCCACAGGAGATGGAACATTAATTATTGGAAGTTTTTTTTTTTAATTTAAATTTTCCCTTTGTTCTTTGTTAAACAATTTTTGCCAACCACAGTTCCCTCACAAAGGATCTTTGGTGAGAGACAATTAAAAACCTATCATGTCCTCCCATATAACAATCAGGTAAAAATATCTGCATATATGAGGGGCTAGTTAAAAGGAGAGAGCCTCCTTCCAAAGATAATTCAGAAGACACATACTAATGGCACATTTGAACATTATGCTATTTCAGATGAAGGAAAAAGCTATATATGTAATAATTATAAATTATCAGGATATACAATTTGCTATATGTAAAATATACTTTCTTATTTATCTTACTTGAGTGTTTCTTTCTACTGAGTTAATCATTTATCAGAATACTCATTCACCCCATGTCCAACTTCCCACATAAGCAATTAAGCATAAAGATTAGTGGCCTAATTTAAAAACAAATATGAATATGGTAATTATATTTTATAGCAGTTTGTTAAAAACAGTTGCTATTATTATTATTTAATATACATAACTAGAATGCTTTACTTTCTGTTATAGAACAGAAAATTGTTATTTCCAATGGCTTCAAATCAATGCTAATTACATCTACATCCAATTTAACAGATTTGTTAACTGATTGAGCATGCTTTGAGTTGATTTACTTTGGAGGGTCTCAATTGCAACAGAATAATCACATCCTTGGTGGTGATGGATGGAGGGAGAGGTGGATTTGTTATTGGAAGTTATGGTTTTTTGCTTGTTTGCTTTGCTTTCTTTGCTGTGGGCTGTTTTGGAATTTTGTATGTAATGTGTGGATATAGGGTTTTTGTTTGTTTTAGTGGTGGTATATGGGGCACCAAATACCTTTTATTTTATTCATTTTATACTTCGGCTTAAGTACTTTGTAATTCATATTCCAAAATGGCTAAATGGAGAGTGATTTTTTTCCTCTTCACTCAATAGGTATAGCTAAAACATGAATGCCAGCTAATTGTCCCCGTGTCCCTGGGCTCACGTGGTAAGATCATTATTTGCTTTGGTGCAGTTGCCATACCGGGGCTCTTTCTATACAGCGCTGAGAGCCACTCCGGCTGAGCTCGGCAGAGCTGCCCCATTCCCCAATGTTCAGTCCCCCTGGTCTGTTGTTTGGTTCCCATTTCCTTGTTCTGACAGGTGAGAAGCCCCATTCTGCTCTGAGCCTGCCCCCTGCCCTCTGGGTTAGGTCTAGCCCAGCCCATCTATATGAGCTAGAGGTGCTGTTATAGGAAGAAGGCACAGCGTGGGGGACGATCATGGGTTTGGTTTGGGACATGTTGTGTTTTAGAACCTGTGAGACCTCTAAGGGTAATTGTGAAGAAGGTGGATGGTGTACAGACCTGGGGCTCAGAGGAGATACCTGTGGGAAGAAATAGTAACGTGGGAGTGTTATGCTTTAGGCAGGCACGTGGGTATAATATCCCAGGGAAAGAAGAGTGCTTCCAGTGGAGTCTGGCTTAACTCCAAACTGTACTGACTTCGCAGAAAAATAAAGCAGACAGGAGAGCCAGCTGAGTGTGGTGTCCAAAGCCAAGGGAAGATGAAGTTTCAAAGAAAAGGGGTAGGAGCGGGGAGCATAGTGGTCAAGCTTGATGAATGCTTCTAAGAAATCTAGTAAGAAAAGATTGAAATGTGTTTATTGGATTTAGATATCATTAGTGACCTTAACAAAAGCTGTTTCAGTTCTGGTATGGATTCAGCCCCGGCTACCTCTGTGACATAAGGAAGGCACTTAACCTCCTTGATGTCCGTTTCCTCATCTGTAACATAAGGATATGGGCGAAAGCACTGCTTTTCCGATTCTGTTTGGCCGAGAAACTGGAAAACGCGCAGTGTAATTATTTAGAGTTTAGATCCTGGTACCAAATGGCCTTGGTTCGAATTCCTGCTCTGCCCCTGACCACCTAAGTCCCGTGGGCAAGTGACGCAGCCTCTCCGCCTGCATTTTGTCATCTGTCTAAAGGTGATCACAATAGTACCCACTTCGTAGGGTTGTTGGAAGTACTTTGAATTCAGTGGCTAGCATATATGCTGGTCATTATTAGCAATACATTTCGCTAATTAAATGAATTAAGTTGATGCCTGTTGAGGAGAGGCAAGAAGAGATCAAGCTCGTGTGAGCCTGGGTATCCCATTCCTGCTTCTAAGGAACACTTCCAACTTGGATGTTTTGTTGTTGTTGTTTTAAAAATATTTTTATTGATTTTTGGAGAGAGAGGAAGGAGAGGAAGAGAAAGAGGGAAACATCAATATTGAGAGAGAAACATGGATCAGCTGCCTCCTAGGGATCGAGCCTGCAACCCAGGCATGTGCCCTGACCAGGAATTGAAACTGTGACCTTTTGGTGCATAGGAGGACCCTCACCCAACTGAATCACACTGGCCAGGGCTGGATGTGTTTGTTTGTTTTTTAATATGTTATTGATTTTTTTACAATGAGGAAGGGAGAGGGATAGAGAGTTAAAAACATCGATGAGAGAGAAACATCGATCAGCTGCCTCCTGCACATCCCCTACTGGGTATGTGCCTGCAACCAAGGTACATGCCCTTGACCGGAATCGAACCTGGGACCCTTCAGTCTGCAGGCCGACGCTCTATCCACTGAGCCAAACCGGTTAGGGCTGGATGTGTTTTTAACATAAAAAGAGTTTCAACACCAACAACAACAAAAAAAATGTGACATGTTTCTCCCAAATGTAAAAGTCCATGAACCTCAGACTAGCTATTCTTGACAAAGCTTCTCAACCTTAATGTGTATACACACTGCCTGGGATCAGACACGTTAGGCCTGGAGTGAGACCTAAGGTTCTGCATTTCTCCCAGGCTCCCTGGTGAGGGCAATGCTGCCTCTCCACAGACCAAGGCTCTGGAAAACACTGCCAAAGTCAATGGCATTATTTTTCTCATGCACAGGGCCAATGTGAGCTTCTCAGGGTTAGCTCTTGGTTTCTAAAATGTTCTTCTTCTCGTAAAGGAAGTGACGAAGGCAGTTCCTGCAACGTGGCCGGTATAGTTGCTGAGAGCATGTGTGGTATCTGTGAGAAGTGGCGGGTCCATTCCCAGAGCCCCACTGTGCTGACAGCCCCTGGCTTCTGCTTCTGATTCTACCACAGGTGCCTGCAGAACTATATTCCCGCCCACAGCTTAACCCTCTCCTGCCCAGTGTGCCGCCAGACCTCCATCCTGCCCGAGAAGGGGGTGGCCGCACTCCAGAACAACTTCTTCATCACGAACCTGATGGACGTGCTGCAGCGAACGCCAGGCAGCAACGTTGAGGAGTCCTCCATCCTGGAGACGGTCACCGCAGTGGCTGCCGGAAAGCCCCTCTCTTGCCCAAACCACGATGGGAATGTAAGTGGCTGCCCAGCAGCATGCCTGCTTGATGGGGGTCGGCGCTGGGCACTCGAGGCTCTACGTGAAAACAACTCCACCTGGAAAAGGAGTAATTAAAAAAGATTTTCCCCAGCCCTCAGACTATTTTGCCTGCTTCCTTTCTCTGACCCAATTTATTGAAATACTAAATTCAAACTTCATTGTGTTTTCTGAGCACAGATTGGTGGTTTCCCCAGGAGAGCTAGCCTGTGTGACTATTTGCAAGCTGGGCATACGTTGACCCACATAAATATCTGCGTAATAAATTATAGATAAAGACTTAATAATACCCCTACCTGGTTTGACTCAGTGGATAGAGCGTTGGCTGAGGACTGAAGGGTCCTGGGTTCGTTTCCAGTCAAGGACACATGCGGATCTCCGGTGGGGGTTGTGCAGGAGGCAGCCAGTCGGTGGTTCTCTCTCATCATTGATGTTTCTATCTCTTTCTCCCTCTCCCTTCCTTTCTGAAATCAATAAAAATAAATAAATAAACACTTAATAATAGATAAGTTCTGCAAATTGAAGATATTTAGGAAAATGTGAATTACATTTCTTTATTTTTCTTGCAAGGAAAATTTTTCTCATGCCTCATTAGACCCTACTCCTTAGTAATAAGTAGAATTTGAAGATACATGAGTCCTTGATAATAGATTATGAATTCCAAGCATATTTCCTACTATTAGGAAGCACGATACTGTTATAAACTCAGGGGGACCTGCATGTATCATCAATAATTGATTCACAATGGCTATGTAACCCGAAGAGGTGGCATTGCGTGGTGGCTAAGAGCACTAGCTTTGGAGTCAGAGTGCCTGGTTCAAATCCCGCACTTCAACTTACCTCTGGGTTAGTTTTGGCACGCTCACCTCTGTGTCTCAATTCCTCATCTACAAAAGGAAATAATAATAGTATAATTGGGAGAATTAAATGTGTAAGTCATATAAAACCTAGAGTAAGCTCTTGACAAATGTTAGCCATTAAAATTCTTTTCAATTAATAACTTTGGTCCCTTTTTTCTTTATATGATGACCACGTCAAAAGTGCTTGAAACTGCTTATCATATAAGGCTCAGGTATAATAAAAACCACTAAGGCAACAAGAGATTGTTTGAGCAAAGCACTTATTATTAGCCATAACTAGTGTTTATTTGCCTTATCTTGTACCACTCCCTCTGCTCATCATTGCTACAGCCTCACTGGCCTAGGACTTGCCAAGTGGTTTCCCACCTCGGGGCCTGGCTGCTTTCTATTTCTTATGCCTGGAATGGTTTTTGCTCTCTCTTGATGTGGCTAGCTCATTCTCATCCTTCATGCACCAGCTCAAATTTCTCCTACACAGAGCAGTCTTCTCCAACTGCCCTGCGGCTCCACCTCTGACACCCAGTGGCCATCCATCACATCACCTCTTGATTTCCTCCCTGACATTCACCACGCTCAGCATGCCTTCGTCTGTGCATTTGCTGAGCTCACTTTCAGAAAGTGAGCTGCAGGAGGGCAGGGACCAGGCTCACATCCCTCTAGCACTGAGAACAGAATCTTCTACATAGAAGTATGGAAATCAGTGGAGACCAACCCGATGAAAACAAGCAGAGGCTATGCATTCCGAATTAGCTCAAACAAGGAGTCAGCCGCCATCACTTGTGTTTTGGCAGAGATTCAGAGGCGGGCAGAGGCGTGGAACGCCCCATCGTGGGAACAAGGGAAGGCTTCAGGTGTGCCCTGGTGTGAGGCTATTGGCATGGGGAAGCTGGAGGTGGGCCAACTTGAAGAGGGCACCTATGTGATTGGTTAGGGGTTCATATTTGGCTTCCTCTGATTGGTCCTAAGTTGGGAGTAGAGACAAAAATTAGGGAAGTTATCAGTAATCAAGTCCTAGCCATTTGGGGCCAATTGTTACCAAAGGTTTTGTTTAGCTTTTTGGATTGTTACTAGAGATAGCAGTCTGATTTCCTGCAAATCTGACTTATAGCAGGCTGACTTCCTGGGCAGTTTATTATAGATATGGAGTCAGTGTCCGGGGCAGGTTGTGGGTCAGAGGTCTATTTTCATACATGGTCTGACCATTGTCCACTTGTACAGTTAGTCTCTCAGAAGTCAGTCGGTACCTATTTGTTGAATGAGTGTGCCAGACACTGTGCTTGGTCTCTTACACACCACTTTGCAAAGTAGGTGTTAGCTACCTTCGTTGTATAGATGAACAGATTTGAGCAGTTTCAGTCACAAGTCCAATTGACATAAAAGCTAGACCTGCCTGGAGGAAAGAGCACGCTGAGCTTTTTGGGAACCAAAGTGAGAGGTATATGGTGGATTACCTCTTTTTATATAAAAAAATAAAAAATATATTTTTAAAAAAGATTGGAGAAGTGGGCTGTGCAAGAGTTGATCGGCTGGCTGGATTGGTGAGGTCAACATGACTCCCAGGTGTCTAGCTTGGGTGCCTGTGTAAGCAGTGGTGCGACCAACAGAAGCAGGTTGACTCTTTTTTATTTTTATTGATTTCAGAGAGGAAGGGAGAGGTAGAGAAAGATAGAAACATCAATGATGAGAGAGAATCATCGATTAGCTGCCTCCTGCACACCGCACATGGGGATCAAGCCAGCAACTCATGCCATGTGCCCTGACTGGGAATCGAACTGTGACCTCCTGGTTCATAGGTCAGCGCTCAACCACTGAGCCATGCCAGCTGAGCCAGAGGTAGACTTTAAAATTACTCTGAAATGTTTACAAAATGACACTATCGATCTTAGAGAAACTTTGGAAAGATAAATAGGTTGTTAGTGCCTGAAGGACAAATAGAAAAGAATTCCTAAAGGTGTATTTCCTGAGCATGCCTCACCGTAGAGACCCTTGGTTGCCACAGGCTGCTAAGCAGAAACTCTCTCAGAGATGCTAATTTCAGCAAAATTAAAAAATTCTTTTAGGCTAGAACTTTACTTTCTACCAAATGCATCACATCAAATCACACTAAAGATGAAATCTGTTTAAAGAGCTGGACCCTCCTTAGAGTAAAGGAAGCTCTTTATGTTTTGAGCACTTTCTCAATGCTGGGTCATTATGATTCCTCGGGAATCATAAGATTTATGAACCAGCAAGAGGCCTTGGAAAATTAGCTGCATGTCTTCACTCATTCTGTTGTTTCATCGTAGACTGTAGGAGTTCACTGCTGCTGCTTTGAAGCGGGGCCTCATTGCACATTCAAGCCAAATGCATGCGATATTACAGATAAATTGCTGCAGTTAACTGCCATGGGTAAATCTTTAAAAACATCTCAAGCGTCTGTAGGTTAATAAAATCCGGTAATTAACAATAAAGCAGGATGTTGCTGTCATAAACTGCCTGGTGCTGATCAGCACATGTGGATGAAAGCCTGTCATTTACTTTAAGTGCTGTGACACAATCTGTCTTCTAATTAAACTGCCACCGCGGCATTGTCCAAATACAAAGAAAAACGGGGCTCCCGGCCAGTGATTTCAGAGGTTCCTTGCCCATAAAGCAGACACTTGAGCTCATGCCTTGCGGTCCTAGAACACGAATGATCGTTAAACCCTATTTTCGCTTGCTTAGGCCATGCTAGCAAGAATGTTGAGAGGTGCAAAGGAGAAATCCTCATGCCCTGCCAGTTACAAGTCCCCACTGCTAGAAGCCTCAGGGTTGGCTGCATGGCCCTGAGCACATTCCAGCAGTTAGTAATGCGAGTGGCCCTGGTCATCTTCTCTTTTGATGAACACAAATGGTGACTATCTGTCAACAGCAGTAAGCTCACCCTGGCCTCTGGCCCACCCACCCCTGGAGCACCAGCATCATGGCCCTCAAGATGGATGAGCTCAGCCGAGTCTCACACCTCCCGCAATTAACTCTCAGCCTGAGTCAAAGCTGTCCGAACCCACGCACAGGCATTTGAGAATGACCAGTTGTTGACACTTCAAAATGATTTGCTCCCAAGAAACACAGCGGATACTGAATCAGGGAAGTAACCCAGGTCTGCTGCTGTCTCTTCAAAGCAATCAAACATTTTTTTTAATTGAGGTAAAATTCACACACAAAATTCACATTTTAACCACTTTAAAGTCTATAATTCAGTGGCTTTTAGTATATTCAAAAAGGTTATGCAAACATCGCCACTAATTCCAGATCCTTTTTGTTATCCCGAAAAGAAATTCTATACCCATTAAGCAGCCAGTTATTGACTCCCACCTCCAGCCCCTAACCTCTGGCAACCATCAGTCTGTGTCTGTCTCTCTCTGGATTTGCCTATATGGACACTTGATATAAATGGAATCTTACATATAATATGTAGCTTTTTTTAAGTCTGGCTTCTAGCACTTATAATGTTTCAAGATTTATCTATATTGTAGCATTTATCAGAACTTCATTCCTTTTTTAAATATTTTTTTATTGTTGACAGTATTACAGATGTTACCCAACTTTCCTCCCCTTTCTCCCCCTCCTCCCAGCCCCTGCCCCACGCTAGGCCTTCACCACTCTATTGTCTGTATCCATTGGCTATGCATATATGTACATAAATTCTTTTTTTAAAATATATTTTATTGATTTTTTACAGAGAGGAAGGGAGAGGGAGAGAGAACTAGAAACATCGATGAGAGAGAAACATCAATCAGCTGCCTCCTGCACACCCCCTACTGGGGATGTGCCCGCAACCAAGGTACATGCCCTTGACCGGAATCGAACCTGGGACCCCTGAGTCGGCAGGCTGACGCTCTATCCACTGAGCCAAACCGGTTAGGGCTGTACATAAATTCTTTGGTTAATCTCTTCCCATCTCTCCTGGCTTCCCCTTTGAGATATATCAGTCTGTTCCGTGCATTCATGCCTCTGGACCTGTTGTTCATCATTTTATTATGTTTATTAGATTCCACATATGAATGAGATCATGTGCTACTATATCTTTCTCTGACTGGCTTATTTCACTCAGCACAATATTTTCCAGTTCCATCCATGCTGTCACAAAGGGTAAGAAGTCCTTCTTTTTTACAGCTGCATAGTATTCCATTGTGTAGATGTACCACAGCTTTTTATCCACTCATCTACTGATGGGCACTTGGGCTGTTTCCAGATCTTAGCTATTGTAAATAACGCCGCTATGAGCATAGGGGTGCGCATATTCTTCCTATTTGGTGTTTTGGGCTTCTTATGATATATTCCTAGAAGTGGGATCGCTGGGTCAAATGGGAGTTCCATTTTTAATTTTTTGAGTAAATTCCATACTATTTTCCATAGTGGCTGCATCAGTCTGCATTCCCACCAGCAGTGCACTAGGGTTACCTTTTCTCCACATCCTCGACAGCACTTGTCACTTGTTGATTTGTTGATGGTAGCCATTCTGACAGGTGTGAAGTAATACCTCATTGCAGTTTTAATTTGCACCTCTCTGATGATCAGTGATGTTGAGCATTTTTTCATATGTCTATTGGCCATCTGTATGTCTTCTTTGGAGAAGTGCCTATTCAGGCCCTGTGCCCATTTATTCAATTGGGTTATTTGTCTTCTTTTTGTTGAGCTGTATGAATTCTTTATATATTTTGGAAATTAACCCCTTATCAGAGGTATCGTTGGCAAATATGGTCTTCCAAACAGTGGGATCCCTTTTCATTTGGATGGTGGTTTCTTTTGCTGTGCAAAAGCTTTTTAGTTTGGTGGGTGCATTCACTTTGTGAAAATCCATCCATCCGTCTTGGGACTTGTGCCATTTTCTGTATGTGTGTTACACTTCCAGAAGATCACCCCCCCCCCGCCACCCAATGCTTTGAGAATTCCAAATTGGAGGAAAATATTTTCAGCTGAGAGAATAAGGGGACTGTCTTCACAAGGAAACTAACTTTCAGGCTTTATGTTATACTGTTACTGAGATTCATCACAATTAGGATAAGGTGGCTTTATTTTCAGGTAAGCAGATGACATCATTATTAAGAACTTACTATGTGCCAGTGCCAGGCAAGATCTGACTTCTTTGTGCATATCAATCTACTGGCTCCTCACAGCACCCCTATGAAGTAGGTTACTATTGTCTCCATTTGACAGAGGAAAACACTAAGACATGGTGAATTGACATAAGTGGTGAAGCCAGCATGCAAACTGCTCAGTGCAGCTCACCTCTTCTCCAAAGAGCAGCAGTCCTCAGTGTGGTCCAGGCATCCTCAGGGGTCCCAAGACCCTTCAGCGGGGTCCACAAGGTTCAAAACTGTATTTATATAATATTAAGACATTATTTGCCTTTTTCACTCTCATTTTCTCAGTGTATGTTGGTATTTTCCAGACCATACAATGTCTGCTATCAAAGCAGATTGAATGCAGAAGCAGATAGGAGAGCCCAGCTTTCTTCTATTAAGCCAGACACTGAAGGGGTTTACAAAAATGGGAAACAATGTTTTGTGTGTGTGTGTGTGTGTGTGTGTGTGTGTGTGTGTGTGTGTGTGACTTAAAACAACACACATTTATTCTCTTACAGTTCGGGAGTTCAGAAGTCTAAAATCAAAATGTAGGTAGGGCTGTGTTCCTTCTGAGGCTTCGGGCTTCAACAGAGAATCCATTTCCCTGAATTTTTTTATTTTTATTTTTTAGCGTCTAGAGGCTGCCTGCATTCCCTTAGCTTGTGACCTGTTCCTCGAATCACTCCAACCTCTTGTTTCTGTTGTCTCATCTCCTACACTGTCTTTGACCCTCCCGCCTCCCTCTTACAAGGACTCTTGTGATTACCCTGGGCCCACCTGGATAACCAGCATAATCGCCCCATCTCCATATCCTTCACTCAATTCACTTCTGCAAGTCCATTTTGCCATAGAAGGTAAACCCATTAACAGGTTCCAGGGATTAGGAGGTGGACATCTTGGGGGGCCATTGTTCAGGCTCCCACACCTGCTTTGCTATGTATTCTTTCAGCAACTCTGCATCTGTGGCGATAACCATCCATACAACTCTGTGCTATTTGGGCTTCAATGTCTGCCCTGCTCACATCCCCTGGAAGGGACAGTGCAGGTACCATATGACTCCCCCCTCCTTGGCATGGCAATGGTTGATGAATAGTGGGTCTGTTTTCTGGTTAATAACCTGTCGTCCCATTGACTTGCCTTGTATCAGCAAGTGATACAATTCTAAAGAATTTGGATGAAATTGTACAAGGAATGTAGTAGTTTCTTTATTTTATTTTTTTCCTGGGGACACACTTTATTTTTTTAATTTATTAGGGTGACATTGGTTAATAAAATTATGTAGGTTTCAGGTGAATGCCATTCTTTTTTTGTCTGTTAATCCTCACCCTAGGATGTTTTTCCATCGATTCTTCCTCGCCTCCCCCCATTGATTCTTAGAAAGAGTGGAAGGGAGAGGAAGGGACAGAGAGAGAGGAATGCCATTCTTCTCATAGCTTTTTGTCTTACAAAATATAGTCATTTTTTTTTATAAATTACATTATTCATGTAACTATTTAATGGGCTTGTCATGGCTTTTAATAAATAAATATTTAACCTTTTTCTGTTTCAATATTAAAGTGATAACTACCTATAGATATAACTCACGTAAACTAAAGTGCTTGGCAGTCCTCGGTCATTTATAAAGAGTGTGAAGGGGTCCTGAGACCAACGGTTTGAGCGCCACAGCCCTCCCCTGTTCTGCCTAGTGGGGTGGTCACAGAAAAGCTGGTTTTGTGGCCAGAGCAGCAGCTTTGGAGTCCGAGCCGCCTCAGTTTGAGACGTGGCACATAAAAGCTCACCTTCCCTTTCCTGCCGTGAAGCTGGACCTGATATTGCCGACATCCTGGGGAGGCTGTGAGCCCTGACTGGGAGAACGCCTGGTAAGCACTTCGCCAGCGGCACCGGTCCTGGAATTGTTCTTGTGTCACCCGCAGGTGATGGACTTTTACTGCCAGTCTTGTGAGACCGCCATGTGTCGGGAGTGCACTGAGGGGGAGCACGCGGAACACCCCACAGTGCCCCTCAAGGACGTGGTGGAGCAGCACAAGGCCTCACTCCAGGTCCAGCTGGACGCTGTCAACAAAAGGTGCGCACATCTCCCCCAGGCTCCCAACTGGCCGCGGGGTCAGGCTTGGCCTCAGGGTCTCTTGTCTCAGGAGGATGGCAGGTTCATGTCACCCAAATAAATTCTTTGATCATGCGTCTGTAGTCATAAACTGGTGAGTGGAGAGTCATCCCCTGGCCTTTGGCAAAATTCCCCTTTATGTTATGAGTGGTGGCATTTTTGTTTTAGTACCTTAGTGTGATTATGAATAAAATATACTTGAGGAAAGTGGTCTCAGGGGATCTCTAAAATTCGCACGTGAAACCAGGCTCTCTGAAGAGCCTTTCTTATCTGCTGTTCTTGACACACTTACAGGCCCATTGTGTTGCCTGTGACTGGCTGTTCTCTGCTGGAGCCCAGCAAAATGGTACCGAGCAGTGATTGCTCCATTTTCTTTATGTTTCCCTGCGTTCAGGCCCCCCTCTCTCTCTTTTTTTTTTTTTTTTTGGCATGGAATCGAAGGAACAGAGTAGCTGTGTGATGCATGAGAAAGAACAAAGAGAGGAAATAAATAGCCGGCTGAAAGAAAATCTCTTCACCAACAGTTGTACTGAAAAAAAAAAGTGTGGTTATTCTATACTAATTAAAAGAACTTGGAAACTTGCAAGAAGATCCCAGGGAACACTGAGTTTGGATAAGTTTTTCATGTGACTGAGAAAAAAGATCCAGCTATATGTTTAGAAGAGTGGGTCTCAGCCATGGATAATTATTCACGTGCATGCACACACACACACACACACACACACACACACACACACCAGGGACATTTAGCAATGTGTGGACTCAATTTAGTGTCACAACTATGTGTGTGGGGAGGGGTGTGTGTGTGTGCTATTGGCATCTGGTAGAGGACCGGATGCTGTTAAACATCTGTAATGCACAGCACAGTCCTCTATAACAAAAAAATTCTCTGGCCCAAAATACAAACCGTCAAGATTGAGAAAACCTGGTTTAGAGTGTGAGGAAAAGATGGGATCCAGAGAGCTTCAAAGTACCATCCATTATTAAAAGTAGATGACTGGCCCAGCGGCATGGTTGAGCATTGACCTAAGAACCAGGAGGTCAGGGTTCAATTCCCCACCAGGGCACATGCCAGGGTGGCAGGCTCAGTCCCCAGTGTGGGGCGTGCAGGAGGCACCAGTCAATGATTCTCTCTCATCACTGATGTATCTGTCTCTCTCCCTTCCTCTCTGAAATCAATAAAAAATATATTTTTAAAAGTATTTGACTGTGGTAGATGGAAATAAACATGGACCCTCAAAGTCTCTTTCAAAGGCTGTAATTACGTCTTATTCGTTTTGTTCTTCAGTTATTACTTCTTAAAGATGATCAGAGGCACACAGAATGTTTCTTGACAAAATACAGTTGCTGTTTTTACTATTTCTGGGTTGATGTTAAATAACCATGATCTCTTAACAACTGTTCCTCTAGGCTCCCAGAAATAGATTCTGCTCTCCAGTTCATCTCGGAAATCATTCATCAGTTAACCAATCAGAAGGCCAGCATCGTGGATGACATCCATTCCACCTTTGATGAGCTCCAGAAAACTCTAAATGTGCGCAAGAGTGTGCTGCTTATGGAACTGGAGGTCAACTATGGCCTCAAACACAAAGTAAGGCTCCAGCTGTCCTTACCGATGTCCTGGAAGAGACTCGATGTCTGGGGCACTTCATGGCACTGGCTTGCTGCCTTCTAATAGCAGCAAAGCGGGGCGCCAGTGGGTCCCTAGGTGTCACTGTGGCACAGTCAAGAGTAGTTTTCATTTAATGGCATACCCAGCTTTTTTTTCTCTCCTTCCTGTTGTCAGCAAAACTCTAAATCTGTGACTTTAAGTCCCAATTTATCATTTGACACAGGTTGAAGATGAAGTAATGCGTTCAGGATTTAGGGTTCAACCGGATTGTTTTCCTTCCCTAATTATAACGTCTAATAGTCTCTTAATTGCTCCCTCACCCACACCAACCTGTTAGTCAACTTCAAAGGGAGCCCAGCCTGCAGCCTTTGTTTAACTCTGCCTGTGGAGCCCGAAGCCGGGTAAAGCCTGGTACGAAAAGCTTCTGAGATTCAAGCGGGAATGTGTTCTCATTCCTCCGGTTCTGTTCCTTTAAGAGGTTGACAGGGGAGCTTTGGACATGAAAGGGAAGATACCGCATAATGAATATTTCAGAGGTCAAGCACGGTCATCTGTTTGCTAAGCTCTGGGTGGTGACGGTTCTGCTCGGTCCTATCAAAAACACGTGACCCAAGAACTATGTGTGTGGGAGACACAGGGCGAGGCGGAACGGAAAGAGAAGGTACTGGGAATGCAGTGTAGGACGGCGCAGGAGAGCCGGGTCCAGTGAGTGAAATCGAACACCCCTTGCTGGGAGCCACGGGCGGGCGTGGGCAGGTGCAGAACCGGGCTCCGGCCCAGGGAAGGCCCGGCCCCAGTGCGCGCTGCACCGCGTCCTGGGGGTTGAGCTCCCGCGCTGCAGGGAGCGCTCATCCTGCGCGTTTCCTCCCTGCAGGTGCTCCAGTCGCAGCTGGATACCCTGCTCGAGGGGCAGGAGAGTATTAAGAGCTGCAGCAACTTCACGGCGCAGGCCCTCAACCATGGCACGGAGACGGAGGTGCTGCTGGTGAAGAAGCAGATGAGCGAGAAGCTGAACGAGCTGGCCGACCAGGACTTCCCGCTGCACCCGCGGGAGAACGACCAGCTGGATTTCATCGTGGAGACCGAGGGGCTCAAGAAGTCCATCCACAACCTCGGGACCATCTTAACCACCAACGCCGTCGCCTCCGAGACGGTGGCCACGGGCGAGGGGCTGCGGCAGACCATCATTGGGCAGCCCATGTCCGTGACCATCACGACCAAGGACAAGGACGGGGAGCTCTGCAAAACCGGCAATGCCTACCTCACGGCGGAGCTGAGCACGCCCGACGGCAGCGTGGCCGACGGGGAGATCCTGGACAACAAGAACGGCACGTACGAGTTCCTGTACACCGTGCAGAAGGAAGGGGACTTCACGCTCTCGCTGCGGCTCTACGACCAGCACATCCGAGGCAGCCCCTTTAAGCTGAAGGTGATCCGGTCGGCAGACGTGTCGCCCACCACGGAGGGCGTGAAGAGGCGCGTGAAATCCCCGGGAAGCGGCCACGTAAAGCAGAAGGCCGTGAAACGACCCGCGAGCATGTACAGCACCGGGAAGAGAAAAGAGAACCCCATCGAGGACGACCTGATCTTCCGCGTGGGTAAGGGGGCGGCGGGCGCGCCTGCAGGTGGGGGGTTAGGGCGCCCCGGGAGAGCGGCTGCGAGGAGGCGCGCTGCAGGGCAGGGCCTCTCCCCGCGGGAGAAGAAGATCCTGGACGATTTCCTGAGCTGCGCTTCTGCAGCCGCTTTCTCTGGAGACAGGAGGATGCGTTTCCCCCTCCTCCTTTTTCAAAACTCCGTGCCTCCCCTCCCTCTCTCCCTCTCTTTCTCCTTTTTTTTTTTTAACGGGCAGTGCTGCCTGTTCATTGTAGGAAATTGGAAACCCAAAAGAAGCAAAAAGAGAATTAGGAAAATATCAGCGCTCATTCATAATCTGGCAATTTTAAAGGAATGTTGGCCCTCGTTTACCTCCCTGTAGGAATGTCCTTGGCGTCCTCCCGCCTGCCCGAAAGGCAGAGAGATTGTGCTGTCAGATAGCCTAACCCAAAGGCGGAGCGATGTGCTATCCGATAGCCTTCAGCTTCTCTGAAACCTGCCAGCCGGGCTGTGGTGTGGGCCGCGGGCCTGATGCCTCCCTGTCACTGCCTCTGCACTCCTGTAAGGGCTGGGCTGGGGGGGGGGGGGGGAGGAGGAGGGGGAAGCAGGGGGGGGGGGGACACGTGGTGCATTGCAAGTTGTGCTCACCTCCGGTGTGTTAGCTGGAGAGCAGCCCCCAAATGGGGAGGATGGGTGGAGACCGGGAGAATGGAATGGGGTTAGGGTGGAGGCAGAAGGCTTCGCAGGAGCCAAGAGATTGGGGTATGCAAATAGCCCATCCCTTCTGATTTATTGCTTCTGTTTTTTTCTCTTTTTTTTACTATCAAAACAAAAATTTATTGAGACTAATGTTATTTTTAGCTGTTTATTTTTCTCGGTAGAAAGCAAACTAGATGTAAACAAACAATTTGATAAAACTTTTTTTTTTCATGTTTATATTGATTTGAGAGAGAGAAAGGGAGAGGGAGAGATAGAAATATCAACATGGATTGGCTGCCTTCCACCCCGCCCCCCCCCCCGCCCCCGCCCCCGCCCCCCAAAACCCAGGCCTGTGTCCTGACTGGGAATTGAACCTGGGACCTCTTGGAACATGGGTAGATGCTCAACCACTGAGCTACACCGGCCAGGCCCAGATTTGATAATTCTTAAGAAAAAAAAGAGTCTGCATTTTAGTTACTGTATCCAAAAGTAGGTCTAACCCTCTTCTCTTTCTGCCTCTTCAGTCCTTATTGTAGTATCTCTAAAAGGGCTCTGCCGCGTGTATTAAATGACACACATAGAAAAACAATTCTGTGGTTCAAATAAATTGGGGAAACCTTAGCTTTAAGTGAAGGAAATGGGGATTTTTTTAAAAATTGCAGAACCTTTAGAATCTGCTGATGTGCACTTTAAGTCTCCTAGGCAGGGGAGGGATGACAGGCAGCACTTCCAAACTTTTCTGATCATAGAACTTTCCCATGGAACATCTTGGGGTGATGGCTCCTTGGAATATTCCTGGGCAAAGCTATTCTATGTTCGCACATCAGGCTGAATCTTGGTGAGGACTGTGATGTGATATGTCAGTTGTCTGCTCAGAGCATGGAGGTCTGGTACATTCACTGGCCATTTGTGCAGTGTGGGTGCAGACATGGATCCACCCGCCAAAGCAGAGTGGGTGAGCTGGGGCGGGTGCAGGATTGGGAGCCTCCCAGGTCTGCCACTCCGGTTCTGCCAGGTAGTTGAACCTTGGGCAGGTCTCCCAGCTTCCCTGGCCTTCAGCTTCCGTGTCCATCAAGTGAAAGTACAAATATCTGCTTCTGAGAATTGTTCTAAGTTCCAAGAGTAATGCCTGGCATGTGGGGGGAGCCAAGTATGGCTTTTGCACATGCAATTGAAGGTTGTTAGAGTTTACCTAGTATCCTCTCAAACAACGTAACTCGCGGCTGCCCACTGATGTCCTGCAGTAAGAACAAACTCAGTCTCAAATTCAAAATCCCCCCACCCCCAGCCAAGGGACCCCTGTCTACTTGCCCGGGCACTGTGCAGAGAGGAGAAAGGCTCAGACCCGGGTCCAATTCTGGCCCTGATTCTTTTTGCCAGCTGGGCAACTGACTTACCCTTTCTTAACCTGGTTTCCCTCCTCTGTAGGACAAAGGGGATGAAATGTTACCTAACTCTTAAGGTGGTTGTGTCATTGAAAGAGAGAGTTCTTGTAATAGGGCTGGCACTTGCCTGTGTATAGTAAGTGCTCAGTTCATGGTAGCTGTTATTTTACTGTTATTATCAATCATCATCATCTCTACCTGTGATTGTCCCGAGTATTTCCCTAGGGATATTTCCCTCCAACTATTGGCTTTGAATTCTTAGCTCCCACCCTATAGGAGGATCTGCTCTCTCCCCTTAAACATTTGTAAAGTGCTTAGAACAGTGCCTGGCAAGCAGCACTGTGTCCATGATTATTAATGAAGTAAACATGGTGGATTATGACCAAATCCAGCTTCTAACTGTTTGGCTTGAGTGATGTAGAGGAGCGAGGCAGTAGAGTGAGTGACAGTTAAGGCTGAGGGCTCTGAGGCTAGACCTCCGTGGGTTCCAGCCCCAACACCGACACTTTCTCATCTGTGCAATCTTGGGTAACTTACCTAACCTCTCAGTTCCTCAGCTTCCTTCATAAAATGGGGATTTAAAAAAACACACACATCCTACTAAATAGGGGTTGTGACGATTAAACAAATTAATAAATTAATACGCAAAAGACCTTGGAAGATAGGCAATGTAGGGAATACTAATGAACATATTCATAGTGGTAGTATAGAAGTAATAGTTAACCTAAGGAGTTAAGAACATGGTAAGTAAAGAGCTCAAAAGCCTGATTACCTCATTTTGAATCCCGGCCTTCTATTCATTGACCATATGATTTAGTGAAGATTATTTAACCTCTCTGTGTTCAGTTTCTTCATCTGTAACATGGGGATGCTTAACACGTATGTCACTTGGTAAGGATTAAAGTGGTACATGCGAAGGCTTAGAACAGTGCAGGCACATGATAAGGACTCCGTAACTGTGACTATTGTTGTTGTCCGCATCAACCAAGTTAGGGGAAGTCAGAGGAAGAGAGGTATGTTTCAGTTTTCATCATCCAGGCTGAAGTGTCCCATAGGCAATTTGGAGTTGGAAGCTCAGCAAAGAAGTCAGGGCTAGACATCAATTTGGAAATGAAATGTATAGAGAAGTTGCTTTAAAGCATGAGTTTCAATGAAATGTCCAAGATAGGCGTTGTGATTCTGGGAGGAATGGATGGGGAATGGAAGCAGGAGGAAGGAGCAGGCATTGTCTGAGCCAGGCAGCGTGCAGCCCACTTCTGCGTCATCTTATTTAAAACCTTTAGCAAGTATAATATACGTTCAGTTCCCAATGTCCCCACAGGATAATGTACCCACTACAGCACCATTTGTGGTGTGCTGGAGTTAGCTTATCCTGGCTCTCACACCACCTCCCAACTCTGTCCAGTGACTTCATGTTGGTAGCTCTAAATCAGTGAGTGGGGTGGGTGGGGAGGGGAGCATTTATATCTAGAAATGGGCAAATGCTACAAATCAGAGCTCCTCTCCAGCCCCCCAACCCTTGCCCCTCAAGAACTAAATTGCTGGGACAACATCCATTATCCTTCCCATAGAAGGAATGGAGGCTCAGAGGGCTGGTCTAGGAGCCCAAGCTGTCTGTGACGCTCAGGCCTATGCCTTTTCAATTGCACAATAACTCCTCTTCATCTGAAATGTCCTTTCACTACTGTAGTTTTTCAAAGTTGAGGAATTTGATACCTCCCACGCCTGAAAACTTAATGATATGCCCACAGTGAATGAGTTATTGTGTTTCTCTAATATTGTATTGCAAAATAGTCTTGAATGAGTTTAGGGAAGTAGCTTAGAGCATCTGTTGACGGTGATTCCTTGAAACACTGAGATTATTTTCCCCTACAGTGTCAAGTTTGCTGACTAGAAGCCACCAGCTGGTTTTGTCAGCTATTAAAGATAGTCTCTGAACAAAAGGGAAGCCAGAAGACGTGGGAGGGAGTGAAAGAATTACAGTTGAATTGTTTCAAATGATGTAATGAAGACACCATACCTTAGTGAGTGCATGGGAAGTGAACGAAGCACTCATTTGTACTCTAGAGCAGTGAGCTTTTTTTTTTTTTCCCATGTAAAATCACTTAGCGTGAGTTCAGAGGCTTTACAGAACACAGGGCATTTTACGCCCTTTCCCATGCCTCACCTCCAAAAACTACCACCTCCCCTCCCTGGAATCTTGGAGGAAGGAGACGGTACTAATTTGGCATCTGAGGTCATTATAGCACCCTGCCCTCACCCACCTTGAGCATCTCATCCTTGGGAACTGTTCTTGCATGTCAAGTGGGAAAAGATGCCAATAATATTTACCAAGTCCTAGCGAGGCACAGTGCTGTGTTGTAGGGTGCAATAGGAAAGATGTTACCTTGCCCTAGGAGAGCTCACATTTTAGTGAGGGACACAGTTACACAGTGAAAATACTGTGTGGTAAGGAATGGAATAATCTAAAGGATTAGATTATTGTGAACCCAAAGGGTAATTATCCGCACTCACCTCAGAAACCTAGCATTCTAAAGTCCAATTAGAAGGATGCACCGTGCGTATCAGAAAAAATGTGTTATGTGAATCTCCTAATCTCCTGGTCAGGAGAACCCAGGTTTTAGTCTTCCTTCTGTCTCTATTGCCTTTGTGATGTGTCTAGTTTCAATTTTGCATCTCTGAAATGGACCGATAGAGAATATTTATCATGTTAACTCATGGGGTTATAAAGCGTGCATGAGAGAAAGTATATGAAAGTGCTTTAAGTATTATGCAACATTTCATTTTCCCATGAATTAATGTGGGTTGTAATTTACTCAGTCATTAATAATTCATTCGGGCACTTACTCACTCAACAAACATCTGTTAAGCACCTACTTGAAGATCCTGCGTTAGACCTTATATTTGGCTCATTTTCATCTCTTGCTTTATCCCATTCTAAGTATCTTGATTTACTTAGCATGAATTTTCCCAATAAGTCATGGGGCGGGGGGAGGCTTATAGTTATTGATCCTCTATTTCAGTCCAGGGTCCTGTTACCTTGTTGCCTTACTTCTGTAATTTTCCTGGAGGCATGGGTGGAAGTGAGTATAGTTTAACATATGGGAAAAACAAGTTTCATTCTCCGATGGCATTGTTGCCAGGTTATTTATAATTATTTTTAAAACTCGGGTTACTTGCTTTACTAGCCAAATGTAACCATCAAATGAAATCTTTTATATCAAAGTAGCAGGAAAAGATTTTATAAGTACTTCTTGTGTTTTGTGTTACATTTTTATTTGTTACGAAAGAACTAATTTTCATTTATACTTAGAATACTTTGGGGGAATTTTTCTACAGACTAAATAGAATTTACTAAAAATCTTGAAGAGTAAAGCATGAACCCAAATTATTTCTAACTTCTGGGATTTTTGTTTATTTTATTTTGGCCTCAAGACACTTTATCAACCCTTGGGCTGTGGGCATTTCAGTATAATGATAATATGCTGTAGTTCTGCATCATTACTCAACATCAGGATTTTCCTAGTTTAACTGCTAATAAAAAATAGGATTTAGTTGTCCCTCTAGAGCAGGGGTGGGGAACCTTTTTTCTGCCAAGGGCCATTTGAATATTTATAACGTCATTCTCAGGCCATACAACATTATCAACTTAAAAGTTATGTTGCCATGGAAAAAGCTCCCAGATTTATTGAATTTTGAGTCCCGCCTGCGGTTGCCTTGGCAGGGCCAGACCAAATGATAAGGCTGTGCCTGCAGGCCAGATGTTCCTCACCCCTGCTCTAGAGTATGCTGCTGGTTTTCTTTAATCCTCGGGAGTAATGTTGTGATCCTGCTGTGCTTAAAAAACACAAATATAGGTTTTAAAAAGATGATGACCAATAATTCTGACAAGACTAAAGGTGCTCATTAGAATCAGGAGGTTGGCCCTGTCAGATGTGGCTGTGTCCTTCCGTGCACCAAAAGGTTGCTGGATCCCCAGTAGGGGGCGTGCAGGAGGCAGCCGATCTACGTTTCTCCCTTCCTCTCTTTCTAAAAATCATACTTTAAAATAAAATAAAACCAACAACTTGAAAAAAAAAAGAATCAAGCGATATTACCAGTAATGCACCCCCAGCTACTTGTAAACTGAGCCATGTAATTTAAGGAAACAGATTTTTTCAAATAATATAAAATTAAAATGGCAATGCCTATTCCATGTAGCTCTTTTAAAAATGTATAAGTAACCTCGGACTAACATACCAGTATGTGCCTCCAACCCTGTGATTTTATTTACGTGTCGGGCAACAGACTCAAGCTCTAGTTAACTTGAGACCAAGCATAAGAGCTGGGCCAGCACATCCCTTGGAGCTCAGTGCAGGTTGGAGAAAGAGTGTTGGCCTGGCAGCGTGGCCTTCGTGGCAGTTCCACTGCGCTCATGACCCAGTACTGGCAGGAACTGAGCACCTCACATTCATTTCAAACTGGGCAGCGTCTTTCTTTGCCTTGTTCTGAATGATATTGATGTGGAGAGTCTAACTAAATGTCTTCCCAAGTTTCTCATTTATACCGAGGCTCGAAAGGTGCTTATTTCTGCAAAGAAAATAAAGGGCTAGTGTTTTTCTTCCTCCAGCATCACCTTTATATCTTCAGAAGAAAAATATCTTCGACTGAGTAAGGCACCCCTTAACTCCTAATAAGCACTATTCTCACCATTTTTTTTTTCTTTCTTTCAAATATCAACTGCTGCTGCCTACAGAGCCTTCTCTTGTGGAGTAGGCTTTGTCCTGTGGAGAAGGGAGAAAAGGTTAAATGGGAGAGGGAAGCAGCAGGTTTTTGTCCCCTAGTGGGACCAGCGAACAAGGAAACCAGTGTTCGTTGTCTAGTCTGTCCAGGTGCTTTTTATTTTCTCCCCATTTTCAATATTTCTGACCCCAGCGTGTTTGCCCTCTAAACCAATGTGCACTCCAGCTTTACATCAACCAGGACCTAGAACAGCCTGTTTATGTTCCAATGCAGTTGTAGGACTCTTACTCTTTTTATTGTGCTTCTTTACGTGAGCCTCAGTTCCTCATCTTGCTAACGTCCATGCTTTTCTTTATCAAAGTTGTTTTTTAAAAAAAATATGTTTTCCTTCATTTTATAGAGAGAGGATGAAAGAGGGAGAGAGAGAGAAACATCGATGTGAGAGAGAAACATTGATCAGCTGCCTTCTGCATGCCCCCCACTGGGGACCAAGCCCAAAACCTGGGCATCGAACTGGCAACTATTTGGTGCATGGGGTGATGCTCAATCAACTGAGCCACACCAGCCAGGGCTGTTTATCAAAATTTTTCATAAGTTAAGTTTTTATTCTTGAGAGATCCTGCCCTTACCCCTACTACCTTTTAAACTGAGCATTTTAGAATAATCGTTTCTTGTCCTAGTCCTTCAGTTTTCCTGTATCATTAACCATCTGTTATTGAACCATCAGAGGGAATTACCAAAAACTAGTACCTGGCTCAGTGGATAGAGCATCGGTCTGTGGACTGAAGGGTCCCGGGTTCGATTCCAGTCAAGGGCACATGCCCAGATCGTGGGCTCGATCCCCAGTAGGGACTGTGCAGGAGGCAGCCCATCAATTATTGTCTCCCATCAATGATGTTTCTAGCTCTCTCTCCCTCTCCCTCTTCTCTGAAATCAATAAAAAAAAATATTTAAAAAACAACAAAACTAGTACCATGTTGGCACATACCTCCTTCAAAGACAACCCCTTACCCTGCCCCCCACCGGCAGGTACCAACACATCATTTAAAAAGAGTGTTAGCCTGGCCTGTGTGGCTCAGTGGTTAAGTGTCAACCCAGGAACCAAGAGGTTGCTGGTTGGATTCCTAGTCAGGGCACATGCCTGGGTTGTGGGCTCGATCCCCAGTAGGGGTGCGTGCAAGAAAGCACTGAAAGTCAAATGTCTAGGTTTCTTCTAAGAGCTGCTGAGTGAGAGGGTGGGATTTGGGCAGAGCTCTAAAATAAGGCTCTCTCCTATTGCATATCCTCAATTATAATGTTAGTTTTTATTTTTGTCTTTTGTCTTACTAATGTTAGTGTTTATTTTTACTTTTGTCTTACTAGTAAGACTATTTTAATCATAAACTACAACTTCATAAGAGAAGATTGGCATTTGCCTAAAAGAATATTTTGTGAAGATTTGATTGGTCTGGAAAAGACGTTTAGTAGCTGATGGATTAGGTCATGGAGAGGGGGATTTTTTTCTCTTTTTTAAAAGTATAATTTAAAAATAATGCATTCTTAGGTTACCTATGGACACCTGAAGTATTCTCTTGCTGGAATTGAGAAATCTAATTCTCTGTTGCTTAATTTATGTCATTTTATCATTTATTTTTAGGCACCAAAGGAAGAAATAAAGGAGAGTTTACAAATCTTCAAGGGGTAGCTGCGTCTACCAGTGGGAAGATATTAATTGCAGACAGTAACAACCAGTGTGTGCAGGTACGGCCCCTGATTGTATACCTTTGACCCCTGATGGTGATAACATAGGTACAGTTGTATATTTTCCTTCTTAAGACTTAAGATACTTGGTAGAATACAAGGGAAGCTTATAATGTGTGCATTGACTTTTCTTCAAATGGAACTTGCAAGTTCTGACCTGCAGTGCAGATGACAGAGTTTCTGGCCTGTTTCTTCTTCACTCATTTCTGTGCGAATTCTCATCCCGATGACTGTAATTTGTTTTACAGATATTCTCCAACGATGGCCAATTCAAAAGTCGCTTTGGCATTCGAGGACGCTCCCCTGGGCAGCTGCAGCGGCCCACAGGCGTGGCTGTGCATCCCAGTGGGGACATCATTATTGCAGATTACGATAATAAATGGGTTAGCATTTTCTCTTCAGATGGGAAGTTCAAGGTAAGATTCACTACTGATTAACCACTAAACAGTAGAGAGAAGGAATGGGAAATATGAAATGAAATCGTCTTTTTTCCTTTCTGAGATCCAATAAAATATTCAATAGTTCTTCATATACAAAGACATCTTGACTGTTTTACATCTAAGTTTTATGAAGTCTGAGTAACAATGATCTTACCTTATAATAGAGAAACATGCAAATTGACCGCACCTCCGCTATGCCCACGATTGGGCCGGCAGGAGGCTGGGGGCGGGACTCCGGGTGCCATATCCGCCGTTGAGTAGATCAAGATGGCGGTGCCCAGTGGCCGGGCCCATGCCGCTGCTCCTGGGGGTGCCTGGGGCGATCAGCACCCCGGGGGGGCGTGGCCGGGCCCATCGGCACCCCGGGGGGGCGTGGCCAGACCCATGCCGCCACTCCCCGGGGTGCCTGGGGCGATCGGCACCCCGGGGGGGCATGGCCGGGCGATCGGCACCCCGGGGGGGCGTGGCCGGGCCCATGCCGCCACTCCCCGGGGTGCCTGGAGCGATCGGCACCCCGGGGGGGCGTGGCCAGGCGATCGGCACCCCGGGGGCGTGGCCGGACCCATGCCGCCGTTCCCGGGGGTGCCTGGGGCAAACGGCACCCGGGGGGGCGTGGCCGGGCCCATCGGCACCCCGGGGGGGCGTGGCCGGACCCATGCCGCCACTCCCCGGGGTGCCTGGGGCGATCGGCACCCCGGGGGGGCGTGGCCGGGCGATCGGCACCCCGGGGGGGCGTGGCCGGGCCCATGCCGCCACTCCCCAGGGTGCCTGGGGCGATCGGCACCCCGGGGGGCCGTGGCCGGGCGATCGGCACCCCGGGGGCGTGGCCGGACCCATGCCGCCGTTCCCGGGGGTGCCTGGGGCGATCGGCACCCCGGGGGGGCGTGGCCGGGCCCATCGGCACCCCGGGGGGGCGTGGCCGGACCCATGCCGCCACTCCCCGGGGTGCCTGGGGCGATCGGCACCCCGGGGGGGCATGGCCGGGCGATCGGCACCCCGGGGGGGCGTGGCCGGACCCATGCCGCCACTCCCTGGGGTGCCTGGGGCGATCGGCACCCCGGGGGGGCATGGCCGGGCGATCGGCACCCCGGGGGGGCGTGGCCGGGCCCATGGGCACCCCGGGGGGGCGTGGCCGGGCCCATGCCGCCGCTCCCGGGGGTTCCGGGGATCTATCGGCCACTTGGGGGGGCGTGGCCGGCCCCTCCCGCCCCTCCAGGGGGTCCCAGGGGCCGAGGCTTTCCCGGCCTTGGGCACCAGTGGCAGCCTGCAAGGATGGCAGGAAACCACTGGGGGTCGGCTCCTGCGATCCTTAGCAAGGATGTTGGGTGCCGCGGAGCCCAAGGCCACAGCCCGGGGCCAAGCCCTGACCCTGAAAAAGGCAGAAGCCGGTGGCCACAGCCAAGGCCTGGGTCCCTGGTGCCGGCAGAAAACTTGTGCAGGCAGCCAGGTGAATGAAGGTCTATTGCACGAATCTTCGTGCAAACGGGCTACTAGTATTGTAATAAATCTACTCCTATGTATCCTACAAGTGGCTTCATTTTATAAAGCAGTTAGGTTAACCAGTCAATTTTTGTTTATATACTAGGTTTAAGGGTTAGGAAGAGGCAATTTATATTTTCCAAAATAACCTACACGTTGTCATTGATGAAGTGCCTTCTACTTTCCCAGACCTGTGATAGGTAGGTGTGAGAAACAGAATTGTAAGACACAGTCCCTACCTTTTAAAAATATACAAGCCCCATACACAAGAAAAAAAGGCCAATACACAAGAAATAACAACAAAAAAAAATTCTGTCAGCCTTTATTCGGACATACAATGTTTGGTACAATCTACAAGTGGAGTGTTAAAGTATAGAACATAAGAACTGGAAAGAAGAGAAAATGAAGGCTGGCTTCATGGAGAAAATACAAACTGAGCTGCCCTTTGAGGGATGCCATCATTTGACATATCTGCTCCCGGCATCGTTTCTGTTTCTTCGGCAAGTCACCTTAAAGAGCTCTCTGCTGACAACAGAATTCTCTCCCCTAAGGTGCCATCAAAGAGTATGGTCACCCGGCCCATTTTCCGCGCTGTTCACAAGAAGATTATGAGACACTTTGTCAAAGGTGTTTTTGAAAGCCATGTGCTCCATGCCATCTCCGACCCCCGACCAGCCTTCTAGAGGCTTCTTTTTCAGTTGACAACATGCACTTTAACCCATTGGTATCCCACCTCTGGGGCTTACTAACTGTTTGGCTTTTGGCCAGTTATGTAAATTCCTTGAGCCTTGAGCGCCTTATACTTCCATTTTGCATTTGGGATTTGGGTATGGATTACATGAGATTTTATGTCTAGATCTTACATGTGCCTCATATGAAATAGGCATCAAAGGAGCGTTCCTCACCGATGCTTTTAGGAACCTTGTCCAAAACCTGAAGTCTGTTCAGTTGGCCATGATTTGGGTCTCATGGCCTCGTGCCAGCCCCTGGTGGCCATCCCTTCCTCGTCTAAATGTTCAGAGCTGATGCTCTTCATAATCCAGCTGAATCCTGAAGGTTGCACGACGTTCACCCATTGGTCTCCATTGGAGAAATTTATATTTTCCTTTTTAAAGTTGTTAGATCACTACAGTCATAGCATTTTTATTAAATAGGTTATTAATCTTCAGATTGGAGCCTCTATTTGTGTGGGGCAGTATCTTTGCAACCTAGGAAAACCAAAAGCTATTGTTTTAATTCTACTATATTGCACACAAGTCTTCAATTGCCCTTGATTTTTTTGCCCCACTAGTAATGTAATGGCTTTGTATGATGGCCATGTACACAGAAAGGTCTCTTGCCTTTCTATATCTCTAACTTCCCTCCTTTTGTGTTTTCATAATTGTATTTGCAGTATACCATACCCAAATATGACAATAGAATAAAAGCTATTCAGTGACCTCTTGAAAATATCTATCTAGTTTGGAGACAACCCATAGTTTTTGTTTCATACTCGAGCAAATCCATAAACTGTCATTTTAAATTCAGAATTAAATACACTAAGTTAGGTATTGAAATAGGAGTTTTATATCTATTATATTAGAATATTTTACATCTACTATATTAAAACAGAAGAGAGAAGGGTTTCCTGAATTAAACATTTTTTACTCAGTGGTTCAGTATTCTATATGTAATAGACACTCTCCTGGAAGAACTGGATTCTCATGGTTGGAATACTATTGATAATAATTAGAATAAACACTGAAGAACACTTATGCCCCCTAGAGGATTTGGGAATGGACATGGTGTTGTTTCAGCATACCATCTCCCAACCCCTTTTGTTTATGATAGATCTAAAACATCTTTACTTACTATTCTGTTTAAGATGGGAGACACATTGTCAGGTCAAATGCTATCATTCTTATTTCACTTGGTAGACTCTAATAGAGTCTTCTCTTTATCTCTACGGACATATCTTCTATTCATACATAAAAGAAAGTACACAATTTCTTTGTAAGCTATTTTGTGATAGTGTCTTTGATCTTTGGGCTAGATGCAGAATCAGAATCAAATTTATACGACATTCCCTTGCCAGTATGCCATTGTTTCCTTCCTAGGTAAATGCATGTCTTTATTCTAAATAGATCAGTTCTGAATCTCAGTCATTTATAAACTTCTAAGAATTAAAGATTATACAAAGTCTAATCCCCATCCTTCTTTTCATACTCTTTTTTTGTTGTTGTTCATATCTTCATGTCTCTGTTAGGAAAGAAGATCATCCTCTGGGTCAGCTATGATACCAGCTGAGTAGGATGAGGGAGAAGGAGATTATCCTTATGCCATATGCTGTGGTTGACATTGTCCTTTATCCTTCAGAATCTGCATGACCCAGGAAGTAAATAATATAGTTGCCATTTTACAGATGAGAAAACCGAGGTTCAAACTGATGAAAGAATGGATGAATTTTGCTGTGAAATTTTGATCCTGGTTAACTGGATGAACTGTGGTGTCAAAGGAATTAGAAAATCAGGAAGTGCTAGATTGGGGATTCTTTTCATTTTTTTAATGGTGGAAATGAAGAAGATAAATTTGGTTTTACATTGGTTGAGTTTAAGGTGAAACTTGTAAAATAGGCCAAACCGGCCAGGGTGCCACATTGCCTCTTTAGAAGCGAACTGTGACCCCCAGTTAAGGCGATTCCAGAACGTTTTTGGTGGTGATCCCTTTTAAAAAACAAGGATTTCAAATGAATATCAATAGCAGATAATAGATGTGACAAAGACAACTTTCCAGGACAGAGAGCATTGTGACATGAGTCCCTGGGTCTGCTGCTTAAACATTCAAGTGAAGGTTTACCAGGAAAAATGTCTGCCTTCGTGTTCTGTATAGTGTTTTAATCTTATCTGCTGTACTTGCTTCTAACAGACAAAAATCGGATCGGGAAAGCTGATGGGGCCCAAAGGAGTTTCTGTGGACCGCAACGGGCACATCATCGTGGTGGATAACAAGGCGTGCTGCGTGTTTATCTTCCAGCCAAACGGGAAAATAGTCACCAGGTTTGGTAGCCGAGGAAATGGGGACAGACAGTTTGCAGGTACACTCGATGGTAATATGTAAACCCCCTTTTTTATGCCTCTTCTGCTCACATTTGCATGATGTTGGAGCATGTTGAAGACGCCTCACCCCCAGTATGTTTTCGGGCTTTTGGAAAGATACTGGGGTGAAATCTAAGCAAAAAGCATGGTTTGATGCTTCTCACTGATGTCCCCCACAGTAAGATGAACTGTCATCCATGCGTGGTTTTGATTGGTGGCACTTCACAATTCAAAAGTCTAATCGTCGACTGCTAGAAGTAAATAAAATATATATTTTATAATAAAATATTTTTAAATAAGAATGTATTTAGGAACAGTGGAGTAACTCCTGTCTCCACCTAGCTGTAGCTTTATTTAAAGAGCCTCTGAATGAGAATTTTTCCATCTTTTTAAAAGGTGATTATAACAGAGCAGGTGTCCAGAGTATTTGCCTCGAATGGGAACGGCAGTCTCTTTAATTTCTCTCTTTGGTTCACCACTTTGCAGTCACAAGCTTACTTAGTTTCTCATATCTGCGGGAAGAGGCTGAAAGCAGTTTACTAAGTTTCCTTCTTACAAAGATGTTTTTGGCACTTAACCTTAATTTGCATAATCTTTTTTTTGTGCTTTGTCTCCAGTTCTGCCAGATTCTGAATGTCACCCAAAATTATAGAATGTGGGTTTTCTGCTCTACTTTATAAAAAATCTTATATGTTGGAGTCTTTTTTCCTCCGTGCTGAGAGTTACCATGCCTTTCCTCAGTGGGAATAGAAGACCCTAAAATGACTAACACGTACTCAGGCAAGCTGGCAGATGTGACGTTCAGATGGTGGTTCGGAGAATGAATTCTGATGCTTATTGCTCATCCATTCTCATTAGGGCTGCCGGAACTCTTAGCTGGATCTGAAAGGAGTCAGCATAGACAGTCACAGGTGTAGGGTGATAGAGATTCCATGTTATCTGGAGCCAGAGGTCTGGCTGAATTATCTTTCAAGAACCGAGGCTCACCGTCTTTGTTCTTTCTTAAATAACTAAGTAATATATTGTTTCACAACTGCTATGTTGTCATAATCATTTTTTGTTGTTATGGTCATCTCATATTTTTTTATCTTTATTGCAGGTCCCCATTTTGCAGCTGTAAATAGCAATAATGAAATTATTGTTACAGATTTCCATAACCATTCTGTCAAGGTACTATAAACACATCAATTGTTGTTACCTTTTAACTGCTTTGATTGAGAAACCTGTCTGGGAGAAAGCAATGTAATGTTCACATATATACATAGGACCTAAAGGAGTTAACCTAAAAGAGCAGATTTTTGCTTCTCCTTAAAGATGCAGGTTTTAATTTGGATATACACACTTTGGAGAGACAGAAAATTGAACAAAATATGGTGGCAATAAGTTTCTTAATTTGAAATTATGTACATGGAGACAACTTGGAAATTAAATTTGAAAAAGCAATTGCTTGAACTTCAAGAGGCAGAACTTTCTGAAACTTAATATTTCATGGCTATTCAATAATTAAAACAAAACCACTTTTTCTATTTTCTGCATCATAAGGCCTTTCAAACAAAATTAGATATTGGAACTCTGCTACAACAAAAGATTTGGGGAGGGAAATAGCCTTAGCGTACATTCATATAGCATATTTCATACTTCTTAGAATGTTTTCACACAACTGATGTTCCAAAGAAAACATTGCCCACTCCTGTTCCCCAAATAATATAGTACATCTTTCTTCTTCTTCCTCTTCTCCTCCTCCTCCTCCTCCTCCTCCTCCTCTTCCTTCTTCTTCTTCTTCTTCTTCTTCTTCTTCTTCTTCTTCTTCTTCTTCTTCTTCTTCTTCTTCTTCTTCTTCTTCTTCTTTAATATAGTTTTATTGATTTCAGAGAGGAAGGGAGAGGGAGAAAGAGATAGAAACATCAATGATGAGAGAGTATCATTGATTGGCTGCTTTCTGCATGCCCCCCACTGGGGATTGAGCCTACAACCTGGGCATGTACCCTGCCTGGGAATCGAACTATGACCTCACGGTTCATAGGTCCACACTCAACCACTGAGCCACACTGGTCAGTCGGGCCCGGTCTCTCTTTTTTTTTCTCTTCTCTTTGATAGCCGTTGCCCTTAGCTTTTATGGATAGCTGGAGTTCTTTGTTTGTTTGTTTCCCATATAACACAGAGCAGTTAGCAATAGTTCTGGATTCAGGTCACATCTCTTGATAAATATAAAAATTATACCTATAGGTCAGGGCTAACAAGTGGTCTGGTTCGTTCTTTACCTATCTTCATTATATATTTTCTTTTTGTGGCAAAACAAGTAAGACTAGATTTGGCATTCTCCATCTTTCCAAGACAAAGCAGAAGCACCTGAGCCATTTGGAGTACGCCAAGGAAAACATACTGACTCAGAGATGATGCGAACAGACCAACAAAAGGTTATTTGTAGGACCTAAGAGACAGATCAGAGAATAATAAGTTGCATTCTTATGAGCATACTAACACTTCCATTGGTCTTTTAAGCTGGAATGCTTTATGTGAAAGGAGTTAAAAGAGTCAGGAGAGATTTTTAAAACATGGTATCTTAGTAAAAGCTAATTCTTGTCTGTGTCCTTTGCAAAGAACCAAAGAGGTAACTTGCTTACTTGGCAAGCAATTCAGGAAGTGGTCAAGACTATTTTTTCAGATCTTAAAGTAAGTTTAGACTTTAGAGATGGCAGTATCTCACTTTCTCAAGGTAGGTAAGTAAAAGAGAGCCATTTCCTGGTCACAGAGATGGTGACAGGAGAATCTCTAAGAGGTCCTGAGATCTTCCTCAAATTAGATCTGCGCTTAGATGTAGTGAACTTCCTCAGTTTCACATTTCAGGAACCCTTACTCTCTTGGTGCCCTGGGGGTAATACCTTTGGATTTTTAATGAGTATTTCCACACTGGTAGACTGCATAACAATGGAAGCTTAAAATAATATCCTGGAGACATTTCAAAACCATGAAGTATCTTCTGAATCATCAAGATAAAATTATGCTTATATAGTCTTATCATTAAACACATATTCTCTCAAAATCAGTAATCTGTATTTGATACATATACAGCCACACTCTAGTAATAAGAATGTTTAATTAACTGCAACAACCCATTGCTTGCCCATATCAGGTTAGAGAATTTGCTTAAGAGTTCTGTTTAGTTCCCAATTCTGTCAGCCTCCCTTCTCTCAGTAGTCTCAGGGTCATATAAACTCTCTATTTTAGCTAAAATATATTCTGAAAAAATATATTAAAAAGCCCTTTTATCACCCTTTTTCTTCTTCTTCTTCTTCTTCTTCTTCTTCTTCTTCTTCTTCTTCTTCTTCTTCTTCTCTCTCTCTCTCTCTCTCTCTTTCTCTCTCTCTCTCACACACAATTTTCCCTGTTATAATTGTGAAATCCAGCCTATTCTTTCTTGTTATGTTGACTTAGTAAAATGGTAATAAATTCTAAGCATCTGGCCTAACAAAAAGCTCCTACTTTCTGACCCAACTTTGAATCATCATCTATCCTGTTAGAAATACAATGCTTATTCTTAAAATTTAGCTATTTATTTAAAGGCAGAAAGAATAATATCGTTGACAGTTATAGCTCTACTTTCTCATACTACCTTATATTTGTATATATTTTATAATTTATAATGAAAGTATTTTTCACCTAAGTATCAATAACCAGATAAATGTTAGGGAAAAAAAGAACTGATTTAACAAATGATAAATCAGATTTATACAGTAAATTGGGAAACCACAAGTGCAGTGGGAGTCTAGTTTGTAGATTTGTTTAAAAGAATGTCTTAAATTATAGGTCTTGTTATAAATAACCTGCTCAGATAGATATTTTAAAATCCATAATGTTGGCTCAACTATTTTCATTTGAAATGAAATAATTTTAAAATATTTATACAGGTGTTTAATCAGGAGGGAGAATTCATGCTGAAGTTTGGCTCAAATGGAGAAGGAAATGGACAGTTTAATGCTCCAACGGGGGTAGCTGTGGATTCAAATGGGAACATCATTGTAGCCGACTGGGGAAACAGCAGGATCCAGGTAGATAAAAGTGCTACTTTATTTGTGTTAAGTGATTGGTATTCGTTAAAAGTGGAGGATTAACTGTCCCTAGACCTTAATGTTTTTCATTCTCATTGGTTACGTCAGTGGTTGGCAAACCGCGGCTCGCGAGCCATCTGCGGCTCTTTGGCCCCTTGAGTGTGGCTCTTCCACAAAATACCACGTGTGGGCGCGCACGTACAGTGCGATTGAAACTTCGTGGCCCATGCGCAGAAGTCGGTTTTCGGCCTGGGCGTGTCTATTTTGAAGAAGTGGCATTAGAACACTCAAGGGGCCAAAGAGCCGCATGTGGCTCGCGAGCCGCGGTTTGCCGACCACTGGGTTAGGTCATAAGACCATAGATAATCTCACAAGAAGTGCCAGACTAAGGAAGGTGGAGACGAAAAATGTCAACATATTACCAGAGTGAAACCCTCTACATCAGGTGTTTTTAACAGGTATCCCACAGACCCCAAAGGGTTTGTGGATAGAATTCATGAGGTCCTTTGAACAAAAATATTATATTATTGTTTTTACTAACTTCTAATTAAAAATTATCATTTACTTTCATTATGAATATAGGCAATAATCACATTTGTTTTTGTAATATCTATAACTTTGTCACCAAGAGAAATCACAGAAATTTTCATGTTACAGTTGCAGATATCTCGAATTATCATTTATGCTCATTCAAAATTGTAGTTATTAGTAGGCCCATCACTATTTCTTGTTATTTAATGTATTAGTTTAAAAAGCACACATATTACTATAATTAAAATTTTGTAATATTTTTATTATATTTTAATATGATTGTTTTCCTTCATAATACCACATATTTTGTTTCATGTTTTGCTAAATAACCTGAGCCAAAGAGGAAATCTGAAGGAAAATTTTAAAATATATTGACTGAATGCAAATGCAAATATAGCACATCATATTTTGTGGCATGCAGCTAAAACAGTGCTGAAAGGGAAATTTCCCCCAAGCTTTGTTGAGATTGACATATAACACTGTGTTAGTTAGTGTACAATGTGTTGATTTAATACTCTCATATACTGTAAAATGATTGCCACCATAGCATTACATAACATCATTATGTCACAGTCACATTGCTATCGGAGGAGTACATGAATGGGATTCCTCCATTGCTGGTGGGGTTCTTGGGGCGCCGCTGAAATAAGCGCTTTCAGAATTCCCCGTGAGAGAATGAGGTGTGGTAGAAGACTTTTATTTGTTTAGAGAAATATTTCTCAGTTTCCAATGTCCCGTTTCCCTTAAACCAGTCCTGAAAGAGGAGCAGCTGTGGGTTCAGCAAAGCCATGTCCAGAGCTTCCTTTCCATGTTGCAGCCGAGTCCAGTTCCACATTCAGGCTAATTGAAGTCCATTCGTCCGTTATGTGGAGTCCACATGGCCACGGGCCACATGGACGAATGCAGGGGAGCACGCCCCTTGCCACAGGGGTCAGTGCAAGCAGCAAGGGAGAGGCCAAGAGCCAAGAGCCAAAAGGAGAGAACTCTCTCTGTTCAGAAGCTTAAATATTCAGTTTCAAGTCCTTGCAGTGGCCATACCTATTCTGGCCAATTACTTGTCCCCAGGTATGATGGACAGACAGGTAAGCACCTTCCCATGTCACTCAGACCTTATTGGGCGTGTGTCTAAGCTGCCTTTGCCCCGTCCCTTCCCCCAGCAGTCAGCAGGGAATACACTTGGAGAGTGTTAAATTAGCAAAGCTGTATAAACGGAATGCTATATTATCTAGTCC
The DNA here is from genome assembly GCF_951640355.1 of Cnephaeus nilssonii. Lineage (NCBI taxonomy): Eukaryota > Metazoa > Chordata > Mammalia > Chiroptera > Vespertilionidae > Cnephaeus > Cnephaeus nilssonii. The sequence continues at coordinate 51,502,005 of NC_137076.1, read as the reverse complement.
TCCCTTTACTCCTTTCCTGTTAATAATAGCCAGGTTATTACAACAGTATCCACATAATTACCATTTCTTTTTTGTGGTGAGAACATTTAGGTCTACTCTCTTGGCAGCTTTCAAGTGCATAATACAGTATTGACTGTTATCACCTCCTGTGCATTAGATCCCCAGAACTTATTCATCTTCTAACTGGAAGTTTGTACCCTTTGACCAACTTCTCCCCATTTCCCTCACCCCCCCCTCCCCCCCAGCCCTGGAAACCACCACTCTACCTGAGAGGGAAATTAATAGCACTAAATGCTTACATTAGCAAAGAGGAGAAGTTGAAAATCAATCATCTAAGCTCCCACCTCAAGAAGCTAGAAAGAAAGGAGAAAAGCAAACTGAAAGCAAGCAGAAGGAAGGAAACAGTGAAGATAGGATCAGATCGATGAAACTCAAGATAGAAAAACAATAAAGTTGGTTCTTTGGAATGATCAATAGAATTGACAAGCCTCTAGCAAGACTGACAAAGAAAGGGAGAAAAGATATAAAATACTAATATCCTATAGACTCTGCAGACTTCAAAAGGATAATAAGGAAATTCTATGGACAACTCCACATGCATCAATTTGACAACTTAGATGAAATGGACCAACTCCTCAAAAAGTACAAACTCCACAACTCACCCAATCCTACCTAATAAAAGAGTAATATGCAAATTGACAGTAACTTCGCTACACTCACAAGCCACGCCCACCAGGAAAGCATCCGCCGGAGGCTTTTCCGGCCTTGGGCAAGAGCGGGGAGCCTGCGATGGATCGCAGGGAAGTGGGGGTCCGCTCCTGCAATCCATCGCAGGGAGGTTGGGGTCCGGCCGAGCCCAAGGCCAGGAAAGCCTCCGCCAGAGGCTTTTCCAGCCTTGGGCACCAGCGGGGAGCCTGTGATGGATCGCAGGGAACTGGGGGTCCACTCCTGCGAGGGGGTCTGCTCCTGTGGTGGATTGCAGGGAGCTGGGGTCCCCCGCCCAATGGGCGGTGTCTGCGATCACAGGGAGCTGGAGGTCCCCTGCCCATGATTGGTGTGAACTATAGAGGAAACACCTTTTCTGACTGCACACTGGCTAAGCTTCCTGTATGCCACTGGTAATATTCTTAGTAACTTGGGTAATAAGAATCCAAAAATGTGATCTAGGGTTTTCCACCACACTTCTGGAGAAAAAAATGAAGGTCCACTGCTGGAGGGACTAAGAAATGTCATATCCTGCCCTAGCCGGTTTGACTCAGTGGATAATGCCTCAGCCTGCCAACCGCAGGGTCTGGGTTCGATTCTGATCAAGGGCATGTACCTAGGTTGCAGGCTCCTCCCTGGCCGGGGCCCAGATCAGGGCTCATGCAGGAGGCAACCAATCAAAGTGTTCCTCTCACTTTGATGTTTCTCTCTGTCTTTCCCTCTCTCTTCCACATTCTCTAAAAGTCAATGGAAACATATCCTTAGGCGAGGAGAAAGAAAGAAAGAAAGAAAGAAAGAAAGAAAGAAAGAAAGAAAGAAAGAAAGAAAGAAAGAAAGGAAGGAAGGAAGGAAGGAAGGAAGGAAGGAAGGAAGGAAGGAAGGAAGAAAGAAAGAAAGAAAGAAAGAAAGAAAGAAAGAAAGAAAGAAAGAAAGAAAGAAATGCATATCCTATGAAAGACACATCTTGAAAATGCCTAAAGAAAGTTGTCATTTTTTCTTGGTGAAGGGACTGGAGTCGTGTTGGTGAAAACACCTTGGTGGCTGTGGTGACTGGCAGTGGCTGCAGCAGCGGGTGATGGGGCTGGTGCCTTCCTCTGATCAGCCCAGTTGCCTCCCACAAAGGGAGGCCAGACTGTGGCTTAGGCCCGCTTCCTGTGGGGATCAGGCCTAAGCCATCAGTAGGACATCCCCTGAGGGCTCCCAGTATGTGATGTGAGGGGGCAGGTTGGGCTGAGGGGACCCCCCACCCCCAGTGCACGAATTTCGTGCACCAGGCCCCTAGTATAAAATAAATGATTTGAATAACCCTACAATGATTAAGGAAATTTAGTTCATAATTTTAAAACTCCCCCAAAATAAACCTCCAGACTCAGATGGTTTCACCTGAGAATGTTACCAAATGTTTAAAGAAGGTTTAGCATCAGTTCTACACAATTTCTTCCAGAAAACAGAAGACATAGGAACATTTTACAATTCACTTTCCAGTTTAGCTTCTCATGCCCTGATCCCAAAACCAGGCTAAGACAGCACAAAAAAGAAAACTACAGACCACATTCCTCATGAATATAGATGCAAAAATACTTAACAAAATATTATCAAATAGAATTCAGCCATAAATAAAAATCTCTTGCCCTAGCTGGTTTGGCTCAGCAGGTAGAGAGACGGCCTGTGGACTGAAAGGTCCTCGGTTGATTCCAGTTAAGGGCACATGCCCGGGTTGCGGGCTCGATCCCCAGTAGGGGGCGTGCAGGAGGCAGCTGATCAATGATTCTCTCTCATCATTGATGTTTCTATTTTTCTCTCTCCCTTCCTCTCTGAAATCAATAATATATATATGTATATAATTAATTAATTAATTTAAAAAAGCGAGTGTCTTAAAAAAAATCTCTCCATGACTAAGTGGTGTTTATTCCAAGGGTGTATGACTCTTCCAGTATTTGAAAATCCATAAAAGAAAAAAAAAATAAATTGGACTTCATCAAAATTAAAAACTTTTGCCCTCTGAAAGATTCTGTTAGCAGGATAAAAAGATAAGCAATAGACTAGGAGAAAATATTTATAAATTTCATATCTGACAAAGGATTTATACCCAGAATATATGTATAAAGATTCTCAGAATTTAACAGTAAAAGAACCAAATAATCCCACTAGAAAATGGGCAAAAGACATGGAGAGATATTTCACTGAAGAGGACATACCCATGAAAAGATGTTCCATATCACTATACATGAAGGGAGTGCAAATTTAGACATAATGAGATATTATTATACATATATTAGAATAGCTAAAATTAAAAATATTGACAGTGCCTAATGCTGGCAAGTATGCAGAGAAACTAGATCTCTTAGACATTGCTAGTAGGAATGTATAATGACAGGCAGTCTTTAAAGTCATTTGACAGTTTCTTTAAAATATTGAAAATACATCTATCATACAACCCAGCAGTTGCATTCCTGGGCATTTATCCCAGAAAAATGAGAATGCAGGTCCATACAAAGATGTGTACATTGTCATTCATAGAAACTTTGGTATAGTCCAAAACTAAAAATAACCAAGATGTTTGTTGACAGATTAATGGCTAAGCAAACTGGTATATCCATCCTATGGAATATCACTCAGCAGTAAAAAGGAAGAGACTAATGATGTACTCAACTGCTTAGATGCATCTCAGGGGCATCGTGCTGAGTGGAAAAAGCCACTGTTAAAAGATCACATACTGTATGATTCCATTTATGTAACCTTCTTGAGATGTTAAAATTACAGAGAAGGAAAACAGATTAGTGGTCAAGAGTTAGAGATGGTGGCGGAAGGGGAGTATGTGAGACTGTAAAGAGGCAGCATGAGGGAGATCTTTGTGATGATGGGATAGTTCCGTGTGATGATTGTGGTGGTGGTTATATGAATCTATACTTGTGATAAAATGATATACTATACACATACATCCCAATGTCCGTTTGCTGTGTTTGCCATTGGGGGAAACTGGGTGAAGGGTACACAGGCTCCCTCTTTACTACGTTGGTGGTTTTCTGTGCATCTATAATTATTTCAAAATTAGACGTTAACAAAAACAAATTTAAAAGAAGAAGAAGAATTTAAATATATTTTCATGATTTCAGAATAATATCATGAATGGCATTTGGCACTTTGGTTATGAAAAATAATAAAACTGCTTACATTCTGGGAAAAAAATAACACTAAAACACTCTTTTGAGACTGTACAGTCTTTGTCAGACTGCCAAAGGGGTCTATGATACAAAATTTTTTTTTACTTTTTTCTAAATGAAGAATAAAGCTGTTAAATTCTCCAACTGAAGAAGACTTCTTTTCTCCATGTAGACACCTGCATGGATCTAAACATGCATTTACAGACGGGGCTGTTCGTCTTTGCCAGTGTGGCCCTGTGCAATGCACGGGAGAACCCACAGTGCACTGGTTACATTGAGTAGCGCTCAGATGCCTCTGAGGACAGCAACGGTCAGCAGTTTAAATCTGTGATATGTATCTACTTCTCCGAAAAAGGGCTGAGACTCTAAATGTAACACTAAATACTTTCATTTCTGAAATATATTGGTTTTGCTTAATTATCCCAGTGGGCATCTACATTTGAAAGAGGCCTTCTATGTCTGATGGTAAGCCAGAAACCAACAGGGAACCAAAGCACTTCTGAGTGGGACCACAGGTGATGAGCTGTGTTGTGACCCTCGCAACACCTGCTTGGTAACGCTGCCTTCTAGAACATGTGATGGGCCAAACACAGTGGTCCAAAGAAACCAGCCTGGGCCTTGTGAAGAAGTGTTCCTGATCCTTTTATGTCATCATAGCAGAAGCTTACAGAACGAAAGAAGGCCACCTCCTATCCAAACGTACATGTTGAACCATGTACATGTTGATTTATTATAATTTACTCTTTTCTGAAAAGGAATAACCTCTATTTCTCATCCCATATTATGACTCAGGACCATTCTTATGTGATCGAGTGGCTTATTTTTCTCACTTATGATTGTGGATAAAAGAGGGATGTAAGGCTAGAAGGGGGTAATATGAAGGTTTGAGTGAAAAATAAGACTGATTCATTTTTTAAGCACCATCCAGGGCAGTGGTTGCCAAGCTTCAGACCTCATGGACCACCAGTGGTTGCCAACCTTCAGACCTCACTGACCACTGGTTGGCAACTGCTGATACAGGGCATTCTCCTCCAATCTGACCACTGTAAGAACATAAGTATGATCTGGTGGCTAATGGCATGTTCTTTGTCAGTGACTTTTAGAGAGTACGAGGAGAAAAAGCGAGGTAAGTGGAGGGAGGTATTGTATGTTTGATAGTGACCTAAACAAACCTAGATACACATGCTTTTACAAACATTAGTAAACTATTTCTCATCATATTACTATAACTTTTCCTGTAACACTCTATTTTTGACAGGTTTTTGATGGAAGTGGATCATTTTTGTCCTACATTAACACATCCGCTGACCCACTCTATGGGCCCCAAGGCCTGGCCCTGACTTCAGATGGCCACGTTGTGGTTGCAGACTCTGGGAACCACTGTTTCAAGGTCTACCGGTACTTACAGTAATGGTGGGCAGCTGGACGGCCCCTTGCAAAGGTCTTGCACTATAACCTGGAATGGATTTCTCGCCGCGGGACCAGATTATACTAGACTTTTCATGCTAGAAGGAATCATTGGTGAATTTTCGAGGTTATTTCTGAATGTAACAATTTCCTTAAAAACTGCATATTTGATTTCTGTAATTGACCTTTAGGGTTAAAAAGAAACTATAAAAACTGCAAAGTTTTACACCTGTGAACTATGGCTTCTAGGACAGGGATGTATGTAGTTAAACCAATTGTGCAAATCAAGTGAGCATTAAAAAAATACCTGGGAGATTTAAAGGTATTTGTTAAGCCTGTGAATGGCAGCCTTTGCACAGAGCTTCCAAAAACAAAAACAAAATCTGTTGTAGTTATATACTTTAACCTCAGTCACAAGACCTGGGGGATCTTCTAACCTCACTTTTACACTTGGTATTACTCTTGTGACATTTTTTTGGCTATCAATAACTACATATAAACTACTTTAGAAAAAAAAAAAATAAGACCGTCTTGCAAAAATCCTTTCACCTGGGATTAGCAGGCCTCTGAGTTGAGCACTTAAAAATAAATGCAAACTTTCTCTCCTTCCTGGGTTAGATCAAAGATCCATTTTTGGGTTCTTTTCACCTTCTCTCTCCTAATCACCTTGTCTCAAAAAACAAAGTACATTTTTCAGGGAAACCTGAAACTCCTGATGCTTTGAAAAGCATATTATAATAGTAATGCTACCTGTTGGTAAACCAACAGCCCAACTCCAGATCAATGCACTGGATGTAATCAAGAAAAAGTTATGTTTTATGTGCCATGTTCTCACATGTGTCTCTCCTCTTCCACTTCATGAAAGCGAAAGCTTTACCTCCTGCAAAATGTCAGCACATGTAGTAGGACACCAGTATCCTAGGACAGAGAGCCATAAGTAGCCCTTCGGAGGACGGATGGTGTCAACCAAAGGCATGTGACTGAGTAATGGTTTCCCCTTAGAAAGCAAGTGTTACCAAAGTTGTGAAAGCGTTACAGGTAAGGGCATGTTATGGTTATTTATCATTGTCTAATGAATAGTAGAGGCATTAAAGGACTATGTATACATGATTAGGGTAAGGTAGAATGTATCATATATATCTATATAGATAGCTGAATCTTTGGTGTATTGAAATAGGCAGCACTCTGAAAGACAGAAGCATCGTCCAGCCTTTCTTCAGCACATTCCTTTACGGAGCAGCTTCAAGCCGTCCTGTCCTAGTAGAACAAGCCCTAAAGCAGATTTCATCTTTGCCATTTTCCAGGAATGATGGTATCGGCTGACTTTGCATCAGAAAATGACCTTCTGGTCTTTCAAAAATAAAAAACAGGTCGAAAGAGAAAAGTTAAACTTGAATTACATTTAGACGAAGTATAAATGCATTTTGAGAAACAGTAAGAAGGATTTAGTTGGTCATTAATCTGTCATTGGTACTGTAAAATAAGATGTGGTTTATTTTCACTGTTAATTTTCTACTCAGTTTTACCAAATAGGATGTCATGTTTGGCATTTTCAATAATGACTTTGGGATCTTTTTCACTGAAAGCACCTTAGAACTGTACTATAAGAAAACATTTCCCATATGTATAATTATATGAATGTGATGTTTATTGCTTTTTAATTTATAATTCAGCCCCTCTGTTATATAGAATTTTTTTTTAATTTAGAAGGGAAATCTAGCTACTTCCAGTTGTCTATCAAATTTATGCCCAAATCAACCTCTGAAAAATTTTTTTTCAGAAAGATTTACACTTAGATTTAGTACATCTTTAGTTAGGTAGAGTTTTCAAAATATTGAGATTTTGATAAAGTTATAAAATTCAGTAACATTTTTAGAATGTTAAGACACTATTTCCTAACATGAGTGGAATAAGTCTTTGAATTTAAATCTTCATATTTAATGAGTGCCTACTAGGAGCCAGGCTGTTCTTGGCACTGGGGACTTAGTGATGGAGGAAACAGACAAAATTCCTGCCCCGTTGGAACTTACACTCTAGGGAGGGAATTTCGTTTTGCTCTTTATTAATATTCTGCATAAACGATAAGCTAGACTTCTGATAGCTCCTAGACTATTTAAAAGAAACCTTTTAAAAATTGGTTAAATTCATTTTAGTTTATTTCCACAAGTAAAAAATGGCTTCCTATTTAGATTCTGTCAAAAGGTTATTGATATTAAGACTAGTTTACTTAAAGATTTTTTTTTGCACAACATTTAAATTATATGTGTGAATTTAGAAATTGAGCAGCTATCATACAGTATAATGCTGGATATCTCAATAAGTAGATTGAAGACAAAGCTAATTTTTTTTACATATCAATATTGGCACAAACTGGAATGAAAGAAAAGGTACTTTGATTCAGACCTGTTTATCTGTTACTAAAACACATGCACTCCAGGAGACACTATATTTCCCCAAAAAAATATGTAATCATATATGTTAAAATATAAATAACATTTCATATTTGGATATATTTGTGCATTTACTGTATTTCTTGGTAAGCATCTTTTAGGGGGCAAAGTGCTGCTAAGATACAAATAGACAAGATTTAAGTGAAATTTTGTCACATTCTATGGAAAATGGTTTCTGGTAAACTGAGAAGGATATTTAAAGTAAGTGACTTTCTTCTGGGCTACCATTATTGCTTGATTTCTCTTTGTCAAGTGTACAGAACCTGTCATACATTCATGATAAGTAGCACTGAAAAATTATCCATTCAAATTTCCCCTGGGCACTATGGTCAAATATTGCCAGTAAGAATGTAAAGGTCAGTGACAATGCATCTCTTCCCAGTACAGACCTCCCCTGCTGGACACGGGTGGTAAAGATCACTTGACCGTTCAGAAACACATGAATAAAAAGCCTTTATGACTTTGCCATTTTTTAATGGTCCTTGGTATTTTGATCAAACGTTCATCTCTAGTAACTAAACAAGTCCCCAAGTTTCCTTATTTTCATTTATTTCTTGACTAGATTTGAGGCAAGTAAATACTACAGGCCCATGAAACTAGAACACACTTGCTTCTACACTAAATATACAGGGTATGTCCTCACATGGAATTAACTGGAATAGCGGTACACTAGCAAGTGACTATGGATCCTTAACATTAAGGGGTTCGCACGAATGCTTTGGCAGTGCCTACTGAGTTAATTGGAGGGAATGCCAAATAAACATCAGGTCATCTGTAGATTGCTTCAAATGGGAAAAAATCTTTTTGTACATTTGGACTCTACAGGATCCTCTCTATTCACCAGCTCGTGAAAAGGAAGGAGTATTTTTAGTTTAATAATTTTTAAAAAGACATTTCCAGGTAGGGTAAAACTAAAGCTACTTGCTGCAAACATCATCTAAGTTGTAATACTGTTGCATTCTGTAAACGTTGCAGGGTTTTAAAATTTACAATTACTTTAATATTTTTGATAACTAGGAATCTAGTATTGCCATAAAGGAACTAAGTGCCCATTAAAGATTTGTTTGGTATAAATAAATAATTTTTTTCTGTTTGTTTTAAATGACAGTAAGCTACAAATCATGGTGTTAATCTTAAACTTTCCCAAGATGAATTGTGTGGTAGTGATCGTGTGGTTGGTTTGTGGAGAACGTATGAAAGCTATTATGATTCTAAAATCGATTGATAAACTGGCTATGTTGTTCCAATGAATGTACAGCATTTCCATTAACCTTTGAAAGCAGCACAGCCTTAAACTCAATGCTTTTGCTTTGTGACTCGGAATGTTTTGTCATCAACCAGAGTGTATTCTTGTAATAGAATTCTTTATATCGTTCTCAAGTCTAGCCTTTCAGCCCTATGTATAAGTAAACAGATTTTTTTTGCTTCCTTTTTTTTTTTCGTTTTAAATTTTGTACATTCCACCTGTATAGGCCTGTTTCATACGTCCTATGTATAGACCACTGAGCCTCGCGCTCTCTGACGTTGATTCTGTTGGATGTATTCTCATTTGTTCTTTTATGAATCAAAATGCTGACTGCCTATTTAAAGAAAAGAATAAACGCTGTGCATCGAAGTGTTTGGATGTTCGTAGCTGCATATGTACCACAGTATTTTGGATGCTTTTAGTGTACAATAAACCTTTAATTCTGTCTTGAAACATAGGAGAAACAAGATTCATGCGTTATTATCTTTACCATGCACAAAAAAATCTCAAATCATTATAATAAAGCTTGTTTTCTCCGTTTCCAGGGTGAATGTTTGCTTATTTAACATAGTCTCTTTTCTAAGGTAGGGCAACGAAGGAATGTTCTAGAATTTGTGGAAGGTTAGCCATCCCTCCAACACCTTCAACTAGGGAGAAGGTTCCGCCCCGCCCCGGCCGCCAGGGGTCGCTGCGCGCCTTCGGGGCCAAGGCCGGTCACTCCCGCCGCTTTCCTTCCGGTCGCTCCGCCCCCGGGGCGGGGTTGGCGCCAAAATCAAACCCTCCTGGGCTTGCCCCGCCCCCCGCCTCCAGCGCCGGCCCCGCCGCCCCCGGAAGACGCCTGGGCTGCGCCATGGTAAGCACTGAGGCCGGCTCGGGGTCCCCTTCCACCCCAGTCTCCGGCTGCAGGAGGCCCCGATGGGCTTCGGGGGCGGGTGCTCCGCCCTGGGCCTCACGCGGAGGGGCCGCTAGGTCGACCCCCCGGTCCCCCCGCCCTTTCCGGCCCGACGCGGCCCAGAGCGCACGCCGCCCACCTGACTCCGCCGCCGGAGCCGGAGGCCGAGCGCAGCGCCGGGACCCCCGCCCCTGCGCCCCGCCCCGGGGCCGCGGACGCCCGCCTGCTCCCCGCCCCGCTGCACCCCGCGGCTGGCGGGTGCGGTGAGACCCCGGCGCGTTCGGGAGCGTGACCCGAGCATCGCAAACCTCTGCCCTCTGTCCGGGGGACCTCGAGTCACCTCCGAGCCGGTGCCCCTGCTCCCCGACTGCCGCCGCCCAAGGGCAGCCCCTTAAAGAGAACCCGAGACCAGGCAGGACGCCCCGGGGCCCCAATGCCTCTCCTGCTCTGTGACCATTGAGTGGTCTTATGCATCGCAACGGGGTGAGAGTACGTTTCTGAATTGCTCTCCATTTCATAAGTAACCCAGGGAATCTTCACTGCAGGTGATTTCTTGGAAAACCAGTTGTTTTCATTCCACAGGGCACGCACCCCCCTTTGGGGCCGCGGACAGCTGCTGGGCAGGGAGTTGGTCAGTCGCTTTATTGGGGCCGCACCTGGGAGGGCCCCCGATCCTCTGTGAACTTACTGTCTTTGTGGTCAAGTCATGTTCATAAATCTTCAAAGTTTCATGCTGGCTTTTTTTTTCTTTTCTTTTCTGCTTCTATTGGCAGACGATCAACATCTGATTAAACAGATCTAAGATTTTAATACCTTAATTTAGTTAAGTGGCCGTTATTTTTGCCGAGCTAATGGTAGACAAGGATTTAGGTGGTACGCTGTTTATTTGAAGATTCTTGTCCAGATGTAATTATAGCTGATAACGGCCTCTTTGTGGTTCAACTACCATCCCAGCCACCTGGGCGTGACATGAAGTAAGAAGCCAAACAGGACCACGCTCAGATCTGTTACCAGGGCTCTGTGGTGCCATATTTCTCTACGGAGTTGTTGGCCCAATAGGACTGAATACTGATAACGGTCACAAATGCATTAACTTTGTCCCTTTACCCAATCTCTCTCGACTCATAAATCACCTAATATTTCATGTTAACTCTTTTCAGATGCTTACCTCTGATAATGGAGAAACATGAAACAAGTTAGAAAACTTTTTGTAAAGCCCTACCCTTCCTATTTTTTGTTAATGATTAAGAATTAAATTTAGCATTCTTTTCATCAAAGATGCCTTTCCTTCTCTTTCCTGATGGTGAATTAAGAGCTGTTTTGACTTGGTCGGGCTTGCTGAGTAAACAGTTATGATAAGTCCAGACATACACTTGGGAAGTGGAGAAATGCAGAGTATCCTGCCACTTCTGATTTTGCAACATTTTATTGTAATTGATCAGCAGGGCTGGCTTTAGGAATTCTGTGACTCCTTATTGGAGAAGGTTCCTTTGTTGTCCTCAAGTCAAGTTTTGAGTCCCCTTACTTACTAATTTGAAGACATCTCTAACTTAGAGTATCAGGAGATTTTCTTTAACCTTAAGTATTAAGTAAATGAGCTTTTAGATGTGTGGTTCTGAAATTAAGGCCTGGCCTTTACGCCGGCTCCGTCTAACCCGGCACTAAGCTCTGGGAAGGCAAAGGCAGTTCACGTTTGAAGATTTCCAGTCCGCTGAGACAAGTAAACACATCTTCTTAACTGTAGTAAGTGATGTGATGAAGTTGTATTCTGGGAACACGTGGAATGACACTCAGCCCAACCTGTGAGCTCAGAGACGTTCTCTTAGAGAAAGCCTACCTGAAGCCTTGGGAGACTTTTTGGAGTTCCGAATAGGTGAGAGGAGAAGGTGTTTTAGGTAGAACAACATTTTTAAAGGCACCGGAATGGGAAAGAGCATTCTCTGTGCGGAGAATTCCAAGTTGTTTCTGTATTACAGCTCAGATTGCTTAGCTCTCCAGGTTTTCATGTAAAATTTGAGGTGAGGAGTGGTGGTACCTATGAGAGTAGTCGGATCAGGTGATAGAGGGCCTGTGCGTATCTTTCCAGGGTGTTGAGGGTGTTGGGAGACTTCTGGATGGTTGGGAGCCGCTGAAGGCTGTTGACAGTGCAGAATGTGGACTTAGAAGGTGCAACCAAGTGTGCTTAGGGGGCTGCAGCTGTGTTGCAGCAGACAGATAATGAAGGCCTGAATCGAGGTAGAGGTGGTAGGCATGGAGCAGACTGTAGATTTGTGAAATAGTTAAGTACTGAAGTGGGCAGAAGTTGGTGATTGGTTGGGTGTGGGATAAGATGAAGAAGCTAGGATAGCTGCCAGACTGCTGCCCTGGCCTGGGTAACTCGGTGGTATCTAACTGAGCTCAAGATCTACAACAGCAGGTTTGGCGAGTAGCCGTGGGGGAGAGGAGGAGTTCAGTTCAGACCTCCTGAGTTTGAAGTCTGTCCAGCAGGCAGGTAGATACAGGAGATTGAAGCTCAGGAACACACTCAAGGACTCATATGTAAGGATTTGAGGACCCGGTGTGTTAGTTAAAACCGTGAAAGCAGATGAGATCAAAGAAAAGGCGTGAGGAGAAGAGGGCATCGATAGAGAACCCTGGGGAACCGCCGTGTTTGAGAGTTGACAGGGGAAAAGGAGAAACATATAAACTTTAAGGGTACTTATTTTACCCATATGGCTCATCAAGGAAGGCAGGATTATTTTATTGCTGTGAAGATGAGTGTTGGGTTCTAGGACCTGCAATAGAATAAAGACTCATGCTCTGGTATCTGTTCAGAATGGCAATTCCACATCCTCCCCAGGTGTCACGGGCTCTCATTTTCTGATGGAGTTTCTGGTTGGATATGGTCGATCTTTGATTGTTGTTTTACTTATGTCTGCATTTGTAGCGGTATGACGTGTTTTAAACTTATTTTTTATGTGCAATGTTTGAGAAAGATGCAGATGTTTCTTAAGAAACATGAGTGCAGAGTCCTCTATTAGAACACTAGAGATGATGGTTCTCGTTCTCTTTTGTTATTTTCTGTGAATCTTTGAATTGAGGAAATTTGGCTTTTTTTTTCACCCTTTATTTTGGACTGTGTATACAATAGATAGTAAAATTTATTATTAACATGCATTTTAGTTATGTATTATCTTAATTTCAGGTTGGCTGAAAGATAGTTAGAGGATGATAGTAACCTGGCATGGGCTCCATTTTCTACTTGGATAGGTTTTCCTTCCTCCAGCCCACCCTCCACAGTGCTACTACAACTTTCTTACTGAAATGTAGTTCTAATCTGTCACTCCCTGCTTTAGAAATTGTGCAGTAGCTGCTCATTGCCTAGAATAAAGTCTGCTCTCTTTGGCTGGGCAATTAGCCTTCCATCATCTGGCCCCCAGACTACCTTTCTCACCCTCCCTGCCACTCCCTGCACATGCGCCATGCAGTCATCAGAGCCTTTCTGGAATAGCCCATGTACTTCTATTACATTGTGCCTGTATGTGGTCTTCCCTGGACACCTTTCTCACCATTTCTCAACTCACCAAAATCCACCTCATCTCTGACTTTCCTAGTGAACTCTCCCTCCCGCCCTGAGTGGAATTAACTCATTCTGACCTGGGTAGCAATTCAATCTGTTCTGGGTAACAATTTGTGCATGTTCCTGTTCATCAATTACAAATAGTTATATCTATGTATTTTCTTTGACAGATTGTAAGTCTGTCGAAGGTAAATACAGTGACTTGCCACTGGATCATTTGATAAATAATGAATTTATACAGAATGCCAGGCTCTGTCTCAGTCTCAGTTTTTACTGTACTGGCAGCACCTACCACAAGGCTTGACCTATAATCATAGAATAGTTCAAATCAGTCTTGAGGCCTGGCTGTGACCGTTAGCAAGCCTGTTGGTACCAGGCAAGATCATACATAAAATTTCTGGTAATGTTTCAGACCAAGTTGTTTTAAAATGCAGTGTTTAAAAAAATTCAGTGTCTAATTTTTAAATTTTGTGCTTTAGTCGAAGAAAAAAGGACTGAGCGTAGAGGAAAAAAGAGCCCGCATGATGGAAATTTTTTTTGAGACGGTAAGTCATTTTCCCTAAGATTTTTAGTATTTTGCATAATTTTTTCCTTACATATATGCCATCCAGTGTTAACTATACCTTTTTTTTTTTTTTAATTATCACCCGAGGATATGGTTTTTCATCGATTTTAGAGAGAGGAATAGAGAGAGAGACAGAGAGAGAGAGAAACATCGATGCGAGAGAAAAACATTGATAGTTTGCCTCTAGCATGCACCCTGACTAGGGCTCCAACCTGGACATGTGCCCTGACCGGGAATCAAACCTGCCACCTTTTGTGTACGGGCCTACACTCCAACCAATTGAGCCAGACCAGCCAGGACTTAACTGTACCTTTTTTATTAGAGATCAGTACTCACCAATTTCCTGAAGAATGAATAAACTTCTGCAAATATTTGTGGTGTTTGTGAGCTATGGGATATGGAATAACCTTATCCCAGTGTTCACAGAGACTATCCTACAGACTGGACCCAGAATTATATTTCTGAAGCATATATTTGATTGTGTCCTCTTTCTGCCTGAAACTAATAATAAGATTAGCTCACATCTACTGAGTATCCCCTAGGTGCCAGCTGGCCGGGGTGAGGGGCTGTGGGTGGTTGGCCAGCCAGCCCCACCCCCTGGTCGAACTCCCAGTTAAGGGGACAATTTGCATATTAGCCTTTTATTATATAGGATTATATACTGGACATAACTGTATGTGCAATACATCTGGTAGCGTAGTAGGTTTGTTTACACCAGTATCTCCACAACATGAGAGTAAGCTGCACTATGAGATGGCTAGCTACAACATCACTAGGCGATAGGAATTTTTCAGCTCTGTTATAATCATACTAGAGGCCCAGTGCATGATTGAATCATGCACGTGTAGGGTCCCCTACACGCTTTTGCTTTTGATCACGGGGAGCTGGGTGCCTGTCCGCTAGTGCACCAGGCCTTTCAGAAGCCTCCAGCGCGGCGGAGGCTTCTGAAAGGCCTGGTGTCTGAGCGGACAGGCATCCAGCTGCCACGCTTTCACTTTCGATCGCTGGTGCTTGAGCGGAAAGGCATCCGGCTGCCACACTTTTGCTTTTGATCGCGGGGAGCTAGGTGCCTGAGCGGGCGGGGAGCTAGGTGCCTGAGCGGACAGGCACCCAGCTCCCACGCTGTTGATGGTCCATGGCCGCTGAGGGGGGCTACCCTGCTGTTGAGAGGCGCAGGGGGCGGGACTCCCACCCCCTGTGCCTCTCAACGGCCGCTGAGGGGGGCTGCTGCGGACACCTGGCTACCCTGCCGTTGAGAGGCGCAGCTGGGTGTCCGCGCAGGCCCCCTCAGCGGCCACGGATCTGGCCTCGATCTGGCCGTTGAGAGTCGCAGGGGGCGGGAGTCCTGCCCCCCTCAGTGGCAGCGGATCCGTGCCTCTCAATGGCCGGATAGGCCACCCCGTGTCCCGCCCCCCAGCCTCCCACCGCCCAATCGTGGGCGTAGCGGAGTGATGGTAATTTACATTTTACTCTATTATTAGATAGGACAAGAGGCCTGATGCACGAAATTCGTGCAAGAGTAGGCCTTCCTTCCCCCTGCTGCTGGCACTGGCTTCCCTCTGGCACCCAGGACCCGGGCTTCCCTCTGGCTTCTGGCAGGGACCCGGGCAGCCCCGGCTTCGTCCGGAAGGACGTCCAGTCTAATTAGCATATTATGCTTTTATTATTATAGATGGCATGTTGACTGAAAGGTCATTATGCAGTGCATGACTGTAATTGTATTAATTGACTGATTTCAGTTCATATATTCCCATATACAGGGTGTCCCCCCAAAATGTATACACACTTTGAATGATTATAAAGTCAGTATTTATTACCATACAGTTCGTTTTTAAAATTTAAAGGAATCTATAGAAATGAATAATCTTTTTTTGTCAGTGCTTGTTTTTAAACATGACTGTTCTTGTCCAGGCACTGCTGATAATATGAAGCAGTGGAATCGCAAACATCAAGAATCATTTTGGCCCTAGCCAGTTTGGCTCAGTGGATAGAGTGTCAGCCTGCAGATTGAAGGGTCCCGGGTTCGATTCCAGTCAGGGGCACATGCACAGGTTGCAGTCTCGCTCCCCAGTAAGGGGCATGCAGGAGGCAGCCGATCAATGATTCTCTTTCATCACTGACGTTTTTTTCTCTCTCTCCCTCTCCATTCCTCTCTGAAATAAATAAAATAATAATTTTGTTAGTTATTTTTGCACCCTTGGTTTGTCAATTGTTGCCAATTTTGTATTATAAACTTTATTTTTTATGTATCCTGATTAAAAAAAAGTCTAGTGGCACTTTAGGTTAAATTTTCTTTGTTCAAAGCTTAGTCTGGCTTCACCCATTATTTTAAACCAGTTAAACCTGAAAAGGAGTGAAAATTAAGTAAGTTATCAGCTGTTAAAGTGTGTATAAATTTTTTGGGACACGTTATATAGTCATTCATATGAATACATATATGTATATATTTGAAGTTGCTAATGTACTACAAAAATAATTCTTTGGCCCTAGCCGGTTTGGCTCACTGGATAGAGCGTCGGCCTGGGGACTGAAGGGTCCCAGGTTCGATTCCAGTCAAGGGCATGTACCTTGGTTGCAGGCACATCTCCAGTAGGGGGTGTGCAGGTGGCAGCTGATGAATTCTTCTCTCTCATCGATGTTTCTAACTCTCTATCCCTCTCCCTTCCTCTCAGTAAAAAATCAATAAAATATTTTTTTTTAAAAATAATTCTTTGCCTGTTAATGCTTAAGAACATGCTAACAGTATAGCTCAATGATAGAGAACTGGTACCTGAAGTCTGTTTCACCTAATAACTTTGTGACTTTAAGGAAGTTATTTAACCTAAGTTTCAGTTTTCTCATCTATTAAGGAGGATGATAATAACTACCCAGCTCACAGTGTTGGTATAAGAATTAAATGAGGTAATCTATATAAAACATTATAATGCCCAGGTCATAAGTGCTTAATTAAAAGTTATCTAGTGGTAGCTTACACATATATATTTTTTAAGGGCTAGAACCATTGTGTTCATATGTCCTTCAATATCTCTGTTTAATGCTGGGGAAAGCTAGTATATACTTGAGACCATTTTCTCTGTCCACTTAAGTGACCACATTTTAGTTCTGAAGCTAGTTCTTTGCAAGCTCATTTGTTTGCACAGCAACCCCACTGGGGCAGCCAGTATGTCTGAGGCTCTTCCTTGATGACCACATATCATATAGGCAGATGTCTCAGTGAGTTCATGTCCTTTATCCAGGGAATCTGAAGTATTTGCAAATAGATTTGATTAATTGATTTTTTAAAATGCATTAGACACCTAAAGTCAGTAATTTATTGCATGTACTCTGAGACCTTACAGTATTATCTTTTAAACAGTTTATTCCCAGATGTGCAAAAATTGATTTCACACCCTAAGATCAATGACTTCGCAGTTTCCTTAATTTAGTAAATCTTCAAGTGTAGTGAGATGAAGTTAACTTTTTCCAACATTTTATTATGAAAGAATTTTTACAGTGATACCTATATATCCCACTTCTAAATTCTACCATTAACATTTTACTCTACTCTACTTGCTTTATCACTTATATATTCATCTGTCCACTCCTTTATCCATCAATCAATTCGTCTTTGGTGGGAGGATGTATACCCAGGTACCAGGCTTTTGTCAGGTATATGTTTTATGAATATTGTCTTCTAATCAGTATTTGTGTTTTCAATTTCTTAATAGTACCCTTGGATAAGCAGAAGTTTTAAATTTTTAGGAACTCTAATTTTCATCATATTGAAGTTGCCTTTTCAAGTTCATTTTAGAATAAGTAGATCCCAGATTTCAAAACAATTATCACAATAATTATCTTCTGATTGCTGAGTACTTCCATCTTAAATATTTTATTTTGGTTATCCAAGTTTTTTTCATCACTTTAACCAAGGCTTATTACAAAAAGAAAGGAGTAACTGTAAGATTAAATATTCTACATATATAAGTTCCCATAATGTTTTAATTTGGTGGACAAGCAACGTGTATAAAAACTGATTGATAGGCAGCCATGAATATATAATTTTCCTATTTTTTAAGTGTAGCTCTTCCATGAAACTAAATATAAACAATTCTTGATAGTTGTTTTGTTTTTAGTTGGAACTGCTAAATCTGTAATGTATGATATATGCTAAGCAAAATACTGTTTGTGTTTTCTTAAAACCAGTGTCAGAGAAGCTAGATTATCTCGTGTTAACAAATGACTCATTGTAACTAGTTTTTATGCTTCAGTGGGAAGCTGTTCTTCAGTTACTTTAAGGTTTGTATGTCCATGCAAAACCTGTCCATTTTAACTTCTTTGGTATTAAACAAGATAATTGCAGTTTCTTCTGGCTCCAAAATGCTTGATTCTATTGCATTGTTCATTTCCAGGTATAGTTTTTTTAGTACATTGTTTTATGTATGAACAGAAATATGGTAAATATAAGTATAGAGTAGAAAATAAATACATGTTTTTCATTTCTTTTTAAATTTTTTTTTAAAAAACAGAAAGATGTATTTCAGTTAAAAGACATGGAGAAGATTGCTCCCAAAGAGAAAGGCATTAGTAAGTATCAAAGATGTGCCAAAATATGTAGGGAAATATTGGTCCTCTTTTCTGCTATAGTCTTGCACTTTATGGAAACATAAATTTCTAGGGATGAATGTTTGTAAATGTATAATGTGTAATATATACATTAAACAAATGTACAGTGACACAGATCCATCATTATGTTATTATACAGAGGATTTTCACTGCCCTAAAATTCCTCTGTGCTCTGTCTCTTTACTTCTTCCTCCCCCCTCATAAAGTCTTTACATGAGGTCTTTGGGCCATGGCCATGTTTCCTTGTGTTTGGAGTATCTGCTCTAGGAAAATTGAAATGGAGTATGCATGTATGCCCATGTACACACATATATACATACATACAAATATACACATTTATCTACTTATGGGCATAATTTACTTCAAAAGAAGTAAAAACTGTTCATGTATGTTTTAATATTTGTTAAATGTTACTTTTTGTCTTTACCTGGTGTATTCATTTTCTGTAGCAGCAAATTACCACAAACTTGGTAGCTTAACACAATAGAAATTTATTCTCTTAGTTCTGGAGACCAGAAGTCAAAAATCAAGGTGTCAACAGAGTTGGCTACTTTTGGCGGCTCGGAAGGAGAAGCCATTTCATGTTTCTCTCCTACCTTCTGGTGGCTGCCAGCAGTGCTTGACTTACAGACCCATCATTCAATCTCTGCCTCTGTCTTCACATGGCCTTCCCCTTTGTTATCTCCCCTTCTGTCTCTTACAAGGACACATGCCATGGAATTTGTGACCTAGCCAAAATCCAGGATGATTTCATCTGCAGATCCTTAATTATACCTGTACAGATGCTTTTTCAAATATGGTCACATTCACAGGTTCTGGGGGTTATCTTTTGAATGGTCACTGTTACACTCATTACATAGGATACATATATTTTTACTTTTTATTTTTAAATATATTTTTATTGATTTCAGAGAGGAAGGAAGAGGGAGGGAGATAGAAACAGCAATGATGAGAGAGAATCATTGATCAGCTGCCTCCTGCATGCCCCACAACCGGGCATATGCCTGACCAGGAATCGGACCATGACTTCCTAACTCATAGGTCAATGCTCAACCAATGAACCACACCGGCCGCACTGGATGCATATATTTTTAAAACTTTCTGATTACGTAAACTACATGCTTATTTTAACAGATTTGGAAATTAAAAAGAATATACTGAAAATAAAAGTTGTTCATGAGACCATCACTGTTAACATTTTGGTGTATTTTGATGTCTTATTTTTAGGTTTTGTTTGTCTTTGTATGTATGTATCTGTCCATTTCTCTGAGAAAGAACTATGCTGCATATACAGTTTTGTGTTCATGTCTTTTTTCATTTAACATATCATTCACATTTACCTATGCCATGTGCTTTTAAAAAAATTATGTACAACACCTGCGTCTCTTAATGTTTAATTCTATGACTACTTACTGTGCCATTATTTGCTTAGCCTGTTACCCATTGTTGAACATCTACGTTGTTCCCAAATTTTGCTGCTAAATTTAATGTGCAATTAACATGCTATCCATAAATTTTTTTCTAAAAGACTTTTTTTAGAGTAGTTTTAGGTTCACAGAAAAATTGAAAGGGAGGTACAGAGATTTCTCATATACTTCCTGTCTCCCACTCCCAACATGCATAGCTTCTATTATCAACATCACTCAACAGTGGTACATTTATTACAATTGATGAACCTGCATCGACACATCATAATCACCCAAAGTCCATCGTTTACATTAGGGTTCATCATAATCACTCAAAGTTCATCGTTTTCAACTAGGTGTTGTACATTCTATGGGTTTGGACAAATGTATAGTGACACAGATCTATCATTATGGTATTATACAGAGTACTTTCACTGCCCTAAAAATCCTCTGTGCTCTGCCCTCTTACTCCTTCCTCTCCCCCTCATAAATTTTTCCCATATCCCATATTACTTCAGAAGGAAATAGAATAGAAAATGGAGACTTGTGTAGTCTTAGGCTTTTTATATGTATTCTCAAATTACCTCAGGAAAGGCTATATCAAATTAAACTCACATTCATTTCTCAGAACTGTGTTTTCACTTTTAGAAGTTTTTGACATTTCATTTCAGTTTGTACTTCTTTACAAGTGAGGTTGAATGTGACACATATTTGGTGTCAATTTTATTTATATATTAAATCTTTAATTTTTAAATAGATTTTATTGTATTTGGGGATCTGCTCTAGAAAAAATTAAAATGGACATTAAAATATGGGTAATTTCTTGGTATAGTTTTATTTAATAGAAAATAAGAATTGTTCATGAATTTTCAAGTATTTGTGAAATATGGCTTTGTATTTTTTACATGCTATTTTTAAAAATGTTTTTCTGATTTTTAAACTTGTTCAGTTTATTATTTATTTATTATTTATTTTTCATAATAGTTTTATTTTTGTTTTCTTGGCAGAAATGGCAATATGTATGTATTGCTGGAAAAAGAAAAATGAGTGAAAAGAAATAAAGAAAAATTACCTCTTAACCTATTATTCAAAATAACCAGTGTCACATTAGTGTATACTGTCATTTAAACTTATTTTTGACATAATACATTCTATATTACACATTTTGAATATATATGTGTGTGTGTATGTGCATATATATATATATATATATATATATATACTATGCCATTAAATATTTTATAACATAACTTTAATGATTGCATATATTCCATTGCAATAAAATACTTTTAAAAGTCCCATTATTGGACTGGTTTCCAACTTTTTACTATTGAAAACTACTTTGACAGGCATCCATTATGCATATCCATCATTATTTTCTTTGGCTAAATTTATAAAAGTGGAATTTCTACACAAAAGGCCTGCATAAACCTAAAGCTTTAGGTGCATGCTGCTGTGTTTTCCACCCATGTTGAGAGTACCCATTTTCCTGAACCCTTTATTTATTTTTTTAGTGTTTTTAATAGTCAAAATATTAAATCTCATTGCTTTATTTTACTTCTTTAATTATTAATGTGGTTCAACATTGTCTTGTTTATTGACCATGTATATTTTATAGATGCCCATTGATATACTTTCGTTTTTCTGTTGCAGTATCGGGCTTTTTTGTTACTATTTTTGAAAGCTCCTTATTTATTAAATTATTAACTCTTGACCTATAATATTTGTTGCATTTCCTCACTTATTGGCCTTTTAATTTTATTTATGATATATCTTTAAAAATTATATCTTTTAGCTGCTATGTCAGTGAAAGACGTTCTTCAAAGCTTAGTTGATGATGGTATGGTTGACTGTGAGAGGATTGGAACCTCTAATTATTATTGGGCTTTTCCCAGTAAAGCCCTTCATGCGAGGAAACGTAAGTTGGAGGCTTTGGAGTCTCAGGTAAGCCACCGCAGTTAAAAGGTATACATTTGCTTTGTGAAAAATAAATTTGTTTTACTTAATCTTTTCAGTTAGTGGCTTCTGTTAAAATTTTCACATATATTATTTGACTCAAAGTCTAAAGATAAATCAACATCTCTTTCTCCCATCAGAATCTTAGAATGTTTTAACTTTCATCTTCCCACATGCCATAATATTGTTATCTAATACTTTAGATCCTTTTAGATTGACAGAAAAACTGATGGGGAGGTACAGAGGGTTCTCTAATACCCACCCCCTTCTCCCTACCAAATACACATCTTGTATTAGTTTCTGTGTAGAAATTTGCTTTCATCTCTCTTAGGAATTGCTGTGTCATAAGATAACACTAGAGGCCCAGTGCACAGAATTTGTGCACAGGTAGGGTCCCTCGGCCTGGCCAGTGATCAGGGCCGATCAGATTCCCCACCTCCTGGCCGGGGTCCCCGCCTCTTCCTTCTCTCGCTCCCTCAGCGCCCCGCCGCCATCCCCTGGTGGTCAGTGCATGTCATAGCGAGCAATCAAACTCCCCGTCTCCCAGTCAAATTCCCGAGGGGACAATTTGCATTTAGCCTTTTATTATATAGGATTATGCTTAACTGAAAAACTTCAGACTGTTTTCTAAGGAGTTGCACTATTCGGCATTCCTACCAATTTCATCACTTTCTCACCAAAACTTGTCACTACCTGACTTTTTGACTCTAGCCATTTCAGTGGTATCTCATTGTTTTGATTTCCATTGCCCTGATGACTAAGGATGTTGAACATCTTTTCATGTGTCTACTGACCATTTGTATATCTTTCTTAAAGACCTATCAGTTCAGATCCTTTGCCCATGTTTTATCTCTTAAACACGATGCCACATTTTCTTTCTGTGAGGAAATGACATGCATATTCATCACTCAGCAATTTTTTATTTTTTTATAATATATTTTCATTGATTTCAGAGAGGAAGGGACAGGGAGAGATAGAAACATCAATAATGAAAGAGAATCATTAATTGGCTGCCTCCTGCACGCCCCCTACTGGGGATTGAGACTGCAACCTGGGCATGTGCCTTTGACCTGAATCGAACCTGGGACCATTCAGTCTGCAGGCCAAAGCTCTATCCACTGAGCCAAACTGGCTAGGGCCATCACTCAGCAATTTTTAAAAAAGTTTTACAATTAAAAACTTTATTGAGGAATAATTGGCATACAAGAACTGCTTATATTTCTTATATTTAAAGTTTATAAATTGATGTTTGACACATGTATACATTCATGAAACCATCACCACAATCAAGATAATGACTTCCCATCACACCAAAAAGTTTTTTCATTCCCCTTTGCAGTATTTCTCTCCTGTCCACTGTTCCCTTGCCCCATCTCTAGACAAGTACTGATTTGCTCTCTGTCACTATGCATTAGTTTATATTTCCTAGAATTTTCTATAAATGGAATCATACAGTATGTACTCTCTTTCATGGCTTCTTTTACTGAGCATAATTATTTTAAGATGTATCCATGTTGCTGTATGTATTAATCATTTGCTTTTTATTGCTAAGTGGCATTCCGTTGTATGGATGTACAATGGTTTGTTTACCTGTTGATGGACATTTGGGTATTTGTTTGGGTTATTAGAAATAAAGCTGCTGTGAATATTTATATATAAGTCTTTGTATGAACATTTGTTTTCATTTATAATGGGTAAATCTCAGAATGGAATAGATAGATCATAGGGTAGGTGTGGTTTAACTTTTAAGAGATTGCCACTGTTTTCCATAGTGTTGTGCTATTTTATATTCCCACTAGCTATGTATCAGAGTTCCAGTCCCTCCACATCCTGATTAATACTTGGTATGATACCTATTGTAGTAAGTGCATAGTGATATCTTGTGGTTTTAATTTCCATTTCCATAGTGACTAATAATCTGAGCATCCTTGCATGTGTTTGTCATCCATATATCTTCATTGATGAAGTGTCTTTAACAGATCTTTTTGCCTTTTAAAAAATCAGGTTGTGTCCTAGCTGGTTTGGCTTAGTGGATAGATTGTCAGCCTGCGGACTGAAGGGTCCTGAGTTCAATTCCGGTTTAGGGCATATGTTCAGGTTGCAGCTTGTTCCTCAGTGGGGGGTGTGTGGGAGGCAGCCGATCAATGATTCTCTCTCATCATTGATGTTTCTCTCTCTCTCTCTCCCTCTCTCTTCCTCTCTGAAATCAATAAAAATATATTTTAAAGAAATCAGATTGTTTATTTTTATTATTGAGTTTAGAGAGTTCTCTATACTTTCTGGATATAAATCCTATATCAGATAAATGCTTTCCAAATGTTTTTCTCCTAGTCTGTAGTTCATCTTTTTATTCTCTTAACTGTTTTGAGGAGCAAAAGTGTTTCATTTTGATGAAGTCTATGTTATCAATTTGTTTCTTTATGGTTGGTGTTTTTGGTGTTATGTATTACTTTCCTCCAGGCAGTTCATGGCTGCAGCTGGGTATATCAGGTGCTGACTAAGCATTTCTTGGTTAACTTGACAAGCCAAAGAAACTTTTTGACTTTGAGAAAAAAGGCCAAATGAGCACTTTTCATATTTTTGCCTTTGGGTTTAGCATAATCCCTACTTAGCAAGTGGAGGAAATTGGCAAATCCTATATAATAAAAGCCTAATATGCAAATCGACGGAATGGTGGAACGACCGGCTGAACAATTGATCGCTATGACGCATACTGACCACAAGGGGGCAGACGCTCAATGCAGGAGCTCTCCCAGGCCAGCCAAGGTGGGTGCCAGTGGGGGCCCCCTGACTGCCCCGCTGGTCGCCCTGCAGAGGGAGGCAACCAGTGGTGGGGGGGGGGGCAGCGAGCGGGCGGTGCCAGGCCAGCCAAGGCGGGTGCCAGGCCAGCCAAGGCGGGTGCCAGCGGGGGGCCCCCCCTGATCGCCGACCAGGCCTAGGGACCCTACCCATGCACAAATTTCATGCACCAGACCTCTAGTCTATATATATAAAAGGCTAAGTGACCGGCCTTATTCTGTCTGAGCATCTAACAGGTACATATAACACGCACTGGCAATTTAAAAATAAACGACTCGCTCATGAGTGATACATATAAAACTCTCGCTGGTGCCAATCGCACACGTGTTTTAATTTTATAACATTATATTATATATACTATTTTGACATGTAATTTTTGCAGTAATGTAATTACCGCACGAATCTTTCTTCTAATTAATTTCTTTTCAACATACACGAATCCGTGCACCAGGCCACCAGTATTAATAGAAATAAGCTAGAGATTCTAGCTAGTATGCTAGTACAGTGAATCTATTTTTAAAAGTGAGTATAATATTGTTTTTTTATACTGAGTGACTGAGGTATAGGATGTTCCAATCAGTTACTGTCTATACTTCTCTACCTACTGGTCTGAGAGTTGGCATCCAGTATATTTTGTGACACACCCCTGTCTTCCCACCCCTGTTTACTAGCTGGAGGCTAAAGCTTAATCTCACATACCTGCTCAGATATCAGAGGTCAAGTCAGGTACTAACACACAGGCAATAGATTTAATGCCTTCTGTTCGAAGCACTCCAGTAAATGAAGAATGCGTCATTTATAAAAGGTTGATAGCCCTTGGCATTTGCTATAAATTAAAAAAAGAAATTGCCATTCTACTGATCTAAACCTACTTTATTCTTTTACTAAAATTTGAGAAGTCATGTTAATATCCTATCATGTCCCTCAACCATGGTTCTGTAGCTCACTTATTATTTTAGAGAAGTGATTTGGCATAATGGAAAGATAGTAATCAGACTGAATTTAACCCTTTGCACTCGCTTGCTTTTTTCTCGATTCCTTTATTCTAATGCTAACCGTGTCGAGTCACACTCGACATCTGAGTGCAAAATGTTAAGTCACATTTCACTTCTTACTAACTAGGATCTTGGGAAATTTTCTTAACCTCTTTAAAGCCTCAGTTTCCCAATTTGTAAAAGAGACACTATACTTATTTCAAAGGGTTGTGATGCAGATGAAGTGATATGTGTAAAGTGCCTGGTGGAAGTAGGCACTTAGTATGTGGTGGTCACAGATTCAGCTAGATTAGTTCCCATCCAGGAGTATATACTCTAAGTTTACTTGTTCAATCAGAACAAATATTTGAGGGTCTACTATGTACAAAACATTTTACCAGATACCAGAAAAATTAGAATTCAAAATCCATGTTTCCTAAGAAAGAACTTGTAGCCTGTGCTGAAGCTAATATATATTATACACATGAAAGAGGAAAGTGAAGAGTGAAAAGTGTTATATGGTTAATGTAGAGATTAGAAATGCTGCAAGAGATGGCGGGATTTATATAAAGATAGAAGGCACTGAGTTAACATTGAATTGAACCACATTCCAAATTCAAGGTTGCACTGAAGGATCAGTGTATTCAAGACATTGCTAAAGTAAAATGTGAACTTCCTTTGAATTTCTTGTTAATTACTTCCAGATTAGAGAGAAGGAGAACTCTTAAATTCTCCTGCCCCTCATCATTCTCTTATGCTTTGGTCTGTCAGTGATTTCAATTATGTACAGGAATGTATTCATCTCTTGAGAATAGACATTTTTGTAGTAGATCTTGAAATTAAATCAGGAAACTTATTTCTTTCTCCCTTCCCTTTAGGTTGTATGTGTTGATCATGCTTAAAAAGTCTAAAAAAGCCTCATGATTATAATATATGTTTCTCTTTAACATATTCTGAGCTAGCAAATAAGCCATCAGCTGTGTGTGGGTTGTATTAACTGCTTCTACTGATATTTACTCTGTGCCTGTTCTGTGCATGCATTGTGCCAAGTTCTGTGGGCAATCCTCCTATATAATAAAGAGGTAATATACAAATTGACCATCACACCCTCGCATAAGATGGCCGCCCCCCATGTGGTCACAAGATGGCCAGCAGGGGAGGACAGTTGGGGGGGGGGGGGACCAGCCCTGCAGGGGAGGGCAGTTAGGGGTGACCAGGTTGGCAGGGGAGGGCAGTTGGGGGTGACTGGGCCAGCAGGGGAGCAGTTAGGCGTTGATCAGGCCAGCAGAGGAGTGATTAGGAGGTGATCAGGCTGGCAGGCAGAAGCGATTAGGGGCAGTCAGGCAGGCAAGCGGATGAGCGGTTGGGAGCCAGCAGTCCTGGATTGTGAGAGGGATGTCAGACTGCCCACAGGGATCGGGCCTAAACTGGCAATCGGACATCCCCCGAGGGGTCTTAGATTGGAGAGGGTGCAGGCTGGGCTGAGGGATACCCTCCCCAGTGCACAAATTTTGTGCACTGGGCCTCTAGTCCTACATAATAAAAGAGTAATATGCAAATTAACCATCACTCTGCTACATGCACAAGCCACGCCCACCAGCCAATCAGAGCGAGTATGCAAATAAACCCAACCAAGATAGCTACAGCCACAGAGAGCATGCGGGAGGCTTGGGTTTCCCAGTAACAAAGGAAACCAAGCTTTCTGCCTGCCGTTGCCAGCCTAAGCCTCCACTCAAGGCTACAAAGTTTCAATTATAGAAGGTAAACAAATCCAAACAGAAATGGCGGCAGCCATGGAGCTGGAAAGAGCAGGAGGCTAGGGTTGTCCCCCGCTTTCCACACACCCTGGCTGGCCCAGGCCTCCGCTTAAGGGTACAAAGTTTCAATTATAGAAGATATACACAAACCCCAACAGAAATGGCTGCCGGCCATGGAGCGAGCAGGAGGCTTGGCTCCACTTCAGGCTACAAAGTTTCAATTGTAGAAGATAAATAAATCCCAGATACCAGGGCCTCTGCTTGGGTCGCCAGGAGGCATGGCCGGCCTGCAAACCACCACAGGCCCCTTGCTCAGGCCGCCCCATGCCCCAAGGGAACCCCCACCCTGTCTGGGACACCCTTGAGGGCAAACCAGCTGGCCCACACCCGTGCAACAGGCCTCTATCCTATCTAATAAAAGAGTAATATGCAGATTGACCATCACTCCAACACACAAGATGGCTGCACCCATGTGGTCAAAGATCCTGCCCCCATGTGGACACAAGATGGCCACCACAAGATGGCCAGCAGGGGAGGGCAGTTGGGAGGGACCAGGCCTGCAAGGGAGGGCAGTTGAGAGGGACCAGGCCTGCAAGGGAGGGCAGTTGGAGGCAATCAAGCCTGCAGGGGAGGGCAGTTAGGGGTGACCAGGCTGGCAGAGGAGGGAAGTTGGGGGCAAACAGGCTGGCAGGGGAGCAGTTAGACATCAATCAGGCTGGCATTGGAGTGGTTAGGGGGTGATCAGGCTGGCAAGCAGAAGCGGTTAGGGGAAATCAGGAAAGCAGGCAGGCGAGCAGTTGGGAGCCAGCAGTCCTGGATTGTGAGAGGGATGTCCGACTGCCCGTTTAGGCCCGATCCCACTGAGATCGGGCCTAAACGGGCAGTTGGACATCCCTTGAGGGGTCCCAGATTAGAGAGGGTGTAGGCTGAGCTGAGGGACACCCCCCCCATGCACGAATTTCGTGCACCAGGCCTCTAGTATAAAAATAATAGAATATGTGTTTTATGTTGAGATAATTTATGCTTTACTTGGTAAGGCAAGATAAATACCTTCTGTAGTTAACTTTTTATGAAAAGACATAGTTAATTAACTATGTAAGATCTAATTTATGTAAGATCAGTGCCAAACACTGTTGTTGCTATGGGTCCTAATTGTTACACAGTTTAGAGGGTAGCAAGATTTTTATAAATCCACTAGAGGCCCAGTGCATGAAATTTGTGCACCGGGGGGTGGTGGTGTCCCTCAGCCTGACCTGCGTCCTCTCGCAATCTGGGACCCCTTGGGTAGGGTCCCTAGGACTGGCCAGCGATCAGGGCCTATCAGGGCTTTCCTTCCCTCAGCTGCCGGGAGCTGGCCCCGCTCCTGCTGCTGCGACTGCTTGCCATCTGTGTGGCGCTGCCCCCCCTCCCCCACCACCAGTTGCCTCCCTCTGTAGGCAACAGGTGTGGGGTGTGACCACTTGGCTGGCCTGGGCCTCCCTCTGCGGGGCAATCACTGGCCGACCCTGCACACCCACCACAGCGTCACTGGTCTGGGCTTCCCTCTGTGGGGCGATAGATCGCAGGGTTCCACTATCAATCGCCCAGCAGAGGGAGTCTCACCCACCTGGTCAGGGCTCCACAGTTGTGGAGCCCCACCCCCCATTGATCGCCCCGCCAACCGATGGCCTGGGCCTCTGTCTTTGGGGCAATCGATCGCAGAGCCCCCCATTGATTGCCCCACAGAGGTGGCCTGGCTCTCCCTCTGCGGGTGATCGTGGGGCGATGGCAGGGGCCCCCCCGACCAATCCCATTGCACCCACCTTGGCTGGACTGGCTCCAGTGTGTATCGTAGTGCAGTCATCTGGACAGTGTCTGTTCGGTTGTTCGGTCGATTTGCATATTACCCTTTTATTATTATAGATACTAGGGGCCCAGTGCACGAATTCATGCACCTTGAAAGGAACTGTGGGTCGCGAGGCTGCAGTGGGCACAGCGGCGGGTCTCGCCCATCCTCTGTGCCCCCGCTCAGCCCCTCCCGCCGTGGCCCCTGGTCCCATCTGATGGTAGCCCTGCTCCCACTGCCGCTGTTCCCATGCACTCATAGCGCTGGCCCCACTTGCACCCGCTGAAGGCGCAGAGCAATTGGGGCTGGTGCCAGCAGTGGATGCGAGCGGGGCCAGCACCATCAGTGGATGCAAGCAGTGGCTGCTGCCCCGATCGCCCCTCAGGAGCAGGGGACGGTGGAGAAGCCCTGAGGTGTGATTAGGGCCGGCAGCCTCCGCTTGCACCTGCTGACAGCACCGAGCAATCAGGGCCAGTGCCAGGTGCCGGCAGTGGGTGCGAGTGGTGGTTCTGGTGCAAGCAGCAGGTGTGAGTGCCAGGTGGGACCACGGCACACGGGAGCAAAGACTTTTCAGTAACCACCCCGATGACAGCAACCAGCGCCCGTCCTTGGTCTGGCGCCCCTGCTCACCTACTCCACCATCCCACCATGGCCAACTCCCACCATGTTCCCCGCGCACCCCCTGGTGGTCAGTGCACGTCATAGCAACCGGTGGTTCGGTTGTTCCAGTTGTTCTGCCATTGCATATTAGCCTTTTATTATATAGGATAGTTAAGGGAAACTTTTTAGAAATTATTTTGAGCTGAAAGTCCAGTAGATTAAATGGATGGAGGAAATTCCACAGGGGGCAGAGGGAGCCACTGATGCCGATGTTGACAGTGGCAGCCAAAATGTATTGAGCACTTAGCCAGGTACGGCTTTAAGAGCTTGTCTTAGTTTTTCGGGCTGCTATAACAAAATACTAGAATGAGTAGCTTATAAACAACAGCAATTTATTTCTCATAGTTTTGGAGGCCAGTCAGGTAAGAGCCCTCTCCCAGGTCACAGCCTTTTCACTGTACCCTCACATGGTGGAAGGGGCTGGCATCTCTCTGGATACTCTTCTATAAGAGCACTAACCTTATTCATGAGGACTCCACCTTCATGCCGTAAGCACCTCCCAAAGGCCCCACATACTAAAACCATTACCTTTAGGTGTTAGGACTTCAACATATGATTCTGAGCTGGACACAAACATTTAGACCATAGCAGAGCTTTTACATGTTTTATATCACTAGGTTCTTAACAACTGTAAGAGTTATGTATTAACTCCCCATTTTACATATGAGAAGATTGAGGCACCAAGAAGTTAAATAACTTTCCCAAAATGGCAGTATTAGTAGATGGTGAAGCAGGATTCAAATACAGGCATTCTGATTCCATAGTCCTTGCTTGTAACCACAGATAAAACTATAAAGCACATTACATTTAGTGAAGAGTTGGTGACCAGCATGGAAAGACTGAAACAAATTTTTAATAGTAATGGGAAAATAAGGTTAGAAATTAGATTGAGGCCCTTTTATGGGATGTTTTAATGATTGGGTTTTTTTTAAAAAAATTCATAGAGAGGAAGGGAAAGGGAGAGAGACATCAATTGGCTGCCTCCTGCACGCCCCCTAATGGGGATTGAGCCTGCAACTCAGGCATGTGTCCTGACCAGGAATTGAACTGGTGACCTCCTACTGCATGGGACAATGCCCAACCAATTGAGCCACACCATCAGGACAGTGGTTGATTGGATTTTATCATATACACCAAACAGGGGAAGTGGAAATTTTCCTGCCAGTTTATTTTATGGTTATTATTTTTGCTGATCTAATTACTTTAAAAAATAGATTATAAGCTCAGAAAATACTAGTGTTATTATATTATGACTAGAGGCCCGGTGCACGAAATTTGTGCATGGAGGGGTGGTTACTTCAGCCCAGCCTGCACCCTTTTCAATTGGGGACCCCTTGGGGGATGTCCGACTGGGATGTCCCACATGGATCGGGCCTAAACTGGCAGTTGGACATCCCTCTTGCAATCTGGGACCACTGGCTCCTAACTGCTCACCTGCCTGCCTGCCCAATCACCCCTAACTGTCTCTGCCTGCCAGCCTGATCACCCCTAACTGCCCTCCCCTGCCAGCCTGATCTCACCCCCAATGGCCCTCCCCTGCTGGCCTGATCTCGCCCCCAGCTGCCCTCCACTCCCAGCCTGGTTGCCCCCAACTGCCCTCCCTTGCTGGCTTGATCTTGCCCCCAACTGCCCTCTGCTGGCCAATTTGGTTCTGATTGGTTGGTTTCTATGTCAGTCAGTGTCAAAAGCTCTGCCTCCTAGGCAGCCATTGGCTCCCCACAGCACCCACATTTGGTTCTGATTTGTTGGTTTCTATGCCAGTCAGCATCAGAAGCTCTGCTCCTAGTCAGCTATTGGTTCTTCACAGCACCCAGATTTGGTTCTGATTGGTCGGTTCCTATGCCAGTCAGCGTCTCTGGGCCTATCAGTGGGCTGCTGATCAGCAGCCCTGGTGGAGGCCTGGAGAAAAATGGAAGCACGGCTGCTGGCCAGACTGGGAGAGAAAGAGAGGCAAGTGCTGATCAAAAGCTGCCTCAGAGGCAACGGATCAGTCCCTGCTTCTCTCTTCAGGCCTCTCTCTGGCCCTGATTCGCAGCCCCCTCAGCAGTCAGTGCTGGGGCACTGCACCTGAAGCGGAAGCAGTCTGACTTCCGGTTGGTCGAGCTTCAGTCATTACCAGTAATTTTAACACAGGGTTTTTATATGTTAGGATATTCAGCATAAAACTTTCAACCCCTCTCTCCCATCCCCTCCCCCCCCATATGTAATATAGTATTACTGTTGCTGAAAATATCTAATGTATTTTATTTCTGCAAGGCTGAAATAAATATTTGGGTTGGGTAGAAAAAAAGTTGTTAAGCTAGCCTCTCTAACTAGCTGTAACACAGTTGCCTTCCTGAAGCCTTTTTACATAACTTAATAACTTTAATGGGCAAGAAAAGCTTTGATGATGAAAGTGGTAGTGTATGTTTAAATCTGCTAGTTCTTCTGAAATATATACAAATATGTTACAGTATTTGGATGATAGTAGAAAGCCATTTTGGCTCAACAGAAAGTAGAAATAGCCACATACTTTTCTCATGTCATTGTTGTGAATTGTTAATGTAGCTTAAAAAGTAATTATAAAAATTAATTATAATGTGGGAACTCACAACATTTCATGGTATTCTGAAGAATATACAGAACTTACTAAATGTCAAGAAGTGATTTTTTTCTTCTTGATAATTATTTTAAGAGTTTTGGCTGAAACTTGCTGATTATTTCAGTGTGATAATGATTTTAGTTACTGTGTTTGTGTGTGTATGCGTGTGTGCGTGCGTGTGTGTGTGTGTGTGTGTGTGTGTGTGTGTGTGTGTGGTCTTTCTGAATATTTTTTGTATGGAAAAGCAAGATGGAATGTGTTAGGATAAATAACTCTTCCCATCATCTTCCTGTTCTCTTCTTTTTTTGCTCCTTTCAATCTCAGCTTCAAAGGAAAGACTTCCTCTATTTGATGTTGTCTTATATTAACAGATGTACAATGGTGTCCTGTAATATGTGCACGACTGGGGAAGAACAGTATTATAGCTATTGTGCTTGACGTGCTGTTCATACAGGGTTACTGGCAGTGTGGGAAATAACTGACCACTACTAATTAGAAATGCCTTTTTAAAGCCTTTTCAAAAAGGAATAAGCCTTTTTCCAAAAGGAATAGCATTTCCAGTATGCTTTTGTTTTTGTGTTCTTGCCTGTCCTTTCTTCCACACTCCATTCTGACTTGGGTATTCCTATTCATTGCTGATGTAGCACCCTGAGCTAACTCCAGTCTACCATACTGTGGTGTGTGGTTACTCAAACCCCACATCTTAGTTTGTATCCTTAGTACCTAGCATAGTTCTTGGCATATGGCAGATGTTTGAGAGGTGAATGAGAATTAAAGGAAACAGAGGTTATGAAGTTAGTCTTAATGATAACCATTTACTGATTCAGAGAATTCATTAGTGCTGCAACTACTCTGTGTAGCAGTTTTTAAGTGATTTTTTATTTAAAGGGTCAGAATTATGGAAATCATACTTTTGTTTTCCCCACTTTGCTAAGATCGTCCATAGTTCTTCATCCAAGTTCTGGTTCACAGCCCATTTATTACTAGTGGAAGGTAGTTAAAGGCCAGGTTTTCTAGGAGTTGGTTTACATTTTTATATCAACACTGGATTTCAGATATAGTGTATTGGTTTGGGGAGACACTCATAGATTCTCAGGATGATTTAAAGATTTTTTTTTTTACCAGTTTTTAGAAATGAGTATAGAGAATTTTTTATTGCTAAACTTGAGTGAATAAAGAGTAATCCACTATTAGACTGTGTGGACAACTTGAAATGTTTTTGAATAAAAATAGGCAGTACCTCTACTGCAGTTCTTTGAGTTCAGCGAATGCTTGCTATGGCAGGCATTGTGACTGGTGAGAGGGGCATAAAATAAATTAGTAGTTCCTGTCCTCCAGGACCTCACAGTCTTGTGAGTCACACATGTCAACTAATCATTGCAATTGGTGTGATATGTGTGGAGGGTGGTACAAGAGGGTGACAGTTCTGCGGAGGAAAGGCTGTACAGTTCAGGAAGGAAACAGAATCTAAGTTTGTTCTGGAAACATACACCGAGTGGCCAGATTTTTATGATCTCTATATATATTAGAGGCCCGGTGCATGAATTTGTGCATGGGTGGGAGTCCAGCCAGCCTGGCTAGGGGGAGGGGACATGGGCGGTTGGCCTGCCTGCCTGCTGGTTGAACTCCTGGTCGAGGGGACAATTTGCATATTAGCCTTTTATTATATAGGATATATACTGAGTGGCCAGATTATTATGTGTTCAGAGATCATAATAATCTAGTCACTCAGTATATATGGGATTTTGTAAGGTATTTAGGGTGAAGAGTGTTCTGGGTACAGAGACCAGTATGTTAAGGTACTATACTATAGTGGTTTAAGAGAATGGACTCTAGACCCGGGTTCTAGATTCAAATCCAATTTCTTCTGTTTACTAAAAACCTCTTGTACCTCTGTTTTCTCATCTGTAAAATGGTGCTAATATTTTTTACTTCACAGGGTAATTGTGATCATTAAATATGTTTTATATAACTGTTTACAGAATGACTAATACATAGTAAGTGCTTTAGCTTTTGTGATTATATGCAAAGATCTACATAGTAGTGTGTGTAGAACTACATAATGTGTGAGAGAATCCTGAGTTATTTTGTACCACTCAATTGTGTATGAAGGATAAATGACTATGACTAGATGGGAAGGCAGATGCTTATAATGAAGGGCTCTGTGTATCTAAGTTGAAGAATTTTGAGTAGGGAAGTGAGATCAGAAGAGCCTTATTTCAGAAAGATGGGTCTGTTGGCAGTAGGGAGGAGTGTGTACTGTGAAATTGTCCAGCTAGGAGATGATGAAGTCTTAAGACTGGACCTGGGATTGGGGATAATAGACAGATGGGGGAGAAGGTAGAATTTACAGTCATTAGTAGTGTACACTCAGAGTCTATAAAGTTCAGATTTTAAAATAAGCAGAGTAATTTTTATCTAAACAGATTTCCCCTTTGTTGCCTGTCTTTGTGTGTGGATGGGGAACACATGCTGTCTGTCTATATTCTCTGAAAGTCAGGTTCAGGTAGGATAGATTATGACAATAATTAAAATTTATGCTTAATTATCCTCTCTAATAAAATGGTAATATGCAAATTAACCATCACTCCGCTACATAAGCCACGCCCACCAGCCAAGCCACGCCCACCAGCCAATCAGGGCGAGTATGCAAATTAACCCCAATCCAAGATGGCTGCAGCCACAGAGAGCAAGGTTTCCCAGGTAACAGAGGAAGCCAAGCTTTCCATAGCCATTGCAGGCCTAAGCCTCCACTCAAGCTACAAAGTTTCAATTATAGAAGGTAAACAAATTCAAACAAATGGCGGCAGAATGGAGCTTGAGAGAGCAGGCCAGGGTTGCCGGCGGCAACAGGGGAAGCAAAGCTTTCCGCACACCCTGGCCAGGCTCACCCGCTTAAGGCTACAAAGTTTCAATTGTAGAAGGTGAATTAACTGCCACAGAAATGGCTGCCGGATCCCCAGGCTTGGCTCCGCTCCAGGCTACAAAGTTTCAATTGTAGAAGGAAAATAAATTCCAGATACCAGGGCCTCCCCTTGGGTTGCCAGGGGGCGTGGCCGGCCTGCAAACCACCACAGGCCCCTCGCTCAGGCCGCCCCACACCCCAAGGGAACCCCCACCCTTATCTGTGACACCCTTCAGGGCAAACCAGCTGGCCCCCACCTGTGCACCAGGCCTCTATCCTATCTAATAAAAGAGTAATATACAGATTGATCATCACTGCAACACACAATATAGCTGCCCCCATGTGGTCAAAGATCCTGCCCCCATGTGGACACAAGATGGCCACCACAAGATGGCCAGCAGGAGAGGGCAGTTGGGAGGCACCCGGCCTGCAAGGGAGGGCAGTTGTGAGGGACCAGGCCTGCAAGGGAGGGCAGTTGGAAGTGATCAACCCTGCAGGAGAGGGCAGTTAGGGGTGACCAGGCTGGCAGAGGAGGGAAGTTGGGGGCAAACAGGCTGGCAGGGGAGCAGTTAAGCATCAACCAGGCTGGCAGCAGAGTGGTTAGGGGGTGATCAGGCTGGCAGGCAGAAGCGGTTAGGGGCAATCAGGAAGGCAGGCAGGCAAGCAGTTGGGAGCCAGCAGTCCTGGATTGTGAGAGGGATGTCTGACTGCCCGTTTAGGCCCGATCGGGTGTGTCTTATAAATATTGAGGCTCTACAGTTTATTTTAGGGATGCCACGTAGGACTAATAAGATGGAAGATCTGAATGTTTTGAGGCAAACTGACCAGTTTCCACAAACACTTATTGAGCGCTGCCATGTGACCTAAACGGGCCTAAATGGGCAGTCGGACATCCCTCCAGGAGTCCCAGATTGGAGAGGGTACAGGCTGGGCTGAGGGACAACCCCCCGCCATGCACGAATTTCGTGCACCGGGCTTCTAGTTTCCATATAATACATGATATTTCTAAGGCTGAATTTTTAAAAATAGGGATTACTATAATCATTACTACTTAATGGAAATTATCTTTATTGCTTTATGTTGTGGACTGGAAGGGAAAGAAAAGCAATGGGCCAGAGAAGTACTTCTAGAACATGTACACGATAGTTGGGACAGATCCTAGGCAATACTATATTGATTAATACATTCATTCAGCAACATTTATTAGGTCTCTTTGGGTCTCAAAACTGTATTCTATGCTGGAGATAAACGTGATTAAGATATCCCTGCCTGCTCAGCCGGCGTGGCTCAGTGGTTGAGCCTCGACCTATGAACTAGGAAGTTGCAGTTCAATTCCAGGTCAGGGCACATGCCCAGGTTGTGGGCTCGATCCTCAGTGTGGAGTGTGCAGGAGGCAGCCGATCAATGATTCTCTCTCATCATTGATGTTTCTATCTCTCCCTCTCCCTTCCTCTCTGAAATCAATAAAAAAATACATTTTTTTAAAAGGGGGGTGCACATTAAAAAAAAAAAAAGATATCCCTATCTTCAAAGAATGTTTGCCGTGGAAATAAGACACTCTATAAAAGAAGTGAAGCGCAAAGGAACACTAAACTCTGCTGAAGAGGAGGGGATAAAAACTTTCCCCCAAAAAAAGACTTTTGAGGTGGATATACATATATATGTCACTGGTTAATGGACAGTTTGGAGTTTGTTAGAGGAGTAAAAAGAGCTAGCCAGGCATAGCATGTAAAAACACAAAGTTTAAAATGAATGACATTCAGGAAGCTGTGAACATTTTGGTATAATGGTGTGTAGGGTTACAAAAGGGGTAACAACAGGTTATTAGGCCGGCCAAGGGTAGGAGCAGGATTACAGAAAGCCTTAAAGCCAGGCTGAGGAATCTGGATTTTATTATTCAGGATTGGGAAACCATCCAATATGCATTAAAGATAACTACTATAGCAGATGGGAGAACGTGAGGTCTGGAGACAGGCTGACCAGCAAAGATACTAATTCAGAATTCTGGGCCAGAGATGTCTAAGCCAAGATGATGGCAGTGGGGATGGAGAGAAAGGGAGAGATAACTACCAGGTTTCTGGCTTGGGCAACAATATGGATAGTAACTTCAGAGTCTAGAAGACACAGAGGAGCAGACTTGGGTAATGAACTGAATTTTGAAACCACTGAATATGAGTTGCCTGTCAGCCATTCAGGTAGAAATATCTGGTAGGTAGCTGAATGTGCGGGTGTGGAGCTCAGTGCTCATGTATAGGCAGGAGATAGAAAGTGGGAAATCAAAAGTATGGAAGCCATAGGAGGAGATGAGACTTACCAGGAAGAATGTGCAGAGCAAGAAGGGAAAGAGGCTGAGGACAGAATGCTGGGGACCAGCCTGGGGATCCCTAGTATACCAACGGTAGTTGCCTGGATTTAAGTTATTTTTCCCTATTTCAAAAATCAAAAACATATTTACTTAAGATGGAGCTGCATAGGCTAGCTAAAATCTCATGAATGGTAGTTCTTCTAAAATGAGATTCTCATGGAAAGAATAAACTAGCCCTTTACAATTAGGGAGACTGGAGTATTATTTTCTAGCCTAGATTTATATCAGCTAAATATGTTAGCACTAGTTATTTCACATCAATTTTCAAAAGTTCTTATTGGTGACATATATACTATGCATTGTGAATTTTACTTGACTCATTTTCATGAGATGAGGGATTAATGTTCCATGGAACACACTTTGGGAAATGCTGCCCAACTTTATGAGTTTGTTTGAGCAGATAAGACTATTTACTGCCTTAGACTGGTTTCTTATCCCCAGAGCTGATGTATCTTCTACGTTGCTACCTGCAGTAGTCTTGCCAGTTGGCAAATCACATCCCAACATGTTCAAAGCTGTATTGATTAAATATTTCTGTGGGTCATCTCTTAAAGAGCCCAACCCATAATTCCTTACCCTTAACAACTCCCTCATTACGAGGCACTTAAGTGTGGTTGTCAACTTTCTGTTAGTGTATATGTATAGTGTCTGCATTAGGGATTATCCATCTGTTCTCTCTACCCATTTAGCATTCTTTAGATTTATATCTCTAACATGACATTAGCAAGAGAGAACTTCTCAAACCATAAATCCTATATAATAAAAGGCTAATATGCAAATTGTCCCCTTGACTGGGAGTGCGACTAGGGGCCGGAGCCGGCCTGCCAACCGCCCATGGCCCCTCCCTGCAGCCAGCCCGGCCCATCAGGGCGGGCCGGCCAGCCAGACCCCACCTGTGCACGAATTCATGCACCGGGCCTCTAGTATTACGTCGAAATATTTTTTTTTTAATTTACATTTTTTCTGTAATAAATTTAAAATCTATTCACTGTAGGAAAAAGTTAAATTGCTTGCAGTCCTATCATTTAAAACTAATAACTGTTGATATTTTGATATACTTTCATTTTTATATGAATGAATCAGTATATTTTCAGCCACAAACAACAGAAAAGTAGATCCATATTGGCTTAAATAATAGGGGTTCTTTATCTTACATAAGAAATTTGGAGATGTGGGCTCTTTCAGGATTGGTTAATCTCACTACCCATTGGTATCAGAGGTCTGGTCTGACATTTTTTGGCTTTCTGTGTTTGGATGCAGAAACTACAGCTACTATATCTTCCCTTGACAATGTCTAAAGCAGGAAGAAAGATGGACTTTCTCCTTGTACATCTCTCTCTCTCTTTTTATCTTGGAGGAAAATCCCAGGATGTCCCCTTTCCCAAGTAGACTTCTCTTTGTGTATCATTGGCCAGGTGGGAGGTACATGGTCACATTGGAAGGGTAAACCATCACAGTTCACCCTCTGAGACTAGGAACGGACCCATTCTCTATGAGCACATTGCCATCATAGTCTTTTTTTTTTTTTAATGAAATTTATTCTTTTTTTAAAATGTATTTTTATTGATTTCAGAGAGAAAGGGAGAAGAAGAGAGAGAGAGAAACATCAATGATCAGAAGGAATCATTGATTGGCTGCCTCCTGCACACCCCCTACTGGGGACCGAGTCCATAACCCGGGCATGTGCCCTTGACTGGAATCGAACCTGGGACCCTGAGTCCACAGGCCGACGCTTTATACACTGAGCCAAACCAGCTAGGGCTGCCATCATAGTCTTAACAAAGTTTGAGTTTGTGTACAAATAAAGGCTTTTGAGAGGCAACTAACAAGGTCTGCAAAATTTTATTGATATGCACTTAAAAGTCATGTCTTTTAAATTGAATGTTTTTATTTTTTTCCATCATCTTAGATAATCAAGAGTTAAATATATGTTTATTGAGATCATCAAGTGACTAAAAAATTGTAGGTGGGTGGCGGATAGGGAAAGTATATAAACTGAGTATTTTTTTGGTAAATAGTTTACAGTAATACAAAATTATAGTAGTTCATATTACAGCTGTGAAATTTGCATGAATTTTTATGATAGGACTTAAGACTTAAGAGATTTATTTTTTTATATTTGTTTGCTTGTTTTGCTTTTATAGTGGGTACCTTTGGGCTGGGCTTCTAAACCTTTCCCAGGAATTATTCTCCTTGGCTATTAGAGCAACTTCCTGGATGAGCTTGAGAAACCTGACTCTAGAGCTACAAGATCCTCTCTATACCACAACCCAAACACTCTTCCATGCTTCATGTGGGTTTCAGGTGTATGACAGCTGTTCTTCAGCCATAACTATTTTCTCCCCAAATCACCCAACCTGGGAAAGATTTACTCCACAAAAAATTGGACCTATAACTTTGTTGTCATGCCACCAGGTGGTGGCAGTGTCAAAGTCATATGTATCCTTAATCTCATGGAATAGCCCCAATTTCAGTTCCTTTGGCCTGATTTTCCCTCAAAAGTATATCAATATGCTATGCATTTTAGTGTTTCAATATTCCTAATGTCTCTGGATGCCTTGTGTATTTAGAAGCTTCACAAAAATAGCCCTGTGAGTTGGGTGCTTTTTGTGTTTAAAGTATGGTTCTTACCAAAGGGCATGGGGCATGTTTCAAACTTTCATCATATTCACATATAGGGTTTTGTTCAGGTTCCATAGTATTTATACTTATTTATAACTAGAGGCCCGGTGCACGAAATTCGTGCACGGGGGGAGGAGGGCCCTCAGCCCAGCCTGCACTCTCTCCAATCCAGGACCCCTTGAGGGATGTCCAGCTGCCAGTTTAGGCCCGATCCTGGGGATTGGGCCTAAACCACCAGTCGGACATCCCTCTCACAATCCTGGACCACTGGCTCCTAATTGCTCACCTGACTGCCTGCCTGGTTGCCCTAACTGCCCCCCCCACCCCCCCCGCTGGCCTGATCGCCCCTCACTGCCTCTGCATGCTGGCCTGGTCGCCCCTAACTGCCCCCCTCCCCGCCAGCCTGGTCACCCCTTACTGCCCCCCCCTGCCAGCCTGGTCACCCCCAACTGCCCCCTGCCTGCCGACCTGGTCACCCCTAACTGCGCCCCCCCCCCTCCACTGGCCTGGCCGCCTCTTACTGCCCCCCCCTGCCAGCCCGGTTGCCCCCAGCTGCCCCCCTCTGCCAGCCTGGTTGCCCCTAACTGCCCCCCGCCCCCACCAGCCTGGTCACCCCCAACTGATCCCCCCCCGCTGGCCTGGTCACCCCCAACTGACCCCCCCCCCCCCCGCCGGCCTGGTCCCCCTCACAGCCCCCCTGCTGGCCTGGTTGCCCCACGGAACCTACTGTTCAGTCATTTGGTCGCCCCTCACTAACCCCCCTGTCGGCCTGGTCACCCCATGCAGCCTACTGTTCAGTCGTTTGGTCGTCCCTCACTAACCCCCCTGCCGACCTGGTCGCCCCACGCAGCCTGCTGTTCAGTCGTTTGGTTGTTTCTCACTAACCCCCCTGCCAGCCTGGTCGTAGGCAGCCATCTTGTGAGGGGTGAGGGTTAATTTGCGTATTACCTCTTTATTATATAGGAAGATCATAAATTTCCTACACTATAACTCTTTTTGGGAAAATAGCTTTCTATTAGATACAAAACAACCTCAATTTTGAATTTTGTTAATTATTTTCTTGTTTAAACCTATGTGCATTTCAACTTTTCAATAGTTTTTTAAGTTGATCTTAGGGAGGGAGAAAGGGAGAGGGAGGGAGAGAAACATCAATGTGAGAGAGAAACGTCAATTGGATGCCTATTGCACACCCCCTAGTGGGGATCGAGCTTGCAACCCGGGCATGTGGCCTGACTGGGAATTGACTGGGAACCTTTTGGCCCATGGGGTAACACTCAACCAACCTGAGCCACACCAGCCAGGGCTCAGTAATTTTTAACACTTAAAAGTGCCTCAAGTCTTAATTTGTTTGGCTGCTCTCAACTATTGAGTTAGTTTACAATCTAAATGTGTTAGGTTGCTGCTCTCTTCACTCTGCTAAAGCCATGGAAGAGAAGGCATTAGTTTGCCTTTCTGATCCTCTGAAATCCAAGTTTTCTTGAATCTTTCCACTTTATAAGGCAGAAATAGAAAGAGAAGAAAGAGCATTATTCTCTGTCATGAGCAATGAAACATTCCGCAAGGAGTCACTCACACACTTTTGTGTCTTTCCACAATGCCAGGTTTATGAGGGGAGACCTCAATGAGCCAGTAGAGGCAGGAGCCTACTCTACAGAAATGAAGCCCCAGTCCCTGGTGGTGGTGAAGGTGGAGAGGCCGGCGTGGGTCTCAAGCCAGGTGGCTGCATTGGCAGCACGCATCTGGTGGAAAAATCTCCTTGGACTCTGAGCGTGACCCGTGGTACAGCCAAGCTCGAGCTTGGGTGGTTGGAGCTCCGAGTTCTTATAGTCCACAGTGGGCAGCAGTCCCACGCATATCAGTGTCCAGATGGAGTCCTTATCCAAGTGTCCAGACTTCTGGTTTTGGACAATTATATGGCTTCTTTCTTTATATGTAAATATATCTTTATAGTGTTTATTGTTTTCTTATGATTAATTCATAAATGGAATATTGTCTTAAAAGACAAATTTTAAAGTTTTAGATACTCTTAACAAGACTTTTTCAATGTATACAATTTCAGAGTAAATTGGATCTGGATTCCCTTGCTATTACTTCTTTTCCTGTTCTCTGTTCCTTGACATTCTTTCCCACCTATGAAAATCTCTGTCTTCCTTCCCTAATGCTTTGGAAATTTATTTCTAAAAAGAAGCAAATCAGAATCCCAAAGCAGCCAGCTTGAAACAATCTTCCTGTTCCTCTTATGAATAGGCAATTCCTCCAGGCAGTGAATTAGCCCTTTAGAAAACATTGGCATTATGTTTCTCAACCCTGAGTGTCTTTATAGGTGGCCTGGAATGTATTAAAGAGAAGCATTGTGTCAGATCCTTAAATCTGAAGATGAAATCTGGTTCTTACTAATTATAAGTAGTTTTTGTTGCTGCTGCTGCTGTTGTTTTGTTCTGAGTTACTGGATTTTTAAAAATTATTGTTTGCTTTCATGAAAGTTGGAAATGGACTTGTTCTGGTATATAGTTGGTTCTTGCTTTATGTTATAGAAATATATCGGGTGAGTTTGCTCTTTAAAGGAATCCTATGCTAAATACCTTCTTTGAATATAG
This sequence comes from Cnephaeus nilssonii, assembly GCF_951640355.1. NCBI lineage: Eukaryota > Metazoa > Chordata > Mammalia > Chiroptera > Vespertilionidae > Cnephaeus > Cnephaeus nilssonii. Next base: position 51,458,968 of record NC_137076.1, on the reverse strand, counting down.
AGTATCACTCCTTTTCTATTTTTGTAAATATGGAGTTTCCTATTACTTCTAGTGAGATAATTGTTGATACTTTGTTTAAGTTCAGGCTGCAGTATGTAGGAGTAATTCATTTTTGCTGATGAACTAGACAGTATCTTTCCATATATTAATATCTTGTGTATTTTTGTTGAGTTTGTTACCAAAATAATAGGTTTTGTTTAGATCAGTAGTTGTCCAGTGTTGCCCCCAACCAGAAGCATCAGAATCACCTTCACCTGGGAGCCTGTTAAAAATGCAAATTAGGCGACACCCCAGACCTACTATTTAGAAACTAGGAGGTGGAGCCCAGCAACCTGTGTTTTAACAAGCCCTTTGGGTGAGTCTGGTATATGCTAAAATCTGAGAACTACTGGTTTAGATAATATCTGTACAGCTCTTACCACTTGAGGCCTGGACTTGGTTTAATTCCAAGATACGCATTAGGAACTATACCAATATTGCTTTTAAGAGATGTGTAGATGAAACACTGATAGCAAAGGCCACCTCACATGAGTTGCTTTCATTGTTTCCAGTAGTTGAGATTTTAAGAACTAAGCAGAGAGCCAAGAATCCTTCACTATTGAGCTGAACCAAATTGTTTCAGTACTTAGGATAATTAGCAAAAGCTTCTCGTTTGTTTACATCATTTAGATTGTGTCTCCCTTCATTACCAAGATACTAAAACTGACAAATCATGGAATCACATTCCAAATACATAAGGTTATTTTCAGAGTTAAGGAGTTCCTGAATTAGCTCTCTTTCAAATGCTTTTAAGTAGTAAATAATTACAAGCAGACAAACAATACCTGGAAGACACTTCATTTCATTAATATAATTAAGATACATATCCATTAATTATTAACTTATTTTTATATAATAGCTCATTTCTAAATGTTTATAACAGTTACCTATCTGTTTTAAAACCATTTTTAATGGAAAATTTTTATGGTAATATGTATGTGTATATGTGTGTATATTTTTTCATTGGAAAATTCTTTATTCCTGAACTTAAATGTTACATGCATTTATTATTTCAAGTGGATCCTTCAGGGTGGAATATTAACTTTTTAAACATGGTGTTATTTTATAAATGAGAACCTTAAAAAAAAAACACAACTAGATCTCCTTGTTAAATTTAGGGCTTTAGAGCTTATTTTGGCTCTTAAATCTCCAGCAGACTTTTGTTTGTTAACTTAGGAAGATAATTACTCTCAAGAAGAGGTATAACTGGTTTGGTGGTGGTGTCTTCTTGGCATTACAGATGGGCCTTGTTCATGCTGTGGGTTAGAATCAGTGACGATAGAACCATTAGGGAAGGCTGACAATGTTCCCTTTATGCATAGTGAGAAGTGGAAGATTTCCTAAAACTAGGGTAAAGCTTCCAACTTTTTAAAGATACTGTATATGATTTTTAAGCAAAAAATAGTATCTAACTATTGTTCACCCTCTTCATATAACTAGGTCATATTGTAAAAGGTCAGTTTCTTATAATCATCCACAGGAAAGAATTTAATCATTAGTTATTTTCTAAATGTTTAAAACTCGAGAATGAGGGAGGATTGGAACATATTTTAAGACCCAATCAAATAAGTCTATAATTTCTGACTAGTTTATAGCAAAAGATGTGGTGGAAAATTTAGTATTGGGAATTTCCTGTGAGTATTTATTTAGTCATGGGCCCAAGTGAGATTTTAAAAATTGAGGAGGGGAAGCAGTGTTCTGAAATTAATGAGTCCTTTTTGGGGAGGGCTCAGCCACATGTTAATGAATATTCTATATCTGTGGCCTCTTTATGCTGGTATTGTTTAATCCGTTTTCATATATAATTTACAACTTTCTAAGTTCAGTGCAGTGCTTAAACGAATTACTTTTAAGGTATGTAAAAAATACATAAAATTGGCCATAGGCTAATAGATACTTTTGTTTTCTGAGAACTTAGAATATAATGTATCAATTCCTCATAAAATACCTATCTATATATCTATATATATAAAAGCCTCATATGCAGTGTCCCCCTCGGGAGTTCGACCGACCCGGCATTCGATCGCTCGCTATGACGTGCGCTGACCACCAGGGGTCAGCGCGAAATGAAGGAAGGCCTCAGCTGGCAGCCGGGGAAGGGAGGCCCCGGCCGGCAGCCACTAGGGACCCTACCTGTGCATGATTTTCGTGCACTGGCCTCTAGTTTAAAAATAATAAGTGATCCATTCATTTTTACTTTGTTAGTGAAATAGGTCACAGTATTACAGTCTATAAGAAACAATTTAGGGTACTTGAAAAGACTACTCAGAAGTGAAATGAAATTTGAAGAGAATTTACATAGAATAGATTTGGAATTTTCAAATTCAATTTTTAAGTAATATACCTTAAGTTATTTGAAAAGGGAACTAAAGACTAGAAAAGATTAAAAGCATATTATTCATTTTCTGTGTAGGATAAGAAGAAATATTTAAAAAAAATTTTTTTCAGTTTGTCCTAATGGTTCATAGTACTTCATTTTCCTCAAGTTAGAGTGGTTCCCAATGTAGTCTTTGACATTTTTGTCTTATTGACTTGAGCTGAAGTCAAATCTCATTTTGTCTTTTGACTTGTAAACTTCATATTTAGCAAGTTTATCTTAGCAAGCCATTTTTTTGTTTGTTTGTTTTACTTCTCTAGTTATCTGAGGGAAACCAGAAGCAAACAAACCTACAGAAAAGCATTGAGAAAGCTAAAATTGGCCGACATGAAACGGTAAGTTTGTGTCTGTAGATTCTTTAATAATACCAATTCTAAATAAAAGAATAGGGTCGTACAGCTTCCTGTGAGGAGTATGCCATCTCTACCAGAAGAGAAGTGAGTCACAGCAAAGGACATGAACGTTTGACCTGGTAGGATTCACTAATTGCAAATCTAGATTTATTATTATTTTATTATGTTGTATATGGCAGCATAACATAGAAGCATAAACTCTGGAGCCAGACTGCCTGGGTTTGAAAGTCTCCTAAACTTTCTGTTCTCAATTTTTTTAGTTATAAAATGGGGAATAATAAAATCTACCTCATTAGGTAATTGTGTGGATTAAATTAACATTGGCAAAGCACTTAGAAGAGAAACTGGTATAAGGTAAGCCCTACATAAATGTTTATATATGTTTTTAAGAGTCTTGTTTTTTAAATATTGGCGCAGAACAAATGGAAAACTATCAATATAATATTCTTGTGGCCTTGTAATATTTCTAAATTATTTAAATGAATATTGACTTACTATTTTATTTTTTAAAGTGCAATATTCTCTAGAGTATTGTTAGGTTGTTTTTAAAAATTACTTTGCTTTCTAGTTTCATCATTATATCAGGTATGGATTTATGACTTAAGAAAATATTGAAGGTCAACATGAATCACTAATCAGTCCATCTAGTCTTCTATCTATACCACTTGATTGTGATAGAGACTAAAAAACTTGCCACATTATAGAGAAGACTACATCTCAGGCTTACAGTGACTTTATCCTTTTCAAAGTTATTTCACATACCTTCTTCCAGAATCAGCATAGTCACAGACAGGAATTGGACAATGGTAATTTCTAAAAAATATTAAGGGAAGAGAAGTTCAGGGCATAACATGCAGCTGTTATTTCTTCTTTGATTGACAGTAGTAATTACCACTTCTTTGTTTGATCATTTTTTTCTGCAACATTGGCAATAACTTCTAGAAGCACCTTCAACTAATGGTGACACACAAGTTGTCAACCTGTCTGCTGAGTGTTACACAGTCCACTGAAACCAATGCAACTAGGAAAAAACCAGTAGCAAACCTAGTTGGTGCTTGCACTTATCAGAAGAGTATAGTAATTCAGAAAGGCTTCTGAGAGGGATGCACTCTTATGTTATGAGCTCACCAGGCAGTACTTTTCAGAAATATGTAGCCCATCTACCAGATATTATTTACTAGAGGCCCAGTGCACGAATTTGTGCATGGGTGGGATCCCTCTGGGTGGCCTGCAGGGATCGGGCCGAAACCCGGAGTCCAACGCTGCCTGTAGCTCCTACCTGCCGCTCCTGCTCATCCCAGCCCCACTGTGCCTGCCACAGGCTCATGCCCAATCAGTCCCGATCGGGAGAGGCTCGCACTGCCGCGGCAGCGCTCATCAGCTATGAGCCCTGCGTCTGGCACCCTCCCAAGGGGAGTGGCCCGTGGGATCGGGTTGAAACTGGCTCTCCGACATCTCCCGAGGGGTCCCGGATTGTGAGAGGGTGCAGGCCAGGCTGAGGGACCCCACTGGTGCACGATAGGGCCAGGTAGGGACCTTGGGAGGGCTCCAGGGTATGTCCGGCCCATCTCGCTCAGTCCCGATCGGCTGGACCCCAACAGTAAACTAACCTACCGGTTGGAGCATCTTCCCCCTGGTGGTCAGTGCACATCATAGCGACTGGTCAACCAGTTGACTGTCTGCCCCCGGTGGTCAGTGCATGTCATAGCGAGTGGTAGAGCAGCCTTAGCATAACATTAGCATATTACACTTTGATTGGTTGTTCGGTTGATCTGCCATTCGGTCTATTTGCATATTATCCTTTTATTATATAGGATATATGGGACTAGTGGCTCAGTGCACGAAATTTGTGCATGGGGGGATGGTGTCCCTCAGCCTGGCCTGTACCCTCCAATCTGGGACCCCTCAGGGGATGTCCGACTGCCGGTTTAGGCCCAAACCCTGTGGGATCAGGCCTAAACCGGCAGTTGGACATCCCTCTCACAATCTGGGACTGCTGGCTCCTAACCGCTCACCTGCCTGCCTGATCGCCCCTAACACTCTGCCTGCTGGCCTGCTCGCCCCCAACTGCTCCCACCCCCTCGCCAGCCTACTCGCCCCCAACTGCCCCCACCCTGCCGGCCTGCTCGCTCCCAACTGCCCCCCTCACCAGCCTGATCGCTCCCAGCTGCCCTCCCCTCCTGGCCTGATCATCCCTAACCGCCTCTCCCTTGGCCCTGCCACCATGGCTTTGTCTGGAAGAACATCTGGAAGGTCTCCCGGAAGTTCTCCTGGTCTAATTAGCATATTACCCTTTTATTAGTATAGACTAGAGGCCCAGTGCATGAAATTCGTGCATGGTGGGGGGCTTCAGCCCGGCCTGCACCCTCTCCAATCCGGGACCGCTGGCTCCTAACCGCTCACCTGCCTGCCTGCCTGATCACCCCTAACTGCCTCTGCCTGCTGGCCTGATCACCCCCAACTGCCCTTCCCTGCCAGCCTGATCACCCCCTAACTGCCCTCCCCTGCTGGCCTGATCGCCCCCAACTGCCCTTCCCTGCCAGCCTGATCGCCCCCTAACTGCCCTCCCCCGCTGGCCTGATCGCCCCCTAACTGCTCTCCCCTGCCGGCCTTATCGCCCCCTAACTGCTCTCCCCTGCCAACCTGATAGCCCCCAACTGTTCTCCCCTGCCGACCTGATTGCCCCCTAACTGCTCTTCCCTGCCAGCCTGATCGCCCCCTAACTGCCTCCCCTGCCGACCTGATCGCCCCCTAACTGCCCTCCCCTGCTGGCCTGATCGCCCCTTAACTGCTCTCCCCTGATGGCCTGATTGCCCCCAAATGCTCTCCCCTGCCAGCCTGATCACCCCTAACTGCCTCTGCCTTGACCCCTGCCACCGTGGCTTTGTCTGGAAGGACATCCGGAAGATGTCCAGTATAATTAGCATATTCTCCTCTTATTAGTATAGATAGGATGGTGATGATGCTGACAATGAAGAAGAAATAGCTAACATAAATATTCTGCCTCATGAGCAAGGCAGGTACTCTTTCTAATATATACTATATATTTATTGAATTCTGCCAACAGTAAAGGAGGTAGTTACTATCATTGTCTCCATTTTAGTGAAAGTACAAAGAGTTAAGTAATTTGGCAAAGATCTCAGTGCCATAGCAGTCTGAGGTGGCTCCCAGTTCAGGGTGTCCGGAGAGCTATCATTGCTGTGCTAATATGGTACACACTAATCATGTGTGGCTGTTGACACTTAAATTAAAATAAATATCAATAGCCAGATTTCCTGTACTCAGTAGCCACATGTGGCTAATGTTTCTGCAGAGAACACAGATCCAGGACACTTCTGTCATTGCAGAGTCCTGTTGGACGATGCTGCTTCAGAGCATGCTGCTCTGTACATACATTCTCATATACAAATGCTAGCAAAGACCTTTCTACACTGGAACCAAAGAGAACAGAGAGAGGCAAACGTAGAAAAATACAAATACAGAAACAGAAGCTAGCAAGCAAACTTGAACAGGTCTTATTAGGCAGTGTGAAGTACTTAGTTTTGCCTCAGCATATCCTATAATTCTGTGCCATAACCTTTGCCAGTGTTTTATTTTTGTTTGGACTTATTTTTCAGGTTTCATACATATGAATTGACTACCAATAGCTCCATGACTTCTACCTGTTAGTGGAACTATGGCTAGAAATTTCAGATGATGTTTATGGATCACATTGTGTGTAAAAGGTTTATTCTGGTTTAGCTGTAAAGGAAAGTGATGGGAGGCCACAATCTACAATTCTATTATTTCTTATATCTTTAAATATTTTTAAAGGTTAATAATTCTTAAAGGTTGAAAAATTGTCTAGAACACTTAAGGAAAATTATATAATAATGGATACTACCCTAAATATTACATATATAGACATAATCTTGTGAAACTATTCAAGTGGTGGTATAATTTTTTTATCTAACATGAAATGACATAGTCTTTGAGTTCATACATAATTAGTAACCTCTTATTTATGAGCATTTCATTCTACATATTCTCATTCAGTCAGTATATATAAAAGATGCTTGAAATGTAAGAGAAAAATGATAATTATCTTGTTCTTATACTATAAATATATGTAGGTGTATTTATAATATTGTCAAAGCTTAATGCACATCAGTTACGAGAAATAAAATGAAAATGTCTATAAAATGTATAACCTTATAATATATGACATTTTGTTTGGCTTAATTATGCATAAAAATATTTTAAATGCAGGAAGAGCGGACCAAGCTAACAAAAGAGCTTTCTTCACTTCGAGAACAAAGGGAACAGCTAAAGGCAGAAGTAGAAAAGTACAGAGAATGTGATCCTCAAGTTGTGGAAGAAATACGTAAGTTTGTGTCACATATTGAGGATTTTAACTTTGCTAATGAAAGAGACTTTATACTTCCGGTTGCCTGGTATTCTTTCTCTATGTATATAAGAAAATAAAGCCATTAATAGTATTAATGGTGCATTAAAATTTTCTTTAAGGAGACTTATCTTAAAGTGATAGCCTTAAAATTAAAAGCATTTCAAGAGTAAGGTAGTTAGGTGGGGTAGAAGGATAAAGACATAAAATATAAGTTTAGGAAACTAAGGAGTCAGAGAAGGAGCTAACTTGGCTCCAAGTACCTTAACTCTAGAAAGAAACCCACCAATATCTTCTAGGAAAAATGATACCAAAATATAAAGTTTGCAAGTTGCAGAAAATCAGTCTGTGTTGACTTGCCTGTTGAATATACAATGATGTTTTGTCTTACTTTTAAACCAGAGTCTCCAAAGCTCCAATTTGAATAATTTTTAAATATTTATGTGAAGATAGAAATTTGATTATTTAAAGAAATGAAAGGGTGTATTATAAAGACACTGCATTTAATTGCTAAGGAAAACATAGCTTTCTTCACATTTTTCTGTCTTAGCCTGTCTTTTCATTTAGGAAACTACCAAGTGAAACTTTTAGAAAAACGGACATTATGTGATTGAAGGCTTAAAAAAAAAACTGAAAATATTTGGCACTTTAAAATTAACCTAAGATAGTTTGATTACAATTAAGTTATATAAAAACAAAACAAAAACAAACAAACAAACAAAAACCCTGAGCAGTTCAGTTAGTGTAATGTAAAGTTAAATTTAATTTTAGAGTTAGGTCCCTGTTTTGCACAGCTCAAGAGGTACATTCACGTGCAGGTAGTACGAAGCCTAGATGGCGGTATGAATTGGCTCTGTCTCTGCTGACTGTCCACGGTGATTTTCAGAGTGTGGAGGTAGAAGAGCCCCCTGAGCTAGTCATTTTCTACAAATTAAGTTTTTGGAAAGGCATGTTAGCTCTTTCGAGCCGCCCACAGATTCATTTCACTTATCATCATCCTGCAGAAGAAAGTGCTAATCAAATCTACTGCTACAAAATTAACCACTTTAATCTGTTTTACAGTTTTAACTAATATCACATGATCCTCAGTGAATACAAGCACATCAAAGCAGCAGGAGACAGGTAGGAGATTACTAGGAAGCTAGGCCTGCTCATGCTTTATCTTTAAAAGAAAAGAGGACATCAAATGTGTGTTTTGCCTAGAGCAGCTTCTCAGGAAAGAGAACTTTCATAACAGTTTCCTTACCCAGATTTCCTACCTTCAGCTGGTTTATTTTCAGGATCAGTATGGCTGTGCCTTCTAGCAGTTCATCATAAAAATTCTGTTTTCACACAGTAAAACAGTAACCAAATCTGATCCTTCATTGGTTATGCTTACTTGGCTATGCCTTGCTTCCTGATTTCAGTTTTGGATGTTTTCCTTTACCAACTCTTTGCTTTCCTGTTTTATTCTCTTTCTGTCTAGGAACTGCAACTCTTAGCAATACCCATTCAGGGTTTCTGCATTTCCACTCTCTGGTCCTCTTTGTATTGCTACAGCTGGTTAAATGACCCTGACCGATATCACTTCTACTTATGACCTCCCACTTTTACAGTACTTTTCATAACTTTAATTTCATGTCTCCTCTCAGAAATGATTAAAACTCTTACAGAACTACCCTGACATATACCGCTGGTGATCCTAAGGCAGTGGATCATCGTGAGGTACAGAAAATCATCAAGGCTAGAGAATTGTGCCAGACTGATTCATGAAGTGGGAAAACTTTTATTTCTTTATTTTTTTAAATAAATCTTTATTGTTCAGATTATTACAGTTGTTCCTCTTTTTTCCCCCCATAGCTCCCCTCCACCTGGTTCCCATCCCACCCTCTTCCCTTACCCCCCCCCCACTGTCCTCATCCATAGGTGTATGATTTTTGTCCAGTCTCTTCCCGCACCCCTCACATCCCTTTACCCCTGAGAGTTGTCAGTCCACTCCCTTTCTTTGCCCCTGATTCTGTTATATTCACCAGTTTATTGTGTACATCAGATTTTTAATTCACTTGATTTTTAGATTCACTTGTTGATAGATATGTATTTGTTGTTCATAATTTTTATCTTTACCTTTTTCTTCTTCTTCCTCTTCTTAGAGAATACCTTTCAGCATTTCATATAATACTGGTTTAGCGGTGATGAACTCCTTTAGCTTTTTCTTATCTGTGAAGCTCTTTATCTGACCTTCAATTCTGAATGTCATCTTGGCTGGGTAGAGTACTCTTGGTAGTAGGTTCTTGCTATTCATCACTTTGACTATTTCTTGCCACTCCCGTCTGGCCTGCATAGTTTCTGTTGAGAAATCAGCTGACAGTCGTATGGGTGCTCCCTTGTAGGTAATTAACTGTTTTTCTCTTGCTGCTTTTAATATTCTCTCTTTGTCTTTTGCTCTTGGCATTTTAATTATGATGTGCCTTGGTGTGGTCCTCTTTGGATTCCTCTTGTTTGGGGTTCTGTGCGCTTCCTGGACTTGTAAGTTTATTTTTTTCACCAGGTGGGGGAAGTTTTCAGTCATTATTTCTTCAAATAGGTTTTCAGTATCTTGCTCTCTCTCTCCTTCTGGCACCCCCATAATTCTGATGTTGGTTTGCTTGAAGTTGTCCCAGAGGCTTCTTACACTATCTTCAAATTTTTGGATTCTATTTTCTTTTAGCTTTTCCAGTTGAGTGATTTTTGCTTCTTTGTATTTCAAATCTTTGGCTTGATTCTTGCGTTCCTCTAGTTTGCTGTTGGGTGTCTGTATAATATTTTTTATTTCAGTCAGTGTATGTTTAATTTCTAGTTGGTCCTTTTCCATATCCTCGAGGGTCTCTTGCATATCCTCGAGGGTCTTGCTAAATTTATCGGCCTTTTCTAGGAAATTCTTGAAAAACCTTATAACCGTGGTTTTGAACTCTATGTCCAGTCGTTTGTTTTTCTCCATTTCTTTGGTTTGTGATCTGTTTCTTTGTCTCCCCATTTTCACTGCTTCCCTGAGTTGGTAGGGTAGCTTTGTGTGCTAGTTGTCTTATATGGGCCAGTGGCTTGGCCTCCCCAGTTACCTGAGGCGGACACTCTTAGTGCACCTCTTTGTGGACTGTGTGTACAGCCTTGTTGTAGTTAAGTCTTGATTGTTGTTGGTATCAGTGGGAGGAGTTGACCTCCAAGCCAATTGGCTGTGAGGGTCAGCTGTGTCTACGCTGGGAGACAGCCTTATTCGACTAGACTTGCAAAGTTGTAAAAATCTCTGTGCTCAGCTTGGATGGGGCGGAGTTTCAGGGTGGAGCTTCAGGTTGGAGCCTACAGCCTTGGCTTTCCGTCGGCCCCGCCCTATGAGGTTCCTGGGTCTCAGTGTCCCTCGGTACTCACTGCAAGCACCTCTGAGAGAAAGGCACCCTCGAGTTTCGCCCGCTGCCAAACAGTCTAGTCTCTCCCCCAATGAATCTGGATTCCCAGATTCTCGCCCGGAACTGGGGTTCAATGCAGTCAGAACTGGGGTTTAGCGCAGTCCGGAGCTTTTGTCTCCTTCCCGCTAGAGCCCTACGGCACACTCAACAGTCCGTCCTCTGCGCGCATTCATGTGCGCGCCTCCGGAGCTCTGCCTTCTGCCGCTCCCCTGAGTTTCCGCCTTACAGCCCAGATTCCCCCAGTATGAGCCTGGGTCCCCAGGGTCTCACCCGGTACTGGGGTTCAGTGCAGTCGGAGCTGGGGTTCAGCACAGTCTGGAGCTTTTGTCTCCTTCCTGCTAGAGAATGCCAGCCAGGCACTCAGCCACCCGTCCTCTCCGGCTCCGTCCTCTCCGCATGCGCGCACACGCCCATGTCTCCGTACCTCAGTCTTTTACGGCTCCTCTGATTTTCCTTATGGTTTTCTCTTTCCTTCTAGTTGTAGGATTTCCAGTCAGCCAGCTTTCCTGTGGTTCTGGATGATGTCCGTTTTGTCTTTTAGTTCTATTTTTGAAATTGTTGTGCGAGGCTGCAGTTTAGGTGTTTACCTATGCCGCCATCTTGGTTTCTCTGGGAAAACTTTTATTTCAGGTATTGTAATTTCAGAGGTTACCATTCCTTGTACCTCTGAATCAAGCAACAATTTTGGCAAGTGCATCACCTCTTAAAAATAAAAGTAAAACATGACGTTTCAGGGAGGATGGATTTTCTGGACAGTAGAAAGCATAGTTGAGGAGGAAGTTTATACTGGTTGCCTGAATTCTGCTTTCCTTCTTGTACTTTGTTTTTCAACCCACCGAAAGCAGTGTGGATGAGTATTATGGGTATGAGGTCTAATTGAAGAAGAAAAACTTTTCTGTTTTAGAGTGAGTTAAAGAGAGTTTATCATTCTTCATCAACATCAGACCTAGATTATCTTTTAATATTTATTTATGCAGCCACATCAGATGGATCTATATTTGGATCCAATGGAATTTGTAGGATGTGTCCATTTTTTACATTTTCACACTGTACATTTCTGGTCTTAATAGGGGAATGAGAGGATAAGTCCTTCCTTCCTGGCTTTGTGCTATTTTTTTCCTTCATTAAAAATATTATATATTTCTATAGAATATGGTAATTATATAAAATTACACATATTTAATAGACAGTAGATATGCAGGATAATTACATTATTCCATAAATATATTTTAGATGTCAAGGTAAGTTATCTTTTTCGTGGAGAGCTACCAAACTACAACCTGAAGTGGGGAGAAACTGTCAAAGCCTACATGCCTGTAAACATAATTTTTTAGTCTAATTTTAGTTTATAGTTTTATAGAGAAATGTACAATTTCTCTGCTTTTAAAATTCAGCTAACAAATAAAACTTTATTCAAATGTGGCACTTCCACTTCCAGCCAAGATAGTGATGGACTGGATTTATCCTCCCACCTGAAACCAATATATGAAATAATGGTTTTCAAGATACTTGATATCAGACAACAAAAGACAGTAGTTATTAGAGCAAAGCCTTATGGTTGTTCCACCTTATTTTGTTGAGAGTTTCCTGGCTGTGGCACAAGGAAGGAGAACCTGGGCAGAGCCCTGCAGACTCCCTTAAGGAGGAGAATGAATTGAGAATGAGGAAGATCACATGGCTAGAGTTGATCTAGGCCAGCATACTAGAGAGGAGAGAGTTACAAAGAAAGAGAACCCTGGATATCTATAGACGGTTTCTCTCAAGTACTTAGTTCATGCAATTGAGGACACTGCCCAAAGCTAGGGAAAGAACAGTCTGAAAGGATTAAAAGGAACAGTGCCAGGCACCCACATAGGACCAGGTATAGTGCCAACTCTTACCAGCCAGACTAGAAAAATGTGTAATTCACAAGGCATTGGGTAGAGTACTCAAGAAGGTCTTGACTGCTCTCAACCTATCTAACAAATCATAAGAGCAAGTCATGAAAGCATCAAAGTGTTTCAAAGTAACTTTTGGCATTACAGAACAAGTTCAAGAATATTTATAGGAGTACAAAAATATCTAGCACCCAAAATTATAAAATTCATAACGTCTGGCATACAATGAAAGATTACCAGGCATGCAAAGAAATAGGAAAACATGATCCTTAATGAGAAGAATAAACCATCAATCAAAACTAACCCAGAACTGACACAAATGATAAAATTAGAATACCATAAACTTATTTTAAATGTAATCTATATATTCAAAAAGTTAAGTAGGAACATGAAAGATATAAAAAAGATCCAAGTCAAACTTGTGGAGATAAATACTTCTGAATTGGAATGACAGCATATTAAACTTTGTGAAAGGATTAGTGTACTTGAAGACATAGCAGTAGAAATGATCCAAAATGAAACTCAGAAAAAAAATGTTTTTAATGAAAATACCATTTATGAGTTATGAGTTGTAGGACAACCTCAAGTAACCTAATATATTTGTAATTGGTGTCCCAAAAGGAGTGTATGTTGGGAGGCAACAGGGTTTTCCAGGTCAGAAATATATCTGAAGAAATAAATATCAGAAATAAAGGCTAAATTTTTTTTAATTTGATGGAAACTATAACCCACAGATTCAATAAATTTAAATATATAAATTGTAAATGGCAATGATCTCCTTATCCCTAAATCTAGAAAACTTTTTTAGACTTTAACCTCTACTTACCCTAAGTTCCCTTCCCAATGAGATTATTGTTTTTAAAATGTGCTTTTTGATAATGAAGGACTTATAGTATTTTGGCTGCTATCATGTTATTGAAGAATATAATATGCTGGATTAAGGTTTATGAGTTTCACAAATTGATTTTAATAGGATTTAGTTCTTAATGGCATGACTATAGTATTCATATTATAAGAGTTAAGCTTATCTTGAAGTCTCTCATGCTTATTTTGAAACAGTTTTTCTGCTGATAATAGCTATAATCTTTATGTTCTTGTAGACATGGCTATGTGTTATCTCTTACTTCTCAATAATTCCTGCAGGAAATATTTTTTACATCATGACAACAGAATTATTGATAATCATTAAGCAAGTATTAGCAACATTAGTTGTAAATATCCAAGAAGTGAAAAGTAAAAGGAATAATTTATAAAACATAAAATTTAATTTTAGCTGTTGTGACCATTACATAAAAACAGATAAAATAAATTGTAGTAAAAAATACTTGAAAGTAAATTTTTTTCTGTTTTTTTTTATTTCAAGAAAAACGATCTTAAATATAATAATGTTACGTGCAATAAACATTAATATCTCAAGAAAAACGATTTTAAGTATGATGTTACATGCAATAAACACCAATTATTCAAGAAAAATGATCTTACATGTAGTAATATTACATGCAATAAACATTAATATTTCAAGAATAAAAGAATTTTAAGTATCATAATATTACCAAAACTGTACTAGCATAGCACGATATCACAAAAATTGTAGGAAATATTCAAATCTGCAAATAACAGGATTACTTCTATTATATTCTAGAATATTTTCCCCCCTCTGGCTCTATTTTTGTTCATCAGTTTATGTTGTTCATTATATTCCACAAATGAGTGAGATCATATAATATTTCTATTTCTCCGGCTGGGTTATTTCACTTAGCATGATGCTCTTAAAGTCTATTTTGTCGGATATGAGTATTGCTACTCCAGCCTTTTTTTTTTTTCTTCTCAATTTTCATGGAAAATTTTTTTCCATCCCTTAACTTTCATCCTGTGTGTGTTTTTGTTTTGAGGTGGGTCTCTTGTATACAGCATATAGTTGGGTCATGTTTTTATATCCGTTCAGCTATCCTAAACCTTTTGATTGGAGCATTTAATCCATTTACATTTAGGGTTATTATTGAGAGGTACTTATTTATAGCCATTTTAATTCTGTATGGCTACGTTTCTCTCTCTGTTTCTTCTCAGCAATCCCTTTGATGAACTCCTTGAGACCTTTTTGTCTTGGAAGCTTGTTATTTGACCTTCTATTTTGAATGATAGTCTTGCTGGATATAGTAATCTTGGTCTCAGATCCTTGTTTTCCATTACCTTGAGTACTTCATGCCATTCCCTTCTGGCCTGTAGAGTTTCTGATGAGAAATCAGGTGTCAGCCTTATGGGAACTCCTTTGTAGGTAACAGTTTTCTTTTCTCTTGCTGCCTTTAAGATTCTCTCTTTGTCTTTAATTTTTGGCATTTTAATTATGATGTGTCTGGGCGTGGGTCTATTTGGGTTCTTCTTGTTTGGGGTTCTCTGTGCCTCCTGAACTTGTCTGACTTTTTCCTTTTTCAGGTTAGGGAAGTTTCCTACCATTATTTCTTCAAACACGTTCTCTATTCCTTTCTCCCTTTCTGCCTCTTCTGGAACACCTAGTATTCTAATATTGTTACATTTCACATTGTCCCACAACTCCCTTAAGCTCTCCTCCTGTTTTTTAATTGTTTTTTTTCTTTTTAATTCTCTAGTTGAGTGATATTTCCAACTCTGTCTTCTAATTTACTGATTCAATCCTCAGCTTCCCCTAATCTGCTGTGTATTCCTTCCAATGTGTTCTTTATTTGTGTTATGTCATTCTTTATCTCAGACTGTTCTTTTTTCATAGTTACTATATCTTTTTTCATACTCTTGAGCATTTTTAACATCATTACTCTGAACTCTGTTTCAGATAAATTTCTTATCTCTGCTTCATTTATCTCTTCTTTTGGAAAATTCGCTAGTTCTTTCATTTGGAGGTTGTTTCTTTGTTTCCTCATTTTGGTTGTCTGGGTTTGTGACTATGTTTTAGGCAGAGCCTCTATACCTCTCAATCTCTAATGCAGGACAATGTTAAAGGCTGTTTCTGACTAATTGTATCAGGCAAAGACTCAAAGCTTCCAGAGACGCCTCTGTCTAAGACTAATAGGATTCTGACTTGAATTGCCCCAGGCAATTGTCCTCAGGTATGGCGAGAGTTTTTTCAACAGGGTGGGGCAGTTGCTTCTGACTGGAGGCTAATTATTACTTTTAATCTCTTAAGTGGCCTCAGGGCAGTGTGTTTTCCAATAGGGTGTGGACTGTCTTCCCCCCTGGCAAGGCAAATGTATATGTGGGAAAGATGTCCTGCTTGAGGGAATGACTCAGCTCAGGAAACTTGGGGTGTCTGCCTTCTGAGCTCTGTCCCTTGAGTCCCTTGTCTTGGGCTCTGCTCTCACAGCTCCAATCCACTTCACCCTCCCTCTGCCAGAGCCCAAGGTGGGTGGCTCCACAGGGAATTTTTGTTCATTGGCCCTTTAAGAGGGTGGCTGAACTTTCAGTTGCCACTCCCTAGCAGACAGCACCCCACTGCTTTTCACAGCTAGATGTTATGTGAGTACCTTCCTCAGTTTGGTGCTCTCTGCTGTGGAGCCCAGAATCGATATTAGATCCCAGAGTTCTCAGTGGCACCTCCCCCCGCCCTGCCCTCCCTCCCCACAGCTGAGATATCTCCTCCAGGACTTCAGTTGCCATCTTTGGGTGCCCGGCCAGCCCTTTCGCAACTCCACCCCTCCTACCAGTCTCTATGCAGACTCCACCTTCAGTCCTTGGGTATCAGGGTTCTCTCCTGTGAGTTTTCCATTGATTATTCAGGAAGCCTTTCTGATTTCAGTTATAATTCCAGCTTGTTCATGGGAGCATGTCCATGCAGCATCCTCCTACTCTGCCACCATTTTTAATCCCAAAAGTAAATCTTAAGAAATTTTCTTAGAAATAAATGTCAGGATGACAATAACAATGGTGGAGTAAGGATCTCTGAAAGTTTACCCTTCCGTGAAAGCTGGCATGAATTGGGACAACTCTGCCAGAATTCTAGGAACAAACCAAAGATTTGCCTATTCAAGAAAAATGGCTGTCCCTAGCTGGTTTGGCTCAGTGGATAGAGCATCGGCTTGCTGACTGAAGGGTCCCAGGTTTGATTCTGGTCAAGGCACATGCCCGGGTTGCAGGCTCAATCCCTAGTCGGGGACGGGCAGGAGGCAGCTGATCAATGATTCTCTCTTATCATTGATGTTTTTATCTCTCTCTCCCTCTCCTTTCCTCTCTGAAATCAATTAAAAAAGAAAAAAGAATAGAAAAATGGCTGAATCTCAGCAAGAACAGGTGTTTGTGGTGTTTTAACTTGCCCTATATTCAATCCGTACTCTCCAGCTTTGAAAAATAACAGCCCTGCATCCTGGTATCAGAGAAAGCAGAAAGAAGCTGGATCTCTTTAAGTCCCTCATTCCCAAAGAATTGTCATTATGTGATGTCTCTGGTGGTTCCCTGAAAGCCACCAATAGGAATGAATGTCGTTATTTGACCTGGATTGGAGTATGTCAAGTGTTAACAGCCTCTCCCTGGGGAGTGATTGTCTAAAATAATAAGGCAAACAGTAGACTAACCAGAAAGCTTAAAAAGAGAAGCTGAAAGATATGTCCATTAGTGCCTTAAAGATCATCATATTCCAGGAAATCTAGAAGCCCACATACATGCATAGACCTATGCACATTCTCAGGAAAGACCTGAGAAGTTCCTAATCTCCCACCTCCAGCTGACCTTTCTTGACACTTTGTGCAAGCAGGAAGTGAAAGCTAAGGCAGAGTTGTAAATTGCCTGAGTGTTTAAACATGCCCAGCACACACTGAGATGCAGTGAATGCATTGCTCTGTGGAAATTTACTAACATCTTATTTTTTCTTTTATTATCTATTGTTTTCCAAATATTTCTCTTGTTTAAAAAATTGATTAACATTTTAATGCCTAGAGGAAACTTTTGAATCAATAACCTAGTCTTCCTTAAGAAACTGGAAAAAGAACACTCTAAACCTAAGGCAAACAGAAGAAAATACAATGAATAGAGCAGAAATAAAAGTAATAGATAATTGATTCTTTAAGCTAATCAAGAAAATTGACAAACTTTTAGCTAGACTGACTTAAGGAAAAAGGAAGATATAAATTTTTAAAATTAGGAATGAAAGAGGGAACATTATTAACCTTACAGAAATAAAAAGAAGTATAAGGGAACGCTATGAGCAGTTATGGTCAATAAATTTAATAAACTACATGAAATTAACAAATTCCTAGAAAGATACAAACTACTAAAATGGTCTCAAGCAGAAATAGACTAAATAGATGTATAACATGTAAAGAGATTGAATTGGAAATAAAAAAAACTTCCTGCAATGAAAAGCCTAGTCTACACTGCAGAATTCTACCAGTTTAAAGAAGAATCAACTTTTCAAAGAAAAAATTAGAAAAGGAGAGAACACATCCTAACTCATTCTTTGAGATCAGTATTACTCTGATACCAAAACCAGACAAAGACATCATAAGAAAACTTTAGATAAATATTGCTTATGAATATAGATGTAAGAATTCTCAACAAAATACTAGCAAATCAGATCCAGCAGTATATAAAAAGGAATATGATTAACTGACATTTATCCCAGGCATTCGAGGTTGGTTCAACATATAAAAATCAATCAAATACAGTATATTTTTTAGAATAAAGGTGGGGGAACTCCACATGATTATCTCAATAAACAAAAAAATAAGTATTTGAAAAAAATCCAACACTCTTTCACGATAAAAACACTCAACAAACTAGGAATAGAAGTGAGCTTTCTCACTCTAATAAAAGGACATCTACAAAAAATCCATAGCTAACATCATATTAAATGGCAAAGGGCTATATGCTTTTCCCAAGAATGTCCAATCTCACCACCTCTATTCAACATTGTACTAGAAATTCAAGGCAGGGCAATTAGGCAAGAAATAAATAAATGGAATTCATGTTGAAAAGGGAAAAATAAATGTATTGCTATTTGCAGTTGATACGATCTTAGATAGCCGTAAACAATCCATCAAAAACAAACAAACAAACAAAAAAAACCCCAAAACTATTAGTGCTAATAAGTGAGGTTACAGCATACAAAGTCAATATACAGAAATTACTTGCATTTTATATACTAAAAATGAATACTCTGAAAATAAGAAAAAAATTCATTACAATAGCAGCAAAATGAATAAAATACCTAGGAGTAAAGTTAATCAAAGAAGTGTATGATGTACTGAAAACTACAAAACATTTAATGAAATTAAAGACCTAATAAATAGAAAGACATTCTATGTTTATGCATTGCTAGACTTAATATTGTTAAGATGGAAATACTCCCCATATTGATCTACAGATTTAATGTAAAACCTATCAAAAATCCAATTGCTTATGTCAACATCCAAAATATATATCTATTTTAACATTTTACAACTCAACAATTAAAAACATAATTCAATTTAAACATGAGCAAAGGATTTGAATAGACATTTTCCCCAAGAAAAGTACATAGTTTTCCAGTGAAAAAACTCAACATCTTTAGTCAACAGAGTAAAAATCAAAACCACAATGAGATACTACTTTACACCTATTAGAATGCCATAATAAAAATAATGGAAAATAAGTGTTGGTGAGAAGAAATTAGAACTCTTGGATTGCTTGGGAGTACGGAAGATTATTAAAATGAAGTAGCCAATTAAAAAATATTGTTGAAAGTATTACATATGTCCCATTTTTTCTCCCATTGACCCTTATAGCCTGCCCCCGCTCTAGGCCTCCACCACCCTGTGCATATATGCATACAAGTTCTTTGGTTTATCTCTTCCCACCAACTCACCTACCCACCCCCCATTCCCACCCCCACCCCCGCCTTCCCTCTGAGATTCGACAGCCTTCCCTTTGAGATTTGACAGTCTGTTCCATGCTTCTATGTATGGATCTATTTT
This sequence comes from Cnephaeus nilssonii, assembly GCF_951640355.1. NCBI lineage: Eukaryota > Metazoa > Chordata > Mammalia > Chiroptera > Vespertilionidae > Cnephaeus > Cnephaeus nilssonii. The sequence goes on along the minus strand of NC_137076.1, from coordinate 51,439,605 downwards.
GTTCAACAGTTTATTTTGTTCATTAGATTCCACATATGAGATACTTGTCTTTTTTCTGGAACAGCCACTTTTAAAAACAATATATCTGTTTCCAAAAATGTTAAACATAGAGTGACCGTTTGAGCTAGCAATTCCATTCCTAGGTATATACTCAAATTGAAAACATGTTCACACAAAAATTACTAAATTGTTCCTATTAGCAGTAACCACCTAAATGTTCATCACCTGATGAATGGTTAAACAAAAAGTGGTATATCCATACAAGGGAATAGTATCTATGTATATAAAAGGCTAAGTGACCGTACGTATGTCCAACCATACATACGTCCGACTGACCAGCTCGTATATGATGTGCACTGGCAATCTATGTATATAAAAGGCTAAGTGACCGTACGTATGTCCAACCATACATACGTCTGACTGACCAGCTCGTATATGATGTGCACTGGCAATCTATGTATATAAAAGGCTAAGTGACCGTACGTATGTCCAACCATACATACGTCCGACTGACCAGCTGGTATATGATGTGCACTGGCAATCCTATATAATAAGAGAGGAATATGCTATTTAGCTGTTACATCCTGAGGCATTACGACCAAGCGTGTCACAACCAGATCACGGATCAGCAGGAGGGTGGGCCAGCGAGGTACAAGCAGGCTGCAGAGAGCTACAGGAAGGGGCAAGGCAGCAAGCTAGGAGGGGGGCGGGGGGAGCTACAGGAGTGCAGGGCAGCAGGCAGAGAGCTACAGGAGGGAGGCAGTGACCTACTGGCTACAAGCGGGCGGCAGAGAGCTACAGGACGGGGCAGGGCAGCAAGCAAGCGGGAGGCGGAGAGCTACAGGACAGGGCAGGGCAACAAGCTATGAGGGGGGCAGGGGGAGCTACAGGAGGGTGGCAGCGACCTACTGGTGCAAGGATTCATGCACAGAGCCACTAGTTTAAAAATAAACGTTGACTTGCACATGTACGATACATATAAAGCTCTTGCTGGCACCAATCACATCGAATTTCTTAATAGTATTACTCCTTCTGGAATTCCTTGTCATAAATTAAAATTGAAAGGAGGTACAATCATCATGCTACTGAGAAATCTTAATATCAATGGGGTCTTTGTAATGGTACTAGATTTATTATCAAAATATTTCAAACTATCATAATCAAAGCTGAAGTATTAACAGGATCTGTGGAAGCAGAGGTTGTTCTGATTCCAATAATTGATTTGTCCCTGTCACTGGTCTCTCATCTAAATTAATTCGAAGACAGTTTCCCGTGATGCCAGCATTTGCGATGACTATTTATAAATCACAAGGACAAACTCTATACAGAGTAGGAATATTCCTACCTGAACTCGTTTTCGGACATGGTCAGTTATATGTTGCTTTCTCTTGAGTTCGAAGAGCATGTGACGTTAAAGTTAAAGTTCTAAATATTTCATCCCAAGGGAAATTAGTCAAGCACTCTGAAAGTGTTTTCACTCTTAATGTGGTATACTGGGAGATAGTAGAATAAGTTTAATCAATTTATCAGTCATTGTTTTTATCAATGTTTTTATATCATGTTTTTGTTTTTATATCATTTTTTTTGTTTTTATATCATGTCTTTGTTGTTATGTCATGTTGTTATTGTTTACTTATTAATCAATTTATATATTATTTTCATACGCATTTTACTAATTTTTTTTCATCTTTGACACTTCTATTATAGAGAAAGGGCGAATAGCGATATTAAAATATTTCTTCTAATTAATTTCCTTTCAATGTGCACGAATCCGTGCACCAGGCCACTAGTTTGGCAATAAAAAGGAATGACGTAGTGATACATGTTATAACATGGATGAAACTTGAAAACATTGTGCTAAGTCAGAGAAGCCAGACACATATTACATGATTTCATTTAGGTGAAATGTCCAGAACAGGGAAATCTATAAAGATGGAAAGTAGATTAATGGTCTCCAGGAGCTGGGGGAAGGGAGAATGTGGAGTGACCCCTGATGTGTATGGGATTTACTTTTGGATGATAAGAATGTTCTGGAATTAGTTGGTGTTGGTTTTACACCATGTGAATATAATAACTGAATTATATGCGTTCATATAGTGAATTCTGTGGTATATAAATTATTTTTCAATAAATAAATAAATGCCATAAAGATATTTATGTCCAGTTATTCATGGCATTGTTATGTGCTATGTAGATTAACTTGAAAGACAATACAGACACATTTAAAAGCAAGATGTATAATTAAATGTAAGTAAATATTTCCTCCTACAGGGGTACTGTATGACCATTGAAATTTTTTTAGGTCAGGTTTATTGTGATCTGATATATATACAGTACACTAAAATTCTTACCATTTAACTAATTATTGACCTTCTTTTGGTGTTGTAAATTGTTTGAGAAACACATCTCAGTTGAACTTACATGTTGTCTTTAAAGGAGCAAGTATAATAATGACACTTAGGAAAGGGAAACTGCTCACCTTGACTTTCTACTAATGATAATGTAACTGCAAGTAGGTTTGTGAGATACAATATGTCACTATTTGACCTTTTTTTCATAGCCACTTTACTTGTATAAACTTTTGTTCATATAAGAAAAAGAATATCTAGACAAATGAAGACTATTTATTGTGTGTGTGTATGTGTGTGTATATATATTTTTTTCTGTGTGTTTTTTTTTCCAGGTCAAGCAAATAAAGTAGCCAAAGACGCTGCTAACAGATGGACTGGTATGTATTATAATGGCACTGCTAAACTATAGTTAAACTTCTTCCACATTTACTATGATGTGAAATACAGAAGCTATTGTGTCTAGTTTTGTTCAAGGAAAGATGTTTTTGGAAATGCATGCATTAAGCAGGTTTTTATATATTAAATCATTTTAGTTATTCAAGTTTTTTAAAATCTTTTTATGAGTAATTTTTGTAAAGTATAAGATATTTTTTAAAAACCAAAGATTACTTCCAGTTTAACTTTTGTGTGATTTTTCTCAGATAAGTCACTTAGGCTAATCGCTTAACCTTCATACAACTTTTAAGAGTTTTGTAGAATCCTAAAGATTTGTCTTCTTGCTAATAATTATAACAACTAACATTTGGTGAGTTCTGATTTTAAGCCAGGCATTATAAAGAGTGTCTGTGGCACATTCTCATTTTATCTCTACAACAATCTTGTGAGGTAGATAGGATTATTATCCCTAATTTTGGAGATGAAACAGAGACCACCAGGAGTCCATGGCCACACAGGTGCTAGGCAGTAAAACAGGAATCAGAATCCAGCTTTTCTGAATTCAGAGTTCAGGCTCTTATTCCCTATGTCAGTGGTTGGCAAACTCATTAGTCAACAGAGCCAAATATCAACAGTACAACGATTGAAATTTCTTTTGAGAGCCGAAAACCGACTTCTGCGCATGGGCCACGAAGTTTCAATCGCACCGTCCGTGCGCGCCCGCACGTGGTATTTTGTGGAAGAGCCACACTCAAGGGGCCAAAGAGCCTCATGTGGCTCGCGAGCCGCAGTTTGCCGACCACTGCCCTATGTGATACTGTCTTCTCTGTATCCCTGCCTTCCTGTAAATGCCTCATTAACCCATTTGCCAGTGGATATATCCTCTGCTCTACACCAGAGATATTCTAAGAAATGGGAATTATTATGGCATTATCTGTGTGTCTTAAAGTTTAGAAGAAAGTTTAAAAATTATAATTGCTGTGAATTATATACAAGTATGATTAATATTGTTAAAACTTGTCTGAAAATTGCACTGATGTTTTTTCAGTATTTAATTGTAAATTAATGGTAAGTGAACTCTTCCATCCTGGTAAGAGTTTATAATGCCTCCACATGTATTACTCATCCTCATTTTGTTTCTGTGGGGGAGGATGGATAAGATTGTGTTAATACAGAGCTATCTAAGAGCTTAAAGTCAAAGGTGATTAAATCAGTCGCTGGAAGAAAGAGATTTGAGCCAAGTTTCCCTGACTCTGTGTCCAGGCCTCTGTATTTCTTAAAAAGTTGTAGAATCATTTTTTCTTGTCTATTTTAGAATTAAGCAGATTGATAAAGTCAATGTAATTGGCCTTTGGTTCCTATAAAATTGCAATCTTATTTACTATGAAGCTATTTCATAAATAATGTAATGCTTTCGTGGTAAAAACGGAAGGGTAAAACAGCAAACTAATATTAAAGAAAAGAGAATAATGAGCCCTGGCCCGTGTAGCACAGTTGGTTGGGCATTGTCCCATGCACCACAAGGTGTGGGGTTCGATTCCCACCCAGTTAGGACACATGCCTGGGTTGCGGGTTCGTTCCCCGGAAGGGAGCATGCAGGAGGCAGCTGATCAATGTTTCTCGCTCTCTCTAAAAAAAATCAATAAAAAAAATATATTTTAAAGAGAATAATGAATTATGTGTTCAATAAAGTCTTGAGAAGTAATAAATACAGTACTATCATATGGATTTGTGAAATATAAAATTTTGAGTGAGAAAAACTAGTAAGTGGATTTTTAGGTTAAAAATAAGATAAACCCTAACTGGTTTGGCTCAGTGGATAGAGTGTCAGCCTACGGACTGAAGGGTTCCAGGTTCGATTCCAGTCAAAGGCACATGCCCAGGTTGGGGGCTTGATCCCCAGTAAGTGGTGTGCAGGAAGCAGCCAATCCATGTTTCTCTCTCTCCCTTCCTCTCTGAAATCAATAAAAATATATTTTAAAAATATAAGATAAGAGTCACTAAGTGATTTCCCCCAATAGTTCTCAGCAAACAGTAGGAACAGGCAGCCTGTGTAAAGGATAAGAACTTGACTCTGAAAGGAATCCAAGTGTGTTCCTTATTGGCTCTGTGACTTAATTGAACTTCTTGAACCTGCTTCCTTTCCATGTGGACAGTATCTTCCTCACATTTTGGAAGGATTAATTAAGATAGTTGGTAACCCATTTAGTACATTAGACACATGGATTAATACTCCCCTTTTCCCTTCTCCTCTTAAAAAAATGCTTTTATGTTTTACCATTGATCATAAACTTCCAAAATTATAATTAAAATTTTTTTCAACAACTTTTTCCCCTATGTCCTTAGCTGAGAAAGAACCTGGCACTTTTAAAATCATGTAGGAAGGAAGATATTTTTACATCAGCAGGAACAGCTGATAAGAATCCTATTTCCACTTGAGGTTATAACTTGCTCCTTCCAACGTAAAAGTGTTATAAAAAGATCATGGAGTTAAAACAATTACTCTTCTGAAAACCTCTCAGTCTTCAAAACCAAAAGAAAGTACCAGTAATACTTATAACTAAAGAGTATTATGTAATTATTAGTTAACTAGAGGCCTGGTGCATGAAATTCATGCACCGGGTGGGCGGGGAGGGGGTGTCCCTCAGCCGGGTATGCACCCTCTTGCAATCCAGGAACCCTTGGGGGATGTCTGACTGATTGGGATCGGGCCTAAACTGGCAGTCGGACATCCCTCTTACAATCCAGGACCGCTGGCTCCTAAACACTTGCCTGATCGCCCATAACCACTTTGCCTCATAGTTCCTAACCACCTCTGCCTGCCTGATCACCCCTAACCACTCTGCCTGCCTGCCTGATCGCCCCTAACCACTCTGCCTGCCTGCCTGATTGCCCCTAACCACTCGCCTGCCTGCCTGATGCCCCTAACTGCTTGCCTGATCACCCCTAACCGCCTCTGCCTCAGTCCCCGCCACTGCGGCTTCATCCAGAAGCACGCCCGGCTGTCCGGTCTAATTAGCATATTATGCTTTTATTATTATAGATGTTTGGTTTCTTTTTACTTAAAAAGTCCCTGCCCTAACCGGTTTGGCTCAGTGGATAGGGCATCGGCTTGCGAACTCAAGGGTCCCAGGTTCGATTCCGGTCAAGGGCATGTACCTTGGTTGTGGGCACATCCCCAGTAGGGAGTGTGCAGGAGGCAGCTGATCGATGTTTCTAACTCTCTATCCCTCTCCCTTCCTCTCTGTAAAAAATCAATAAAATATATATTTAAAAAAATAAAATAAATTAAAAAGTCCCTGAAATATACAGGTTGGGACAAAACTGGGTTTACCATTGTGAATATGTCAAACACAGAGTGTATACGTGTATTAGTATTTATTATTGTATTGTTTTCCATATGAACAACTGTAAACCTACCTTTGCCCCACCTTGTATATAGAATTGAGAATATTTACTGTTCAGTAATTCAGTATTTCAGTTTTATAGAATGAGAGATTGCTTCAGCATACAAATATAACTAGAAATATCACATTGAAATGTTTTGTGGCACTAAGTACACTTCAATGCAATTTAATAAGTTATATAATTTAACAGCTCGTTTAGTAACTCAGATAGTGGAGTTTTGATGACTTAGTATGAGAGGCATCTTAATGAACAAGGGGGGATAGATGTGGTGCATATGATATTGCCTATCCTATTCCTGTGTCTATCTTGGATGTGCCACCATATTGATTAACAGGAATTCTACCAGTCTTAATAAGGCTGTTTCTTTAAAAAAAAAAAAAAAAAAAAAAACACTGTTTTTTAGCTGTTTATAAAAATTTCCACATAATAGGGAAATTATTTGACAGGGAATGAACTATCAGGATGGTGGGTAACATTGTGTTGAAGGCAGCTTGAGAACTTGTTTAATGGAGTCTTTTTTGAATTGGTCCATTAGGCATTGTTGTGGAGAAGCTTTTATTTGTTCTTCTGTTTGTTTTTCATCTTAGAGGGTTTATAATAAAATGATTTCTTGCCCTCAGGGGAATCAGGAACTCCTTTTGCAGAGGCTATAGCCTTCCTGTGGTGTTTCATTTTCTTCTCTCTGACCTAGAGTTGAAGTCCATTTCTCCAGACTTCCTGCTTCCAAACCTGCCTGTGTTCTCTCATTTCGTGGAAGTCATTCTGTGCTCTTGGAGCCCTATTCTGAATGCTGTTCACATAACACTTGATCTTTTCTAACATACATACCACTTTGAAATTGTTCAGTAGTAAATTGATTTTTCTCTCTATTCTTGTGTCAGCTTGAAGGCATAGGTTCTTTATGTTCTGGAATTTCTGTAATACACTTAATGCCTGTCTCATGTAGCAGCGGGCCCGCTGTAAGTATTTGGCTATGCAGACACTGTTGAAACTAAACATCATTCTGGAGTACCTATTCTCTCTAGGGTCCTTATTAAAAGTAAAATTTGTTTTCGATTTTTTTTTTTACAAAGTAAAAATTTATTTAATACCTGTTGATATTCTATAACACTTTAATTGAAAGAAATGAGGATATTTTTAAACATTATTCTATTTGATGTGTTAGTATTCACCTTAGAAATGAACTTTATTTTAAACATTAAGTTAATCTTATTTGATACCTAGAATTAAACTTCTTTTGTTTTTGTTTGTTTTATAATTTTTTATTTTGTTAAGTATGCCCAAATATTCCAAGCATAGTAAATAATGTGTTTTAAACTGGTCAATTAGCATTTATTTATAGTAGAGGAAGCATTGTTATCTCTAGCATGAATTTAATGTACTGCATGGAAAACTGTCATCTGTCTTGTCATTATAATAATATTAGAGGCCCGGTGCACGAATTCGTGCACAGATGGGGTCCGGCCAGCTCACCCCGATGGGGCTCGATCGGGGCCAGTCGGACTTGGGGGAGAAGACGCGGGAGGTTGGCCGGCCGGCCCCGCCCCCAATCGGGGTGGGGGGCTGGGGGCGGGACCAGTTGGGAGGAGGAGCTGTGGGAGGTTGGGGGGGCTGATCGGGGGAGGGGCTGCGGGCAGTTGGAGGGGGGCCGATCGGGGCCCCAATTGGGCTGGTTGGCCGCCGCAGTACACGTCATAGCGACCGGTTGTTCCAGTCGTTCCATCATTCCGGTCACTTGGCTTTTATAAATATAGATAAATGATGAACATTGAATTTTTATGAGCTAGATTTAATATACAATTTTTTTCTAAATGAAAAACCACTACCTTGACCTATTCCTATTTCCTGTCTCCAGAGCAAGCTCTTTCAACTCTTTTAGCTGATTTTTTTTTATTTATTTATAATTGTATCTTCAAATAACATTCATATATTGCTTTTGCTTGATTTTTCAATTTTAGGCAATTCTGTTATTCCTAATGTAAAACTTTGCTATTCTGCATCTCAGCTATTACATATTTCCTTCCTTGCTCCTTTTTTTAGCATAATTATTGTAATTTAGTGTTTGCATTATTGATTGTGATTAGAATATTTACGTTATGTAATGCTGTGCACAGCTGAATGTATTATTCTTACCCTCTAATAGTTCATAGTTGACTTTGAGTTAATAGTTGACTTTGTTTACATAGGTTTCCATGTACTTATTGCTAATTCAATAGCAGTTGTTCATCATTTTCATCCATCTTCTTTTTTTTAATCCTCACCCAAGGATATGTTTTTAATGATTTTAGAGGGGAAGGGAGAGAGAGAGAAACATTGATGGGTTGGCTTTCCATACACAAGGTCTCGGGTTCAATTTCCTGACCACGAATCGAACCCAAGACCTTTTTTTGTACAGAACAATGCTCCAACCAACTGAGCACAGCAGCCAGGGCTTATCCTTCTTCTTGAAGGAATTGTTCCTGTTTTGTCCTGTCTGGTCTTCTTGCCTTCTGTGGCTAGTACACAGCTGTCAAACTAGAATTTCCTTTCACCATCATCCTGGGATTGCTTGCCTCTCCCCTATGTTGGATTCCCTGATTTCCCACTTTCTGTTATCTCATGTCTTTCTTAGATGTACTCCTTCATTTATGTGGATCATATCGTGGAGTAGCTTTCTCTCTTCATGTCATACAGTGGTTATAACTGTGTTCCTCTGCATCACAGCCATTAACATAGCCCTTCCAGATAGAGATCTCCAGGTTCAGGGATCACTTTTCCTTACCTTTTCTTCTTGGGAGTAGAAATATCTTGCTCTTGCTTAGCACAGGCTGCTTCACCATCTCTTGTAGGCTTTTTTCATCCTTGCCTACACTCTCCACTTACTTCGTTTGGTTGTGCCATCTGTTTTCTGCTGCAGTTTCCAATCTGGATGGCTTAAAAAGCAGAAATTTATTTTCTCACAGTCCTGGAGGCTGGAAGTCAAGATCAAGGTATTAGTAGGGTTGGTTCCTTCTGAGTCCTTTCTTGTAGACAACCACCTTCTCACTGTGTCTTCTCACAGTCTTCCCTCTATGCATGTTGGTGTCCTTGGAATTAAACTCGTTAAAATAATGTTTTTTAAAGTGATCAAACACTATATTTTAATTTGCTAAGGATACCATAACAAAATACTTCAGACTGGGTGTGGCTTAAACAAAAGATAATTATCTTCTCACAGTTCTGGAGGCTGGAAGTTCAAACAGGCATGTCAGCATGTTTGGTTTCTTTTAAGACCTTGGTTTGTAGATGGCACTTTCTCATGTGTCCCCTCAAGGTCTTGCTGTTCTTGTCTCAGTGTGTCCATATTTCCTCTTCATATAAGACCACCAGTCAGATTGGATTAAGGCTGCCCTAATAGGCTCATTTTAACTTAATCACATCTTTGAAGATCAATTCACAGACCTTTTGACCCTCTTCACCAAAATGTGTCTTTCACTCCATTGATTTGAAAATAAAATAAGTAAAAAAATAAGGGAAGGGGTCAATTTTCCAAATATAGTCACATTCTGAGGGACTGGGGATTAGGACTACAACCTATGAATTTGGGGGAGGTGACATAACACTTCAAAAGAACCTATTTTGACACTTTACTTCATTATCACTGCTAATACAGTGCTTAATATTTATAGAGTACTGGAGGCCCAGTGCATGAATTTGTGCATCAGTGGGATCCCTTGGCCTGTGGGATCGGGCCAAAACTGGCTCTCTGACATCCCCTGGGAGGTCCCGTATTGCGAGAGGGTGCAAGCCAGGCCCAGGGACCCCACCGGTGCACAATGGGGCCCAGGGAGGGACACGGGAGGTTGGCCAGCCAGGGAGGGACCGTGGGAGGGCTCCAGGGCATGTCTGGCCTGTCTCCCTCAGTCCTGATTGGCCAGACCCCAGCAGCAAGCTAACCAGAGCGTCTTCCCCCTGGTGGTCAGTGTGCATCACAGTGAGCAGTTAAGTGACATTATCATATCATTAGCATATTATGCTTTGATTGGTTGAACAGACGACCAGCCACTTAGCATATTAGGCTTTCATTATATAGGATTCTGAACCAGAACACTTTTACCATTATTTTTCTGTATTTATAATACATATTCATTATAAAGGTGGTATATGTACATTAAAGAAAATATGTAAAATTAAAAAAGAAAATTCACCATCATTCCTATTCCCCAAGTGCAACCACAGTGAACACATTGGTACTGCCTGTGCAAAGACACCCTTCCAAGTGATTAGACATTGAGAATGCTTTTATTTATTTTTTCTTTTATTATACTTGGATGCAGATTTGACCATACATTTTTGTACACAATTTGTTTTATTTCCTTGGGATAAATTCCTCTAAGTAGATATTCTTTTTCAGTGGTAACATGCATTTATATTCCCCTAGAGGACACTAAAGATACATCTATTCCTATCTTAGTCTTTAGAGAGGGGAACCCCTTTCTCTCCTCACCCCTCTCCCTTGCATGGCCTGGTACCTGGAAGCCATTACTTTCTGTTGGGGAGAGAAAAGGGTTTGGAGAGAATGTGTTCCCTTTGGGAACAGGAGCAGCTCTAATTCGCGAGGTGACAGAGTCCTGACCTCCGCTGTGACTTGGAAGAGGCACCGCCAGCTGTTCCCTGTCTTTGGATTATTCCTAAGTCGGCTATTCTTCAGTGGCACCCAATTTACTGGGTTTTTAAATATCAGATCCGTTTATTCAAAATACTCACCAAATATTTTCTGCTGAAATTAATTTGCCATTATGCCATTACTCTTGAAAATAAAGAAACTTCTGTAAGTAAAAACAATGGGTAGAATTATATTTGAAATGTTTTGTGATGGTGTTTTGAATTCTCAAAAAATATTTCTTATTTTCTTTATAGATAACATATTTGCAATAAAATCTTGGGCCAAAAGAAAATTTGGATTTGAAGAAAATAAAATTGATAAAAATTTTGGAATTCCAGAAGACTTTGACTACATAGACTAAAATGTCCAATGTTGGTAAAGGATCTATGTGCTTGTGAATATGTAAATTATTTATGTTATCCAACCAAGTGTATAGAATTGTCATTTACCGGTAATTGTGATGATCATTCTGTTAATTTTAAATAAAGTATAAAGTGTAGATGTTTTTCACGTTTTTTGTTTGATGGAAAACAGGATGGCAGCCATATCTCCACGATGCTCATCAAAGTAGGCCAGCTCCCTAAGTTAGGTTTACAGAGTATTTTTTTGAGGTCAGGAACCATTATGACTTGATAACATTTTATAGTTCCATTAAACTATTAAATATTAAGAACTAAGTGTACTTTTGAAGGCTCTATTATACACATGCACTCACACATAAACGCTTGGAAATAACTAAAACTCTAGTCGCTGCTTTAGTATTTCTCAGTATTTAGTGGTAAATGTGTGTGATGAATTCTCAATATACTGCATTATATTTGCAAATTCCCACAGGGGGGAAAAATACAGAAAGTTGCTCTTCCTTAAATTTAGAGTTACATAGCAATTTCTCAGATATGAAAACTACTTTCTTTTGAATTTTTGGTGCCTTTCCGTTGTGAAGAATAAGCATGTGGCCCTTTGTCCTGATTTCTGCACATTTTATAAGATGATATAGTGGTGGTAGTATACCACACATCACCAACTAGAGTTTGGTGATATTATTTTTTCCAACTAAGAAGCAGGTTAAAAATCACATATGTCCTGTGTATATATCTTTTTCCAGTTCAGCTTAGGCATTTAGAGTATTTGCAGGCACTCCAAGACAAACAAACAAAAAAATTAAAACTCATGTATGCCTTAATTTTTTTTTCACACTGTTCCAATTTTTATATTCTTTTAAGTAACTTGAATGAGATACTCCATATGTCTGAAATCACCCAAATGGCATTCAAGCCATTTGTAGTGAATCTGGCCTTTGTATTGCATGCAGTGGCTCAGGGCCTACTTAATCATTTCCTGGAGGTGAGGGGGAGCCAATTGGTCCATCTTTGTTTGTTCTTGAGGCCAGTTTATGTTGTCTTAGGGCAACAGCTCTTACAGGAGAAAGTATTTGATGTAAGGGACAAAGGACAAAAAATAAAAATAACCCATCATAAGCCTGCTCATAAAACATTAATTGTGGGAATTCAAAAATTTCTGAGACCCAGTTTGCTATTTATTAGAAAACTAGAGGCCCAGCGCACAAATTCATGCACCAATGGGGCCCCTCGGCCTGGCCTGTGGGATCGGGCTGAAACCAGCTCTCTGACATCCCCCGAGGGGTCCCGGATTGCAAGAGAGTGCAGGCCAGGCCGAGGGACCCCACCGGTGCACAGTCGGGGTGGAGAGACATGTGGGAGGTTGGCCAGCCAGGAAGGGACTGTGGGAGGGCTCCAGGGCATGTCCAGCCCATCTCACTCAGTCCCGATCAGCTGGACTTCAGCAGCAAGCTAACCTACAGGTCTGAGCGTCTGCCCCCTGGTGGTCAGTGCATGTCATAGCAGCCGGTCGACCAGTCAACTATCTGCCTCCTGGTGATCAGTGTATGTCATAGGGAGTGGTTGAGCAGCCTTAGCATATCATTAGCATATTACGCTTTGATTGTTTGAACAGCCGATGGGTCAACCAGACACTTAGCATATTAGGCTTTTATTATATAGGATATGTTCTCTTGTTTAGAGAGAAGATATGTATGTTCAAAAGGAAACCATTTGTAATGATTCCTAAAAGATTATTTTATAACTAGTTAGGCAACATTTTTTTTTAATTGAGTCTATCTTATGGGGCTAGCATGAATGATGAGATGAGGTCTGTACATGAGCTAACGAGAGGCTGTGGTACCCTCCTAAGCCAGTAGTGTTCTGGGAAATGTTTAAATTACTCCTTAAAAAGTGGGGACTGGGCCTTATTTATAGTAGTTTCTGCCTATTTATGTGGTGTAAATACTTCCAGCATAGCCAATTTTCAATTATCAATGTGATGACATACAGAGAGGGCAAAAGATGCTCAGTAGCATACCATTATATACATTTTTTTCTGCCATACAAATACATTAGATATAAATAATCTCAAGAGCAAAGGTAATGGTAAAATGTAAAATAGAGAGTGGTACATTTTTTAGTTTTAGTTCCATTGTTTTTAATATAGTTCATCTTAGTTTCTGTAATTTAATATTTTTAAATGCAATTTAATCTTTATTAATGGCTGTTTAACAGCTGGCTCACTCTGTTACTTAACAGTTAGTTGGCTTGCCTACTCCAGCACATCACTCTTAATCTTTCAGAGTTGCTTTTGGGTTTGCTCTTCCCTGAAATTAGAGATACTACTCAAGAAGCCTACGGGCATTAGTCCAGCCAAGCACTAGATAATCCTTAGTCCTGGGCTGGTTTTGTTATTGATCTGAAGATTGAGTACAACTTGGGTGGAACTAGAGTCAAATTACTAGTGATCCAGGATCAAATTTGATTCAGTAAATAATGTCCTAATTGATACTCCTCATATCTTTTCAGTGAATTGTGAAGTTTAAAAGGTATCTTATCAACCTTCACATGTAGTTATTTTTAAATCTCACAATTCTATTTTTAAATGATTCTAGGAAAGATTTTATAGTCTTCTAGTTAGTTTCACAGTTGTTTGCGGCCAGATCAGATCACTGAAACGTCCCTTCTGAAGTTGGGCCAGGACCAAAGCAATTCATAAGGAAGATTTGGAATGACTTTTCCCTCTGCCTTTTGCCACATCATTAATCTAATGGGATTACAAAGTTCTTGGCCTTTTTCAGAAATAGATGCTATTATCCTTTACTTTATCCAACATGATTCTCTTTAAGGGATTAGAAAAGGAAATGAGTATATCTGGCAGCCAAGAAGCCAGAACCACCCTAATCTTGAACAGAAAAGTCTAAATTTAAAGCTGATAATACTGTCTTTTGAAAATACGATTGGAGTAGTTTAGAAAACAGTTTTCAGCTAATATGGCATCGTTTGGTAAGAGTGGTTACAGATAGTGGGGAAAATTATTTCTAAACTTCCTTTCAGGATATGTTTCCTGAATATATAACAGGAGGAAAAGTTAGTGCATTATGAAATACAAACTACTTACTCCAACTTGATTTTTAAAAAATGATTGTGAGAGAGAGAGGTCAGGTAATATGATTGTCTTTGGAAGTACTCATTGAATCTCAAGGCGAATTTCTATTTGCCAAGATTGCCAGCTGCCACCTTGACAGCCAAATTCAAGGCCTGATCTCACAGTCCTTGAGCTAAGAATGTCTTTTTACTTTTTTAAATGATGTAAAAATAAACAGGAATATTGCAACATACGCTGAATATTGCAACAAAGCCTAAAATATTACTGTCTGACCCTTTACAGAACAAGTTTATCAGACTTCAAAATTTCAAAACCTGACAACTTGTGGGCTAGATAGGACCTACAAGAGACATGTTATTCTGCCTTAACTATCTTTTTTTAAAACTGTTGCAATATATCCACATGTAAAATGTCATACAAATTCAGCTTCTTTGGGAACTGGATGATTTGGCTACCCGAAGTCCTCATTCTACATGCAGCAAATTAACTAGACGTGAGTAGGGCTGGAGCAGTGATAATGTGTTCATTTCTTAGAGCAATGCCAGCATATAGCTTTCTTTTTTAAGCCCCAGTTTCATTCCAAGTTGACAGGCTGACTTAAGATCAAACTTGACTTTTCATATCCCAGGGGAAAAAATACTGGTGCTATCTTTTAAATTGAGATTATATTAAATTTCTTAATTAACATAGGAAGAACTGATAGTTTGATGATAAAACAGCCTATTTAAGAACAAGAAATGTCATTCCATTTGCTCAAACATACTCTTGGGTTTTTCCAATAGTCTAGTTTGCTTCTCAGAGATTTCACACTTCTTAAGTATATTCTTAAATATTTTATCTTTTTTGTTGCCATTATAAATGGATTTTTATCTTTTATTTTCTAATTGGTTATAACATGTATCTGTATTGGTTTTGCATATTAACCCTTTGCACTCGCTTGCTTGTTTCTCGATTCCTTTATTCTACTCGGGATTTAATTTTTTAAATACCCCAGATTTTACAAAGCGCGGCAGTAGAATAAAAAACTGGAGTTTCTTTTCATACAAACTTACTTATTTGGATTTTTTTTTATATTTCAAATTATTGATGCATTCAAAGAGTAATTTGCACTCGACATCCGAGTGCAAAAGGTTAATTTTAAATCTTTTCTTGCTAAATTGTTTTGGTTTGAGTTTGTTTTATAATTTATTCTCTGAGAGTTTTCAGGTATCCTATCTTCAAATACACATAGTTTAAATTTCTCTTTTCTAATTCTTAGGCTCATAATTGGCTTTTATCTAATTGCATTGGCTAATGCTACTCGTAAAATTGTAGTAGATATAGAGAACATCTCTGTCTTGTCTCTGACCTTATTAGGAATGCTCTTAATATTTCTGCATTAAGTAAAATCCTGGTTTTTTATAATATGTAATTTATAATGTTAAGGAAGTAGTCATCTAGTCCGATTTTCTCAAGTATTTGTATAAGGAATGGTTGAATTTTTCATAGGCTTTTCCAACCATCTCTGGAGATAAGCATATGATCTTTATTCTTAAATCTATTAACAAGTTGAATGTTATTAATACATTTCCTAACACTCAGCCATCCATAAATTTCAGACATTAAACCTACTTATGGTGAATTATTTTCTCAATGTGATGTTAGAGTCTATTTGCTGACATTTTATTTATAATTTTTGCATCAATATTCATAAGTGCTGCTGGCCCATAATTTTTTAAAATATATTTTTTATTGATTTCAGAGAGGAAGGGAGAGGGAGAGAGAGATAGAAACATCCATGACACAGGCGGATGCTCTATACATTGAGCCGAACCAGCTAGGGCTATGATTTTTTCTTAATGCGCTATATTTACCGATTTGGATATCAGTATTACACTTTCTTCCTAAAAAAGATATGGGAGTTTTCCTTCCTTGGCTCTGAAACAATTTATGCATCATTGAGCTTATCTGGTCTCTAATGATTCTCAATTATAATCTCAAACAAGAAAACCAAAAGTAGCTCCTTTTGTACATCTGGATCAACACTATTTTGTTTTTCATTTAACAGTTTGAAAATTTTCTTTTATTCAAAAATGGTTTTACTTGTTATGTACTACTTCTTCATAAAGATATACTAAGATGATGGACATTCGGTTTGTTTCCAGTTTCATGTTATTTTAGACAATATTTTCAAAGAACATTTTCAAACATAGCTGTTTGCATATTTGGGGGAGTTCTGAGGATGAATTCCAGGAAATGCTCCCCCCAAAAGAACCCCTGTTCATGAAGAACTGATCCTCTAAAAAGAATATGAGAAATATAACAGCTGAATTTTGTAGAAAAGCAGAGGAAGGGTAATAGCTTTGAGAACTTTTTAAATTGCTTTTTCCATGGATTTTCAGTAATATTTTCTTCAAAAGATTTGCATAACACAAAGTGTGGTGAAGGCCGTGGGTGGAGAAGGGGTGTTGGATGGAGGAGCTCAGTGGAGGGAAAAGGGGGAATATCTGTAATACTTTCAACAATAAAGATAAATTGTTTAAAAAGATTTGTGTAAAATGAGCTGGGAATCTATTATCAAAAACAGATTTGTAAAAAATACTGCCTTTTAGCTGGAATTTATTAATGAAAAGGAAAATTTATAATTACCGTTCAGTTGTCATTAGGCCAAAGATTGGCTTTCATAAGTTAAAGTCCAAATGCTTTCTGAGAAACGTCTCTACAACGTACCATGCCAATCTGGAGACCGGATCCGCGGCAGAAAGGGTGTGTGCGTTTGCAAGCCTGCACTTGGAAGGCATCGTGTTTCTCATAACATTTTGAAAAGTAACTATGAGAACTTTTTATACATTTCAACTGAACAGATGTTGATTTTTTTTCTGTCCAGTTGTGGTGTTACCATGTTTAAGTAAGCATACTTCTTGCTTACATGCGTTTTCTGTGTTATGTGAGCTCTGGGGACCCACACCTGACTGAGTTGAACTTGCTTAGCAAGTTTCCATCTGAGCAGATTTGGTTTGATTCTTAGGTCAACTGGAACAAATATTTTGCCTGTAAGTACACTAATAAAATTAGTTTGTATCTACAGGACCGTTTGTTTGATTTTTAACAGGTAAAAATTTACTTTTAATAACAACAGTTCCCTTAATGGATCCAGAAAGATAACTTCTTTTTTGGGACAGTGTCAACATTTGATGTAGTACAGCTTCAGGGAATACAGTACCTGGGTATCAAAATTATTTTGCATAACCATAACTGAAAGTATCTAAGAAGTTGCTTACCTTTTCTCCTATGTGAACAGAACATTTACAATCACTGACAGCCACATTATATTGCAATGTTAACTATGTTGTAATAAGACCATTTGAAGAGTAGGTAGTAATACTGGAATGAAATACATTTTGAAGGGTTGGATGATTTTTCTCCCTACCAAACAAAAGCTCCTTGTGAGGGCATGTTGATTTTTCATCTCTGTAGGCCCAGAGCACCTCACATAGTATTTGACACAAAAGAATTACAACTTCATAATCTCTTGCCTCAAATAGACTCTCAAGCATTGCTTATCAAGGCTTTTACTTAAAGTTATAATTGGCCTTTTTCCAGAAAGGCTATAAGGCAGCCCTTACTTTCAATCAGCTTTTCCTCTCAGTCTCTACAATTATTTAAAACATTTGCCATCCAGGCCCCTCTACTCAACCCCACTTTCCTCAATTTTCTCTGTTTAAAGCCATTAAAAAAAAATTTTTTTTTTTGAGCCCTTCAAGCACAATCTCAACTCCCTAGCCCTCCTTCCTAGAATTGTTTTCATCCCCATATTTCCTGCTTAAGCCACCTCTCTCCTGTTCCCCAGGATCCATCCCTCCTGGCTGCTCCAAGACCTTTGCTTCGTTTTTCTCCTCTCTCCCCCCGCCCAATCCCACCCCCAATATTTTCACTCTTTCTATTGCCTGATCTTTCTTACCACATCCCTACAGTGTCTCATCAAACTACATTTACCAGCTAGAATAAAATACCATTCCTTTCTTAAATATAGATATCCCGATGCCCTAGTGTTCAGCTAAGTTGTTCAAGTCATCCCTTGGAATATGTTATTCACATTCACTCAACATACCTTGTCCTCCATCAAATACATTTTTTTAATACCCGAGGATATGTTGTTACTGATTTCACAGAGAGGAAGGGAAAGGGAGGGAGGGAGGGGAGGGGAAGGGAGGAGAGGAGAGGAGAGAAAAAGAGGGAGAGAGAGGGAGAGGGAAACATCATTGTGAGAGAAACAACAAATGGTTGCCTTCCATATAAACCCCAACCAGGGATTAAACCTACAACTGAGGTATGTGCCCTGATCCAGAATTGAACCCAAGACTTGTCAGTGTATGGAACAACTCTCCAACAAACTGAGTCACACTGGCCTGGGCCATTCGTTAATTCATTTGAATGTTCATTGATTAATCTCATATTTACCAGGCATTATATTAAACAAATTAATTCTGTAGTCCTGGCCTCAAAGAATTTCAATCAGGTAAATAAGGCAGCCACACAAACAGGCAATTACAAAGCCATGATGAAAGCCAAGGAGAGAAGTGTACATGGTGTTTTGGTAACACTGAAGAGAAGCATGCACCTCACCAAACTAAACTCACATTCTAGGGTTTAGATACATAGATTTAAAGTTGATGCTGGGTGAGGTCTCCTTTGGAAATTATTCTTTCTATTTTGGATTCCAATTCTTGATATTTGTTTAATAAATTCATTCTGGGAAATACCATTGTATTTTAATAAGTAAACAATTTTAAATAGTAAGAAAAATATATGTATATATATATTATTGCTATTCAAAGTTTCTACTGCCATATGCTTTCTATATATATAAAAGCCTAATATGCAAATTGTCCCCATGGGAGTTTGACTGAGAGACCAGGAGTTCAATCACTTGCTATGACATGCACTGACCATCTGGGAAGGGAGGCCCCGATTGGCCCTGATTGCTGGCCAGGCTTAGGAAGACTACCCGTGCTGAATTTTGTGCACCAGGCCTCTAGTCTTTTAATAAAGGTGAAAATAAGGATATATACATTTATAATTGCTTGTATATGCACCAAAAAAAAAAAAAAAGAAAAGAAAAGAAAGAATGCACAGAAAACTTATAAACAGTGAGAGGGGTTTTTCCTTTGTTCCTTTTTATAAACTTCACTAGAGGCCCGGTGCACGAAATTCGTGCAGGGATTGGCAGGGGGTGTCCCTCAGCCCAGCCTGCACCCTCTCCAATCTGGGACCCCTCGAGGGATGTCCGACTGCCCGTTTAGGCCCACCCTGGTAGGATTGGTCCTAAACGGGCAGTCGGACATCCCTCTCACAATCCAGGACTGCTGGCTCCCAACTGCTCGCCTGCCTGCCTTCCTGATTGCCCCTAACTGCTTCTGCCTGCCAGACTGATCACCCCCTAACCACTCCCCTGCGAACCTGATTGATGCCTAACTGCTCCCCTGCCAGCCTGTTTGCCCCTCCCCTGCAGGCCTGGTCACCCCTAACTGCCCTCCCCTGCAGGCCTGGTCCCCCGCAACTGCTCTCTCCTGCAGGCCTGGGTCCCCCCCAACTGCCCTTCCCTGCAGGCCCAGTCGCCCCCAACTTCCCTCCTCTGCCGGCCTGGTCACCCATAACTGCCCTCCCTTGCAGGCCTGGTCCCTCCCAACTGCCCTCCCCTGCTGGCCATCTTGTGGTGGCCATCTTGTGTCCACATGGGGGCAGTCATCTTTGACCACATGGGGGCAGCCATCTTGTGTGTTAGAGTGATGGTCAATTTGCATATTATTCTTTGATTAGATAGGATAGAGGCCTGGTGCATGGGTGGGGGCCAGCTGGTTTGCCCTGAAGGGTGTCTCGGATCAGGGTGGGGGTTCCCTTGGGGCATGGGGTGGCCTGGGCAAGGAGCCTGTGGTGGTTTGCAGGCCGGCCACACCCCCTGGCGACCCAAGCGGAGGCCCTGGTATCTGGGATTTATTTATCTTCTGTAATTGAAACTTTGTAGCCTTGAGTGGAGCCAAGCCTCCTGCTCGCTCTGTGGCCGCAGCCATTTTTGTTGGGATTTATTTATCTTCTATAATTGAAACTTTGTAGCCTGGAGTGGAGGCCTGGGCTGGTCAGGGCAGGTGGAAAGCTGGGCTTCCTCCTTCTCCGGGAGCAACTTAAGCCTCCTGCTCTCTTCAGCTCTGTGGCTGCCATCTTTTTTGTTGGGATTTATTTATCTTCTATCATTGAAACTTTGTAGCCTGGAGTGGAGGCCTGGGCCGGCAAGGGCAGGCAGAAAGCTTGGCTTCCTCCATTGCGGGGGAAACCCAAGCCTCCCTCCTGCTCTCTGTGGCTGCAGCCATCTTGGTTGGGTTTATTTGCATATTCGCTCCTGATTGGCTTGTGGGCGTGGCTTGTGGGTGTGGCTTGTGGGTGTAGCAGAGGTATGGTCAATTTGCATATTACTCTTTTGTTAGATAGTATTTCTAACTTTGTATCACTTGTTCGAAAGATAAATTATAGCAGAAATTGTAGAGGTCTCTGCAGCATCTGTCCACCACTTTCCCAATCTTATTATTTTTCATTTCTTGTAACATGAAACAAATCAAGCTAGTTTTGTCTCTTAATTAGAATCATTAGCATGCAAATTTTGCTCATCTGAGCCGTTCATCAGATATATCCTGTATCTAAGCCCATTTCTTCCGGGTCCAGCATTCTTCATGAGGCCGCCGGCAATAATGCCAGCTCACGTGAAAACAGTGTTGGGTAGTGGGTTTGGAGTCAAACGAGTTTGGGTTCAAGTGGTGTGGGCTCTAACTGCTTGAATCTAGGCAAGCTACTAACATCCCTACACCTTCATGCCCACTTTCTTAATTGCAGATAGAACAATTGGCCTCACAGATGTTGAGTTTGTTGGGAGAATGGAGTGAAATAATACAGACACAGCAATTTAATGCTGTGATCTAGCTCTGAGTATGTGTTCAATGGAAGGTGGTTATATCATTCGGAATATTTTGGAAGTTCTTGCCAGGAGAAAATACTCAATGCAAATGCAATCACAGATATGGATGTGAGGGCGATCTGGCTGAGACATCTGTCATCCCATTGATCACCAGGGTTGATTCCGAGGATCTGCCTGGGCGGGTGTCCCCCTCCCTCACCAATCCATGTGCATCCCTCCTGAAGCTGTGTGCTCGGTGGAAGAGGACGACCTTCCCCCCAGAGGAGAGGACTGGTCTTCGGTCAAGGGTATACGAGTAGCTGCCCTCCCCTGCTAGAACCTCCAAAGATGCTCTCAAATACAATGACAGGTGTCACTGCCTTCCAGGGCCTGGGCTCCACCAGACCTCACCCTCACCCTGGAGTCCTTGCTGCTGGGGAGCCTCCTTTCCCCGTCTCTCCCCCCGCACCACCCCCTTCACCATGGCCTCCCAGCCAGCAGCATCTATATTCAGGACACTGTCTACTCCTCCCAGGACACGGGAAGGTGAGACAGGAATCCCAGAAGAGGGGACACATCATAGTAAAACACTATTCTGTAGAGTGGTCAGGGTCTGCGGTAACATTTCTCACGTGTTCATGGGGCTTCTTTGGCCATATCTGGAAATCCGAACCACCAGCTCTAAAATTGTTTCTATGGGAAACTATGTTCCCAGTGCCTAACAACTGACTTGGAAATGAACTATTGGAATGCAGCTCGTTTGGGGACTGTGTGCAGATCCACATTCACAACTCAAGGTCAATGAAAAAGGAAATGACATTTATTCTGTTATTGCTGAAACCTAACGCACATACATTTCCACAACTTTTCCTGGAGGACACCAACGAAAGTTATTTAAAATAGCAGCCCATACACCCAGCAGACTGAACTGATATTCTGGGTCTAATGCTATTTGAGCTACTAACTCCAGCAACTCAGATGTGCGTGTTAGGTGCCTTGTAGGCAGTTTTAGAATTTAGTTATGTGTAAGGAAGGCAGAGAGCACCTTCCCTTTGCAGCACTCCCCTTGTGGTTACGTAACTGCTGTGCTGCAGCAGCGTGCTCCCCGCCCCCTCCCTCCTCACAGCTTCTCTGCCCATGTATGGTAACTGTTCCACAGCAGCTCTTGGTACTGAAGTGAGCAAGTCGAACCCTTATTAGGATCCAAGCTTAAAAGTTAAACAGCCCAGGGGCTAAGATTAAGAATCTCCTATTTGTAGATACTCTATGGGTCAACTAAACTGGGTTTGGGACAAAGTTATTCAGGGAGGAAGGAGTATGAATATAAATGATCTATCTACATGAGGTTGGTGTCCTAACAGAAAACCAATCACTTTCCCTGTTTTAAATTTATCCTGTCATGAGTCCCAAGAAAGCATTTTTAAAAAGTCTCTTATATTTCCATTTTGTGTAATCACCACAAAGAGCCTGAGTTATGCCTTTTCTCTCCCTTTTCTCCTTTTTCATGCCCTTGTGTGTATGTGGACAAAAGCAACTTCCATTGTACTCTTTGCTATTGATTCCAGGTTCACACTCAGTCCCTGAGTTACTCATCCTCTCTTTTAAAATAGTTTCTCTAAGAGGGAGGGGGAAAAAAGCACAACGAGGCAGCCTGTTAATTCTCTCTTTCCACCCGCTGACAAAGGCAGTTCTCAAGAAGGGTTGGGTATGAGCATTTAATATATCTCAGTAAAGCTTATGAAGACACCTTACCCAGAGTGTTTGCCTTCTTCAAAGGATAGTTGTAACTTTTAAAGAAGTATGAAAATTAAGCAAGCTGAAACATTTAAAAAAATATCTCTTGGGACACAAGCGATCTCTAGTCACTTATGAAATGCCTCCTTTACACCATTCCCAAAGGTGATAACAAGGTCCAAGTCCTAAAGATAACAAATCTTGATGCACAAACTGAAATGGAAGTAGACACCTACATGTCCATAGTGCTGTAATAAAATTTTCCCCAGGGTGCTGGGAGTCCAGGTGAATGAGTAACTGCCCAGGGACAGTTCAAAAGACCTCATAGAGAAACGGCTGGTTCATTGGGCTGAGCCTTAGAGGTAAGGGGTCCTGAGCAGGACAGTGAGGAGACAATGTGAGGCGGTGAATGTTGGTACTTTAATTCACTCTTGCAATCAATAAATGTTTATTGGGTGCTTATTAGGTGCTAAAGGTACAATGGTAAACAAATTTCATGGAGATTATGGCTTAGTGTGGAAGACATTGAACAAAACACACTGAGTGGCCAGATTATTATGCATTCAGAGATCATAATAAGCTGGCCACTCAGTGTATATCACAGCAGTTACACTAGCTACCATGACCAAAAATGCAGGGGCACTAAGAGAGAGTTTAACCAAGTCACCTTGTGGATCGGAGCAGGATGGTGTCAGTGTGCAGGTGTCAGGGAAGAAAACAACATTAAAAACTAGACCTAAAGCTTCGTGGAGGTAGAGGGAACCATGCGGGTGAAGATTTCCCATGGGAAAAACATGCTTCGAAGGAGGAGGGGGAGGCAATGAGCCAACCCCACGCCCAGGAAAGGGAGTAGGTTGTAGGGGGCCAGAGAAGTAGAGCGATCCTTCAGGGTCTGTAGGAACTGTCACAGGTTTGGGACTTTGTGGACAATGGAAAGCCATTGAGTTAGTGTAAGCAAAAGAAATAACATGATTAGATCTGGATTTTTAACAATGTGACCACTGTGTAGAGTAGTGACCACAAAACTTTTTAAATCATGTACCTCTATCAATAATAAAACATTTAAAACCTGCATGCTAATTACAGGTATGTTTGTTATTAAAGAATATCATGTGTGTTATACAAAATATGGAAAAGCAGTCATTTTAAAGAATGCGATAAATAGAAGCCCTGAGATTTTCTTCCCACACTCAGCCGCTCGCCTGTGCACCCTATAGGTGCAGGTCCCATTTGGGAGGCTGCTGGTGTGGGGTGTGGAGGGGGAGCAGGACTAGGGGTGGGGAGATAGGTTATATTTATGGTAATAATACAGGTTAGAAGTGGTGGGAGGCTTGAATTGGGCAAGGAATGGGAGAGGTAGACAGATTTCATTTTATTTTTAAAATATGTTTTTTATTGATTTCAGAGAGGAATGGAGAGAGATAGAAATATCAGTGATGAGAAAGAAGTCATTGATCAGCTGCCTCCTGCATGCCGCCTACTGTGGATCAAGCCCAAAAACCTGGGCATGTGCCCCGACTGGGAATCAAACCGTGACCTCCTGGTTCATAGGTCAACGCTCAACCACTGAGCCACGCCGGCTGGGCAAGGTAGACAGATTTTAAACATCTTTTGCAGGTTGAATAGAGAAGACTTGATGACTGGTTGGATGGGATGGAGGTGGGGTGGAGGCTGAGGAAGGAAGAATTTCTGGTGTAACTTCTCAAATGGCGATGTCATCTTGACCTTTAAAATAAGTTGAATAAAAAAGTCTGCCATTTAAATTTTGGAGGAAAAAAAAAAAAGGAAGAGCTCTTACAGTCATTTGTGATGTGTGTGTGTGTGTGTGTGTGTGTGTGTGTGTGTGTGTGTGTTATTGTTCGTTTTTGTGAGAGGGATTTCTTCTAACCCTCAAGTGTTCTGTTCTTTTATCTAAGGAGAGGAAATTCTGATAGAAAGCCTAGATTTCTAAGGCTCCACCTTTCTCTTGCTTGCTCTCTTGCTTTCTCTCTTGGTACTGACTACCTTCTGAGTTGTAAAAATTCAGGAATACTGCCCTGGCCAGTGTAGCTCAGTTGGTTGGGCTTCATCCCATGCACTGAAGAGTTGGCGGTTCGATTCCCAGTCAGGATACATGTCTGGGTTTTGGGCTCAATCCCCATGCAGGAGGCAGTCTTATTATTTGAAGTTTTGATTGTGACATATAATTAAATTACATATAAATTGTGAGTGCCTTTTCCCCACTGACCCATTTTATGACACTTTGTACATTTTCAGAACCACTTCATTCTACTTCCCAACATGTAATACACTGAAAGTAATGCTATTCACACATTCCCACAAAAATTTTTAAAATTGAGGAGGCTCTCCCTCCTGGGAGCACACCCACACCTTTCTTCCCCCTCAGGCTTGCATTTCTCAAACTCTAGGAGATCCCACGGGACTTGCAACCAGGGGAGCAATGGGCAGTGGCACCTCGTCCTGGGCTAAGCCCCTGAACCTGTCTCTAAGGCCCCTTTCTCCTGACTTTCCAATGAGCCAAAGCAGACCCGCCTCGGCTCTCTCCTGTTGCTTCTTCTAATCCTAAGCCCTTCCTTGTTTTACTGTCCCAGCTTTCATAAACATACTCTCAAAATCAATCGATCAACCAACCAATCAATAGAATACAATAATTTTTAAAAATAAAAAATGGAGGAATCGTGGTTAGTCTCATATGTAGATGGCAAGCATCTGCCAGAGAACTAGCTGGAAATCCCCTCCTTAAGGAAGCCCTTGGCTCAGCACTTACCTGTAGGCAAGTGTCAGCTGCAGCTACTCTTGAAAAACCACAACTACTTATAGTGATTATGAGGATCCAAAAAGATAACAGATAGAGATCATTCTGTAAACTGTAAGTTCGTATATGAATGTACATTAATACCTTTAAAACAAAACTATTTTAAGTACTCCTGAAGTAGCAACTGCTGTAGAAATGGAATACGTCAATAAGCGAAACATGAGGCGTTGTCATAGCCACAGTTCTCTGCCAAAACTAAAAGTCTGCTTGGACAGTTTTGAGTTGGGAATGATGTTTAGGATGAAAACACAATGGCATTTGGGATGAAAACACAATGGAGGGTCTCAGAAAATAAAAAATGGAACTGCCTATGACCCAGCGATAGCACTTCTAGGTATATATCCAAAGAAACTCAAAACACTAATTTGAAAATTATATTCATTGCAGCATTATTTACAATAGCCAAGATATGGAAGCAACCCAAGTGCCCATTAATAGACAAGTGGATAAAAAAGTTGTGGTACAAAATTGATAGTTACAAAATAGTCACGGGGATATAAAATATAGCTTAGATCAGTGATGGCGAACCTATGACACGCGTGTCAGCACTGACACGCGTAGCCATTTCTGATGACACGCGGCCGCATGCCGAGGATGAAACATTTGCTGCTCCTGAGGATGAAACATTTGCGACTGGAGTCTTGTGACACACTACCCGAGTTATGCTCAGTTTTTTGGCGAAGTTTGACACACCAAGCTCAAAAGGTTGCCCATCACTGGCTTAGATAGTACAGTCAGTAATATTGTAATAATTATGTATGGTGCTAGGCAGATATTGGAAATATTAGGGTGATACTTTCTAAAATATGTGATTGTCTAACCAATGCATTGTACACCTAAAACTAATGCAAAATATTATTAAATATAAACATAAATTGAAAGATAAAAGAATTTTAGAAATATAAAAATGTTTGGTACATATATATGATGGCATATTCCTTGGCCATGAAAAAAGAATGAAATCTTACCATTTACAACAGCATGGATGGACCTACAGGGTATTATGGTAAGTGAAATAAGTCAATCAGAGAAAGACAAATACCATATGATTTCACTTATATATGGAATCAAAAGAACAAAATAAACGAACAAACAAAATTGAAATAGACTCAGACAGAGATGGGACTGGTGGTTGCCAAAGAGGGGGGCGTTGGGGGACTGGGTGGAAAAGGTGAAGGGATTAAGTAGTACACATTGGTAGTTAACTAAACATTCATGGGGATGTCGAGTACAGCCTGGGCAGTGTGGTCAATGCTGTTGTAATAACAGTGTACGGTGCCAGGTGGGTACTGGAAGTATGGGGGAGATTACTGGGTAAGGTATATGACTGGCCACTATGCTGTACATCTGAAACTAATACGAAATAGCGCTGAATGTAAACTGTGGCCTTAAAGTAACAATTTTAAAAATAGGTTTTTCTATACCCTGTTAGATGTTCATAATTACTTTGCTTCACGTTCTTCGTTATGAAAATCAGTAAGCAAGCCACAGATTTGGGCCTGCCCCATGGTCCTAAAGCACAGAAGGGATATTATCTATGAACTTAGAAAAGGCCTGGCTAGTTTTCTCCAGAGATGAGAGTTTGAATAACACTTGAACTAATTTCAAAGAAATACGACTTTATATACACTTGACAACTACTTTGGAGAGAGAAGGGTTTTCTTTAATCAGTTAGATATCTAAAAATAATTTGTCACGCTCACACTCATTGCTTGTGTTTAAAAGCCAGTGCTGAAATTGTGACCGGAAGTTCTAGTTGGGTTCTTCATCTCCCTTTTCAGGTGTGGCCTGTGCTCGCCCTGTAAGTGGCAGCCGCGGACGCAGAAATCCGGCTTTTGTTTCAGCGTCCTGAGCCCTAGAAAGGGTAGTCGGTTCCTTGTTACAGGTAAGCTGTTGGTGTAAAGGCCGAGGGTACAGGGAGCATCAGTGGTCATAGTCAAAACGTCTTGGCCAGAAACATGGATGGAAGACGTCCCTGCTATTTAAAGGAAATTCGTCCAGGCCGGGAGGAAGAGGGAATAGCGGGAAAGTTGGGGGCCCTGAGAGTTGAGGGGTCCTGTACACCGCGTCTTAGCTGCGCTGCTAAGGACAAGGCAAGACCCCCGAGAGAAATGGCTATGAAGGGTGTAGTTGGGCAAGGATCCCCATGTCCAAACATGGCTGCAGGTCCCTTCTATGAACAGAGGACCAGGTGCACACGCCCTTGAAACTATGTAAGCCCCCAGAGCTTTGGAACAGTCTTAGGAAACAGGGAGGGAGAGCCTCAAAAAGGGCTGGGTTAAATCTCCCATCTTATAGGATGGGGCTTGAAATGGAAAATATGATATAATAAAATTCTATTTCTTGCAAAAGTGAGTTTGGGGACTGAGATTTATAGCCACTACAAAGGGCAAGCTCTTTTTTTTTTTTTTTTTTTTTTTTTTGGTATAAAGTGCAGAAATACACTTTGGTTTAGCATGTCCAGACAATTGTATACATTCCAGAACAGTAGGCTATGAATGAGTGAGGGTTAACTCTGCCAGCACGCTAAAATGAAAAGGCACAGAAGGGCTTTTCAGTGCCAAGTCAGAGTCATTCAAAACGTTAACTGAGATGGGATTGAAAAGCTTGCATAGGCCGGGCCGGCGTGGCTCAGTAGTTGAGCCTTGACCTACGAACGAGGAGGTCACTGGTTTGATTCCCGGTCAGGGCACATGCCTGGGTTGTGGGTTCCATCCCCAGTGTGGGGCATGCAGGAGGCAGCTGATCAATGATTCTCTCTCATCATTGATGTTTCTATCTCTCTCCCTCTCCCTTCCTCTCAGAAATCAATAAAAATAAATAAACAAACAAAAGCAAAAGCTTGTATAGGATTGGGACTTTTGACAGATAGCAAAGGGCCTGATGGGATTTTTAGGCTTCAGAGGCCGCTTACCCAGTAAAACTCAATTTCATTTCTATTTTTCCAAAAGATGCTATTGAGGTGAAATGGGGACCTGTAGCTCCAAGAAACAGGGGGAGGTCAGGCCTTTTCTATGCCGTTCCTCTTTGACTAGCCAGAGAGCACCCGGGAAGGCCACCTTCCCCCGGTGTCTGGTGGTCGCTGCCCAATGAGCGCAGCCAGAAGGCAGGCCTGACTGCCCTACCCGCTGTCTGCTGCGTGAGAAAGTGCCGGGGACCGCTGACCGGGTTGCAAATGACAAGGGTACTCCTGAAAGTAGGGTTGAGTTTGGGTATAGAAACAGCCTGCCAGCACCTGGGGGGACGTGGAACTCAGGATGTGAAGACAGAGAAAGCAGCAGGAGCAGGTAGAGGGGGACAGGCCCAGCAGCAGTGTCAGGGGACCAGTGAGACGGAAATGGCCGGGAAGGGAGAGGAGAAAGCACGCCACCACATGGGGATTTCTGACGAGAGGGGAAGTGAAAAATGACAGAAATAGAAAGAGGAACTTGGGGACCAGCCAGCTTTATTTCCTAGGTGCTCCCCCGCACTCTCCCCCAGAGAAGACCATATTAGGGGGAAGCGGTGCCGGAAATGTCCCTTTGCCCCTTCGCCGCTGGTTTTGTGGCTGGAGAAGACGCCCAGCTCTCCCACAGGCTGGCGCCCGGGCTGGCTGCAAGGAGGGATGTTCTCGGAGAGGAAAGTGGCCTGTTTGCATTCGGAAGAGGAATGGAGCTGCCGTCCAACTCGAGGCAAATACTTAAAAAAGGAGAAATTACAAACTGTCACTCTTTATGTGGTGCTCATGAGGGAGGGAACCGGGGTGGCAAAGCAGGGGCGAAAGCACCGTCTTCTAAGATGCCATTTTATCAAGCGTTGAATGGATTCTTGCTCGAGGCTAACGGTAAGAAGGCACGGGGCACCTCGGCCTGCCGCAGGGAGCTTGCAAACTGCAGGTGCGCTCCGGGAAGTCGCTGGCAAGTTCCCAGTGGAGAGCCAACAGGCATTCCCTGTGAGATACACCGACCGCAGGAGTCTCGCACTGTGCGCTGGGCACCAGCCATCCATCACACTATGTTAGAACATCGACAAAAGAGCCAGCATGGAGTACTGTCACCAGACGAGAGTCTACACTTTCTAAAAGAAATGTTTTCAATTGTGGTGAAATATACCTAACTTCAAGTTTACCGTTTAAACCAGGCGTCCCCAAACTACGGCCCGCGGGCCACATGCGGGTGTTTTTGCCGTTTTGTTTTTTTTACTTCAAAATAAGCTATGTGCAGTGTGCATAGGAATTTGTTCATAGTTTGTTTTTTTTTTAAACTATAGTCCGGCCCTCCAACGGTCTGAGGGACAGTGAACTGGTCCCCTGTTTAAAAAGTTTGAGGACCCCTGATTTAAACCGTTTTCAACTGTACAGTTCTATAGCATGAAGCACATTCATCACTACCTTCCTTGTCCAGAACTTTTTCACCTTCCCCAAGAGACTCTGCCTGTTAAACAATAACTCCCATCTTCCCCTCCACCAGGCCCCGGCAACCACACCAGTCTCCTCTCCGTGTCTAAGAACTGACTAGTCTAGGTACCTCATGTAAGTGTCCTGTTGTGACTGGCTTACTGTCATATAGTGTTCATCTGTCTTGTAGCATGTGTGAGAATTTCCTTCCTTTTTACAGCGGAATGGGTCTATACTTCCTAAGTGGGAGGCATGATACAAAGAATCTTATTTTTTTTTAAAGTGTATATATTCACATCCTGTTTTAAAAACTGCCACAGCAGTGAATGCGTTTTCTGAGCACTTGTTAAGTTGCAACGGAGGCTGGAGCTGGACGTCGAGGTAGCATTGTTCATCCAAGGTCCTGTTCGTTTCTGGGGTGTGTTCCTTTAAATCTCATAGATGAGATATGTCTGTCCATTAGTGGATGAGACTGAGCATTTACTAGTAGCTAATCCTCTGTCCCTTTCATTTCTGCTTCCCCTCCCGTTCTCCCTGCCTCTCAACTCCTCTCATGGTTTTCGGGGTAGACTGTACGGGAGCGAAACTAGGAGGCATGCTTCTCTCTTCCAAGTTGAATTCCTCATGCAGCTATACTTCTCCTGGTCCCAAATTTTGGATACTTTTATTGTTGTTCTGGGTTATGGTCGTGAGATACAGTGAATTGAAGAAGTGAATAACTTTCCTCCTCTCAGCTCTTACAGGAATTTCAAAAGTTCTATGCCTTTCACTGAAATGAGATTCTCCTTATCTGCTCTAAAATTGCCAGAAAGGCAGGGTTGACCTTATTTCCACAAAATCAAAAAGTCCTTTTTTTTTATTTTATTTTTTATTTTTTTAATTTCTTTATTGATTAAGGTGTCACATATTTGTCCTCATCCCCCCATTCCCATCCCACACCCCTCCCCATGGATGCCCCAACCCTCTGTTGAACTTAAGCATTGGTTAGGCTCATATGCATGCACACAAGACCTTTGGTTGATCTCTCCCCCCTCCCCCCACCCTCCCCTATCCTCCCTCTGAGGCCCGATAGTCCGATCGATGCCTCCTTGTTTCTGGTTCTGTTCTTGTTCATCAGTCTATGTTGTTCATCATTTCCCCTAGATGAGCGAAATCATGTGTCACTAGAGATATACTTATAAGAACTGAATGTGCGACGAGCAATAATAGTTATGCTGACAGGCAAATGAATCAGTCTGTAGTGAGTTTCTTTCTGGTCCAACAGTTCTTTTGAGACCCAATATCAATGTCCACCAGTTCCTTATGAGTACATGTCGGCACTGACCCCTCAGCTCTGGATGGTGGACAAATGGTGGTAATGCAGGTCCGACTCCCTCTGGTTTGGTCTCGGCCGGATCCAGGGGCATGGCTTCACCCGGATCCAGGGGCCCACGGCCTCAACCGGACCCTGGATCCAGCCTCACCCGGATCTAGGGGCCCACGGCCTCGCCCGGACCCGGGGCCAGGCTCACCCGGATCCAGGGGCCCACGGCCTCGCCCGGACCCGGGGCCCAGGCTCACCCGGATCCAGGGGCCCACGGCCTCGCCCGGACCCGGGGCCCAGGCTCACCCGGATCCAGGGGCCCACGGCCTCGCCCGGACCCGGGGCCCAGGCTCACCCGGATCCAGGGGCCCACGGCCTCGCCCGGACCCGGGGCCCAGGCTCACCCGGATCCAGGGGCCCACGGCCTCGCCTGGACCCGGGGCCAGGCTCACCCGGATCCAGGGAAAAAGTCCTTTTTTAAAAAAAAAAAAAATTCATGGCAGGATGTCTGCTGTAATGGCAGATGGGAGAGCACGATCATTTTGAAGTAACCAAATGGCCCTGAAAATAATCTCCAAAACTCATTAGGCTCTGACATTTCTGTTGATAAACACAGTACCCAGGCAGCATCAGGAATTATTAATCACCCATTGGCCCATCAAGTCATGCCCAGAGCAGAGGCCTAAGAAAACATGAGCATTTACTTACAGCCAATACACCGATATGATTCCCACGGAAATAACTCAAAGGAAGTTACAAAAGGGAAATGAGAGACACTATCGTTTTTAAGTCTTTTTAATTTCTTAAAGATTTCCTTTATGTAATTTCTTTTTAAAAATATTTTTATTCATTTCAGAGAGGAAGAAAGAGGGAGAGAGAGAGATAGAAACATCAATGATGAGAGAGAATCATTTATTGGCTCCCTCCTGCACGCTCCCCACTGGGAATTGGGCCCCCAACCCGGGCATGTTCCCTTGACTGGAATCTAACCTGGGACCCTTCAGTCCGCAAGCTGATGCTCTATCCACTGAGCTAGGTAGGGTGATGCAAATTCTTTTGAGGAAATCCTTTCCTGTTTCTTACAAGTTGCCAAGAGTTGTTTTAATAATAATAAAAAAAAGTTTTTTCTCAGATAATTGAAACTAGTAAAGACCCCTGGTTTGAAGCAGGGCAAGAAAAGTCAGTATTTCTTCTACTCTTCAAGAGAGTTGAAGGAAAGTGAACAGCTCCCTGAAGTTACAGTTTACAAATGAGTTGCCCACTGATGGTTCCACGAGTAAAGCTGGAAGGGAGATCTAACTTTGGGGGGAATTAAGAGAGAAAAGAGGGGAAAAATAGAGTGCAGGCTCAGTTCAAAGGGACACGCTTGCCTGCTGTAGAGAACCCTTGTCCCGCCCTGCGGACATCATGGGCATTCTGCTCCCAGCCCTGACTGAAGTTCTACGTACAGGCAAGTCGAGATGACAGGGATCAGCCGTCGTATCCTCATGCTGCATCTGGGTCCAAGCCAGGGTCCATCTTCCAACAGTTTCCATTTCTCTTTTGCTTTTTCAGGAAAACGAAAGATATTACCAGAGTCTTAGAAAAACAGGCGAGTGAGTTATTAGGGGTGCTGTGAAATATGACTGTTCCTAAAAGTGACACTATTTAGCAATTGGAAGCAATAGCTCTAGCTTTCTTTCATGGATTGTGTGTGTGTGTGTGTGTGTATGTGTGTATGTGTGTGTGTGTGTGTGTGTGTGTGTGTGTGTGTGTATTTAAAATATAAATAACCAAAAACTTACCATTTTGACCATTTTTAGGTGTATAGTTCAGTGACATTAAGTATATTTTATGGGTAATTTTTAGAACCTTTACCACTCTCAATACAGAGGCTCCTTCCTGCTTTTTGTATAAGCCACTGGGTAGAATTGAGAAACCTTTCATTTCTCTTCACTTTACATTTTAAAAATATATGAGTAATTCTATCACCCCTTGTAAAAAAACAGATTCTAGAATGAAGTGGCTCGAAGACTATGTCCTTTTCCTATTGGTCCTCAGTCTCTTGTGACGTTGTATCCAGTAAAGGTCGCTGTTAGGTCCAAAACGTTCTCTCCCTCGATCTACTGATTTCAGTTTCTTTGTCTATTAATAGACACTGTTGCCCACACTTTAGTCATGGTGGTTCTCACAGTGGTTCTTCTCTGAACCCCGTCCAAAGTTATTTATATCCCGTTAGTTTTGAAATCTTGTAGTAGCGTCTGTAAACTCAACGTAAAATAAAAGCAAAAGTCACCCAGCGTTGAGCAGAATGGGTTTCTGGCGTGAGAATGAATTGCTGCTGCGGAAGAGCGGCCGAGTTTGGCGCTTTCTGTCACTGTGACTTTCTCACTCTCAGCCCCACTGTCCCGGGGGCCACCTGAGGTCTAGTCTTATCTCAGCACTGCAGGCTGAGGAAAACTCCGCTTTCCTTAGTTCCTGACTCTTGGGACAGCGTGGCTGTGTGGTACAAAAGTGGGGATGTTCAATTGCATGTTCCAGAACAGACTGGATTTCCAGTAACCTGAGCCATGGTCATAGCTCATGCCAGGGGATGACTTGCTTTTTTGTTCAGAAAGTGTTGGTCAGACTATTGACGAGGGCTTCCTGGAGAAAAAGGCCCCCGGACAAGAGCCAGGTTAGTGTCCAGACCGTGCTGGAGCTCACTGGTGCTCGTGCCCTGTCCCAGCGGGTCCTGCAAATGCGCGTCTTTAGTGAACAGTTGTTGACTGGATAAGTGGATGAGGAATGGGTAGGTTTTTAGAGGTGACAGTCTAGCTCCTGGTAAGCAGAATGATCCCAAAGTGGAAGCAGGGGTAAGTATGATAAGTTAGAGTGAGAGTAACTTCTAACCTAAAGTGGGGGTGGGGACCACGCAGAGAAGATGACAGCCTGCATGGGTTTGAAGGTGACCATATTATCCAGGCTGTGACCACCCCAAATGATTGACAAATGGCTTGTAAGGAAGGCATATCATGAGAACCCTAAACAAAAATTAATTCAATAATCAATAAAAGGAAAGAAAGAAAAAGAAAGATAATTCTCTTTTGTCTCTTTCTGCATGCTTGTTACCCCTTTGGGGCATGATCCTAATTGTCCCGTGTCCTAATGCCCCTAGCACCATGCACAGATACAGCCACACCCAGAACAAGTCTGTCATCCTTCAAACTACACTTTGTCCTGAAAGTTTCCCTTTTAGCAATGTACATTAAGTAAAGTTTCCAATTACTCAGAATTGGAAAACGCTCAGATTACCTTGTTAAATGCGTATTTAAGCCATAATCACCAAGTACTTAGCAGTCAGTACATGTTGCAAATTACTTAGTTAAAACACTGTGTTCTAAGTCTGAATGACCAATAGGCTTCATTCCCCAAGAGAACATTTATGTTTCAGAAGAGAGTCTCATTAATCTAAGAGAATCTAATTGATGGAAGGAGTTTGGACTTCTGGATTCTGGGCAACATTCTTCTCCCCACCATCAGGCTGGAAATCGAGAAATCAGCAACTTGGTTTCCCACTTATATTCCTGATGTCATCTACAGGAAGCCACTGTAGATTCTGTAGCGGGGAAAGACATGGTAAGAATGTTCTAGAGTGTTTACTAGAGAAGGGATGTTTCTTCTAGAGTTATATGAAGACTCTAGGAGGTGATTTCTACTGCTGCTACACCTGGTGCCCATCGCCATGTAGACTGAGCCCAGTGGGGGGACACAGATAGGCTCTGAGCTCAGTGTTCCTGAGGATACCACCTGGTTCTGAGACATGTGCCAAGGACTTACAATGTACCAGGTGCCAGGGATACAAAGACCAGTAAGATAAAGGAGGGGGGTGGTTAAGTCTTCCCGAGGGAGACACAGGCGAGAGGGTGACCAACTCTGCTGGGGGAATATAGACAGAAGGTCACCGACTCCTCGCTGAGAAGGCTGCACTGACTGAACGTGACGGGGTCTCGCAGCACTTGTCATCAGTCTGGTTTCACCACTCTAACGCTCCCCGAGGGCTCGGGCTGCCTGTTACGTCTTTTAGGTCAGCTTCATGTACCACTTGGCATAGAGTGATCATTGCCATCTTTATTTTTATAAGAATAAGGTCACATTATTTTGTCTTGAAAGATGAGTAGAAATGCAAAGGAAAAAAAAGGGGGAAGTACTACACATGTAGAGAGAGCAGCATAGCGAAAATATGGAATTGGGAAATTCAGGGGGATTTTTAGGGAATGCAGTGAGTTCGTTCCTGGAGCTGAGGGTGACTTGGGGAGGAGGATGGTGATAAAGGAATGCTGGAAGTGCGGCCAAGGATCGGAGTGTAGAGGGCCTGTGCTCTCTGCAAAGAATTTGGACTTAATTCCGTAGGCAATAGGAACTCATTAAAAGTTTTAAAGCAGGGAAAAAATTAGATCAAATTTGTGTTTTAGAGGGATCACTAGCAGCAACATAGAGATCAACTGGAGTAAAGGAAGGTTCGAGATAACCATGGGTCCTTTTGTGAGTGGAGAATGGAAGCACAGACAGGCACTTAAGAGAAAACTCAGCATCACATTATTATTAAGAGAATAGAAAGAGTTGAAGATGACATCAAGGTTCTTGTTTGCTTTGAGCAATTTGCAAAAAACCAAGATAGGAAATACAAGAAGGGAAACAGGGGGAAGGAGAGATGAGTAATTCCATGTTGACTATTCGGAGTTTGAGGAGCCTGCACATTTCCAGGGTGAGCACTGTGCATGCAATTGGTAAATGAAGCCCAGAAGAAATGTTGGGGCCAGGGGTATAGTTTGGGGTGTGGAAGTTGGTCTCATTTAATTGGATGAGAAACCCAGTTCACATGGAGAGAGGAGAGAAACGAGGCCCAGGGGATATTGAAGTCCCCTTCCCCTTTTAAAAAAGTGTAATGACTTTCTCCCTGTTATAAAAATATCCGAAAACCAACAACAGGCCTGAGTAAGTGGAAGTGACACCCAATTATTTATTTCAGAGGTTCTTGAACTTCTAGCACTGGGAGAGGCGCGCTGGCCCTGGCAGGTTCAGGAGCGCGGCCCTGGGAGCTGAGTGCTGTGCACGGTTAGGTCCTGCAGGCACTTCTGTGGAGTCAGCTCACCCGGGAGTCTACCAGCCAGCCGTTCTGGAAGCGTCTGTACATGAAAGCCCAGGTGCAGGAGCCAGCCCAACACAGAGGGAAACGCTTGAGTCAGAGCATCAGCACAATGGGGCTTTCAGAACCTCTTGTATTGTGAACTGTCTTGAAATGTCAAGATTTGGGGATGCTGAGCAGTCTGAGCAGGTTCTGGTGGAGACCAAAGGCGGGCGCCACAGGCAGGCGAATGGGGAGGGGCTGAAAGGCACGAGAGAGCCTGGAACACGGCAGCAGTCATTCAGGTTGGGGTGGCATTTTTTGAGTGAGTTTTTGGTGAAAAAGATGAGTAAAAAGAATCAGAAGTGGAAGGATGTTCAGAGAACAGATTGGCAGTGGGCCAGAGGCGGGGAGTGAGCGGTAGGTAGAATGGGTGGTGGTGGACAAAAGGTGCAAACTTCCAGTTATGAGATGAGTATGTCCTGAGGATGGAATACACAGTGTGGTGACTATGGTTAATAATACTGTACCGTATATTTGAAAGTTGTTAAGAGAGCAGCTCTGAAAAGTTCTCATCTCAAGGAAAGCATTTGTAACTATGTGTGGGATGGACATGTTGTGGTGATCATTTCACAATATATACAAATATCAAATCATTGTGTTGTATCCCTGAAATTAATATAATGTTGCATGCCAATTATATCTCAATAAAACTGGAGAACAAAGTTGAAGAATGTAAGAACCTTAGGAAAAATAGTTATTCAGGGAACAAACTCAACAGTGGTCTCATGAATAATAGCTTTTGACCTAAAAAAAATCATTACAGATAGCACATGAAAGACAATGGCAGAGTATTGGGATGTGATTAGGGTAGGCTTTCTGGAGGACATAGAACTTGAACTAACCCGTTATGTTAGTCAGAAAGAGAAGGAAAGAGGTGGATTATCACAGGCAGGGAGAATGATGTGAGCACAAAAGAACAGCGTGTGGGTAAATTGGAATGAGAACTGGCATGGCACAGTGGCTAGTTTAGCAAACTGATCTTTTTTTTTTTTTTTTAAAGTAACAAGGCAAAACAGAGATTTGTTCATGAGTTGGCAATTTCATTTTACCGCCATCTCAGCTGATGGCAACTCCACTCTTCTGGTTGCTCAGGCCAAAAACCTTGGAGTTCATTCTTGGCTCTTTTTTCTTATTTGTTTCACATCCCACATGGAATCTATGTTCAGAAAACACATCTTAGTCCCTCCACTGCTAACGCCTGGCCTGAGCTGCTGTAATTCCTAGACTGACTAGACTACCACATTAGCCTCCAAACTGGTTTGTTTCCTCCTTGCCTTCCTACAGTCAACTCTCAACCCTGCAGCCAGAGGGCTCCCCCTGAAATGCCCTCTGCTTAAAACCCCTCATGGCTCCCCGCCTTTCT
Organism: Cnephaeus nilssonii; assembly: GCF_951640355.1. Classification (NCBI taxonomy): domain Eukaryota; kingdom Metazoa; phylum Chordata; class Mammalia; order Chiroptera; family Vespertilionidae; genus Cnephaeus; species Cnephaeus nilssonii. The sequence continues at coordinate 51,401,733 of NC_137076.1, read as the reverse complement.
GAGAAGTAAAAGTACATTTCAAAGCACTGAGAGTGGCCCATGGGGCGCTGTACCATCGGCCTCACGCCAGCTCCGCTCTCCGTTCTCCGATCTCATCTTCCGCACACTCCCTCTGGCACTACTCTGGCCACACCGGCCCTCGTGGGCACATGCTGCCACAGGGCTCTTGCGGTATTCTGCCTGGAATGCCCTTCCCCCAAAGAGCTTCAAGGTGGACTCCTGCCCAAGCGTCCTCTTCTCAGTGAGGCCTACCTTCACTCCCCCATGTAACATTGCTTCCGTTCCCGTCTGCCTCCTGCCACCATCACCCACCCCTCCTCGAAGTGAGGCAGGAGACACTCCTCCAGCCCATCTACAAATGGTTCTTAAATGCTCTCATCTCACCACCAACAAGAGCAGACTTTGACCTGGGACTTAGGGCAATGAATCCAAGTGCTTATAGTCAGTGGCCTTTGCAGCAAAGTACTGTTGTAATAGAACAAGTAGAAATAAACATAGAAGAACGTTACTCAAGAAGGATTTTTTAATAGACTGGTGTCTGGATATTTAAGAAGGATCCACTTTTATTGTTATAAAATTCAAGTCAAGTTTTAAAGCCATTGTTTACAACGTGGCTTTTCTGGAAATGAAAACACTCATTATACTTAGACTTGAATTTTTCTCACCTATTATAATCCTATATATCCTATATGGACATACTTACACTTTTAAAAATTATATAAAGATTAACATTCCTTTATTTTGAGGATAGACTTTCCACCTTCAAACATTATTGTTTTTGTTCCTTAAGGGCTTTAACTGAGCAAGATTAAGCAAATCAACCTAAAAATGTATAGTAAAATCTTTCAGCTCAGAGAAGAGAGGACCAATGAGGAGAAGAGTCATAGGATTTGAGTCCTAGGAGAGATCTTCAGGATGCAACACCAGCCCAACACCTCCATGTTGCTGTTGCAGGACTGGAGACCTAGAGAGTGTAAGGCACTTAGCTCATGGGCTGTGAGCTGGTCCTGGAAGCCAGGCCTCCTGAAGGCTAGAGGAATAGTGTCCTCATTATCCCAGACCAACTTGAAAATAATTTGGGGTAATTATATAGCTAGCCAATTTTATTTATTTTTTTTGTAGCCAATACCTTTGGGGAAAACCAGGCCATGCCACCCTCACACTAGCACTCTTCCATAGGTAATGAGATTTCATTTCATTTGAGAGTATGCAGGGCCCTCTTCTATAAAACTTGAGTATTTGCTCTGGGGATTCACCTTCTGGCATTCGCCCATTTGTCACAAAGTATTAACTCCCTGTTCTGTGTGTGCATGTGTGGCTATTTCTTAGGATCTAATGAGAAAGCATCGGATCAAAGAATTGTGAGATGGGCTAGTGTTCAAGAGTGAAGAAACAATAGAGACCTTGTCAGGTGAAATTATTGGAATGCAATGATATCACCATGGTAACCAAGATGGGGCTCTTCAGACGCTTTGGGGTTGGGGACTTCTGAGGAGATTAAACCCACTTCCTTGCTTATCCCCACAATGTTTCCAGTGCTGGGTTGCTAGTGACACTCTTTCCTCCCAGTCCTTAATAGTCACAAAAGTAAACGCACTACGCACTTGTCTCAATAAGGAATAAATCAATGATCACTCCGGTCGTCGCCATGCGATGGCACAGAACTGGAAATGTATGTATATTCCTTACCTTGCCATCTGTGCTAGGAGTTCATTTCTAGAGTAATTGCAGAGATTTTGCAACTGTTTATATAGCATTTGAAATCCTAGACTTCTATTCCCATGAGCCTGTCATAGTCAGACTGTTTATGTCTCTCATCAGTTGAATGGAGTCACTTTATTATCTTAAATGTGCATTCCCCTCCGTCTTACCCTGTTTCCTTTAGCCAACCTTCAACGAGAGATTGGAAGTGACAGTCACAATGGAGGGGACTGGGGATCTTCAAGATAAGTCCATCGTCACCAAGGTAGAGATTTTATAGGCTCTTCTACGCTTTCAGAACACAGCACATTCTAAGAATCAAAAATATTTAGCCAACGTCTTCATGCTTACACCAAATTCAAGGGGAAAGCATGGCATATTTCTGTTTTACAACCAAGGTCCCAGGCCTTAGATATTTGGAATGCAGCCTGTGCCCTGTTGGCAGGGAGTTGGAGTCAATTTACAACGTGTGATATGATAACACATGTTCTGGATCAGTGGCAGGGGAATGTTTGGAGCTGTAATTCTGTCTGTCTCCCCATTAGCAGGAAGCCTTGCTAAATTCACAGCTGGAGAAGGGCCTAAAAAGAATGAGGCTGTGCGTGTGTGTGTGTGTGTGTGTGTGTGTGTGTGTGTGTATAAAGGCAACACAAAACCCAGCCCCAGGGATAAATGCTAAATGAAGGAAATGAAGGCTGTCAAAAATGAACTTTCATCACACGGATAAACTGGTATCTAGTCAAGATGGTGACCTTTCGCAGCCAGGAGTGCAGCTGTCTACCTTCATCTGGAACTAATGATGCAGCTGATGTTTAACAACAGTAAAGAAAGAAAACAACCCTAGACCCTTGGTTTCGGGAAGAAAATCAAATGGAAAGTGTTCATTTTAATAGGGCACAGGGGGAGTTACACAAGATTCACGCAACGGGAGTTGAAACCTGATATCCCTGAGGTACAAGGTAGAAGCTGACGCTTGGCCCTGGTGAGCCGAGCATTCAGGAAACATGTAAGTGCGTGTAAGTGCAAGCATGTAGCTAGCATAGTTCAGCCGGCTTCATGAAGCCAAAGATGAAGCTTAGGCAAGAAAGAGCAAATGTTGTTCTTTGTAAAGCTGTAAATTATTTGCTCATTGAGCTCAGCAAAAAAAAACACACACGATTTATATAGTGTAGCCCTACTGTTACATTTTTTTATTTCTTCAAGTCCATAGTGTTCTGTACTTTTCCATCATCTTACCATTTTTATCCTCCTTAGATAGACACAGTGCTTGTCTTGTGATTATCATGAATGAGTGAATAATGATGGTCATGTGATTTAAAATATTCAGACTACTAAAATCACTGAGCCAATCATGGTTGATCTGGTGTTTTGGGATTATTTCACGAGTTCACAACATGAACTTATTATGGCTGGCTTATAGATCACCAAATACTTACTAGAAAGAGCCAACATGGTTAAATGGTCAAGGTAAAATCCTAGCTTCAAATAGAAAAAATATTATGATTTTACCATCACTCATTTAGAATTTGAACTATAAGAATTTATAAAACCATGTATTGATTTAGTTAAAGAACAAACTAGCCAACTTTGCTTTCTAGAAGGAAGCTCAAGTCTCCAGGGCAAGTACTTACAAAGCACTTCTCAATTGGCAAAGTGCTTCTACACACATTATTTTATCTACTCCCCTTGACCTCTTACCTTTTTGTTTGAAGATACCATCTGGGCTTCTTCAGAGGTGAGCTGAAGTATTTGGTCTTAAAAACTGAGCAACGTCTTCCCAAAGTCTTGTCTTACTTCAACTTCCTCTGACAACTACAAAGACTGTGTTAGCCATTTCCTGCTCAGAGCCCTGCTCCGTTTGAGCCCCTGGCCTGTGTACCAGCTTCCTGCTTCAGAGATGTCTTTGGTTATCTGCTCACTTGAAAAGCAGAGAAAAGCCCAATCATTGAGGCCTTTTCCCACCTATATAACCAACTATGCTCTTCGCCACCTTCTCTATAGTCGTCTAGTTAGTGTCCTATTAAACCATGTACAAGTTTTCCCCATGCAATTTTAAATTTAAAATCATTAGATAGAAAAATGCATAAACTAATGGTTAATGAGTATGGCTTCCCAAGTGTTTTGTGTCTTGGTTCAATGCACCTCTCCCATGTTGATCCTGGTGCTCACAGCCCTTCCTCCTTCATGAACCCCACATTCTGCCCAAAGGAAACATTCTCCTCCACCCTTTCCCGATTTTATTGCTTAGAAATCCCTTCTGCTCCAACTCTTGTGTATCCCCTTTTTCTCTCTATAGTACTTTAAAACCCCCTTATATATATTTGACATTATGCTGAGTAGTTTTTCACTGAATCTATCATAGTTGTCTTTAACATTTCCATGGTAGTGGATTTATTTGGGGTGTATCCAGTTTGGAGCCATTACAAATGACATTGCCATAAATATCTTGTTATGGCAAGATATTTTCTTTTTCTTTTCTTTTCTTTTTAATATCCTCACCCAAGGATATTTTTCCATTGATTTTGAGAGAGAGTGAAAGGGAGGAAGGAAGGAGAGGGAAAGAGAGAAGAGAAACATCCATCGATGTGAGAAAGACACATCAATTGGTTGTCTCCTGCACGTGCCCGGACCGAGTCGGGGGATTGAGCCTGCAACTGAGGTACGTGCCCTTGACTGGAAATCAAACCTGAGACCCTTTGGACTAAGGGCTAACACTGTAACTACTGAACCAAACAGGCTAGGGCTTGTTAAATATATTTTAATTAAAATTATTTTCTGAAAAAAAATTTCCAAGAATATTTATGGCTATTATTCTTTATTTAGTTTCCCTTAAGAAAAAAATACTGACTTGTCCTGTCCTTGGCACTGTGAAAGTGGGCTTCTATTTCCCGATGCTGGATTTATAATAATTTTGTTGATGCCGTTAATAACTATAAAGTGATACTGCCAATTTATCTTTATTTGCACTTCCAAGTGGGCCAATCTGTCCGTATGTTCAGGAACGAGATACCCTTCAACATATAGCCAAAGTGATTTCCAAGGGGAGTGGGATGGGTAATTTCTTCACATCTATGGGACTGACAAGGAAGATTTTTGCCTACCCAAGGGAGGGGTGTGTCTTGATTGCTCGCAGGTAAAATTGCTGCCATTGCTCTAGTGTAGATACTTCTTTCCTCACACACACAGGTGATTGCCAGAGTCTCTAACCAATTTACCAAACTTCACTCTCCAGGCATTTACCCACAACTTTCAGTTCAGTGTGCTGGCAGAGGAAACAGGGCCCAGGGCGGACACGGCACACAGCCAGCCAGGACGCTACCTAGGGCTCCCGAGGAACTAGCCTGTGCTCTTTCTCCTACATCTCGCACCTCTCCTGCCGGCGGGGAGTCCAGAAGTCTCAGAAGAGCTCTGGTGGATGTTGGAGGCTTTCCTGTCAGCTCCCTGGCTGCAGTAGGGGCGGCCTCTGCAGAGGGCCCCTTACTCCCTTACTGCCCTTTGCCTCCTGCGGCGAGACCTCGAGCCTCCTAGCCCAACTCCAGTTTGGGATGGTCCTGCTGTTATCGCCCTGCTGTTTTTGGCAGCTGCCTCGCCAGGTTGTGTTCCCTGCGTCCTGTTTGCCTCCTGCCTGGCTTCTCTTCCTGAGCAATAGGGCCTGCCGTCCTGTACGGCCGCCCTGGCCAGGGGACCCGGCCATTGTAAGCTGCATGGGACTAATTTACTGCGCTGGGGGGGCCCCCCCTTGATCACGTGTCAGCAGCTTCCTTCCTGAGAGAGGATGTATAGGAGGCCTACCTTTAGCATGACACCGAGTCAGATGCCATGGTTTGCTCTCTCTCTCTCTCTCTCTCTCTCTCTCTCTCTCTCTCTCTCTCTCTCTCTCTGAATGCAGTCTGTGTTGCAACAAAACGTTGTGGTCACCACCCCACAAGCTCACACACACTCCGGGAGCCAGACCTGCTGGGTGGAATTCTGGCTCCTCCACTTAGCTCTGAGACCTTGCAAAGCTACCTGGCCTCCACCAATGTGTTTGCTCCCTTATGGCTACTCCTAGAAAAGGAAGGGAGATTATAGAAGGAGAAACAGATCAGCTCTCACCCGAGCTGCACCTTTTTCAGGTGGTGGTCAGCTTGATTTTGCAGTTGGAGGAAAAGTAAGGAAGCCCTAGCTTGGCCCTGGGACCCTGGAATTGAATGTGTCTAAATGGAAGAACTGAACTGAGGGCATTTTCACAACTTGGGTGGAGGAGGGGAGGGGAAGCGGGGGTGGGGGGGTGGGGGGGGTGAGGGGGGGTTAATTTCACATTGGCCTGGCGTGAAGTCGACTGGGTAGAAGCATTTTATGGGCCCTCCCCCGTGCTTCTCACCTGCAGAGCCCATGCAAACTTAGGGCTTACGTTCCTCAGGTTCTCATCTTGCTTTTCTTAATATAGGAAACAAGAGGAACCAAACACCCTTCTGTAGCATTTCCTCTGTGCCAGGCCGTCTTCTGCAGGCTTTCCTATGCTAACTTATTTTTCTGCCACAACCTAGGAGGTAGGCTATCATTAGCTCCATTTTACAGGTGAGAAACAAGGCACAGAAAGGTTACGTAACTTGCCCAAGGCCCCACCGATTGGACACGAGATTCTAACAATTGTGCACGTGGCCAAGTGGCCCCAGGCTGGCAGTGCAGGCCTGCACCTAAGGGAGGACACATTCCCATGACCGCTTCTTCTCCAGAACATCTGGCTCCCTGCTGCTGACCTGGCAGTTTTTTATTTGAACTTTAAGTGCCAAACTTAACAGGATTGTAATCTGAAAGCACGCCGATTCAGGAAGCTGCAAAGTCGCTTTACTCAGTGGATTCTGAAGTAGTAAGAAATGATGAATAAAACAAAAAGGCCCAGGCTTCCTGCTTTCAAGCTATCAGGTCTGGACAGAAAATCATTCAACGCTAGACACGGAAAGGACCTTAGAGGTCATATCGTTTTACGGTTTCATTTTATAGGCAAGAAAAAGGCCTGGGGTGGTGAAGTGCTTTGTTCAAGCTCGTGAAACATATTTTCCAAAACGGCAGTGAGGTTGTTTAGATGGGTAAGTCAGATAAGTGTTACTGAAACACCACTATTAGGGTCCTAATGATGGAAATGGACATATGGGATTAGTTTGGTGAGCTCCTACAGCAACCTGAGTTCAAATGGTTTAATGCATATAACAAGGTCACCTCACCTAGACAGACCATTTCTAGCACCGGGCAGGCCATTGTTTCTGGAACCACGACACATTTGATGACTAGAAGCTGATTATGCAGTACTGACATCCTTTAAAAAAAAAAATATATATATATATATATTTAAATTGATTTCAGAGAGGAAGAGAGAGGGAAACATGGATGAGAGAGAATCATTGATCGGCTGCCTTCTATTTCCCCCCTGCTGGGGATCAAGCCAGCTACCCAGGCATGTGCCCTGACCGGGAATGGTACTGTGATCTCCTGGTTCATAGGTTGATGCTTAACCACTGAGCACCACTGGCCAGGCCTGACATCCTCTTAAAACAAGTAGCTCTCTTGGTGCCATGATGGCTTTTATTCAGTGTTTCCAATCACTGTACTTTGGATACATTTCTAATGATCACTGTTACAACAGCGGTCGGCATTACCCTGCCATTCATTTGAGGGTAGAAAGGCAGTATTGCCCTGGTGGTTGAGAGCCTGGGTTTGAATTCAAGCTCTGTGCCTTACTGGTTTATGACCTTGTGCAGTTATAGCTTACCTATCTGGGCCTCAATGTCCCCATCTGTAAAATAGGGATAAAATAGTACCTATTACCCCATGAGGTTGTTGGAAGGATTAAATGACTTAATATATGCAAAGCACTTAGGGTAGGGCTTGGCATGTCTTAAGTACTAGTATGAGGGTTGTCTGTCACTCTTTCTAGAAGAAGAAGCTGAATTACAGTGGAATCACTTCAGACTGTTACATGGAGCTGAAAAAGCACTTACTATTTCTGTTTCCCAGACTAAGGTTGGGCCTTGTTTTATAGCTTGAGTGGGACCTTAAAAAAACAGTTTTTCCAAGATCATTTACCAAGAAATTGACTCAATTTACAGAATTGAAATCTTTGCCAACCTTCTGAAGTCTACTTCTGTATCGTTTCCAAAAGTAAGCAAGAAAGAAAGCCAGCAAGGAGGAGAAAAATAAATTCTACTCCTTGGTTTGCATTTTGAATCCCAAGTAGAAAACTGTAGTAAGTACAAACAAGTTAATGCAGTCACTATCTTAGAGGTTTATGCAAATAACTTTCCCAAATAGATCATAAGCTAGTATGTACTATAGTCTGTAGAGGGTCAAGATCTGTATGTCCAGAAGTGTGGAGACAAAAGAAAAATGACAGCCTTTACTGGATTTCATATTGACCTTAATTTATCACCTGGGAGTGTAATAGGTGAGGTGTGTTTTGCAGCTCTATGGAACAACAGTAACTTTAAAAAAAATGTTTTTTTTATTAATTTCAGAGAAAGGAAGGGAGAGAGAGAGAAACATCAATGATGAGAGAGAATCATTGATCGGCTGCCTCCTCTACACCCCCTCTCAGGGATCTAGCCAGCAACCCAGGCATGTGCCCTGACCGGGAATCAAACCCTGACCTCCTGGTTCATGGGTTGACGTTCAACCACAGCCACACCGGCCAGGCAATAGTAACTTATTTTTAATGACTATAGCTTGGGCTTTCATAGGCTTTTTTCTAACATTCCTAGGCGCATCCTAAAATAACTAGCATTAAAACATGAAAAAAAAAAAAAGAAAGAAAATTTCTTTTGTTTTTTTTTTTTAAATATTTTATTGATTTTTTACAGAGAGGAAGGGAGAGGGATAGAGAGTTAGAAACTTGGATGAAAGAGAAACATCCATCAGCTGCCTCCTGCACACCCCCTCCTGGGGATGTGCTTGCAACCAAGGTACATGCCCTTGACTGGAATCGAACCCGGGACCCTTCAGTCCGCAGGCCGACGCTCTATCCACTGAGCCAAACCGGTCAGGACAAGAAAATTTCTTGCTTCTTCATCTTTAGAGACAGTACAGTGCTGTGGAATTTTTTAAATTCCAGTTTTAACTCGGGATTAACAATTTATCCCTCTCAATTGCAATTTCTAATGTGAAATAAGGACGATAAGATTAATCCTGTTGCATTTTTACTTAAGACATGCACTAAAGTGAATATCCAGTGACTGTTAGTTTTCCCTCCTGCTGAGACATAAATAATATTTTGATTAGAAAAAGGTGCCCGCTCTGGGAAGACACAGTGTCACGAGTATGTGGTTTGGCCATTGGTTAGTATGGGATCAGTAGAAGGCGCTTCTAGCTCCGGGCTTCCTCACGCCAGGGCCCACCTTAGTGAATCAGAGAGCTGGATTTCAGTCCCTACTCCTTGGGAGCTCCAGGCACAACCATGTGTGGCAGTGCTGTATAAAAGATTGTCCAGAGGTGACAATCAGGACAAAGAGCTTTCCTGTAGAGAAAACAGCAAGCGCCAAGGCCCTGAGATGGGGGTCAAGCCTAATGGGCTTGGGGGACACGAAGGCCGCTGGGTTGAAGAACAGTTATCCACGGGAAGACTGACAGAAGGTGGTCACCCTTTGGAGAGGTGAGCAGGAGCCAGATCTGTTTCATGCAGGACAAGGATAGGGGATTGGGTTGTGTCCTAATTGTATAGGAATCCACTGGAGGGTTTTATACGTAATCTGAATTCTGTTTTCGAAAAGTCATTCTGGCCATTATACAACCAAGATGTAAGGGGTGAGAGTGGGGGCCGAGAGACCAGGAGAAGGAGGCTGTGTGAGGGATGAGGGCCTTCCTTCAGGGTAGTGATGGAGAAAGGAGAGGTATGGGAAATATTCTGGAGGCGAGCACCACAGAATCCCATCTAATAAAAGGCCAGGGGCCATAAGTGGAACGACTGGAACGACCGCTTGACCAGTCGCCATGAGATGCATTGACCACCTCTCGGTCCCTCTCCCCCCCCCCCCCCCCCCCCGCCCAACCCCAGCCCACGAGGGCAGCGGCGTGGGACTGGTGACTGGCGACTGGCAAGCGGGCTGAATGGCTGACCTCTTGGTCCTTCCCCCAGCCTGCAGGCTCCGATGGATCAGCGATGGTGAACGGGGGAACCGGGGTGGGTGGCGGGAGGACCGGGCTGGCTGTCAGGCTGTTGGGATCCCCAGCTCATCCCCAGCTGCTTGGGGGCTCGGGCCGGCGGGAAAGTGGGCGCCAGCGACTTCACCTCCGTGTGTGTGTGTGTGCTGGGCCGGCCACTGATGGAACGTGCTGCCTTCTCAGGGCTGCTCACATGGGCGCCGCCACCGGGGCTTTGTCCAGAAGAACGTCCGGAAGGTCTCCTGGAAGGTCTCCCAGTCTAATTAGCATATTACCCTTTTATTAGTATAGATAGAGGCCTGGTGCATGGGTGGGGGCTGGCTGGTTTGCCCTGAAAGGTGTCCCAGATCAGGGTGGGGATTCCCTTGGGGTGTGGGGCAGCCTGGGTGAGGGGCCTGTAGTGGTTTGCAGGCCGGCCACGCCCCCATGGGGTTAGGGTTCCCGCTGGGGGGGCGTGGCCAGCCTGGGTGAGGGGCTGAGAGCTGTTTTCAAGCTGGCCACACCCCCTTCAGGGTGGGAGTTTCCTTGGGGTGTGGGGCAGCCTGGGTGAGGGGCCTGTGGTGGTTTGCAGGCCGGCCATGCCCCCATGGGGTGAGGGTCCCTGCTGGGAGGGCGTGGCCAGCTTGGGTGAGGGGCTGAGGGCTGTTTGCAGGCTGGCCATGCCCCCCAGCAGGGACCCTCATCCCATGGGGGTGTGGCCAGCCTGGGTAAGGGGCTGAGGGCCATTTTCAGGCTGGCCATGCCCCCCCCCCCCCCCCCCCCCCCGGTGACCCAGGCTCCCAGCCCCTCCTTGAGCGGAGGCTAGGGCAGGCTGGAAGCTTGGCTTCCTCTGTCACTGGGAGCAACCCAAGCCTCCTGCTCACTCCAGCTCCATGGCTGCCGCCATCTTTGTTGGGTTAACTTGCATATTCACTCCTGATTGGCTGGTGGGCGTAGTGGAGTGACAGTCAATTTGCATGTTTCTCTTTTATTAGTGTAGATGATTGTTTAATTTCATTTTTGTTTTGATTGACTTTTTTCTTTCTTTCACTTGGCTATGTGTAATAGAAAACCTGTCTGCAGTAAGAAGGGGTTATTTTTCCTTACAAAACAGGATAACTAAAGGCAGACGATCTAGCAATTCCATAATTCCATCAAGGATCCAGACTTATTCTGCCTTTTTAATTCACCATCCTCAACTGATAGCCTTTCCCTCAGGCTTGCCTGATGGCTGCAGACCTCTGGCCATCACATCTACTTTCCAGCTGGAAGAAGGACACAGAGCAGAAGATCTGTCCTAGCTGAATCTATTCCTTTCCATTAAGAAAACAATAGCTTTCTTTGAAACCATGTCAACAGAAGTCTGCTATCTCTCTTTGACCAGAACTAGGCCGAATAGCCATGCCATGTTGCAAGGGAAACTGGGAAGGTAACTATTCTTTTTTATTCATGTATCATTCATTTAATCATAATTAGATATTTAGCAGGACTTGAGTATCCTGTATACATCACATTCTAGCCTTAAAAAAGATATTTAAAAATGTCTTATGTTTTAAAAAGTTATTTCTTTTAAAAAATCCAGTTTAAACAGCTTAATTTTAATTGATGTACAGTAACAGTTGCCCTTTTCAGTGTACAGTTTTTTTGTTTTGAAAAAAATAAGAAAGGTGACTATAGTTAACTATGAATACTGATGCTCCCCCAAATTGCTCCATGTTCCTATAATGGAAAAAGACAATTGTTTAACACAACAGAGTAGTTTAAGAAGAGAATCCTTATCCAATGTACCCAAGCCAGGCTTTCTGAGATGAGATGACATGGAATACAGTTAGAGTAAGAAGGTTCCCCTGAGTCCAGGGGCAGTTTGCATCTCAGAAGTACCTGACCTTAACTATTAGGTTTCTGCTCTGCTAAAAAACCACCCCTCAGGGCATTTCCTTCCAGGCAAGGATGAGCTTGGATCCCAGCATGACGGTGGGGGTGGTTTGAGGAAACACATGGTTTTGTTGTCAAGATTGGAGTGAGGCCCAAAATGGATGGATAGATAAGCCAGCAAACAGCTGTTACATGTACATTTTCATTAATCATTTCCAGCCTGAGTTATAAATGATATGGTAATGAATGATAATATGGAAATTCAAGTCATTGATGATCAGTATCAAATTTACCATATTAATGAAAGGTCTGGCATGGCCCCCCAATGTGAATACATGATCATTTCATCACTAGCATTTATTGAGCACCTACACCAGATGCTTGCCACACATTTTCTCATTTAGTCAACCGCTTGTGTCGTGGTATGTTGAATCTCCTCTGGAATAGAGATAGGTGATTTGGGCTTGACGCTTCACTGTCAGTTTTATGCAGGATGTGTTAAGATGTAACTCACCTTTATAGGCTTGCTTGGTAGTCATCTGTATAAATGTCTGCTTCATTAAGAAAAAAGAACAAAGGTAAAGTAAGTCAAAAGCATGATAGACATCTTGTGTATTTTAAAAGTAGGTATAGGCTATCAATTTTAGGTTTGATTTTTTAATTTATAAAAACATCTTAACTTACATGGATCTAATTTACAATTGATGTACTCTAGTGAGGTATCTCCTTAGTGCCTGTTCCTCGCTCTACTGCATATAAAGTTCCTTCATGTTTATATTAAACTAGAGGCCCGGTGCATGAAATTCATGCAAGGGAGGGGAGTCCCTCAGCCCAGCCTGTGCCCTCTCACAATCCAGGACCTCTCTGGGGATGTTCGACTGATGGTTTAGGCCCAATCCCTGCAGTTGGACATCCCTTTCGCAATCTGGGACCGCTCACCCTTAACTGCTCACCTGCCTGCCTGCCTGCCTGCTCCTAACTGCTCGCTTGCCTGCCTACTCAGTGCGCGTCATAGCCACTGGTTGTTCTGGTCGTTCCGCTGTAACGGTTGCTTGGGCTTTTATATATATAGATTGTTTTCAGTTAACATTATTTCATAACTCTGCCACTATAACTTGGTATTTCTCATCATTTCTGGGCTTCAATTTCTTTTGTAAATGAGGCAGCTGGGCTATTATTTATTAGCCAAAAATTTTCCAGCTCTAATATCCCCTGATAACAAAATATCGACTATCTACAGGGGAATAGTGGAAATATAGCACAAGAGTCTTCTTTGGAGAACAAGTTTACTTCAAAACATGGATGCCACTTAATGGGCCATAACTTTCCTGTTGTTCATGAGTCAGCATGAAAAATAACTCCAGAGAAGGCTCAGTGGGTCAGATTTATCTAAGAAGACAGCTGTGTAATCCTGTATCCCTCTCCAACCCCTTGGCACTGCAGATACATGTTTCTGGCTTTTTGAACAACAGTCAAACAGCATTACCCACTTTGCAAAGTCCACAAGGCCACAACTTGGAAAATCAAGCAGGCCTTTAAAAGGTTCAGGAGAACAAACTAGAGCTGTGTTTATACATGGGCCACAGCAATTTTTTCTCTATCTTTAAGTCATTTCCACTGATTCTGTGATACTGGTTGGTGTGGGAAAGACTTGTAGTAAAAAAGTAAAATTATTTAAAAGCTAGTAAAAAAGTTTTGTGCCACGACGTTTTATTCAGCCTGTTTAGTAAAACCTATTAGGCCATCCGTTTTTGCTTGTTCTCCTTTCTGAGTAGTATAGTCATAACAGGTCTTAAAAATACATATTGTAAATAACCAGGCCAATGAGAGAACTTTCATTTAAAAACAAATTTGGAAGAGGCAGTTACTGCCTAATTGGGCTGTGCAAGTATTCTTGTCATAAGAGGCCCCTTGAACACCATGGAGAATCTTCAGATCCAAAGGGCAAATACAAACCTAGAGAATGACATGAAGAGAAAAAGTGGACATATTGGAATGGGAATGGAGATCCTCGCTAAGGAAATAAGCAGACTGGCCCGGCAATTAGTCTATTTAACCTTGTTTAGAGCTTTGTCCAGACATAGTGTGAGACTGGGCTTGCAGTACTGTATTATGTCCTTTAGAGAGAGAGAGAATTCTAATTGGTTTAGTCCTCCGGCATCCGTCCTGCTATTTGACCACCGCTTTTCCATTGTCTAGACTGTAAGGCACCAGAAGCAATTAAGTAGAGGATCAACGTAAGCAGACAGGTGTGCCCCGGTCACTTTCCTTCTTTATTCTACACTGCTCATATTCTCTGAATTTCATACAAGCTACTCTGGAAGCAGCAAATGAATGGGGGTTGGGGGTGGGGGATCTGAAGATTGTCAATACTCCCAGGTGATGCAAATAGATTCCTGAATAAATCTTTGCATGATATTAAAGGAGATCTCAGATCCCAGACGTAGTTTTCCATTCTAAGCATCAAAAAATAGGGCTAGAAAATATATTTCCAAGCATTGCTTCTATTATCCTGTTAGTATTAGAAAGAGGCAACTTACCACGTCCTCGACCCCCACCATGTTGCAGAAGAGGCTGGCTGAATTTTGCAACATGAATCCGAAAGGGAGCATTTGCAAGATCTTTGAAGCTATAAATCCCCTAGGAAGAGGCTTCCCCACCTGTCACAAGCTGGATCGTCTCCACGGAGGGCGCCGGGCGCACCACCGCCACGCGGCGCTGAGGTCAGCCTCTCGGGTCTTGGGAGAGCTCTTTTTATTCTAAATTACAGACTTCGCAGCCACCGGATATCCTCGCTGCAGAACTGGCAGTAGCCATGTGGCTGCACTCGCGTTTCCTGACAACCACTGCATTATTTCCACTAATATCCTGTCTCAGGCTTCTCGCTGGGCGACTCCTCACTCCCACCACCCACCGTCGCCCCCCTGCCGAGGGGCAATAACCCGCCTGTGCCTAAACAAAGCGAAGCCCCCTCCGCCCCCCCTCAAAAGGTTGAAATCGCGCTTGGCGACGGTCCCTCCCGGCAGCTCTAAGTCACAGCCGCAGAAAGTGCCCGCGCCCCGCAGATCTGGGCAGACTCGCAGCCCTGTGCTGTGCGCCGGGGCGGGGCGCCCGCGGCCGAGGCGTCCGCATTGTCCACGTTCCCCGCACCCCGCCGCGTTCCGTCCCCCCCTATCTGTGGCACACACGCGCGCAGGGCGAGCGGCGCGCCCGGGGCTGGAGCTGCAGCAGCAGCTGCTGCGGCGGCGAGGGCGGGGGCGGGGGCGGCGGCGGGGCGGGCCCGGCGGGCGGCGGGGGCGGGCCCGGGGCGAGGCAGCCGGGGCGCCAGCGAGCGAGCGGCGAGCGCGGCGAGCACCGAGGGAAGCGCGAGCAGCAGCATGGCGGGGCTCCGACGCCCGCAGCCCGGCTGCTACTGCCGCACCGCCGCGGCCGTGAACCTCCTGCTGGGCGTCTTCCAGGTCCTCCTGCCCTGCTGTCGCCCGGGAGGGGCGCAGGGACAAGGTCAGCTTTGCGCCGCTCCGCTGGCTTTTCCTCTCCACCCTGCCCCCCCACCCCCTTCTCTTTCTTGTAGGGAACTGCTGAAATCTATTAGAGGACGCGGGGAGGAAAGGGAAAGGGGCAGGAGGAGGAAGGAAAGCGGTCGCAATTCTTGGCCGGTAACATTTTCTGACCGCAGCGTCCCCTCCCGCCTTCCCCGCCCCCATGCAAACAGAAAGCTGGGAAGTCGCGGGGCTTGGGGACCGTGCGGACCGCTAGCCGCGCGCGCCCCGGAGCCTTTGTGCGCGGCCCCCCAGCACCCCAGGCGCAGCCCCCGCTTTGTGTGGCGCGCGCCAGGGCCCCGCCGCGGCCCGGCTTCCTGCAGCTTTGTTTCCCGAGCCTGGCCGCCCAGGACCCATCCTGCAGATGCCCGCCCCAGATGCTGCGGGATGCGAGCGCAGGGCAGCCCGCGGGGCGGCCTCGGATCACTCCCCCAGCACCAGACCCCGCGGGCCCTGCTAGCTGTCGCCTCTCTGTCACAGGGACCGCCGGCTTACACCCGTCCATTGTGTTCCTAGCCTTGGCTCCCTTCTCGGGTGGCCTCCGCTTTGAGAAGGAAAGGGAGACTTGTTTTGGTGAGGCGGGTGCAGAGGGGACGGTAGGGAAACAGGAAGCGTTTCTTTTCCGTGCATTAAAAACTCGGTGTATTTTTTTTGGTTCGTGTAGCGATCGAGCCCTTGCCGAACGTGGTGGAGCTGTGGCAGGCAGAAGAAGGGGAACTCCTGTTGCCCACTCAGGTGAGGACGATCAGGTGACAGGGCCGGGGGTGGGTGTGCGAGTGTGCAGAGGCCGGGAGGCCGCCGGCCCCCCAGGGGCACAGGCGCTCGAGCCACTTTGCAAGGCAAATAAACGGTCGGGCCAAGCCTGAACACCTGGCAACGGTGGCCTTCCCAGCCTCCGCCTGCGCCATGTGACAGGGCGTGAGTCACGCCTGCCCCAAGTTCAGGAGGTGGGAGCTGAGGCCACCTCAGCAGGGCCGGGCCTGCTGTGCAGAGGGGAAGGGCGGGCCCCTGGCCCAGCTGTGGTCCTGGGGGGGCGAGGGACGTGTGCCCTGTTCTTTAAGCGACCTGGTGCTGTGTGCGTGAGGACAACAGGAGTATTGATTTCAGAAATGTTAGAGATGGTACTTGCCATTATTGTTAAGTAGCTTTGGGATGAAGATGTGACTTTAAAGGATTGTAATCTTGGATCCCCCCCCCCCCCCCAGTGCTTTTAATTCCTGTTAGAATACAACTTGAATTTCCTGTTTGGGGTTTCCTCCCCATATAATACAAGGATTGCATTTGGAAAGATAAATAGTAACATTTTACTGGAATTTGTGGCATCATAACAGGGTTTTACTGCCGCAATAGACACAGTACTGCAAAGCTTTTGTGTTTAAGGCTTAACTTGCAGGAGAAATTCTCACTGACTGAAGATGTACACATTTAAATATAATATTGCTGACTGCGTTTCAGCATGGACAGTAGTGACCCCAAGCACATTTCCCCCCTTTGTGGAGAAGTGGTTTGAATTATAAGGGGATATTCAGCTGGTGTGCCACAATTTTTAAGATGTTCATTACCGCCACATTGGTGGCAGCACTTGGTTCTATGCTGACTCTTGTGGCTGTTTAGAAAAACAGGATCTCTAGCTTTAACTTCACCGGCCAGGCTGGGCAGTTTTACATTTCAATTTTCTCCCTCCTATGTGAAGCATCGAGAGTGCTGGTTTTGAGATATTTGGAATATTCATTTTAACCAGGGCTAATAAATAACAGCTTCGAGGCGGAGAGGTGATTTTTAGAGGAACTTTTTTTCTGGACCTGCCCTAAGGCCAGTAGGCTGAACAAGACCAGTCCTTTGAGGAAAAGCCCCAGCAGGATGGGGAGCAAATAGCCTGCCTTCATCTTAAAAGTTTATTCCCAAATGCAGTTTTTCCCTGATTATAAATAACAGATGTGTATTGTTGAAGGTTTGAAGCATACCGAAAGACAAAATGAACAAATCAGAAACGGTTCATAACCCTACGGAGAGAACCACACTTAACATTTGAAGTATTTAGTGTTAAAAAATACAGTTCTGTTTGTATAGATCAGAGTTGTTCAGGAGCGGCATGAGTGACATTTTGGGCCGGAGGATTATTTGGGGTGGGGGGGCTGTCCTGGGCCCTGGAGGATTCTTTGGGGTGGGGGGCTGTCCTGGGCCCTGGAGCATGTCAAGCAGTCAGAGCATTTCTGCCTCTACCCACTAGATGCCAGTGGCACTCACCTCGCCCTCTCTTCCCCCGCAGCTGTGACAGCTAAACGTGTCTCCAGAAGTAGCCAAGTGTCCCTGGGGAGCAGAAGTGCCCCGGTGGAGAAGCCCTGGTGTACGGCTATATGCATTTGCCTTTTCACTCACTTGTAGCCTCTGCCTCTTACTGGTTAGAGTGGGAAGCCCACCGAAGCCGAGGAAAAGGAAAGGATAGGCTCTGATTGGTCCTGGCATCAGTTGAAGCTTTAGTCACTCTGCTGAGAGATGGGAGTGACAGGCCTCTGATAGGATTTTATTATAGGCTCAGGCATTGTTTTATGAAATTCTTAATGTCTGGTTTTGCTTGTATGTGTAATACTACACTTTGTTTTGGTAAAAAAAAAAAGCCTTAGAAATTAGGAGCTGTCTTTCTGGAGTACTCACTATAGAAGCATTTATAGCTAAGCTACCTTAATGAAAGCTGTAGTGAAAGTGAAACTGGTATTCAAAGTAATTTTCTAAATACTTCATCTCTATATGAGTTTCTTTTAGGGACTTATCCTGCATATACCTGGGTGGGGTGAGGAAAGATACAGATCTATCTATAGTTATCTATTTAAACTGCATTGTATGTATATATATATCAAAACTGCATAAATATACACACATATAGTATAGATGTATCTTACATGTATATAAATACTGCAGAGAGTTCTGAAGAAAGTTATTTTTAGGGAATTCTTCTCAAAGTAGTTTGAATTTTTTTCAGAAAAGCTTCCTCATGCGTGTCATGGAGGCCGACGGAAAGATAACATTTATAGGTGTTATTTAAATTTGAGGGTTTTCTGCTTACTTAGCTTTAGATTGGGTTCCTTTCACTTAGGAAGACCCAAAGATGGCTTCAGAAGCTAAATTTTTTAAATTATAGTTGAAATAGGAGCATCAGAAGATGTGGCATTTAAAAATCAAATACATTTGCCAACACTAGTTATTTATACAGTTATTTATTTTGGAAATGTTTTCTGTTCATTGGGCCTTTTGTTTTCTAATGGGTCTCTAAGTGATCAAGAATTTTAGTAATGCATCATTAGTAAAGCCAAATATAATAATTGCATTGTTTTAAACTGCCAGACCCTCTGGCCAGCTTTCCAGGATTTGACTCCCTGCTCCATCGTTTTTCACCTCTCTGACCTCAGTTTCTTCACCTGCAAAATGGGGGTAATAATGGAACTGGGTAAGCACTTACTATATGCTACCTGTTACTTTGGCAGTATCCACCTGTCCTCCAATGGTTCGGTCATTGGAGAGCATGGAACAGCTTTCCTGCTTTGAAGGGGCTGAGCTGTGCAGATAGCTCAGGGCTATTCTTTGCCCTCCAGTTGTACAGATAAATTGTATTATTTATATCTTTTTGTTATATGCTCTTTTATGTTGTATAATAGTTTGGTGTAGGAAGATAGAAACTATCCATTGCGATAATGAGAAGGAAGGAAAAAACCGTGGTTTTCTTCTTAGGTTTACAGAATTTGTCCTTTCCTTTGACTTTGCTTCATGTGACCACGTGTATCGAAAGTGGTGGTGGTGGTGTAGAAATAGCATGTGCAAGAAGTAATTGCATGTGTGCAAGATACTGTTTTGCCCAACTTCTTACTTCGCCTTCAAGGTCAAAAACCTTCTGTGATTCCCTGCCATCTACTTGACCTGCTCTGGCCCTCGGGGCCTTCCTCATTCTGACCTTGACGGTTGCTCCTGTCAGTCCTCTGGGACACTTACTTCAGCCCGAGTCTTGGCTGAGGAGGCCCAATACGTTTCTGTTGAATGAGAGCACTGGTGCTATTGCCCTGCTCTTTGAACAGGAACGGTCCTTCCTGACTCCTAACGTGGCAGTGGCTCCTTCATTTCTCCCTCTTTGAGTTTCTTGAGTGTCTGGATTTTTTGCTTTGTCTTGTTGCCCTAATTTAGTTCTCCTTAAGAGGGTTTTGGGCTTCTAAGCTGGTTGCCCCAGTGTAGCCACAATGTTCTGTATGCAGTAGGCACTCAGTAGTAGCCCATGAGTTCTTCCTGGGAGAGGAGAGGCAGTTGTCTCTGTGTTGTCCAGTTCCCCAATTTATAGGGTATTCAGTTCTAAAGATGGCAGGCCAAATGCATTAAGCCTTGGTTTCCTATTATTGTTTAATAATCACATTTTTGTATCAGTTCTAGAAGCTGGAAGGGCAATCTTGAATGTGTTCTTTTAATCCCTTCAGCCTTGGCTGAGACGAGAAGGCTCCCTCCGGATTCCCTGGGTTAGGTTGCAGACTTGGGTGCCGAGTAGGAGCAGCTGGAACCAATGAAGCAGATGCTCATTGGCCTGGTCTGGGATGGTAGGCCCCCTGCTCCTCTGGCAAACACCTCGCAGGGGGCCTGGCACACGGAGGCCCCTGGGACCTGCCTTTAAAAGTCTCATGTCTTGTTAAATGTACCCCCTTAAGCCTGAGTGAGAGTAGATAACGGAAATTGACAGAAAGTGAAACAGGAACTGGGACACTGACTATGAGACTTCATTATCTCAGGTACTGTGTGATGTAATGGCATCTTGCTCCAGTCAGCAAATCATTAACGGGTATTTGGAAATCTCTTTGTCATAGAGATTTATTTTTGTTTTAATCTACTTCCACTATCAATATAAAAAATAATAGCTAACACGGGTTGGAGACTAACCGGCATTGTTTAAGCACTTTATGTGTATTATCTCGTGCTAATATGCTAAGAAGTAGGGATTAGGAAGACCTGATTTTACAGGTGAGGAAATGGAGCTCCCAAGTCATCATATAGCTTGCCCCAGGCCTTGAGAAAGTGGCAGTGGTGCAATGTGAACCCACGAGGTGTTTGGCTCCAGAGCCCATGCTTTTGGCCACTACAGCATTGTATGAGTTTTAGCATAGCCTGGCCAGGAAAGTGTTATTGTGATAAAGTTCCTGGGTCTGAGGGAAATAATTTTCAGGTTCTGTTTTGATTTAGAAAAATTTGCTTAATGAAGTTTTCAAAAATAGTCATATCCACTAGGATTTTTAAATTATCTTTATTAAAACATTTTTATTGAGGTATAATTGAAACATTATATTAGTTTCAGGTGTAAAACATAATGCTTTGCTATTTGTATATATTGTAAACTGATCACCACAGTAAGTCTAGTTGACATCTGTCTTGGTACATAGTCACAAATTTTTTTCTTGTGATGAGAACTTTTAAGATTTATTCTCAGAGCAACTTTCAAATATGCAGTACAGCATTATTAACCATGGTCACCATGTTGCACATTATATCCTCATGATTTACTTATTCTTTAACTGGAAGTTTGTACCCTTTGGCCACCTTCACCCATTTTGCCCACCCCTACCCCTGCCTCTGGTGGAGGGAGCAGATTACAGGATTTGGTCCCTGCCTTTTGAGAGGTTGGTGTTGCTGGCGAGATAAGGCTGGTAATACCCCGAGATAACAATCACGTGCTGAAATGAAGGAACTGAAGGGAGAGAGGAGGAGCAGATTGTATGGGGAGTCTGTTAGAGATCTGCATTGGGGCTGAGCCCAGAGCCTCACTCACATGGGTGAAGGTTCCGAGTGTTTTATGCTGATGTTTTAACCCGGAGCCCAGAGACCCTGCGAAAGCCTGGCTGTAGAGATTGTGGTGGGTATGTCAAGGTCCATTGACAACCGCTCACTTCCAGGCTAAGGAGCTTGGAATATATCTGACTCGAAGTTGGGGAGCCATGGGAGGTTCTTGAGCAGAGAGTAGCACAGTGACACTGAATGCTGGGTCCACATCCTGTGGGTGGTAAGTGATTGATGTTGAGGAAGATCGGCCTCACAGTGACTCCCAGGAGGGATCGAAGGCTTATTATGTCTTAAACAGAGCAGAAAGCCCCATCGGTGGTGGGAATGCAGGCCTGGGTGGGTGGGTCATTGTGGTTGGAGTGAGGGGAGGAGAGCAGTGTGGTAGTGACCCTAAGGTTTGCCTGAGGGTCAAGGAGAGTCATGGTGTCTTTGACCGAAGGAGACCAGTTAGAACAGAAGCCGCCTGGCAGGGGCCCTGGTGTTGGTATTCCTGATGTTGGTGACTGTTTCTGGGGAGACAAAGTGCACGCATCCTGGAGGCAGCTGGCGGTAGGGCTGGAGCTGTGAATTAGTTCACCCCACACACGCGGTGGAGTACCTCCCATGTGCTGTGTTGACTAAAACCATGCGAGTCCTGGCTCCCGGGGAAAGAGGGAGGAGGCATTCACCGAGTATCTGTAACGTGTGATTGGGGGAGAAGTTGGTGCTGGAGATGGGGATTTGGGCCCCATGGTTTCAAGTGTGGATTAACATTTGGAGGGAATTTGTGTGGAGGAGCCTGGGCCCAGGAGACTGGCAGGGATGGGGGAGGGGGTGCGGGTGCGGTGCGGGGCTGGGGTGCGGAAGAGGGCACCAGGCAGTATTACCTGGAGAGCCAGGGGTCAGAGAGAAGCTGGAGGAACAGGAAGGGTCGGTGTTCCTGAAGAACCCTGGCAGCAAGTTTCAGTGTAGCATTTAATTGGATCTGCCCTCTTTTCTGTTTCAAGAGGCTTTTTTTTTTTTTTTAAACCTCCTGGTACATGACACATGTGGTCAGATTTTTGGATGGTAAGTCTGGGAGAAGATTTTGGAATCACTTTTGAGTGATTTTATGCCACTTACAACATTTATCAGCCTTCTTACCTTGATGTCAAAATATATCAAGTGTTCTGAGTGAAACATTACATTTTCTACATTTGGGAACTTTAATTATTAATAAACTTCATCTTGTGTGATTAAACGGAAACATTAAAAAATGCCTTTGGAGAGAAGTGATGTCAAAGTAATTTTGAGGTTATGTTCAGACTGTAATTTTAAACAGGTAAAGTGCTTACAATGAGTACGTGAGGGATCACTTGGCGATTTAGCAGTCTCCGTACTAAAGTTATTCTTTCTTTCAGTAAATATTTATTGAATGCCTGCTGTGTGTCGGCAGGGTTTTAGACATTCATTACAGAGTTTATCACCCCTGTGAGACCTGAAGAACTCTTCCTTTTGGAGGTTTTGTGCTCCTTTGAGAAAACTAAAGCGTGTTCTTTTTCGATAGGGTGATTCTGAAGAGGATATGGAGGAGCGTTCTCAAGAACAGAGGTAAGAAAAAAATGGCAGCGAATACCTGCTAAATCGCCCTGCCCACTTTGGATGCTATCTGAAGTCTTGGATAAGTGTATGCTTATGTACTTAATATTCTCTGTAATGTACCTCTCTCGTTGGCATTTGGGGTATTTGTACTCTCTAATAATATAGCCTTGTTTGAAAATAAGGTTGTACAGAAAGCTGTTAAAACACACACACACACACACACACACACACACACACACACTCTACCAACTTCATTTTTCCCATGGCATGCTTACATCCTTCGTCTTGTTCACCAACATCTATTGAGCATCATGCACTGTACTGGGTTTTATGCTAGCCATAGAACACTGAACAAGACCTGTGTTGTGTGTAGTGGGGGAGTCAAGCATTACTGTTAACAAAACAAAATAGTTATGCTGTTAAAAGAACTGTCAAGAATGAGATTGTTGTGATAGAGAATACTGAGTTGGATGGGGTAGTCAGGTGAGGCCCCTCTTAGGAGGCGACATTTGAACTGAGGTCTGGAGGATGTGCAGGAGCAGCCATGCAGCAAGTAGAGGGCGCGTGCTCTGGGCAGGGGCGGACAGCAGGTGCAAAGGCCCTGAGGTGGGAAGCATTGACAGCAGTAATCCAGGAACTTGGAGAAGGCCAGGTGATAGTGAGATGTGGGAGGACCTTAGAGGTCACAGTAAAGAGTTTGAGTTTTATTTTTTTAAATATGTGAAGTGAGTTATTAAAGGATTTTAAGCAGGGGCTAGTAATTGAATGGTGTCAACTGCATTTACAAGAGAATATTTTCATTATGAGGCTGTCTCAGTCAGTTGTCAAATGGGGATATCTGGTCCCTTGGAGGCACTTGAAGACTCAGTGGTACCTGGGCACAGGGATGACTTCCAGGGAATCGGATTTTGGATCCCCAACATCCACATTTTCTCAAAAAATTGATCTGTTTGAGGTTGCAACTTTTCCTTCTCCACTTGACAAAAGAAAAGCAGCCTTCTCACCCAGCCCCGATCCTACCATGTGCTTCATCTTGGGCAGACAAAGGAGCAATCTGAACTACTGGTATTGGTCAGGAGAAAGTGATTGATCCACTCTGATAGGATGGCAAATTCATTTGTAACTCTCTGATAGTTTTCAAATGTTGACTTTCAACAAAATTGAAGGAGGACCCAATCAAACTGCAGTTGCTAGATGATCAGAAATTATTTTTAATGATAGATCTCTGTGATTTTTGGATAAAACATCTAGGGAGCTTAGAGTATATAGGGATAGCGCTCCACCAAAGCTCATTTCATTCACATCTATTTATGTGAACAAGCGTTTTCAGTGCTTACAATAAGAAAAAAAAAAAAAAGACAAAAAAAAGACAAGGAAAATGAGATAAAATGGATGCTGATTAACCTACCTCATCCTAGTAGTAAGAGATATTCAGATGAGCTAATTGGGGGTGGGGATGGAGGCTGTTCTATCTATCTCAGGAAAGGATGCATTTTTCAATAGAATTTGACATGCTTAATTACCTATCAAAATCTGTAAAAAATACATAAATAGTTAAATTTTTTGGTTTGATCAATTGCATACTAATAAAAATACGATAATTCAGAAGAAAAAAAATTTAACACTTAGACCTTACGGTCACAGAAAAATTATAAACAAACAAACAAATTTTCAATCTATACCCATGATTTTGTTGCAAAAGGCTTTGAACATAAAGGTGTATTAGGTTAAAATTCTTTGAGAAAATATCCAGCAATATAGGAAAGCCCATCTGTGCAATTTTTGAAAATGGAAGATGATGGATATTATTGCAGTGGTATTTAGATTTCACTGAATATATTTTAAAAAGTGATTGTGCGTTTTATTTTTAAAAAATGCCGACATTTGCAATATTAACTTCCTAGTGACCATTTAAGCCCAGCATAACATTTTCAGTGGGGGATAGCTTGCATCTATGGGGCAGAGGTCGGAGCCTGTCACAATCCTGTTGGGGTAAATGGGACCAAGGAAAGGTGAGGAGGAATGGGGATGCTGTTTCAGGCTAGGCTGCCCATAGTGGGGGTGGAGCGATATGCAACGTTCTGAGATGAATTTTGGGGGGTGGAACAGACCCATTACTTACTGAAGCAGATGTGGAGAGGGAGGGGTAAAGAGAAGTCCTGGAGGGCTTCTGGCATTTGGCTTGAGCATCTGGGGAGATGATGACTGGGATGGGAAAGGATTTAGTGGGAGGGAAATCAGGATGTCTGGTTGGTTGTCTCCTAGGAATCTCAGACTTGATAGGACACGTCCAAGTGGAGCTGGCAGGTAGGCAGGTGATGATGTGTGTTGAGCTGGGAAGGCCTGGCTGCATCTCCGGGGGTGGGTGTGCCGGCCTTAGAGAGCCTGGTGGCATATGATTTGGAGTTTGTTCAGCTCATTTTCAAACACAGTTCTCTCTTTTTTCATTAATTAGAATTCATTTCTTTTCTTTTCACCAATTTCCTGTCCCACTAAAAAGTATTAGTAGACTTTATCCTTATCGGTCTTTTGACACAGTGTCAGATTATCAGAGTGGAGGTGTGGGGTGAGGGAGAATTGTGTCAGTGAATTAGAAGAGTGGCTTCCAAACTTTTTGACAGTGACTTGTGGTAAGAAATACTTTTTACATCATGATACTTCTTTTTACTTGCTTACCCGAAGGCCTGTTTGTGGATGTATGAATGTGTACATGCATGCTTATTTATTTATACAATAGTGCTTACCCTTACTACCTGTGGTATACTGTTTTCTGTTTCTTTCTTTTTTTTTTGGTGGTTAAATATATACAACATTTATCATTTTCACCTTTTAAAAATATATTTTTTATTGATTTCAGAGAGGAAGGGAGAGGGAGAGAGAGATAGAGGCATCAGTGATGAGAAAGACTCATTGATCAGTTGCCTCCTGCAGGGCCCCCACTGGGGATCGAGCCTGCAACCCCTGACCTCCTGTTCATAGGTCGAAGCTCAACCACTGAGCCACGCCGGCCAGGTCACCATTTTTAAGTGTACAGTTCTGTGACATTGAGGGCATTCACAATGTTGTGTATTCATTACTACAATCCATCCCCAGGACTTTTCTATTTCATTAAAAAAAAAAAAAAAAAAAAGCCAGTTGCCAGCCCTGGAGTTTAATTTTAAAACACCTTAATCATAATTCACAGTTTGACCAACACCGATTTATATAGTATTTTAATCTTCCTGATATCAGATATTCCAGTATTTTACTGTTACTTTATCCATAGTTGCTTTCTTTCAACTTGATTTCCACGCCTCTTTGTTTTCTTTTGGCTTTTTTCGGTTGAGATTTGTTTTTTATGCGTAAAGACAAGATCATGACATGAGTTGGATGCTGCTATTAGAAAATCCTCTTTGTGTAGGTTCTGGAATTCTCTTCAAGGAAGGATGTCTGTAAGTGTGATGACCTGTGATAGTAAATTCATCCCCCAAGTACTTACTGTTTGTTCATTTACCCCTACTGTGCAGTTGCGATTTCTTTTAAATGAAAAATTTAATACCCCCAAAGCTCATGTAATGTCTTGCTACTTTTATTTATTTAAATTTTTATTGTTGAGAGTCTTACAGATGTCCCCTTTCCACCCCCCACCCATTGCCCCCTCCACCCGATTCCCGCCCCAGGCCTTCGCTTCCCTATTGTCTATGTCCATAGGCAATGCATATGTGCATATAGGTTCTTTGGTTAATCTCTTCCTGCCCCTCCCCCCTTCCCTCTGAAATTCTTCAGTCTTTTTCCATGCCTTTGGTTCTATTTTATTAATCAGTGTATTTTGTTCATTAGTTTCTTTGTTCATTTATTTTTAGATTTAATTGTTGATAGATATGTATTTATTGCCATTTTATTGTTAATATTTTTTCTTTTCCCTCCTTCTCCTCCTCTTCCTCCTCCTCCAGTACCCTTCAACATTTCATGTAATGCTGGTTTGGTGATGATGAATTCCTTTAGCTTTTTTTTTTCTTCTTGCTACTTTTAAAATAAACTTTTTGCTTTAGAATATATTTAGAGTTATACAAAGCTGTAAAGATGGTAAGAGAGTACCCATATACCCCTCCCACAGTTTACCCTAATATTACCGTTTTACACGACTGTGATACATTTGTCACAGCCAAGAAACCAAAATTGTTATAGTACTGTGAACCAAACCCCACACTTTATTGGTTTTCCATAGATTTCCCCGAATGCCCCTTTTTTGTCCAGGGAGCCATTCTCTCTAGATGCCACCTCACTTTCAGTGATCGTGCCTCCGAGGATCCTCTTGGTTGTCAGTTTGTCAGGTTTGTTTCTGAAATCCTGACAGTTTTGAGGAGGACTGGTCAGGTATTTTGTAAAATGCCCCGTAGTTTGGGGTTGTCTCGTGTTTTTCTTTGTGGTTAATCGGGGTTCCGGGTTTGGTGAGGAAGACCTCAGGTATAAATTGCCATTCTCATCACATATCACATGCCTGCCAGCAACATGATGGGTCACTTTGATGGTGACTTGGTCTCCTGGCTGAGGTACTATTTGTCAGGTTTGTCTGTGACGTTACTGTTTGTTCCACCTCTTCCCATGCCCTACTCTGTGGAGCAAGTCATTGAGTGGAATTAAGCTCTCCCTGCATACATTTCTTAGGTTCCTTTTGTATGGGAGGTTTGTCTATTCTCCTTTATGTATTTATTTGGTCATTTACATTGCTATAGACTCCTGGATATTTATTTTATACTTTGGGTTATAGTCCAATACTAGATTTGCCCTGCTATTTTAATGTCCTTTATCCTTAATCTTATATTTATGAAGTAATGAGTTTCTCCTTACACATTTTTCAAACATTTCTGATTTTCACTTTAATTACTACTCTACAGTGCCAACTCTTAATGATATTAGGATGGACTTGACGTCCGTAGAACCAACACTGACGAACCGCACAGAATGAATGCATTGCCTCTGAGAGGACCCATATGGAGGATAGATTTGACCACAGAAAGAGTCTCAGTATATCCCAAGGAAAGTGGAGGCAGCACTGACATCTGTCACCGGAGATCTCGATGATGAACAGGCTCCGTGTCACCCCCCCAGACTGCCCAGAGTGGGCCAGAAGCAGACACTCACTGTTCATGCTGGGGTGGAGGGTTCTAGAGTAGCTGCCTGTGATCTCAGACACAGTTGGGGAAAGCTTTCAGGGTAATTGGCCTCATTGAAGATTTTGTTTATATTATCTTGATTTCATCTTCTGCTAATGCTGTGTAATTGTAGTTGGTCGAAAGCCAGAAGAGCAATATTTGAAAAAAGTTCTTCCCTCTTTCCTCTCCATCCCCACTTTCCTCCTGGGTGTTCTCAAATATCAGCAGTGATCTATTGCTTTGCTGAGAAAGAAAGGCTGCTGTTGGGGATGCGTGATGAGAGCAAATGAAAGCTGACTTCAGCTCTTACTAGAATTGAACCCTCTCTGGGAAGCTTGGCTGGCTCTCTGGGCATATCTCCGATAAGCCTTTTTGGGATCTATTTGTTAGAATGTGAAAAGTTTAAGCATTGGCAATGTATGAATAGAATATTATTTCAGCTTTTAAAAATGGTTATATAAACGTCATAAATACTGAGTGGCTAGGCTCAGCGTCTGTGGCAGTTTTGTTTTTTAACGGTGCTTTTATCTGATTAGCAACAGCAGCAAAATGTGCTTTCCTGATACTGTTTACATCAGTTCAAGGCAGATCCTGAGAGTCAGAACATGAAGAGAATCCTGTTAACCTTTCAGCAACACACTGAACGATGTAACTGCAGACAAGAGTGACTAATCTCTAGGGAAACACTCCTGTGGCAGAGGAGGGGATCTCAGCCCCCGCGCAGGGACTGGACCTGCTTTTGACTTTGTTCCCCTTCAGAAACCGAAGCTGTGTTTTCAGCACAACCCCAAGGTCTTGACCTGTTGATAGGATCTTACCTTTTGAACCTGAACATACCTCTCCAGGATTCCACTGCGGACCGTCTCCTCTTCCCATCTGTCATTTCCCT
The DNA here is from genome assembly GCF_951640355.1 of Cnephaeus nilssonii. NCBI lineage: Eukaryota > Metazoa > Chordata > Mammalia > Chiroptera > Vespertilionidae > Cnephaeus > Cnephaeus nilssonii. The sequence continues at coordinate 51,373,117 of NC_137076.1, read as the reverse complement.
AGGGGATGTCACCCACCCTCTTGGGTTTTTATGTAATTAACCCACAGGAGGAACCTGAGCTAGGAGTGTGCCCTCTGCCCAGGGTCTCACCTGCTCAGGTGCCCACAGAGACAGACCTCCCTTTAGCCTTCAGGTGCTGCTAGATTAGTGTGTCCTCAACTCAGCTGTTGGGCTGGTCCTATCTGCCCTTCCCCCAACTGTTCCTCCTCAGACAGCCCCCTCCTGGCGCATGGCCGCCCGGGAGCGTTCATTTGCATAAGCTGCGACCATCTCACACTCCCCACCACCAGCAGATCATCAGGTATGGCTGCATCTTCTTCATGTGGTCTCCTGCCTCCTGGTGTAGCGCCCCAGCCTGTTCTCCACATTCCTCCTCGAGTCATGTATGCTAACCATACATCCTGTCCTGCCATTCCTCCCACAAACAGCCTTTTGTGCACTTCTTACATGCGGGATGAAGTGCAGAGGCCTGAGCTTGGCACAGAGGCCTTTTGTAATGTTGGAGGCTCACCTCTTTCAGCCTGCCTTCTCTTGCTTCTCACTTCCCCTCATTCTCAGGATTCCCCACCCCGCAAAACACTCGTTTCTTGCCTGGCCAACCCCCTCACCTGACTCCACACAGCACCACGCGTGTCTCCCTGCACAGGGCACTTACCCCTCTGTTTTGAAATGGCCTTTGCCAGGATACCCGGGTTCCTGTCCGAGTCTCCAGCCACTGATTTCCCAGCACCTAACCTAGGACCTAACACCTAGGTGAAGAGCTGCTAACGGAAAGGATGCAAGCTTCTATTTTTAAATTTAGGACATGTTTTTCAGATCCAAGCCCACAAACCGTATTTGCCATTGAAACCACAGCACTGACATTGGTATGAGGGGCTGCGGTTTTTAACTTGGGTTTTTGCACTTGGTGTGTCTTGAAAGGGAATGGGTTGTAGCTCTCTCTAGGTGTGGCCCCTGCTACCTCCTGCTGGTCGCATGGCCCCTGAGGGCTGCACAGTGAACGCCTTCATGGCTTCACGGCCCTCACAGTGCAACGTGAATTTCCTCCGACTGTAATAGATCTCATAACTTAGCAGTTCTCCTTAGAATACAAGCTTTGAAACAGGGTTCTCGGTATATATTAAAATCGTTTTCAAGCCACAAAAGCCTTGTTGGGTTTTCCAGGCTGTGAAATTTTTAGAAGAAGCTTTTGACATTTCTATCATTGTTCAGGCCTCCATTGGAACCGGTGAGAAAAAGAGTATAATAGGATGAGAATCCTAATTCTGGTTTTCGTTGAAATTTTTACTTTTCCTAGATAGATCTTTTTATAGACTCTGGAGCGGTTAGGCGTGTGCTAATTTGTATCTTCATATTGAAAAAGATGCTTGAACCAACTTGAATCATTTCAGGTGGATTGTGAAGAGTTAATCTAGAATAAAATAGGCAGAGCACTTCATTCAGATTGACATTCCTGGGCCAAACAAGTGGAATTGCAGCCTGGAGAGGTGTGGGGTGTCCAGCACCAGGACTCCCATGTTCCCTGGACGAGGGATTGCTGAGGGGAGCAGGGGCTGAGCTGGACGCCGAATGTCTGACTCTCGGCCGGCTTCATTCTGACTGCCGCTGGGTGGCTTGACTGACCATTGCTGCTCGTCACAGTAGGTCACACTAAAGGAACTCCATGGAATCCATTCAATCAGGCGCATATCCTGAAGAAAGAGCGAGGCAGATTCAACAGCCCGGGAAGACGTGCCCATGGAGTGACAACATGGTTATTAAAAAGTGCACAAAAGATTGTGAGAAGCTTATTCCAGATGGATGAAGGCACCATCAAGAGTGAGAGAAGAGGGTGGGTGGTCCTGACTGGGTAGCTCAGTGGGTTAGAGCATGTCCCGATACACCAAGGTTGCAGGTTTGATCCTATATCGTGATAAGAGGCAACCAGTGTACTGGCAGCATTACTGACGAGTTCTGTAAAGGGGGTTTGGACATGTTGTGACTCCAGCTTCTCATTGCTGAAGAAGGTGGCAGAGCTTGGGACTTCAAGGTTCAAAGGAGAAATATAATTTCCCAAGGCAGTACCCTCTGTCGAGGAACACCAGTATTAAGATAATGGGGTCTCCTGGGAGCTTGTTACTTTAGTTTTAAAGGAACTGTCATCAGATTATTAGTTTGTTGTTACAGTCTTCCACACATGAAATATGACTCGAGAGTAAGAGTGAGTCCCCCCCAACACATGTAAGAATATTTACTGTGGTAGTCTAGACAGTATTTCACAGATGTTGTGCTCAATAAAGATGGTTTTGAAACCATTGTTTTAGGATTGCCTTTGTAACTAACTTACAAATAGTACAGGGAAAAGTCTTGTTTATTTATTGTAGTTTTCCCAAAGGAGTGGGGATGTAGTTTTAAAAAGTCTGCTGTGAGCATGAAAATGCTTTGAAATTGAAAATTTCAAAAATTTACTGAGAATTTTCCATGATTGAATAATTACTCATTGGTTGTTTCTTTTCTTTTTTTTTCTTCTCTTCCAAAAATCTTTTACTAAAATTCTTGTTTCAGGAATATTGGCCTCATGGCATTATTTTCTGTTCTATAAGATACACACACCAATTGGTCTGGCGCCATTCCTGTTGTTTTTGCCCAGCTTATTCAGATATTTCGTTCAGAAAACATGGCTCTGAGGGACATGTGGCTGTCGGCCTAAAACTAAACTTCTATAGGAAAGATGATTTGACACCTTTGAAATGTCCAAGGAAACCCACGGATGCATTTGAAGGTAGTTCCCAGAGAATAGCTTCAGTAAAAGCAGAGGCATTGCGTGTGGCCTCCCAAGTTGACCATTGTGCAAATGGACCCAGTCAGTAACTCATATCGATGGCATGCCTTGTCCAAGGTTGGCTTCAGGGCTGTGCTACCTTGTGGATGTGGGTTCCTCTGGCTGCCACTAAGTGATTGATAATAGGTGAAGTCTGGTTTAAAGAACCATCCAGACAGTGTTCCAGTTAATAGTCATGGCAGATTATGTAATATTAATTTTTGGTGAAGTAATTCTTCGGGGATCATGATTAATCTTTATCTGTTAAGATCAGGCCATGCTAATCTGGTTAATCCATTAAAATTGGATTTAAGTAGTTGCTCTACTGTTATACTTGCTTGTTTATAAAGTACTTTCCCATGCATTGTCCTTAGGTAACCAGGTGCACATTCCCATTATAGATGTGGAAACAAGTTCACAAAGGTAAAACCATTTAAGATTACAGAGCTACGAAGTGGCAGAATGGGCACGGACTCCGAGGTGTCTTCTCTCCAGATACACTTGTCCACCTGGTATCCAAACCGGAGTAGGTTGGAAAACCATTTTCCCAGTCACACATGCTGATCGTCTGCTCTTTGTAGGAGACTCAGTCTAAGATTGATGTGTGGAAGCAAATGAATTAATAAGCCCTAGCATTATATGGTTCCTAGCAAACTCCTGAAGAAGGTGGGCATGGCTCTTGTAAGAAAGACCCAGAGTGGGGTCTTCAGTAACCTGTGTGCTAGATAGATTCTTTAGTTGTGTTTTGTTTTAATCCATACCCAAGGATATTTTTGCATTAATTTTTAAAAATATATATTTTTATTGATTTCAGAGAGGAAGGGAGAGGGAGAGAGAGATAGAAACATCAATGATGAGAGGGAATCATTGTTCGGCTGCCTCCTGCACATCCCCCAGTGGGGATCGAGCCCTCAGCCTGGGCATGTGCCCTGACCAGGAATCGAACTGGTGACCTCCTGGTTCCTGGTTTGACACTCAACCACTGAGCTACACCTGGCTGGGCTCCATTAATATTTTAGAGACAGTGGAAGGGGGGCATGGTGGGGTGGGGAGATAGCAACATCGATGTGAGAGACACACATTGATTGGGTGCCTCCTGCATGCACCCAGACATGGTCCAGGGATTGAACCTGCAACCCAGGTGTGTGCCCTTGACGGGGAACTGAACCCTCAACCCTGTGGTGCCTGGGCCGACTGAACCACGCGGGCCAGGGCAGATGCTTCATTTCTAAGTGTTGCTTACCCACCGACATGCTTTTGAGAGGACCTGGAAACTTTACATCTGTCATTACAGGATTTTGTGTGGACCTCATGCTGTTGCGCTGGGTGCTGAGAGGCTGCCTCCAGTCCTTGGGCGGATGTGTGATCCGGTTAGCTCCCTTTGCTTTGTGATTAGATACTGTCAGCTTCAAGTAATAGAAAGCCCTGACTCAACCCACTCAACCAATAAAGAATGTGTTATGTCACCTCACAAGAAGCCAGGAGGCAGGGTGGTGCTGGATTGGTTTACTCAGCAGGTGAGCGAGCGTCAGCGGCCAGGTTATTCCCACCTGTCTGTTCCGCTGGCTCAGGGTGCTGCCCAGCTGCCCTCAAGGTTGTGGGAGGACTGCAGGCCTCTCGGTCTCGAGTCCTCCCTCTTGAGCGTGCGAAGGCAGGTTATAAGAACCTCTGTCGTGGGCCAGAAATAGGTCCATCCTCACCTTGAACCACTCCCTGCCTAGGGCGTGGTGGGACCCCTGGGATTTGCTTTGTGCCGGGTTGCCCCAGTCGCCAGGGAGTGGTGCTCACTGAATATGCCAGGACTGTGTCCTTGAGGGAGAGGTGGGTGGGCACGGGGTTGCAGGCCAGCAGCAGTGCCTGGTACTGAGTGACAAGCTCGTCACTTGTGCTGAGTGAGGAATGAGAGGTGTAGGGCACTGTTTCTCAAAGCCCCTGAATCCACAGAATCAGCACCACCTGGGAACCTGTTAGGCCAGTTCTGGGGCCCCACCCAAGGGCCACTGAATCAGAAGCTCTAGGGGCGGGGCCCGCGATCTGTTTTAACAAGCCCTCCAGGTGATTCTGGTGCCAGCTCAGGTTTGAGAACCATTCGTCCCAGGGTAAGGCGTCCTTAGATGCCTTACAAAAGACTTTTTTTGGTTGAAGATTAAATAATGAGAGGCAGAAATGGTGTTGTAGGCAAAACCATGGGGGTGGGATTGGGAGACAGAGGTTGGCTTTCAGCTCACCCGCCCAGGATTTTAGCAAACCTGGAATACGTAGGTATTCTTTTCATGTTATCAAGTTTCAGCCGGCGGATCCCATTTTTCTAAAGAGAGTTCTGGCATGGTTATGGGGATGGGGGTAGGGTTCCGGGTTGAGCTTTTGTGGCCACCCGTCAGGGTCCACCATGCCCTGGCATCCCTGGTCAACAGGTGGGTGAGGCCATTGCAGGTCAGCTTCCAGGGGAGAACTGAGGAACTTTCTCAGGGATAATCCACTCATTATAGGGGAAGTGAGTCTGGTGGAAAAACTTGGCCCAGTAACAAAAAGTCTCAGTTACTGGATGGGAGTGTCCACTCACAGTACAGGGTGGTGTGTGTATACAGATCTCTCTCCTGGCCCAGTTCCCTCTGGGCACGTGGCTGTGTGTGTGTGTGTGTGTGTGTGTGTGTGTGTGAGAGAGAGAGAGAGAGAGAGAGAGAGAGAGAGAGAGAGAGAGAAAGAGAAAGAGTGTGTGAGTCTGTAGGGGGGTTGTTGGGGATGTGGAAAGATGTTACTCAAGTAAAACTGAAAGAAGTGTTCTAAAAATTCTGTGGGAAACTGGGTGACTGTGTGGGCACAGCCCACACTGAAGGGAACTTCCACATCTTGCCTGACTCCCCCACCCCCTGCCTCCGGTCTGAGATGCTTGCAGGAGGATCTGCAATGCTTCCCGGGGTTAGGGCCAGAGCTGGAGGGAAGGGACAGGGGCCTAGGATGGCTGAGCCTGTCATGTGACCCTTTGGAGCGGAGAGGCCTCCCCAGCCCAACCACAGACTGGGGATTCTCTGTGGCTCTTTCTTGGTGCAGTGGGAGCAGTGGCCCACTGAGGGGTCAGGATGAAGGAGGTCAAGAGGCATAAACCCAAGTTCAGGTGTGGGGTATCAGTGTCCTAGGGCTGCCATAAGGAAGTCCCATAGAGTGGGTGGCTTAGCACAGACATTTATTCTGTCTCAGTTCTGGAGGCCAGAAGTCTGAAAGCAAGGTGTGGGCAGGGCCACACTCGCTCCGAACCTGGAGGGGGAATCCTTCCCCGCCTCTTGGTCGCTTCTGCTCATCACTCCGGTGTCTGTCTTTGTCGTCACACTGCGTTCTCCCTGTGTATCTCCATGTCTTCACATGACCATCTTCACCAGCCATGTTTGGGGCCCACCCTGCACCGGTATGGCCTGATCTTAAATAATTCTGTCTGCAACAACCCTATTTCCAAATATGCCACATTCTGAGGCCGTGGGGGTTAGGATTTCAGTATATTCTTTTAAAGGGATATAATGCAGCCCAAACCATATGGAAACTCATCTGTAAGCCCTGTGAGGGTCCCCTCGTCTCCTTTCCCTGCCCTCCCCCAACCCTGGGGCTGCTAGGAAATACTTTGGTAATGGGCCGGTGCTCTGTGCATTTTCACGTCTAGCAGTGCGTAGAGGTCCGCTGCTTCTTTGGAGTGTGAGTTCAAGGGCAGTTGCAGACCCCACAGGTTTTACTACCAACCCGTTGAACCTGGCCTTTTTGGTCGAATGGCTTCTGATTCTAAGTTACTTCTTTGCATATCCAAGGTAGCTTTTGTTTTATTCACACAAAATTGTGAGCTCTGGGGGCAGTTGTTTTTTTCTTTTGTGACATTTTTTTTTTTTCTTGTGGGAAATAAGTGAGAAGATGGAGGAATATGTCAGTATACTGTATACTGAAGCTTAGCAAACGGGCAAAGCCTTGAAATCAATCATACCACACGCCTTTGATTAGAATTCAGAGAAACACAGCCGCTGAGACGGCTGCCAGGCTCTGTGTGTTGTGTGGCGTCCGTGTACCTTAAACTTGTTTCATTCCCACTCTGAACTTAGCAGATGAAGACCTGTGGGTTGACTCATGGTGAAGCAAATCCTGGGAGCCATTTATTGGTTGGGTGGGAGAATCCTTTGGTGTTTCCTGGAAATGCTTGAATCCAGGTTAGTCTCTTTCTGCTTCCACGTACAGTATTTTAACTGCAATTATCCAGGTGTATAATAGTGCTAACCATAGGACTAGCTGCTGTGAAGTTTAGTACTTCACCTATAAGTCTACTTTCAGGTGGATAAATGTCACATCCAAATTGCCTGTTACTTGACTTTCATGTAACTTAATTAGCAGATTCATGTTTTGGGAAAATCTGATCTGTGATCTTGAAATTGGTTACGGTTGGTGTAATTCCTGGTAATTAGGCGCCTTCACAGTGACTATTCTAGTCATTAGAGGGCTAAGGTAATTTGAGGTTGAAATGTGAAAGTGAGGTGGAGAAAACACTTGCTCTCTATTCCCTAATCTTTTAATCCATTTAACCTGGGTTGTAAATTCAGGCTTCGTTTTAATTTGAATGTATGTGTAGGTAGTTGGGAAGGGGTTTCTTACTCGCCACATTTACCATAATGAAAGGAGGAAGGTCATCTCGAATCGCCTAAGCCTCTAAAAGTTATCCTGGGGTACGTTGAAGTTGTGTTGATCCTCATTGGAAACCGAAATTCTGCGATTAAAAAAAAAACAAAAACCTGAAAAGTAAATAAAAACAAGCGCAACAAAAACAAAACCTAGTTCAGAGATGTGTTGTAGGTGTTGGCCTTGAGAGTTCAGAAACACGTTTGGCCATGGACTAGGCTATGGACACACAGATATCAGGTGACCTGGCCCCTTGCTGAGTGAAAGGCCTGTGTCATGTAAACACACATGATTTATATTGTAGTTCTGCTTTTGAATTGGGGCTACAAGGGGAAACTGGAGAAGGAGAGGTGCCCACCTGTACCGCTGACGAATAAAAGGAGAGAAGGTGGAGTAGGCGGGAAGTAAATGGAGCCGGAAACTGGTGAGGAAAGGGAGAAGAGAAAAAAAAAATCTCCTAGCATCTGGATTGCAGGCTTTTTTTTTTTTCTTTTTGTCCTTTAGGAATTTTGATCAAGTAGATGGTGATTATAGGTGCTAATCATAAGGAACTAGATACCCAGGCTTTTGTATTACGGTTTTCTCAGTGGTCCATGTCAGTCTTCTGTTCCTCTGTCATCATTCAAGTGGAAATCATTTTTATTCCTGTACGTCTATTTAGGGACAGCTTTAAGCGTTTTGTCACATTAGTCATTTTTCTTCCAATTTGTATGGTGTGCGCATTTATTTTGTAACAGAAAAAGCCCTCAGTGTACATTAATACAGGGTGGGGCAAAAGCAGGTTTACAGTTGTGAGTACATGAAACACAATTTATCCTATTCTTGTATTATTATTTATTAGTTACTGTATTCTTTTCCATATGTATGACTGTAAACCTACTTTTGTCCCACTCTGCATAGTTGAATCTCCAGGTTACTTTTTAGTAGTGCTATTTTTTTTTTTTTTTTGTCGAGTACTTTTTCTTTTAAGGTTTTTTTTGGTCCCCCAAATAAAGACTTTTAATATCCAAAAGTTATTAGTTACTATTCTAGTATGTTAGCTTTTTAAAACTTCTATAGCTTTTGGAGTATTTTTCTCATAATGTCTAGTCTTGAATATATTTGGCAGCCCTTAGCACGTGTTATTTTACTACTAGAGGCCCAGTGCACGAAATTCGTGCACTAGGTAGGGTATCTCTGAGCCCAGCTTGCACTCTCTCTAATCTGGTACCCCTCGGAGGATGTCCGACTGCCGGTTTAGGGATCGGGCCTAAACCGGCAGTCGGACATTCCTCTCACAATCCGGGACTGCTGGCTTCTAACCATTCGCCTGCCTGATTGCCCCTAACTGCTTCTGCCTGCCAGCCTGATCACCCCCTAACCACTCCCCTGCCGACCTGATTGACACCTAACTGCTCCCCTGCCTCCTGATCACCCCAACTGCCCTCCCTTGCTGGCATGATCTTGCCCCCAACTGCCCTCCCCTGCCAGCCTGGTCACCCCCAACTGCCCTCCCCTACAGACCTGGTTGCCCCCAACTGTCCTCCCCTGCCAGCCCCATCGCCCCCAGCTTCCCCCCACCCTACTGGCCTGTTCACCCCCAACTGCCCTCCCCTGCTGGCCTGATCGCCCACAACTGCCCTCCCCTGCTGGCCATCTTGTGGCGGTCATCTTGTGGTGATGTGAAGGCGTCGCCTGAGGGCGTGAGGACCACCTAGGCTTTTATTAGTATAGATAAAATAGAAACTTGATTAAGAGGCTTTAAGACACATCTTACTATTAAATATTTAGCCTTTAATTTTTTAAAAAAATATGTTTCTATTGATTTTAGAGAAGAAGGGAGAGAGAGAGAGAGAGAGAGAGAAACATCGATCAGTTGCCTCCTGTATCGGTTCACTCAGACTGACCGGGGACTGAACCTGCAACCTGACCATCGAACCAGTGACCTTTCAGTACAAAGGAGGACGCTCAACCAACTGAGCCACACCGGCCAGGACTAGCCTTTGATTATTATAAAAATTGAAGCCCTAACAATTTCCTGGGAATTGAAGCCCTGAAAAGTTAAGTCTGTTCTGGCCTTCAGGGAGAGGGGCGAGGCTGACTTGAGCATCTTACTTTATGGCGCTGCACACAGCGTTGCCAGGCCGACCTGTGGCCCTTTGCCCTTGGTGCTGTGTCCTCCCAGAGGGGGCGTCTTACTCAACCTTGTACAAAAGCACCATATGGACAAGTCCTGAACTTGACTCTGCTTGCCACGATTTTTATTATACTGAGTATGTATTCCTTTTGTAGCCTAAACTTTTTATTTAGAAATTAAATTAAAATGTTAATTTTTAAAACTAAGAATGCTCAAGCATACTGGTTTTTCTGCACAGTTGCTAACACATCGCACTTTTTAGTTGAAAGCGCAGGGCTGTGTATTCTCCTTTGATCCACATAACCTTGCAAAGCAGATCTCATCTGGCAAATGGGTCGTGAAACCTAGAGTCTGGGTGTAGAGAACGACATTTACCAGTAACATTTCTGTTTTTGTTTGTTTGTTTGTTTTTAGGTAAGTATTAGCTGATTTAATTCATAGAGCCTCCCAGGAGAAAATAGCCTTAGCTCCATTTTACTGTGAATGTTGAGACTCACACCTCTCAAAGTTTCAGTTCTTGTCACCCTGGAGAAGTATTAGAGCCGAAATTGGAGTCCAGGTATGAAAGTCTCACATTTACAGATATGTCAATTGAAATGATTAGAAAATACTCACTTGCTCTCATTTCTGTCTTTAGTGTCTCTCTATAAGGTGACTAGCCCAAGAAAACAAGGTGGAATAGTATCATTTATCTACTTATATTGATATATTGTTCATTCATGTTAGCTAGGAAAATGCAGTATTGATTTATGTAAACTTTGACCTAAAGATTATTTAAAAGGACAGTTTTAAAAAACAAGGGGTTTGATCAGAATGTCTATGATGATGGTGACTTATAATTAATGTGTTGGTTTGATTGTAGATTATTCTTAAAATTAAATGCTTAGTATTAAAATATTTTCCTCTTGAGTTTACTCTGGATTAAAAGTACAGGGAGCTTGTTGAAATGTTGAGTTTTTGCTCATCCTTCCCCAAATCATTACATTTTCCAAATTAATGATGCTTCTAGTTGGAGAGATTTTTCAAAGATTATTTTGAATCTATATTGCATTAATAAATAGGCATAAAACGTTACTTAAGTCATCTTTGAGTCTCAAGGTGCATATAATATCTCAAATGTACCAAATTGGGCCTAGGGAAAACAAATATTGTGATGGAATCGGTAAATAAAGACAATATTCTGGTACCAGGAGACTACCATTGCATGGTTATTAGAAAGCCTAGAGCATATTGGTTAACCAGCAGGTTATAAACACAGGCTCTGCTCTCAAGGAATGTATGTAGTTTTAAGAGAAGGAACGCATGACTTTAGCGACCCATGAAGTAGTGTGTGTTTATGAGCTGAACTTTTAATTTAGTTCTTTTTACTCACATTTTTTCTGGCTTCATAAAGTGCAGGGTTGGGGCTAGGGTTGGGGTGGGAAGAACAGAGTGAAAAGTGGGATGAAGATGGGTGGCTTGAGGCGTAGTGGGTGGGAAGGAGAGTAGCAGGCGGCGGTAAGGAGGAAACAGCTGGTAAGGAGGAGTGGGGCAAGGAAGTTCATGAGCCAAGGATAGGGCTGTTTGCCTGGAACCACAGGTGGTTGGGAGCAGGCTGTGGATAAGATGGTGAGACACAGGTGATTATGGTCATGATTACGTGAGGCAGGGTATTTTTTTTCAACCTCAAGTTAGGGTGGTAGCTCAGTGGCTAAGGGATGTGCTTGGAACCCTACCAGCTGGATTTGAATTTGACTTCCTACTTCTGGCAAGTCGCCAAAACTTTCTGTGCTTGAGTTCCCCTTCTCTAAAATATGGGTATTATGAATAGTACCGACCGCAGAGTTTGTTGTAAGAATTAAATAAATATAGGCAAGGCGTTTAGAACTTACATGTAAGTGCCCCAACCTTACCTGCTGTGAGATTGAGAAGGGTGCCCTAGTTTTAGTTGTGGCTGAGGGGTAACAGCAAGGTACCCTGACTTGGCCAATGCCCTTTTCTGGCTTCCAGGGGGAAATCCCTTTTTTTTTTTTTTTTAAGGAATGGTAGCCTTTGAGAAGGCAGAACCAGTGCAGGGAAGAAGGCCCCCGGCCCCGGGCTCAGGGTTTGAATCCCATCTCTGTGGTTTACCAGCTGTGTGATCTTGAGCCTTAGTTTTCTCATCTGTCAAACTGGGATAAATAATAGTACCTACCTTCCAAGACTGCGTGAGGATTACAGGGGTTCATGTAAGAGAAATTATTCAGAGTGGACTGTGCAGTTAGCAGCACATACCAAAGTATGTGCATGGTTTAAATAAATTACACTTTTAAGAGTTTCTTAAGGAAACAGTAGGATAAGTTTACAAAGATGTACTTAAAACAATGTCTATTTATATTGGGAAAAAAATGAGAAATAACCTAAATGTCAGTACAGCAGTACATCCATATAGATAATGTCATAGTAACATATTTGAGTGAGAAAGATGTCCGTGATAGTGAATTTTTATATGGAAAAAAATTACAGGCAGATGTTGACTAGACTTATTGTGGTGATCATTTCACAATCTATACCAGTGGTCAGCAAACTCATTAGTCAACAGCAGCAAACCGCGGCTCGTGAGCTGCATGTGGCTCACGAGCCGCAGTTTGCCGACCACTGATCTATACAAACATCGAATCATTATGTTGTACACCTGAAACTAGTATAATGTAATAAGTCAATTACGTATACCACACTAAAATAATCCTCTACCTTAAAGGACAGCAGAGACGTGTGTGTGTGTGTGTGGGGGGGGGGGTGGTCTGTGCCAGCTTTTATGATAGGGTTCCTCATGCATTGCTTTGTTTTGTCTTTATAATAGCTCCTAGGACTGCTTTTGAAACATGGCCTACCTGTGGGATACAGCACAAACACACAGTTATGTTGAAGACACTTGACAATGTTCAGGGTTTTCATTTAGTGGTGATTTTTTTTTTTCTTATTAGGACATAAGGTGCATTAAAAAATAAGACATCTTGACTTAGGGGGCTGGGAACTAGCTAAGGATAAACCTGATGGCCTCTGAGTGCTGGAGCCCCCAAAGCCCCTTCTGCTCAGGTGCTTCTCCGTGAAGGCTGCCGCCTGAGGAATGGGAGCTTGTCTTCTGGCAGATGAGGAGTGATTGTGGGCCTGGGAAAGGGAAGCGTGAGAAGAGCTAGTTAGCAGGAGTTTGGGATTGCTGGGCTGTCAGAGGAGATCTCTAGGAGCTGATCCCACAGGCTGGTTAGGGTGATGCTCTCAACACTGGCCCCAAGACTGGCGTGGGGAACCCCTGCTCTGCCAGGTGTTTCCTCTTAGTCCCCCTGTCCTGGGGAGGTTGAGGGGCCCAGGGAGAGTAGGAGTAGCTGCTTACCAGAAGCTGTTTCCGCATGTTAACAGGCCGTGGCTGTACCTGCTCAGGGAGTGGGTGTCAGCCCTGGCAGAGAAGTCTCCAGGTGAATTCCCAGAGGGCCAGCAGGCCTTCGGACACCGGGCCCGCCGCTGCAGGGTGGTGAGGCGCACATCAGAAAGACGGTTGCTTGAGAGAATCCCACTCAGAGTATCCAAACAGTTTGGTGGATTTACGTAGGAATTCTTTAGGAAGGTGTCAAAGAGTACTTGCCAAGGCATTACTACAGAAGCTGGGTCTGAACTGCAGCTTCAGAAAACAAAACAAAATCTTTTCAATCACTGAGCACTTTATTTAAACAGCATTTTCTATAAGAGCCCAGTATATAAAAGGCAATACAGGCTGCTTGGTTACACCGGAGATGGGGAGGCCCACTGAGGCAAAGGGACATTTATCTCCTCCCCTCCCCCATCTTATCACTCAGCTGGGGTGGCAGTCACGGCAGGGAAGACCAACCCCAGACATGGATCGCGGTTAGTCTAAGTCAGTGGTCGGCAAACTGCGGCTCGCGAGCCACATGCGGCTCTTTGGTCCCTTGAGTGTGGCTCTTCCACAAAATACCACGGCCTGGGCGAGTCTATTTTGAAGAAGTGGCGTTAGAAGAAGTTTAAGTTTAAAAAATTTGGCTCTCAAAAGAAATTTCAATCGTTGTACTGTTGATACTTGGCTCTGTTGACTAATGAGTTTGCCGACCACTGGTCTAAGTCAGTTCGCTCTGCACCGTGTGTGTGTGTGTGTGTGTGTGTGTGTGTGTGGTATGACCACGACAATGCCATTTGCCAGCTAATGATTTAGAATTGGATGTTTGTGAAGGTAGTTTTGAAGGGAATGTTTTTAAGGACTTTGGGAGAGTCTTTCTTATCTCTACAGAGCACCATGAGGACAGGATGCTGAGGGGGTGGCAAGATGAGAAGGTCCACAACTGTGGTGACATCATTGAGCTGCTGTGTCCACCTGCCCCAGGCCCGTCTGTGTCTGCGTCTACGTCTGTGTCTGTCTGTGTCTGCACCTGCGCCAGGATTGCAGGTTCTGAGTCAAGTGAGAGAAAGACTCTTACTGACCCTGCTCTGAGTTAGGCCTGGTGCTGCTTGAAGCTGATAACATCCTGTTACACCTGTGTCTTAGTCACTTGTCCTCTAGCCCCCGAGGCAAACCTGTCAGACACCGGTGGTTCTATCCCTGTTGGACACTTTTTGCTCCATGGATTCATCTACCAGGAGAATTAAGTGGATTAAATTAGGCCTTCCATTTCACATTCTTCCTATTTTCAAAGGCCTGTGTTTGAGGTGTGCACCTCAGGTCCAGCATTTCCACATCCCAGCTGTGTCCCAGGCCCGTTGGTTCTTTGGTTCTGTTCTGTCTGCTTCGGCAAAAGAAAGTTATCCGTGTACTGAACTCACACACTTGAAATTAGAAAGTGATGGCAAACATTCACGCCTGGCCCTTCTATCATCTACTAGGGGCCCAGTGCATGAATTCGTGCACCTTGAAAGGAACTGTGGGGCCACGAGGATGCTGTGGGCACAGGGGCAGGTCTCAGCCCATCCTCCCCACCCCTGCCCAGCCCCCGACGCCGCAGACCACCCCCCCCACACACCCGTCCCCAGTCCCCTGTCTGCCAGCAACCCCGCTCCCACCACCTCCACTCCCATGTGCTGACTGCACTGGCCCCCTGCTCATACCCCCTGACAGCACAGAGCAATTGGGGCCAGTGCCAGCAGCAGGTGAGAGTGGTGGCTGCTACCCCGCTTGCGCCTCAGGAGCAGGGGGAGGTGGAGAAGCCCTGAGGGGTGATCAGGCTTGGCGCTGGGCGCCGGCAGTGGGTACAAGTGGCGGCTCTGGTGCTGGCAGCGGGTGCGAGCAGGGCTGGTGCCGGCAGCAGGTGTGAGCGCCCGGCGGGACCCCGTGCACGGAGCAAAGAATTTTCAGTAACCACTGGAGGCTTGCCCTGATGACAGCGACCGGTGCCCCACCTTGGTCTGGCGCCCCCGCTCACCTGCTCCACCATCCCGCTACGGCCGACACCCGCCATGTTCCGCGCTCTGCTGCCTGCTGCCGACAGCCACCATGTTCCGGTGGTCAGCGCACATCATAGCACCCGGTTCGGTTGTTCCGCTTTTTGGTCTATTTGCATGTTAGGGTTTTATATATATATCTAGACTGGAGACTTTTTCCCCCACTCTGTACTCTTTTATCTGTGTTCTCATAACACCAAAATACCAAACTACCAAAATATTTTTTTCTCATGAAAATTCCAAAAACAAAGACAACTCGAAAGCACTCTACAATGAGCACCCGGCCACACACCTTCTAGGCTCGGCTTCCTTGGACATCCTGGAGGCTTTCGATAGCAGAGAGAGAGATGAAGCATTTTGAAGCTGTTGACTAAATAAAGAAAAACGTTGTGTTGCCTTCTCACTCTCTGTATGCCGTCAGATTTAAGGCCCAGCTCCTTTTCTGTCCGCCTGCCACTCTCGGAGTTTATGTAAGCTGGAGGAGGCGGATGGGCGGAGACGGAGCATGGAAAGTGAGCATCTCACTTCATTCACAAGCGCCGTTCAGTGGACGAAGCCGGGGGTTTTGAGGCCTCCTGTGCAGGCAGCCCTCCTCCTGCCGGCCTTTCTTTATATGCTTCTGCCCCCGTAGAGGGTGAAGAGACTGGGAGGGGCCCTCCCGGCACTGGGAACTTTTCCTAAAAGTCCGCTTTGGGCCCAGAAGCCCTGAGGGGAGCAGCAGAGCCAAGAAGGGCCGAGGCCAGCTTTGCCTGCTCTCCCACTCATTTCCGGCTCGCTGTTTAATTCGAAATCCTGGAACATGTGTTTTAGTGATCTGGTTCATAAAAATGTGTATTTTTTTTTTCAGGATTCTGGAATAGAGGCTGCACATTCTTTGGTGCAACCTACATGGGTCACTGCTGTCTGTGAGTGTGCGAGAGGGTGTGTAGTGTAGTGTGTGTTTCTGGTGAACACAGTTCCGTTTAAACTTTTCACAAGCAGCAAAATGTTTCCTCCCTGCGCGACGCAGAGTGTGAACAACGAGGAGTGAGCTCCCGCGGCCCCAGGAGTCCCCAGGAGCATCTCACTCAGCCCTCGCGGGCGGCGCTGTGCTTCCCAGCTGCCCTCCTCTTCTTCTGTCCCAGTCCCTTTGGGAACCAGTCTCTGGATGCTGGAAACAGAGACATCGCCCTTTGGAAGTTTATGGGACATATGCAGGACAGAGTCTGTTCCAGACCTTGCAGTTATATCCGCTCTGAGCTTTGGCCAACTTTTCTTGGAAAAAACCCCCGCCAGAATGTAGAAACACCTCTCAGGATGGCACGGCAGAGCCGATTCTGCATTTGCAGTGTGTGAGCCTGTCTGTAGGATGTGCAAGATGTAAGTGGAGTAAACAAGAAAGATGTTTGCCCGGACCGGTTTTGTTGTCCTGTTCTCTGAATGCAGTCTTACATGGAGAACTTGGGCTGCCTCTCATTTTCCAGAGCCCTTATCTGGCTGCTGCTGCCTTTTTCTTCTGTTAGTAAGTGGGGTGAGTCAGACCCGACCTCACTGCCTCATGGCTCCAAGACTGCGCCTTGCATCTGTGAGCACTGGTCCCGGGCAGTGCCTTTCCCACAGTCAGTGATGCTCAGAGCTCAGGTGCTAGAGCTCAGACCTGTCCTTGGGAGGGTGCCCAGTGCTCACCTGCCCATGGCTAGGCTAGGTTGGGGGACATCCTCCACTGGTGTATCAGTCTGGACAAGAATTGTCTAACTCTCTGCCAAGGAAGAAATAAATCCTGGCATCTTGATTGATTGATTCTCAGCTTCCGCTTGATCACTTCAGGTGATGGGGAGTTCATCACCTCTGAAACGGACTCCCGTGTTGGGCCTCTCAGTGTGAAGATGCTCTCCGATTGTGAGTACGCGTTTGCCGTCTCAGGCCCTTGCACCAGGTGATCCCAGTCTGAAGCACCGTCTGCAATGGGACAGACGTTCTTCACAGATTTGGAGACAGTTATCAAATCCCATCTCCACGTTGATTGTACCAAATCATCTTTTTAACTTCTTCGTTTGTTTTTTTCCAGTTCTAATGTTAAATTGGTCAGAACTCTTTTTTTAGCTTAAGTTTGGCCAAAACTGGATAAAACGATTCAGTTGAGATCTGAATGGTGCCATATGTGGTGAATTTCTTTCTTCTTCTTCTTCTTTTTTGGCCTGGACTCTGCTTATTTTAATGAAGCCTAAGATTTCATTAGCAATTATATCAGTCATTTCCTGCTTGGACCATCTTGGTTTGATGGCTAAACAAAAACAAAAGCAGAAACAAAAAAACCCTTACACCTCTCCGTTCCCCTTTTTCTTTTCTTCTTTTTACCAGGAACTATTAAGTTCTTTTTCTCAATATACACTTAATTAATTGCCTTCTTTTTCAAGAAAAAAACGCTTTAAGTGTGTTCACATTTGGTCTTGTTAAGGTTTCATCTTGTTGATTTGGACCTACCACAGCCTGTTGAGATCAGAGAAATAAACACACACACACACACACACACACACACACACACACACACACATATACGGGCATGTGCACTGTTTTCCTAAATTGTGAAAATTGATTCCAGAATGACCACATAACTTAGTCTCCTCACTCTCCCAAGACCTCATTTATTATGACAGGACAGAAATGGAAAAGGTAGACAAATCGCATTGTGAGGAGATGTTTGGGAAAGGAGTTATCAGTTGATAAGAAATTTCAAAAACAAAATTCTGGAAGATTGAAAATGGATGCGATAGTAACTGATGGAGGCAGAGAAAAGTCTCCACAATGAAAGACTAAGAGGGTCCACCAAGCGTACTGTGAAACTTCAGCATGACACGGATAAAGAGAAGAGTCTCAAAGGTATTTTTCGGGGAGGATGGGCAGGGTTTGGCAGGCAGTGGGTTGCTAATGAAAACATCACAGTTCGGGGCTTCTGATTGACCACACTGGGTGCCTCACTGAGGATATGGGGTTTAGAATGCTCACTTCACAAGGTAATGAAATAAATGATGTATGTAAAGCTCCTGATGTATTTTCTGGCACAGGGGAAGGGCTCTCAGGGTGTGTGTGCAGGTGTTACTGCTATTCTGACCATCACTGCTACTGATGTGATGGTGAAGAGGTGTATCGTTAGGATTAGGGTCAGCTTCAGGAGACAGGAAACCTGGTTGCATCAACAAGATGTAAGTGGAGTAAACAAGAAAGATGTTTGCCTCTAGACTGCTTATGTGAGAGCGCAGAGGGCGGGCCAGAGCTGATGTGACTGTTCTGGAATCATCCAGGTTGTGGCTCCTCTGTCTCCTAGTCTAAAATGTCTACTTACCAGCTCTACCCTTCAAGCTCACTTCCTGGAAGTAGCCCCCAAATTTCAATATACATCTCATTTCTGGAACTTAGTCACGTGATTGCATCTCAATTGCAAGATCAACTGGGAAACGAAATCTGTTCTGCCGCCATGTGCCTAGTTAAGAATTGCTTTTGAGGAGGAAGGGGAAAACAGCTATTGGGGTTGGCAGCTAGCATTCTCTTTGTCACAATAAGCCTTTACTTATCAATACATTTAGATCCTGGAATATAAGATTTGTTTCAACTCAGAATTAACACAAAGGTCGATTGACATAATTCACTTGTACTTTGGTTGATATGAATTATTATGTGTTAAATAAGGCATTAAAATCACAGGTTTTTAATTTTCTTTTGTTAATCCTCACTTGCGTATATGTTTTTCCATTGATTTTTTTTTTTTTTTTTTGAGAGAGAGGGAGTGGGGAGAGAGAGAGAAACATTGATATGAGAAGGACACATCAATTGGTTGCCTCCTGCATGCGCTCCACTGGGACCGGGGATCAAACCCGCAACCCAGGCACGTGCCCTTGACTGGGAATCGAACCTGTGACCCTTCCGTGCTCCGGCCAATGCTCTAACCACAGAGCAACACCGGCCAGGGCCCAACGAAGCTTTTAATGTGGCTGAAATGTATTTAAATGGGCTCTGCTGACAAGGGTCAGTTTAACATGACTTTAGAAAAGATGAGCAGATAAGGAGAAAACTGGCAATGGCGGGGCTTTGTGAGGCTGGTATTAGTCATACGTTATTCTTTGGTGTGGAGACAGTGTGTACAGATCGCTTTGACTGTTGGAGGACGCTTGCAGCATTTGGTGTCTGTAACTTCTTGCTATTTGATTTTTCTGCCCTGGGAGTGCTATAACTCTCCATTATCACTCCGGGAAAATCTTTTTGATTTTTCACATTTTTTTTGCTTCTGTTAGGAGCTTAACTGGGGGATCCATGACCCTGTTCCTAGATGTGAAATTTCTAGAAAGCCAGTTACTGCAAAGTCTTATCTTGCCGGATGACCTTTTTTCAGTTTTTTTCCTAGTCTTCCTGACCATGTTTATTTCTGTTGACCCACATACTTGAGATTTATTTTTAGTTGGAAAAATCCAGAGATGCCTAAAGGTTAAGGTTAAACTCTGTAAACGGTGCATTCAAACAAACGAAGACATAATTTCAGTTTCTCAAACTTACTGTGAAGAGTGCTTTCTCACTTAGGAAACTTCTCAAGAATCTTAACACGTAGCAAATGTTCACGTGATGTTTTTCCATTGCTGCACCTTTCTTGTTTAATTCACTTTTTCCCTTATTCATTCTTAGAATGCAAGGGAAATTTCACATTTCGAGGATTTGGTTATTATTCCTTCTTATCCCTTTGGAGCATAACAGCTTTAAACATAAACAGGGACCACCCGGCCAGTGTGGCTCAGTTGGCTGAGCGTCGTCTCATGCACTGAGAGGTCACTGGTTCAATTCTGGGTAAGGCCACATGCAGGAGGCAGCCAATAGATGTTTCTCTCTCTCTCCCCCTTCCTCTCTCTCTAAAATCAATAAAAACATACTTTAACAAAGCATAGACTGGGACAGTATTATCCATCTATAATAATAAAAGGGTAATATGCTAATTAGACCGGACATCTTCCGGACGTTATTCTGGACATCCTTCCTGACGAAGCCGGGGCCAGAGGGAAGCCAGCCTGGGTCCTGGGTGCCTGCTGGCAGCCCGAGGGAAGCCAGCCCAGGTCCCGGGTGCCTGCTGGTGGCAGGAGGAAAGAAGCCTAGGTGCCAGAGGGAAGACGGTGCCAGCAGCCGGGGAAAGGAAGGCCTACTCTTGCACAAATTTTGTGCATCGGGCCTCTAGTGTTCAATAGTAGATAGAATGGGCACCATGGGAAGCTGTTGAACATAGAGCAAAATGAGTACATTCTGCCTGTCAGACATTATGTACACTCACTTCTATTTAAAGCAGCTACTAGGAGGTAGCTTTGATAAATCTACTAGGATAGAGTGTTCGGCAAACTGAAATATTAATAGTTAAGAAAAACATGGGGTTAATTCAGTTTCGTGACCAGAGCCAGGACAAAGAGTCAGGGAACCTGGGTCCCACAGCTTGCCAGTGGTGTGATTTGGGGCAAGTTGATTTTACCACGAGCGAAATAAGGTGAATGTTTGCCTTACCAGCCTCATTCTAGAATGTAACAAGGCACTGGTTATGAAAGTGCTTTGAAAGTGATCAAGGGTCATGAAATGTAAGGTTATGTTATGGTACAGTCACAGGTGAGACTAGAAGCAAATCTTTAATAAGGAAAGAAAAAGCAGAAAACTCACATCCCTTAATTCAAGGAAGCCTATGAGATATACAACATTCATTGGTTGGTATTGGGAATCTATTTAGTGGTTGGCATTATCTACAATACAGCAGTGAGAAGAAAGCATTGAACGAGAAAGCACTTAAGGACTCAAGCACGGTGTTTGGTACACATCAGAAACTCAGTACTTATGCTTTGTAAGTTCTGAATTTAGGATACAGATGAACATCTGCGTAAGTTTCGAACTTGACAATGCCAGTCTTCATAGCCTTACTTCATTTGACTTACTGTAACTTCCCAGATTAGGAAAAAAACACACAAAACAAACATGTTCAAACACTGGTATAAGACACATACCAAAATTTGAAATTTGGACACTGCAAGTTTTCTAATCCTCCTGGCTCAAACCTTGGCTATCGTTTTTAAAATCATGAAAACAGCCGAAACCGGTTTGGCTCGGTGGATAGAGCGTCGGTCTGCGGACTGAAGGGTCCCAGGTTCGATTCCGGTCAAGGGCATGTACATTGGTTGCGGGCACATCCCCGGTAGGGTGTGTGCAGGAGGCAGCTGGTCGATGTTTCTCTCATCGATGTTTCTAGCTCTCTATCCCTCTCTCTTCCTCTCTGTAAAAAATCAATAAAATATATTTTTAAAAAAAATCATGAAAACACTTGAAGCGAATAGTAAACAATATACAGTAGGGTATAAATCAAAAAGTACATCTACCTCCCCCACATATACCCAAACATCCCTATGTCACACCCAAATCCATTTCCTGGAGGTAATGCTGAATGTAGTCTGATTCCTCCCTCCCCCATCTTTCCTTATTCTAATTATCATTAAACGTGATTCATTCTTTCATACTCTCCTTAAATCCATTCTTAGGTTCTGTTATGCCCATCCTGGTCCAGGCTTCACCAGGTCCCACCTGGACTATGTGGTCCTTGAACTGATCTCCCTGCCTCCAAGCTATTTCCCCCCTCATTCTGTGTATGTTCTTAGTTGCCAATCTCAGAATCCATTCTACATGCTCGAAAGGCATTTCCTGCAGCAGGTCCTAGGTTATGCCGTGTCCCAGGATCTAGGCTGAGTCACATCGTGGAACTGGTCTGTTCAGGGCCCAGCTACCGTCACCAGAACCACCCCAGTTCTACCAGGGTCAGGGAGCTGCCTCTGAGGCCACCAAAGCCATCAGAATGCATCCTGCAAGCTTGCCTGTTTTGTCACATTTCATTTCCCAGCCCAAGTCTCCCTAGGACAGTGGTCGGCAAACGGCGGCTCGCGAGCCACATGCGGCTCTTTGGCCCCTTGAGTGTGGCTCTTCCACAAAATACCATGTGCGGGCGCGCACGTACAGGGCGATTGAAACTTCGTGGCCCATGCGCAGAAGTCGGTTTTCGGCTCTCGAAAGAAATTTCAATCGTTGTCCTGTTGATATTTGGCTCTGTTGACTAATGAGTTTGCCGGCCACTGCCCTAGGAGATCTCCAACAGGAGGAATTGAAGTCCTGTGTCTGCTCCCTAACAGCAAGAGAGGCTGGGTAATACAGGGTAATGGGTTCTGTTTCTGTTTTTTTTGTTGTTTTGCATTCTCTGTTGGTAAGTCAGGATTCACAACACAGAGAACTATCCAATACAGAGAACATGTTCAAAGGATTCTGGGAGATCACTAAAAACAGGTTGATGGCAAGGTCGAGAAATTCAGCTCTAAAGTATCGCTTTAACCATGTCTTCCACTAAAGGAAAAGCAAGTGTGGCAGGCATGGAGATGTGCTGTGCGGGCAGCTGGGGGTGGACGCCTGCTTCAGGGTTTTCCTCAGCTACCGACAGCCATCCAACACCCAAAAACATGCCCTTTGAGAGGCAGTCCTCACGGGTGACTGATGAAGACAGGGGTATACAGCCCAATCGTTTCAGCCCAAGACTGGACAACTCTGATGGGTCGTAAACACTCCAAAGCTCCCGTGGTGCCGGCCAGGGCTTTGCAGACCTCTAATGCCGCTTGACTTCTCCCTCCGCCCAGTCCTGCATCTGTCCCCTCCCTTCCACAGGCGTTAATCCTTCATAAATATCCTGTCTACCAGACTCTGTCTCAGCATCCACTTCTAAGAACCCACAGAAAATCACCTCCAAGAGCTTCCAATTACAGGTACAGGGAAGGCTTTCTTCTTCCCATCCTTGACCCTTCCTCCGTGTTAGTCGCAGATGTGCAAACAAAATATGAAATGTTCAGGCTCAGTCACTGTGCAGAAGTTTCCCCGGTCATTTCTTGGTTGAAGGAAGTTCACCCTCTCACAGATTCCTCCACAAGAGTTTTTTTTAATAAATGAAAATATGATGCGACTGACCTCACCCTACGGTAATGAATGAGAATATGATGGTCCCCCAAAGTTGAAACTGCTGCATGGAGATGGCTTTTGTAAGAGACCGGCAGCTGCTTTTATGGTGCCCTTGTTTTGATCCTGCTAACTGGAATAGGATCTGTCAGGGGAAGGGTGACGCTGTGCATTTTTGCAGGCGGCTAAACTTTCATTTAAAAATGCAAGCCCGTGTGATGATGTGGGAGGGATGAGAACACTCCTCTTTATGTGAGGGTTTTGATACCTGACTCTCATTTGTCAAAGAATATGTGTATGAAGCAGCCCAAATTAGAATCAGACTTTGGGTAAAATTTTCTTAGTCTTTCTACTGGGATTCTCTTTCATCCCCATCTGCCTTTGAACTTGAGGTCTATCCTTGCCTGAGTCTTAGGGCAGGGGCCTTCAGATCCCAGAGGAGGCACACCTGGGGGTACTTGGAAGCCTTTTCAAGGGATATGCAGGCACCTATAATTTAAAGGGAATCAATTTCAGATTCTTAGATCTTCAGCGTAATTAGTCCTAAAATGGACCTGCCTGAGAAAATGCCGGTGGCCCAGGTGCCCTGCTGGTTCTCCTTTCACACCTTCCCTTTCAGGATTACCATCCTTTAAAGGGAAGGCACACCTCTCACTCACCCCTAACCATCAGGGTACCAAGCAGAGGCATAATTAAAATATCGGCGTGGCTGCTGAGAAAATGAAGGACTCTGATCACCGGGTAAAGGATTCTTCTGCAAATAAACTTCCCATTCTTTACCTTCAATACAATTGAAAGAAAACTTCATTGAGTGGTCAGCTGATAGATTAGTAGCGATTACACCTATGGATGCATATTATTCTTTGGTAGAAAAATATTTTTCCATTTCCACCTACCTACACATTTTCTTAGTGTTTATAAGAACTAAACATGGTAATAGATTTCGTGCGGAATCTTGTCTGATTTCAGTAATGATCTTCTACAAAGAGTGAACTCCTAGTGGGGAAAGTCCCATCCACATCAAGATGCACATTACCAATAAAATTGTACTTACAGTGAATAATTTGTAATGTTTCTCTTGGTCCGTTTTGTCCTTACAATAATAACTATATTTAACTGAATTTAGAAGAAACTCAGCACTGATTTGTGTGGCTAAATACATAAATCTCAGTTTGTTTACAGACTTCTGCTGCAGAGGTTTGATAGACTTTTAAGCTCTTAAGTGTATTAGGATGGAATACTTTAGGGAAAGTGGAATGGAAAGATGAGATCCAGGAGAAGGAAATGATGCATAATTTCCAACTCTTAAAGAGTATATTCATTTTTTTTTAAATGGATGTTGGTATGTGGGAAATGGTGATGGAATTTAGACCAGAATAAATGCATTTAAAAGTGCTGCAATTGTTTTATGTAAAGCTTAATGTTACAGTATGCCAGAAATTATATCTTTTGCAACCATTTAAAATCACAATGTGAAAATCTGAATGTTAACTTAAAAATGTGTGGAGTATACCTTTTTTCCCCCCAAACCCTTTTTGGGATTATGCAAATAAAAATCTGAGGAACCCTGGGTAATGCCCATCGTGGGGCAGAGATGATGAGGAAGGCAGGGTCATTTATATATTTTACTAGAGGCCTGGTGCACGAAATTTGTGCACGGGGGAGGGGAGTCCTCAGCCCGGCCTCTGGCCAGAGGCCCCTCCCCTCCTTCTGTGGCCGAGGAGCGGATGCTGGGCTTGCATTGCGGGGTGACGCCGTCAGCATCCACCCCGGCCGCTATGGGTGCCGCCATCTTTGTTGTGGAGTGATGGTTAATTTGCGTATTACTCTTTTATTAGATAGGATTTGTTAAAACGAGGCCCAGTGCATGAAATTCCTCCCTTCATTCCACGCCACCCCCTGGTGGTCAGCGCACATTATAGTGAGCAGTTGAACTCCCAGTCGGTTGAACTCCCAAGGGAACACTTTGCATATTAGGCTTTTATATATAGAGATACAGGAAAAATAATATGATTGGATATTTTTAAGCCTCTCAGCAATATTTTAACAACAACAAAAAAGGGATAGTTACCAGATTTTAATAGGGCATCCAAAAATGCACACTGCTTCCTTCAAGGTAACTTTTTCAAGTCCATTCTCCTTTGAGCCTTTGTTAATGCCATTGCTGACACCTTTGTGTCTTTTTTTTTTTAAATATATTTTTATTGATTTCAGAGAGGAAGAGAGAGATAGAAATGTCAATAATGAGAGAGAATCATTGATTGGCTGCCTACTGCACGCCCCCCACTGGGGGGTCGAGCCCACAACCAGAGCATGTGCCCTTGACTGGAATCGAACCCGGGACTCTTTTGTCCGCAGGCCAATGCTCTATCCACTGAGCCAAACCAGCTAGGGCCACCTTCGTGTCTTTTGCCTTCTTCCTGCTCAAGACTCTGTTTTTTCACTGTGTTATTTTAGTTACACAGGATGTCTGCATTATCAGATGTCATTGGGGTTTTAACTCACCAGTTTGTCACACTCAGGTAGGTATGCCTTCATCTTTTGTGAATTTTCATCTTGCGTCTGCTGGTTTTAGTTACCAAGGAGCTTGGAGAGATTGGGAAGGCACGAGGAAGTGGATGGAGTACTGAGAACGCTCCCGGATGTTCTGCGGTCTCATTTAGGCTCCATTGCTAGCAAGCTGCATTTACAAATACTTTGCAGTCTGCCCTGTTAGCCTAAGACAGGGAGGGCAGGTGCTGTGCCTTCCCCAGAGCACAGCTGTGTGCTTATCAGAGAACACTGAGGCCTGACTAGGAACAGCTTATTTCTGTTGGTTCTAGGTCTCTACCGGGCAGGATAGGCTGCTACACGCTGAGGGGACATTTTTTAAGAGATACAACCAAAAGATAACTATCAAAGGAGTAAACTCAGTATTGAAATAGGGCAGAAGGCATTCAGTTTGCTTGTGACATTTCATGAGCAGTTTCGGTACTACGTTTTCTTATTGGGCCTCTGAGCTCCAGGACCGAGGTTTCACAGGAATTCGGAAGCTGTCCTACATCAGAATATGTAATAAAAATGGAACACGTGTAAAATTGGCCTTCATTCAGACACGTCCGCTACATACTGGCGTCTCTTCCACCCATTTCCCATCTGGTCTGTATCTTTGTGTTGGCAATAGAAGAAGAGAAAATTGGCAAAGGTGATATATTTGATGCTTCAAAAGAGGGAGGTTCAAATGATGTTAAGAGATGCCCTATATGCATAACCCATGGATACAGACAGTGGGGTGGTGAGGGCCTGGGAGCGGGGAGGACAGGAGCGGGCTGGAAGAGGTTAATGGGGGGAAAAGGAGAACCTATGTAATACTTTCAACAATAAAGATTAAAAGAAAAAAAAAGAAAAAATATATTTTAAAAAATAATGAGAAATAAAAAAGATGCCCTTGTGAAAATGAATAGGGTCCTTATGTATTTTAGCAAAAATTACCTTTCTGTAAAAGCCTCCCCCCCCCCCCCGTCATATCATGCTAGTACAGTATTTGTCAAGAATTATGCTAAACATTCTCCACTCTTATTTCATTCGTTGCTCCTACAGAGACTTAGGGCATGGTTGGGATACCAACAACCTTTATTAAATACGAAATACTGATTTTTATAAACTCAGTTTCTTTTTTTAAGATGTAAATTCTCTTTCTCTCTCTCTCAACTACTGTGGATTTTTAAGTGGATTCCTTTGAGCAGCTTTTTTCTTCAGGTACCAGTTTTCTCTCGGAAACATGAACCCGGGTCTGAGTGCTGCTCGGCCCCACGCCCTGGGCACCCTAGGCCAAGTCAACCTGTGCGAGCTTCGGCTGCCTCCTGGGTAAAATGAGGCTGTCGGTGCCTTCCGGGAGTGCTGTTGAAGGTTTAATGGCAGAGGGCAGGCGGAGCAGGAGGCGGGTGCTGCACCACAAGGCCCGCGGCTGTCATTAATTATTTGCCACGTTACTCTCGCATCTCAGTTGCTTTGCACTTGGCGTTGGTCTCAGCTGAGATGAGAATTGCTTCTTCAGGGATGACAAACGAGTCAAGAATGTGTAGTGATGTAAGAAGGAGGTCATGTTTCCGTTTTCCAAATGGAGATGGTTTTGTTTATTTTAAAGGTTATAACCATAATAGCTCATTTTCGAGTGCTTGCTTTGTGCTGGATGCTCTTTAGAGCCCTGTACAAATGGAATCTCCTTTAATCCTTGGAATAAAACTGAGCTAAATACTGCTATGCTGGGAACCATGACTTATCCCCATTGTATACCAGGAAGCCAAAGTTTGTACTCACTCAAGCTTACCCAGTTGAGAAGTGTAATAATGCCTGTTGTTAAATTTTTTTTCTTAGCAAATGCTATAAAATGTACAGAGGTAATGGCTGTATCTTTTTTTTTTTTATTAATTAATGAGTTTGTTGTTGTTATGCAGCTCACTGACTTGATTCAGATGTTACCCACTGTCCTACTTGTCCTCGGTAGTAAGAAATTTTCAGGTCTGAGACTCAATCCAGGATCATCGGTTGTATTTCACTTGTCATGTCTCTTAGCCTTCCTCCATCTGGATCAGCCTTAGTTTTTCTTTGTCCTCAGCTATGACATTTTGAAAAGATGGAGCCAGTGATTCTGTAGAATGTCCCTCAATTTGGGTTCGTCTGACACTTCATTAGATTCAGGTTATGCGTAGGTGGCAGGAATACCCCAGGAGTGACACCGTGTTCTTCTGATTGATCCTATCAGATGGCAAAACAGCTGTATTTTTTTTAAATAGCAGCTTTATTGAGATGAAATTCACACCAACCCACATGAATGCACCCTGTGAAGATGCATAATTTGGTGGTTTTTGGTGTATTAGTAGGTGTACAACCTTCGCTGTCTAATTTTAGAACATTTTCATCACCCCAAAAAGAAACCTCACACCCATTCACAGCTACGTTCCACCCCCCAGCTTCAGTCCCTGGCAACTACTAATCTACTTTCTTCCTATAGATTTGCCTATTCTGAATATTTTATATAAATGGAATCATACAGCATGCGATCTTTTGCTATTGGCTTCTTTCATTTAGCGCAATGTTTTTAAGATTTACCCACGTAGTGGCACATGTCAGAACTCATTCCTGTGTATTACCAAGTAGCATGCCATTGTGTGGCCATACCACGTTATTACCAAGTAGCATACCATTGTGTGGCCATACCACGTTATTACCAAGTAGCATGCCATTGTGTGGCCATACCACGTTATTACCAAGTAGCATGCCATTGTGTGGCCATACCACGTTATTACCAAGTAGCATGCCATTGTGTGGCCGTACAACGTTTTGTCTATCCATCCATCAGTTGGTGTACATTTGGGATGTTTCCTGTTTTGGGCTATTAAGAAGAACGCTGCTATAAACATTGGTGTAGAGGTTTTTGTATGGACATACGTTTTCAATTCTACTGGGTAGATATTTAGGAGTAGAACTGCTGGTTTATGTGCTAACTCTGTGTGTTACATTTTGAAGAACTGCTAAACTGTTTTCTCAAGTGTCGGACCATTTCACATTCTCACCAGCAGTGCCGGAGGGTTCTGACTTTTCCGCATCCTCACCAGCGTCCATCGGCTGGCTTTTTGATCACACCCATGCTAGTGGGTATGAAGTGGTGTCTCACTGTGATTTGTATTTGCGTTCTCTAATGACTAGTCGAGTTG
The DNA here is from genome assembly GCF_951640355.1 of Cnephaeus nilssonii. Classification (NCBI taxonomy): domain Eukaryota; kingdom Metazoa; phylum Chordata; class Mammalia; order Chiroptera; family Vespertilionidae; genus Cnephaeus; species Cnephaeus nilssonii. Next base: position 51,344,478 of record NC_137076.1, on the reverse strand, counting down.
AGCATCTTCTTAGGTGCTTATTGGCCATTTGATTTGTTTGTTTGTTTTAGATTCCACATGTAAGTGAGATTATACAGTGTTTGTCTTTGTCTGACTTACTTTACTCGGCATAATGCCCACAAATTCTATCCATGTTGTTGCAAATGGCTGGATTCCCTTTTTTTTAATGGCTGAATAATATTCCATATTGTGTGTGTTGTGTGCGCACGCGTGCACACACGTGTATACCACAACTTCTTTATTCATCCATTGACAAACACTTAGATGGATTCCATGTCTCAGCTATTGTGAATAATTCTGCGATGAACATGAGGGTGCAGATATCTTTTTTGAGTTAGTGCAACTTAATTTTTAAGCTTAATATATTGTGAGCATCTTTTCATGTCTCTATCTAATTACATCACTTCTAATGACTGCTTTGTAGTTCATTATATGAATCCTCCATGCTTTACAATCTAGTACTTTATATATGGGATTTATTTAAAAGGAAAAAAGATGCTGCACATTGATCTACATCTTTGAACACTTCTGTAATAATATCTTTAGAATACATTTCTAGAACTGGAATTGCTGGGTCAAAAAGTGGGCATGTTTTGTCCTGGCCGGGTTTCTTAGTTTTTTGGAGCATTGTCTCTTGCACTCAAAGGTTGTGGATTCTATTCCTGGTCAGGGCACATACCTAAGTTTCGGCTTGGTCAGGGCATGTACAAGAGGCAACCGATCAATGTTTCTCTCTCATATAGATCTCTCTCTCTCTCTCTCTCTCTCTCTCTCTCTCTCTCTCTCCTCTTGCTCCCTTCCTCTCTCTCTAAAAATTAATAAAAATATATCTTCGGGTGAAGATTTTTCTTTATTTTTTAAAGGTGGGCCTGTTTTAAAGCCTTTGAAAAACATTCTCGAATGCTTTCCAGAAAGGTTGTTCTGGTTTATAACTCTTGTTCCAGTGTCTGAGGATTGTGTTGGTTTCCCCACAAACTTCCCAGCACTGAGTGCTAGTGAAGCTTTTGAACTTTGAGACCCCAGTTGGAATTATATGCTGTTCAAGTGCGTTCATTTATTAAGGAAGTTGGTTGAAGTCTTTTCTTTGTTTCCCACCATTGGACTAGTTTCCCGAGCCAGGAGATTTCCTCCTCTGCCTCCTCCAGATCGATCTCTGCCTGGATCTCATCCTGGATCTGGGAAGCTTTTCCTACCGCACCCCCCACTGGCACAGACCCAAACACATCCACTCTCTTCTCACTTGCACAGGTCCTGTCCAAGGCCCTGGGGGGGATCCTCGGAGTGTGTTCACGTGGTTATGGTTTCTATTACATTTTTGAAAGTAAGATATATTATGTATATTCCCCCCCCCCCCTTAAACACCCCCCTACTCTCACAATAAATTTCAGGCCCCATAAAGGCTGGATCAGTCCCTGCCTGGGACATGTTAGGTGTTTAAAACAAAGTTGAATTGAATGAAACTCATGAAGTTTAATGCCTTTTTTTTTTTTTTTTTAGCATTTAGGCAAGGAGCCTTTTTTTCCCCTCCGAGGCTTGGTTCCTGGTAGGCTCATGAAAACTATGGTAGCAGTGAAAGAAATACTCTTGGAAGGTTTTTAACAGTTAAGATAAATTTTGTGTGCAGTATATGTGTGCTTAAGCAATCATGTGTTCCCAGACGTGCTAACCAGAGTCGCAAACCTGTTTTGTCCCGATTTCCTGTGATAGCCCAGTCAAACCACTCAGTGCCCAGATAGCGTCTGTGTTAACTCACTCCGTGGCGCACGTCCTGCGAAGCCTGTGCACCGGGGAGGAATCTTCTGGAACCCTCCTTTTTATGTCTTGAAAATTTGCCCAACTTGAGTGATGGAGTTTTCAGGGTGGTTTGTTTACTTTGCTAGTTTTCCCTATTTCCTAAACTTACTTGAAGTGTGTGTTTAATAACAGGGTGAAAAAAAAACCCCCCCAATACACTTTTTGTTGACCAGAACGTTTCTGACTTGTTTTTCGCGAGAGCCGAGGCCTGGAGAGTCAGGGTGAACGTGCAGGGCATTCATTTGGCTGCAGGCAGGTTCCCGTTGGAACGGGGGTCGGTCAGCAGGTGCTGCGTTCTCACAGGTGCCCTAGAATTCGCTCGTGCCCTGTCATTGTCGGACTGAACGCTGGAACATAGAAAGGTCTCTTCCTTTCCTACGCACCTTTGGAAAGCACTGCAGGCTGCTGTCCAGTGTTTCAGAAGACAGTGTTTGGGGTACAATAAAAAACTGGCAGCGTGGGGTGAGGTGGGACTTCCAGGAGCCAGTGCCAGGAGCCAGTAGAATCAGAAGAGGCTGAGCCTGGTGTCAAGCATAGTCTATGAAAGTAAGAAGCAGACATCAGTAGCTGAGAAATTGCTAATGGAATAGAAAAGCTTATAAACATAGTGAAGACATTTCTGGGTTTGTTTGTTTTTTGCCCTGGCCGGTGTGGCTCAGTTGGTTGAGCTTCGTCCTGTATGCCAAAAGGTTGCAGGTTGGATTCTGGGTCAGGGCACAGGCCCAGGTTGTGGGTTCGGTCCCCGGTCAGAGTTCCCCAGTTGGGGTGCCCTGGTTGGAGTGCGTGCAGGAGGCAACTGAGCACTGTTTCTCTCTCACATTGATGTTTCTCTCTCTCTTCCTCTCCCTTCCTTTCTCTCTAAAACCAGTAAAAATATATTTTATCAAAAAAGAAATAAGTTCGTTTTTGTCTCAGCCTTAAGTCTTCCTTGAGAGAAAAGATATGTAACAAGTGTGATGTGTGTGACAGGGTAAGGAGGGGTACAGACTAGTGAGACTCTAGTCTGACCTGCGGAAAGGGAAAATTGGGTAAGTTGTTGAGAAATTTCCCAGTGATTAAAATCACGAGAGGCAATTTCAAGCAATAAAGACAGTCTTGGGCATATGTTGGGACAGGTTTACTATAAAAACCAATGCCCTCACTTGGTGCTCAGACACTGTTTGCAGCAGCCCTAGGGTATATATCACAGCGAGTGTTCAGCTTTTTGCTGGAATCTGTCACTCCAGGGGACACACTTTGCGTTCCTGAGGAGGCCCCCTCTTTCTGGTGTGCTCCCTCTCAGGGCGCCACCTGGAAGTCCTTGTTGTGGCCATGGAGACACGGAGAGACTTCAACCTGTGGTTTACTTGCTGTATTTTAAACTTCTGAACACCTTTGTTACACTTCTGGCTACCAGTGATAGTCTCTGTGTGGAATACTTTCCTCCCCACCCTCCTGGGGCGACAATTCTGTGTGCCAAGGACTCCTTAAATCAGAGATGTGATCAAACAGCCTTAGGAAAAGTGAGAAGTCGCAGTGAGCAGGCACAACGCGAGCTGGAGAGATGTGGCGGCCGTGTGGTACCTTTTGTTCTTGGCCTGGAGATTTGGTAGGAAAAGTCCTCTGGGATTTCAACAGCAGTTGTCTGATGTCATGTGTAAATATTGTCTTTTGCAGTTGCTTGCTCGGGGCCAACCTTTCAGTGAAAGTTGCTGAAGTGACAAAAGCTGGGATGGAAAATTATTTAGTGGTCTAGCATGTTTAGTTTTGAAGTCGAAGACTTTGCACAACAGGTCCTCGAATAATGTTATTGCGTTGAACATCATTTGGTTGTAATGCTGATGATATGGCCTGGGGACGTAACTCTTGTTTAGATCACTGGCCTGGGGGGGGGGGGGGGAAGCTGGTTTTGTTATACATCATTTTGCCTAAAAGTCGAAGAACCTATTGATGCCGTTAAATGAGGACTTAACTGTACCCAATTCCAATGAATAGGGGTTCCATTTTTTATTCTTGCCACAGAGATAGTGATGTTTTACTCTGACATCAGGTGATGTTAACACCACAGAAAGAGAAAAACTGGGATAAAAGTATGGAGAGAAGCCCTGGCCAGTGTGGCTCAGTGGTAGAGCATTGGCCCGTGTGCCAGAGGGTTGTGGGTTCCGTTCCCCGTCAAGGCCATGTACCTGGGTTGCAGGTTTGTTCCCCAGCCCAGGTCGTGTGTGGGAGGCAATCAATCAATGTGTCTCTCTCACATTGATGTTTCTATCTCTCCTTCTCTCCTCTCCCCCTCCCCGCTCCCCCCTCCCCGCCCCCTTTCCTTGCATTCTGTCTAAAAATCAATGGGAAAAATATCCTCGGGTAAGGATTAACAAAAACAAAACAAAAAAATTAGGAGAGCCTTTAAGTTGCTGTGGAAGGAGTTTGAACATATTTACCTGTCAGACTCTATTAGTCGACACGTGTAGACTATGGAGAAGGAGCAGTTTTAAACTTTAATACTTGAATTTCCATGAGAAGGAAACAACAGGCAAATGTAATTTTAAAGCAAATACATACATTTAGTACATATATAATTTGGCCAATTTCAGTGTCCAGGACAGAGGAAAAACGGTGCCTCCAGGCAGGGGGATACATTGCTGCTGCCCCCCCCCCCCCCCCCCCCCCCCCCCCACAGGCTCTGAGACAGCAATTCACCAGGAGTCTCTAGGAAGACGGCCCGCCGCTCCCTCCACACTTACTCTTTTACCCAAGGACTTTTTGAAGAACCTGCTCTACCAAGTGTCTGTTGTGTGTAAGAAACAGGAATTGATGTCCTGGGCGAATAGGGAAGTGTGACCGTCCTTGAGCACAGGGAGTTTACACATTTATGCACTCGAAAACAAAACCACCACGGTAAAGCCCGGTGCATAAATGCCACGCGAATGATACAATCAGCAGTCATTTGCTCCGGGAAGATCTTGCCAGGAATTCATCCGGGGGCCGGCCGGGAGGGCCAGCCAGACCTGCTTCCTCATCTGAGCTCACTTTGGGGGCGGGAGGTTTCTGGAGGCTTTGAACATCCATGGCCCATCTCTCTTGGTACCGATGTTACTTGAGACTTGGAAGGAAGCGTTTTATATGAAAATATACCCAGAAGTAGGGTGCTCAGTTTGCTTCCATCTTAAAAAAAAAGCCAGCCAGCCTTTAGCTATTTTTCTCGATTTAGGCAGGAAACTGGGAAGGCCCTGGATCCCTGGAGCAGTGAATTCTCTTGTCAGGGGAGTTTCGGGGGGAAGTTTGAGAAGCAGTGATGAGAGATTAGGAAAGGCCAGCCCCGAGCTGTCTCCTCTCCGTTCCCTAATGACTGAGCAGGTTGAGGGGGAGCTGTTACTCTTTTGTGATAGAGGCCAGCGGGGGTGCCAGGGCTTCCTGACTGAGCTGGATTAATCACGCAACGGAAAGGATTGGAGCACTACCTCAAGCATTTTTTCTGGAGCGTTATTAATGAGAACCCCGGGGGGCCTTCCATGGGGGGGAGGGGTGTTTGCAGCTCCCGCTTCTTCAGGTGAGGTCTTCGGATCCAGCACGAAAGCAGTGCCCTGAAGTTGCAGAGCAGGTGTCTGCGTGGGTGAGCTGCAGGAAGCAGGGCCCGAAGGGACTCGCAGTCCACCCGAAAGCCAGTTCTTTGTGGCTGTGACTTCCGTGGGGGAAGAGTCCACACTGGGGAGCAGCCCTGCCCACAGGTGGGTGATGCACAGACTTGAGCCGCTGTCCTCTGTGTGATCTTGGGCCCTGTTTCCTATCTAGACGGGGGGGGGGGGGGGGGTGGGGGGGGTGGGGGGGGGTGCCACCGCTCTTCGAGGCGGTCGTGAGGCTGGAGAAGATGAGTCTCGGGGAATGTGTGTTAGGGATCAGTTAATGGTGGTGGAGGCTGTGTTGCAGATAAGGCTCTAATATCCTTGGGAGGGAAGAGGGTGGCTATTTCTCAAGGGAACATTCTGGGCCCAGGCCTCCCAGGCAGGTTCTCTCAGTACACGTGCCCCCCGTGATGGTCCAGTTAGGAATTAGAGCGTCTCCACTATAATTGCTCGAACCATCGTACGTTACTCAAGAAAAGCCTGTGTATTGTTAAGTGCAGATGGACACTAGACCCGATGAATTCCTGCAGACTTTTCTTTAAAAGAGTTTATTCATTTTAATTGTGATAAAACATGTACTATAACGTTTTCCATTTTTAACCCATTTTAAGTGTAGAATTCAGAGGCATTGAGTACATTCCCAATGTTGGGCGACCATTGTCACCACCCATCCACAGACCTGTTCATCTTGCAAAACTGCAACTGTGCTTTTTGAACAAGAACTCCCCATACCACCCCCCCACCCCCACCCCAGCCCTGACAACCACCATCCTGTGTTCTGCCTCTATGAATTTGGCTACTCTAGGTCCCATAGATAAGTGGGATCAGCCAGTATTTGTCCTTTGGGGACTGGTGTAGTTCACTGAGCATTATGTCTTCAAGGTTCGTCCATTGTTATAGCACATGTTCTGTGTTTTGTTGTTCCTCTTTTTTATTCTATTTCTTGGTCTTATTACAGAAGAAATACATGTTTGTGTAACAGTCTTCCAGCCCCTTAGAGAAGAATGAAATATCCCATCGTTCTTTTGCTGTTCTGGTGTTTGTGCTTCTACTGAGGCTGCATCTTCGAGCAGAATGGCTTGGAGTAAAGCCCTGTGCGTACCAGGGCCTTTGGTCTTCTCTTTGGATGTGAAAGAAACCGTTGAATATGTGTTGAAGACGGTGAGAAATCAAGTGTGAGTCTGTTTCGGGCTGTGGCGAAGGAGTGGGGGAGAATGTGGAACAGTCAAGTGGGAAACCTCAACCACCTTTTATGAAATGGGACATTCTCACCTTTGAAGCTTCAGCTTGTGGGTTTTGAGTTCCTGTTTTGTGCCCTTTAATTTCAACTTTCTAAGTTCATAAGTTTGTAGTAAATAGGTGGCCTGGCTTTCGTGATGTGCTAATACTGGGCGACCTCAGAAGGGTAGTCCCTTTCTTTCCACGGGGGGTGGGTTGGGAGGGGAGCTTTGTGCCAAGCACCTGGGGAAGGAAGGGACCCAGGATGGGAGTGAAGGTAAATGCAAAGCCAAGAGGGCCCCCCTCTCTAGTCCCCTGAGACTCCGCCCGGTGAGGTGTAGCTTCCAGGAAGCCCCCCTGTTCCTTCTTCCTGAGCATTCGGTGTTCTGTCTGCCGAATTCTCTAGTCTCGTGTGTGTCTCCACCCAGTGAGATGGAGTTCTTTAAGAGCAAGATCCTGGCGTTATTTTTAAATGTTGTTTCCCCCGCACTTAGCTGTGTGCTTTAGACCTAGATCTTCTTTAATAAATGTTTCCTCCGGTGGATGGAGAGCCTGCCCAGCAGGTGGTCCTTCCCATGTCTCATTCTGTACCAGGCCCACCTTGATTCTCACCTCAATTCTCCTGTCTCCTTTCCTTCTGTTCCTACCTCCCCATTCATACCCCGCCCCCTCCCCCCGTCCCCCCCCCCCACACACCGGCTTCCCCACCCTCCCACTCCCACAGAGCACTTTCCACACGGGTTTGCTTGAGGCTCTGCCTCGGTTACCTTTGTATGTTAGGGCAGAGGAAACCCCCGTCACCTCTGCTGGGGTGCAGCGCCCTGGGCTTTCCCAGAGCCACTCTGCTTCTTGGTGGTTAGTCTTTTTAGGACTTCAGGACTGAGTAGGTTTTTATGGCTTCATCTGTTCACTTAACCATTACATAATATTTCTTTTTAAAGTTTTTTAATTTCAGAGAGGGATAGAACGGAAGATAGAGCTAGAAACATCAGTGATGAGAGAGAATCATTGATTGGCTGCCTCCTACATGCCCCCAACTGGGGGATCGAGCCCGAAACCCAGGCATGTGCCCTGACCAGGAATCGAACCGTGACCTCCTGGTTCACAGATTGATGCTCAACCACTGAGCCATGCAATATTTCTATGGTACTGTGTTTTCTTTGGTCTAAAAAGTACTAAACACCATGTGACTGTAGGATTACCTGTATTTTTTTGCCTTCACCATTTGTTGTGCCTTTAGCATTTGATGTCAAATTAAGACCTGAAATAGAGTTTCCTGTGAATGTCAATCCCAAATATTATGTCAGCAGTTGGCAAACCACATTCATTAAAACTGCCAGAGTTATGTTGCGTTTTAACTAGAAGTATTTGTGAAACTTAGGAATTTCCTCTGTCTCCATTGCTGTCTGTTGAATGAAATTCCTTCTAGAAGATACGAGGCCAGGCAGTGTGCCTAAAGCTAGAGATGGGGACAGTTGTCTCAGGAATGAAATGGGGAGGGGAGAGAAACATAATAAAATTAAAAAGTTTAAAGGGAAACAGCCCAGTCTTGTGTAGCAGGAAGCCAAATCTGATGCAAGTCTGGAGGTAAGACTTGAGGTAAAAAGAAGAGGAAGTCTCTAGGAAGAGGAATTAAGGTTTTAGAAAGACAAAGACTGAAATTTGCAGAGGTGGTTGGCTAACAGTGGTGAAGGGTGTGCTGAGGAGAGCAGTCAGAGAGGAGGTTAGCTGCTTCTAACTAGCCTCAGGTTTTGTAGTTGAATTTTCACGGTTGACTAACAATGAACACTGTTACTGATAGCATTGTGGGAAAAGGTCTATAGTTAGCTAGTGTTAAAAGAAAATTAAAATTTATGTCCAGATCAGGGCCACACCCATAAAGGAAGCTACACCCTCATCCCTGCCGTCAGTCTTATGGATTATACTGAAAGTTTTCTTGTTTTTTTAGGCCAGGCTCAGGAATCCCAAAGGATCCAGCCAATCAGAAAAGGCCTCACAAACAGCCAGTGAAGGGAGTCCATTCTAGCTGAATATCAGCCCTGCCCTTACTTCACGACATAGTTTTCTCATTACATTTCTCATTACAAAGTTCATGTTTGTTGCAGCAAGATTAGGTAATTCATAAAAGAACAAAGAGGGTGGAAATCACCAGTATCCCACTGGCCTAAGACTGTTGTACCAGCACATCTCACTGTAGGTATGCCAGGCTGTCTTTCTGCCTTCCCGCATTTCCCTCCGGTTTACTTTTGCCATCTCTCCTGCAGAAAGTCTAGTGGGGAATTTGGCCACTGGCTGCGCTACGTTGCCTTTCTCAAAGCTTTGCACCCTGAGAGTTCCCTCCCAGTGCACGTGGTCCCCGCCAGGACCCTGATGGACCTGCCTGGGGTCACACGCAGGTCCTGTGGCCAGGGAGGCCACGTCTCCAATCAGCAGGACCGAATGGCCAAATGCCATGGCTACCCCCGATTGGCAATCCAAGGCTTCTCCCACAGGACTTGGTAAATGTTAAGAAAGGCTCACAAGAAAAATGGTTGCTAATCACAAGCACACATGTAGAATTCTTCCTGGATGACCTTGCTTGCAGGTAAAATGTGTTATACGGGTGCTTATATTTTTATTTGCTCCATGTATGTCTTATTTTGGAGGCAGCTTCTATAATAACGGAATATGCTTTTTTTTTTTTGTCTGTCTTATGGAACTTTTGTCTAATGCCCTGTGGATTGGTTGGTTGGTAGGAGGCCTGGGTTTGTTTCTCAGTTGGCTTTTAACCAGATCCCTGATCTTGGGCGAGTGGTCCCTCCGGGTTCCCATGTCCTGGCCTGGAGGAGAGAGTTAGACCCTGTGGTCTGTCAGGCCACTTCTTACATCAAATTCCAATGCTCTGGCTTGATTCGGCCACTTTATAGTATTTGCAGCATTTGAAGCTGTGTCATAGGTTTTGTGCAATATCGTCATTGCTGTGATTTCTTTGGTGCCTTTGGCCAGGATGTAACCCTTCAATTTGGAAGTCGTTCCCATGGGAAAATATGATTGGCTTTATTTATGTTATGGTTTCTAGGAATGTGCTGGGGAGGTAAAGCGGAGACTGGCTCTGTGCTGGACGGCCCTTTCTGTGAAGACCGCACTGTTTGCACAGCGATGCGTACTTAGTGACGCTAGGTGTGCTCAGCGGCTCCCTGTCCAAGTACCCGACAGGCGCCCTTTCACTGTCCCTGTGTTAGTTTTTCCTGCCTTAGTGGGCCACCTTCACTTCGTTTCTCTTCCGTTTCGTCTTCTTGGTACCATATTTTTAGAGGCTCCTTTGATTTTCGGTCCTGTGTGTTTCTAGAGTGCCAGCTGTCTGTACCGTTAACGTGAGCAGCTGCTTTTTCCCCTTGATCTGGGCTGGATTTCCTTGGCATGTGAAAGACATCTCCGGCGAGGCCCTGGGCATGCATTCATGCACGGAGCTCTCTCTGCTGCGGAGAACAGGATGGATATGGATGGCTTTTTAGAACGGGGGCGGGTGGGAGGGAAATATCAGAGCCTCAACTTACTTCCCGATTTTGGCATTCGATAATATAAAACAGGTTACAGCTTGCCTCTTCAAAGGGAGGGTTATTTAGTTGTAAAAATGGGAATTTATTGATAGGGGGAACTAGCATATGAAAACAGAACAGAGGAAGGCTGCATGCGAGCTCCTAGCAGTTGGCGTTGATAGATTTGTGTGGGTCGAGAAACATGTTTTATATTTACTGTATTCTTTTCTAGAGACTGGAGAAAACTGTGGTATGTTTGAAAATATTGAAAAAAGACGACTGGTTTTTAAAATAGAGTATATAGTCTGGTTGCAGTAAAGCAGATAAACTCATTCATTCACCTGTGGAAATTTAGGGGGAAACTTCTAGGCTTAAAAACAACAAAACAGTTAAAAACAAGGTGAGAACAAGTGTTTGATTAAAAGCAAGGAGAGGAGGAAAAGGCTTACTTTGGAACTTATGGAGGAAATAACTTTCTCACTTCCATTTTCTCCCATGTTCTTCTTTCTTTAAAATCCAGGTCTTGTCTCCTAGGTTCCCTTCCCAGGCCTGTCTCCTAATGTGTTTGTATCAAAGTTGCTGTATCAAGCAAGGCAATTATCACGTACACCTCAGTTGTAGAGTTCCCAAGACTTAAGAAATAGTGTGGGGAACAGCCCTGGCCAGGTGGCTCAGTTGGTTGGAGCATCATCCCGTGCACCAAAAGGTTGCAGGTTCTATTCCTGGTCAGGGCACAGGCCTAGGTTGTGACACATCGAGATGCTACCAATAGATGTTTCTCACATTGGTCTTTCTGTCTCTCTCTTTCTCAAATAGTGTGGGGGAGCAAGGGATTTGGTTGGAGTTGGGAGCCAGCCCTCCCCTGGAGAGAGAGAGAGAGAGAGAGAGAGAGTGTGTGTGTGTGTGTGTGTGTGTGTGTGTGTGTGTGTGAGAGAGAGAGAGAGAGAGAGAGAGAAGAGAAACACTCAGCCATGGGTTCTCATCTGCTCCTGTAGGTCACCCCAGGCTTGAGGTTTTGCTTCCTCTCTGTAGGGCAGCTGTGAATTTATTTAGTCTGGTCTGGAAGGATTATATCCTCTGGAATCAGGAGGCGGAGTCCTTTGAGGTGAAGAAGACGCTTCCATCGCCGTCCAGGGGGAGCCATGTTCCCCTCATCGGTCTCCTCTGTCCCATGAACACTGGTGATTTCCAGGATATTTTGCGATTAATTTTATCTCGGTGCTTATGGGAAATGACACTTCATCTCTTGTCCGTGAACTTTTGACTTTCATCTGTAGATGGTGGAAATGTTTTGTTCCATATAGACTTGGTTATAATTACAGTTGTAAAAGCAATGATTGATTATTTTGAGTTTCCTATTTAAGGTAATTACACACAGCATGCTTCTAAAGTGAGTGTGGTAGGGGAGATGGAATCCTTTTACAAAAAATAAAATAAAAAAGAAAGTAAAATTTTTCCGCTTAAAACAAATCAGCAAGCGTCTGTGGGTGTCTCTTCCACCTTTTGCATAACGTGAAGAGAAACTCCAAGTGTGTGTTTCCCCTTGCTCAGATTGAATATGTAAAGTAAGAGGCCTGTGTGGACACCTTATTTAGAAACAGGTGCTGCTGATTTGGAAGGGAGTGGGTTGAAAGCGGTGAAAAACCAATGAGAAGAGAAAGCGGAATCCTCAGGCAGGGGGTAGGGTGGAGGGAATCTTAATGCCAGCACAAATATGATATCAAGTGAAATCTAGAAGTAAAAGTAGTTTACTCAGAGGAGAAAATAAATTCAGAAATCAAGGGCCCATGTGCAACTTGTATCACACCCGAGGTGTACTCTCTGGCCCGACTCCCTGTGTTGGGAACGGATTCATTTGCTTTAAAGATCTTCCTTCATTTCCCACCCTGTCCAGGTAGCTGTGGGAGATTTTCCGTATTTGACATATGCCCATGTTTTGAAGTCACACAGTGTATTGTATTAAGTAAGATCTGATTGCAAAAATGGACTCTGTGGGCCGTTACACAATATGTTACCATATGTTCCTTTCAGGAGACCTCACACATGCTTTAAAAAAAAAAGGACCGCTCTCATCATTTCAGATCTGAGTAGCTCCTAGTTCATATTGGTGTCAGATAGTCTGTTTGCAGCATCTAAAATTCTTCCTGTCTCTGTTGTTTTTTTGTCTTAAGTCTCTGTTGCTCGTCTGAGAATATCAAGTGCTTGTGGCCAGGGTTTATTACTCGCTCGTAGCACCTAAGGCTGAGCTGGACATATGGTCCAGAAAAGACCATGTGAAAAAATGCTGGTTGCATTTGGGCACATGCTGATAATGTGATTATTAGACTTTTCCAGTGAAGGTGGTGTTAGTATATTTTGTATTCATCCTATCCGCTTAGTTCAAGTGTCATTCATTTGGTGGATGATAGGATTTGGGTGCAAATAGACAGTTTATTGGATGATAAGAATCAGGAGCCAAAAAAAACACACACAAAAAAAACCCACAACAACACACACAAAAAAAAAACACACACGCACACACAAAAAACTAGACAGGCTGCATGATGAGCTGAATCAAAGAAGAAGAAATGCAAAAGATGTCATTAGGCTCAGTACTGGGACCTGGATTAGCAGTTGTCTGCATGGGAAGGGGAAATGGAGAGGAAAAAAGTTAGGTGCGGGAGACTTGGGGGTGTTAGAGACTGCTTGACAGTGAGCGATGCCTTAGTCTGTGCGAGTCGGGTCCTCTGTTCAGGGTGCGAGTCGGGCCCTCTGTGCAGGGTGCGAGTCGGGTCCTCTGTTCAGGGTGCGAGTCGGGCCCTCTGTTCAGGGTGCGAGTAGGGCCCTCTGCTCAGGGTGCGAGTCGGGCCCTCTGTTCAGGGTGCGAGTCGGGCCCTCTTTGCAGGGTGCGAGTCGGGCCCTCTGTGCAGGGTAGGTGTCATGCTGGATTCAGTTCTGGTGACTACTCTCCAGTGAAGCAGTGTCAGAAACATATTTCATTAACGTGAAGTGTAGCAGGAAGTGAATGACTCTTCCCAGGATCCAACTTAGAGCATATTGGCATAGGACCAAGAATGGTGACAGAGGCAGCTCCTAGGTCCTGGGGACACAGCTGGCAGGATGTTCCTGACTCAGGAGCCCCAGGGAAGCTTCCTGAGGTGCCCTACCTTCCCTGTGACAGAGGCACCAGTACCCTTGGGGGCCAGCTCCCTGTTGTTTGGGAGTCCTTCCTGGAGGCCCAGCATAGAGCCTGCTCCCTCAAACCTTTCAACAACCACCTAAGTATCAATTCCCTGTGTGAACATCCCTTTCTGCTTAAAATAGCTAGCTTGTTTCCTGCAACCTGGCTCTCCCGGAGACGGAGGAATTTTATAGTGGAAATGAGCTGTGTTAGAAACAGAGGTGTCCCTGGAAGGATCCAGGAATGAACAGCAGAGAGATGGATAAATGTGTCTGTGGATCCCAAATGCAAACGTGTTTTCCTAATGGGAGCAGGGACGGTGGAATTCCTTGGGGGAGCTGTTCCCCAAATCCATATTTCCAGGCTCTATCCCCAGATATTCTGATTCAGGAAGAGCTCATGGAGTCCTGCGGTGTGTGTGTGTGTGTGTGTGTGTGTGTGTGTGTGTGTGTGTATATATATATTTAAATATATTTTATTGATTTTTTACAGAGAGGAAGGGAGAGGCATAGAGAGTTAAAAACATCGATCAGCTGCCTCCTGGGGATGTGCCTGCAACCAAGGTACATGCCCTTGACCGGAATCAAACCTGGGACCCTTCAGTCCCCAGGCTGCCGCTCTATCAACTGAGCCAAACCAGTTACGGCCATATATATATTTTTTAAGGTTGCCCCTCGTTATCTCTGAGAGGCGCCAAATTGGGTACCAGTGGCCCAAATTTCTTGACTCCCTGAGCTGGTGCTCATGATGATTTTTTTTTTTTTTTAAGGGAGGAGGAAATGTTCAGGAGCTACACATTTTAAAATATTCCCCTGCTAGGGATTCACCTTTTCTTGAATTTAAAGTGATTAATTCTGTAACTGATGCCAGAATGTGGCAGTCTTTCTAGTGGAGGGTGTACAGGATGTCCCTGTTTTGTTATTACTAGAGGAAAGAAATATATTTCGAAAGTGTCACTGAATACAGCATAACAATTGAGTTGTTTGCCATGAGAGTTAAAAACTTAACCAAACACTTTATATACAGTATTTCATTGAATAACTATGGCCCTTCGCAATATAATGCCGTTTCATTGTAGTAAGTACAGTTACTGTATTTTTCTTTTTATCTCTGTTTATAGTTAAAGGAAAACCACAAGGAAAGCTATTTAAAATAGGGAAATGCCTCCTCTGAAGAGGGGTCAAGGGATTATCTGGAGAACAAGCAAAGTCAGAGTCATTGAGTCCTATCGGAGTGCATTGAGCTCTGGAGGTCAGGTGGTTTAAGGATCAGGGCTCGCATGTTTGTGAAGATTAATATGGAGATGGAGATAGCTGGGGAGAGAGCATGTCTTGGTGCAAGCACTTGCTGTGCTCTTATTTGATTCTTTACCATTTCCCTACCCTCACCCCAGTCCCCGTCCCCCTCCCCGCCGTCCCCCCCAGTACCAAAACTAGTCTTGAAGTCTGCCCTTCTCTTCATCTTCTCATGCTGGCTTTGGAAGGAACATGCTCACATGGAAGTCGGCGTAGTTCCCAGGTCTCCTCCTGCCTACGTGATTGACATGTCGAGGACTGGAGTCCTCTTAGCAGCAGGGGTTCTATGTCAAATGGGCCTCCTCGGAAGGGCAAGCTGTTCTTCCTCTGCAGCTGCCAGGCTGCCTGAAATTGGGCAGAAGGATCCTGCATTTGGATAATAGGCAGGAATTAGGCTGCATAATGATGGGAAATGTGGCCGGGCATCTGCGTACGGCTTTGTCCCTGCGGAGGAGACGTCTGTGTGCGCAGGAAGGAAGGATGAGCACGTGCATGAGAAGAGGCAGAAGGCGCCCCCTCTTTCCTTTCCTACAGGTTGGATCCTGGTGAATTGCTTGATGTTGGAGGCTGGCGTGTGTGCTTGCTTTTGGTTCTTTTTGTTTTTGTGTTTTTAACAGCTTTATGGAGGTACACTTCACACACCGTACAGTGCACTCATTGTAAGTGTGTGGCTCGCTGTGTTTTGAGTATAGCCACAGGGTTGTGCAGCCATCACCACAATCTAATTTGAGAACATTTCTGTCTCTCCTGGAAGAAACAATTGGTTTTATAAAGATGCAGACCCCTCCCCCTTGCTTTTTTTTTTTTTTTTGGTGAGGATGCAGGTTGTCTTAGGCCTTTTGCAGATTCATCCTTTTTCTCAGAAAGCATTTGTTTTTATAAATAGTCATAATATGTATTTTAATATTCCAAAGGTTACTTGATTTCATGAATTACATTTGAGTTACTGGGTTCATCTAACTACCAGTTGGGACCTTTCCAGCTTCAAGTAATAGATTCCAGTCATTTAGCTTGAGCATTAAAAGGGATTTATTAGCTCTTATGACCTGGAAGAAGGAGGGTTGTTGGCCTTAGGAGTAAGTGAATTTGGGGATTCTCTCTCCATCTCTCAGATCTTCTATCCGCACATTGGGCACATTCACCCCCTTTCCAGCTAGGGGACTAGATGTGGGGGTGGGGTACACACCTGCACCCCATTGATGCTTGAAATAGGGGTGCAACTGCAGAAGTGAGGCCGAGGGTCAGATGGCAGGCCGCACCTCAGCTTGCCTCTATTTTTGTGTAACTGGTATTTATAGATACTAAAGGTTTTGATTTACAGTGGGAACTAAGGCCTGGAGTGTTTACAGAGTGGTTAGAGCAGGGCAGGTATCTAGGAGGGAACTGGTGCTTGCTTTGGCAGCACTGGGACGATACAGAGAAGATGAGCATGGCCCCTGCACAAGGATGACACACAAATTTGTGAAGCGTTCCATATTTAAAAAAAAAGAAAAGAAAAAAAAAGAGGGACTTGAAGGTGGTGAGGTCACGGGGGAGAGTGTGGCGCTCACTTCATGTGAGACCTTGGAAATGGGGAGTCGTCATGGGGTTTGGAGCGGAGCAGTGATCTGAATTAGGATTTGAAAAGCTGCCTGGCTGGTGTTGAGCCTAGACTGCAGGGAGACCGCTTGAGGCTATTGTAGTCAACACTCAAGAACTCAAAGAGATGTTGGTGCTTGGACCAGGGTGCAGGTGGTGAGGTTCTGGGTATGTTTTGAAAGCAGAGCTCACACAAGATTTCCAGTAGGTTGATGTGGGGTATAAGGCAGAAAACAGACAAGGATGATTGATTCCAAAATTATTGGCTTCAACAACTGAGCCACGATGGCTATGGATCGAGTGGGTTGAGGTAAAGTCATGGGTGTTGGTTTAGACTTCTATAAAAATATAGTTTTATTGATTTCAGAGAGGAAGGAAGAGAGAGAGAGAGAGCAAGAGAGCGAGAGAGCGAGAGCGCAATATCAATGATGGGAGAGAATCATTGATGGCTGGGAGCCTGCAACTTGGGCACGTGCCCTGAGTGGGAATCGAACTCTGACTTCCTGGTTCAGAGGTCGATGCTCAACTACTGAGCCATGCTGGCCAGGCCTGGTTTAGACTTTTAAAAAAATGTCTTTTAGACTTTCCAGTGAACCTGTGGGTGGGCAACCAGAGTGCTGGGATTAGAGAGAAAGTTGGGTCGGGTGTAAGCTCCGGTGATGTTTAGAGCCTGGAGACTGGATCAGATCATGGAATGAGTGATTGTGGAGGGGGGAGGGAAGGCTTGTTTAAGAGGTGGTGGTGGTGGTGGTGGTGGTGGTGGTGGTGGTGGTGGTGGTGGTGGTGGTGGAAGGAGAAGCTCACAGAGACGGGGCAGTAACCAGTGAGTTAGGGAGTGTGGAGCAAAGGAACAAGCGTTTCAGAATTGAAACTTTTGTTAGCTTTTAAGTAACATAAATGTGGAAATCTGTCCTTTGAATCCACACAAAGAAAGAACTACTTAAGAAGAAAGTACCTTCCTATATCGCTCTTGAGTTTTCTAACAGCAACGTAACTCCACAAATTTGGAATATTCTCAAAGGTATCAAACTACTTAACAATTTTGGAAAACCGGGGGAAAGGGAAATGTCACTCACATCCCACCCATCCTAACACGGCCCTGTTTAATATTCTGCTAATGGTCTGTTTTTTTGGTTGTAATCATGTTGAACATGACAGCTTTGTTTCCTTTTATTGACTTGTTGCCAGCACTTTTTTCATGTTGCCATTATTCTCTTCAACACAATGTTTATCAGCAAGCTCTCCTTTTGGAGTCCACGTTCATTGGGACTCCAAAAGCAGGGATTGAATGGATAAAACAACCTTTCTGCCAGCTGATCCTTGCTTTCCCCTCTCCTCTCTGCTGCCCGATTCACACTGCGCTTTGTCCAGAGATGGAGAGTGCTGGAAAGAGCAGGGAAGGTGTTAGAGAAGAAGTGGGCTGAAAAGGAGTCCCGGGAGCGAGCCTGGGGCAGGCCTGGCGGTGGGAGAGTAACAGCCTGCAGGGCTGGACAAAGGGGGAGTGGGCGGGTGCAGAGGGGCCTCTCTCCCACCCTGAGCGACCACAGGGCCGTTCTGTCTTCAGTGACATCTTCAGCAATAACACTTCAGTGCCTCAAGAATCTGAAAGAAAAATTACAATTTAAAAGGAAAACCCTTCGTGCACTATTTGCATGTGAGTGGCGGCTGTATAATTAAGAACAATTAAATTCCCTGGGCTGAATGGAGAGGGAGGCTCCTGCTACTTGCAGCTGTGCCCCTGGAGTGCAGCCTGGAGCTGTCTGCCCGCCCCCACTCCCCCCACACAGGACATTCTGTCTTAGCCTGATGGGCTTCCGTAGAGTCCATGGAACTCAGTAGGAAACTGTTTTGCTTTTCTGCCGACCTTAGAACAGACACTTCTCCCCTCCCTGAGCAAACACGCTACTGGGCCCATTGCAAAGCTGTTTACAAACCCATTTCACTTAATGCTCCCAGTGGACCTAGGGGTGTTACTTTATTATTATTTTTTTTAATTAAATTCTTTATTGTTGAAAGTGTTTACATATGTCTCCTTCTCCCATTGACCTCTCCCCGCTTGCCCCCGCCCCCTAGCACATGCCCTCACCCCCTTTCTGTCTGTGTCCATTGGTTATGCTTATATGCATGCATTCAAGTCCTAGGCCTCTTACCCCTCCTTACATCCTCCTGTCTTCCCTCTGAGGTTTGTTGGTCTGTTCCATGCTTCTATGTCTCTGTATCTATTTTTGTTCCTCAGTTTATTATGTTGTTCATTATATTCCACAAATGAGTGAGGTCATGTGCTGTTTATCTTTCTCTTTTTTTTTTTTTTTTACAGAGAGGAAGGGAGAGGGATAGAGAGTTAGAAACATCGATGAGAGAGGAACATCGATCAGCTGCCTCCTGCACACCCCCCACTGGGGATGTGCCCGCAACCAAGGTACATGCCCTTGACCGGAATCGAACCTGGGACCTTTCAGTCCGCAGGCTGATGCTCTATCCACCGAGCCAAACCAGTTAGGGCTGTTTATCTTTCTCTGACTGGCTTATTTCACTTAGCATAATGCTCTCCAGGTCCATCTGTAACCAGACAATCAATGGCCCATGCTGCCTGTCACTACTTGAGCCAATTAAGCAGAGACAGGGTTGAATCATATATGAGCTTTTATTGCCAGCAGTATGGTTAAGCAGCAGGTCATCCACAAAAATCTGCTCTCCAGCCCCCCATAAGCCAACTGCTTATATAGGGTAAGACAAGGATTGCATGGGGAAGTAGGAGGCTGGGGTGGGACTTCATTATTTGGGCAACAAGGCTGCTAATCTTTCCATGGTAATAGGCAGTTCTTAAATGAGAATGGTTCCAAGGTTGACTCCCAGGTCCTGGGGGCGTACAACTCCCAGCCAGGTCAGAATGTCCTTTCTTTAACCAACACAATCATGGTTAACAGCGCATGATTAATATTTCCCATAATCATAACTAGTCCTGAATATTCTATTTTTGCCCCTAGCACATTCATGCTGTTGCAATTGGTAAGAGTTCTTTCTTTTTTACAGCAGCGTAGTATTCCATTGTGTAGATGTACCATGGTTTTTAAATACATTCATCTGCTGATGGATACTTAGGCTGTTTCCAAATCTTAGCTATTGTAAATTGTGCTGCTATGAACATAGGGGTGCATATATTTTTTTCTGATTGGTGTTTCTGATTTCTTGGGCTATATTCCTAAAAGTGGGATTACTGGGTCAAAGGGCAGTTCCATTTTTTATTTTTTGAGGAAACTCCATACTGATTTCCACAGTGGCTGCACCAGTCTGCATTCCCACCAGCAGTGTACAAGGGTTCCTTTTTCTCTACATCCTCGCCAGCACTTGTTGTTTGTTGATTTGTTGATGATTATTTCTCTTTCTTAGAATTTTTAAAAAATATTTTTTTATTGATTTCAGAGAGGAAGGGGGAGGGAGAGAGATAGAAACATCCACGATGAGAGAGAATCATTGATAGGCTGCCTTCTGCATGCCCCCTACTGGGGATTGAGCCCACAACCCAGGCATATGCCCTAACTAGGAATGCAACCGTGATCTCCTGGTTTATAGGTCAACGCTCAACCACTGAGCCACGCCGCTGGGCTAGGGGTGTTACTTTAATTTTGTAGTAGTGGAAACTGAAATTCTGATCACAACAACATTAGATGATCTCTTGTACTAATCTTTCTGGGTAATTTGCCTTTGTGAGTTGGTCCCAGTGAGTCTATGGGCCCTGGGACTTAGGCAAACGCTTTCACTGCTTTGACCTAATCCCTTTCTCCTAACTGACTAGGAAACAGGACACTGTCTCCCCCCATCTTTTCTCTTCTGGTTTTGCAAGAGCGCTGCCCTTGGACTTTAGGTAGATGAAGAAGGAGCCGGACTCCATTGTAGGGTTCCTGCTAGCCACCCAGGGAAAGGAGGTAATGGGTCCCAATAATTGAGGAAGTTTCAAGCAGTCTTTGAAAAGCAGAGTAATTTTTACTCTTTGCCTTCACTGCAGTGTAAAGGGTGTTGGGCTCTTATCAGCATGGTCCCTTCTAGGACTTTATTCCTGGAAGGCCAGGTGGAGACCTCACCTGTGTGTCCCTTCTAGCGCCTCTTTTATTTCTGGCGCTGCCACTTCAGTCTGGGTTCCCCCACGTGTCTCACAGAGATCCTTGCACGCCCCCGCAGGGAGGCTTGTCCCTGCACAGGAGACATAAGGCGGAATGAAAGGTTCTGAATTAGAAGGTAGTTTCTGGGTGTCCAGTCCTAAAGGCAGTTCATATGTGGCATTTCTTAGTTGACGCTCACATGTGACCAGAGCCACTGTAGGCCAGCCCCACAGTCAATGGCTTTCCTAGTGAAAGGCAGCAGGAACCATCCTTTCTTTATTTAGAATTTTCTTTGTTTCACCATCAGGTTTGGGTTATGTTTGGGTCAGTTTTACGGCGTTAGACGTTTAGCTCCTGATTTATTGGGAAGCTCTGGTTCTGAACCACATGAAAGGCTGGCTGAGGAGCCTGCCTCCCCGGGGCCAGCGGAGCCCGGAGCCGGGGCCAGCGGCCTGGTGCTCGCTCTGGTGAGCAGTGGCCACTGGCAGGCTCTGGCGTTTGCAAAGGGTGAGAAGCTGTTGCAGTGAGAGTTAAGTTGCGAGGTCACAGAGTTCTAAAAGACTAGTGGTTTAAAACACGATAGCATTGTTGTTTTCTTCCAATATTATTTTGTATTGCTTTCAGGTGTATAAGCATGGTGGTTAGACAATCATATACTTTACAAAATGTTCTCCCTGATATTCCAAGTACCGATATATGAGTTTTTGATATGCAGTTTAAAAAATCAAAATATGTTAATTAAATGGCAACTTCAAAAATAGGGCATTGGTTAAATAAATTATATCACCTCCCAAAGTTTCCTTCCCCCCCCCCCCCCCCCGCCCCACCTAAAGCCCCTTCTATCTCCACCAAGCAAACAGAAAATAAGATAGTGTTTTCTCTATCCTGTCAGAGTCTAGAGCAGGGGTGGGGAATGCCTGGCCCGAGGGCCATGTAAGGCCTGTGAAATCATTTGGTCTGGCCCTGCCGCGGCATTAGGGGTGAGTTAATTAAATGTTTGACCAAATATAGCAGGCTCGTTTTTAAGTTGATAATGTTGTATGGGCCTCGAATGATATTATAATTATCCAAATGGCCCTTGGCAGGAAAAAGGTTCCCACCCCTGGTCTAGAGCTCTGTAGCTTCGGGCTCCCTCACGAGCACCGCATCCCCTTCCCTGGGACCTGGTCCTCGGGTGCAGGGTGGAGACGTGTGTCCACGGCAGCAGATGGGAGGAATGGGCCAGAGAGTTTCTGGAAGCTGCCTCATGACACTTCAACTTATATCCCAGTTGCTAGAACTTGGTCCCATGGCCATACCCAGCTGCAAGGGAGCCTGGGAAATGTGACCAGTTAAAAATTATGGAAGGAGAGGGGGATATTAAGGGCCAAGAACAACCTCTGTCACAGGACCCTGGAAAAGAAACCATGAAACCATGAGCATGATTTCTCCAGGGAAAATTGCTTTTGACATAACACCTTTTTAAGTTGCCACACTCCCTTTCCCCCATCCCTAGGAAAAAACTCCAGCCCCTCTGACCTGGGTTAAGGAGCATTTGTTTTTCTGGGCACCTTCTAGACGGATTTCTTCAGTCAGTATTCCTCAGGGCTCACACGCAAAAAATCAGCTCTCAAGCCATCCTGACAGTGGGATTCTCTCACTCAAGTGAGCTTGGCAGAGAAAGTTCCGCTCTGTGGGCACGTGGGTGGTATATGCTAGCGTGTGTAGTGGACTGCTTCACAGTCCAATTAAAAGAACTTCTACATACTTTTAAAAAAATTGTATTCAAGGGTAGATTTTTTTCCCCTTGTTTTAAAGGGAGAAGCCTTGAACTTGTTGAATAGTGCTGTCCAGGTATTCTGAGAAACAGGACTGCCCTGAGACACGAGTTAGCTGAGCAGCAATCGCTGTGTTCTTCCTAGTAAACTGAAGCAGCTGGCCCCTTCACTCACTGTGGCCAAGGTGGTCATCAGGCTGGCCCTTCGAGGGACACACACACACACACACACACACACACACACACACACGTTGATTTTACCAAGAAACTCTCAGAAATTGCCTTACGCACTTCTTCAGTTTTTATGCCTTCATTCAGTTGTTTCTCCTTGTCTGGCACTCCTTCCTCCGTCTTCACCTGGAGACAGCATATCCAGCCTTCGAGGCCCTACCCAAATGACTGCTCTTCCAGAACCTTCTTCCTAACCCGCTCCACACTGTCTTTTCCCCTGTGGACTGTGCTCTGCCTTGTATCGTAGGTAAGCCTGGAAGCCGCGAACGTTAGGCAGCCTCTGATCCGTCTTTGGGTTGGGGGCAAACTGCCTGGGCTGTGATACTCTCCTGCTGCAGGTGGAGGGAAGACAGGAGTGTCAGTGGGATCGAGCATCAATGCTTGTACAATACCAGTCAGTTTAGCTATCGATGTGCTTAAAGGGCTAGAGATGAGCTTTAAAAAATACCTGCCTCATGTTCAGAGAGCTAATATCCAAAGTTATATAGACACCTTGGGAACTCCAAGTTGCTTTTCTAAAAAGAGATATAGTATTGCACACACTTTCACAAACTTGCACTGTCCACCTGTGATTGAGGAGAAGTCCCCTTTCATCGTGTGACTTTCTGCTTTGGCTTCTAGCATCATCTGCCCAACCCTGACTGCTGGAGACCTCTAATACCGAATTATTTTTCATGCTAATTTGTTGTCCTTGAGCTGAAAGGCAGCACAAATGTATTTTGCATTTCGCAGACTTAAAAATCGTATTTAATTATTTTAACACATTGTAGAGTCTAGGGAAAGATGTTACGTCTTTAAGCTGTAGATGAGAAGCTGCGTGGTGTAGTAAGGAGAAAGTCGGAACGAAAGTTGGGACTTAATTACTGGCCTTTTCTTTGGTCAGTTTTTGCAAAGTTATTTAACCAGTTGGCTAAAGGAGTCCTTTATAGCACATGGTGTGGTGAAATGTGTAAATGTAACAATATATTGTAAAATTCTTTAAACAAGATGCAAATGTGGTGCCTCTCGAATATAAGGTCCTGCTAGTGAGAGTAGAAGGTGGGGAGAGAGCTGAGTGGAGTAAAAGTGTCAAACTCCAGGGCAGCCCTCGGCATGTACTTACAGTTAAGAAAGCAGGGTCTCATCCAGGCTCCCTTGCTGGGCAGGTAGCCTCCCTCACCGAGGCAGTAGTGTTCAGATGGCCATCCCTCACCGAGGCAGTAGTGCAAGGCTGTGAACCCTGTGAACCGGTGGGTAGAGGAGGCAGGGCGTTGAACTCCATCTTAGATTCCATTTGGAGGTGCCTTCGGGCCATCAGCAGGAGGGCGTCTGGTCCAGGCCACCGACACAGGCTTGAGAAATGATTCAGTCAAACCACAGAAACCAGCTCTGGCTGATTTAGGCAGAAAAGGAATTTATTGAAAAGCAGTTGGGCAGCTTACAGAATCTCTAGGAAGACTTAAGAACCAGGCTCAGAAAACAAACAAGCCAAAGTGGGCTCAGCAGCTGGAACCGCAGCCGAAGAGGGTCACGGAAGTAGACCACAGAGGACACTGCCCCTCCGCCGGTCACCCGCTGCACGGCCGCTGTGGTCACGCCAGAACAGCGGTTCTCCACCTTCCTGTGTTGTGGCATCTGCTCCTGGTCCTTTGGCAATCCAGAGGGGTGACAGTGGGAAATCTGTGAATGCAGTAAGGAAGCTTAGCTACTGGGCAGCCATAAAAAGACACATGTCTGTGTAGGGAGCATTACCCTCTGGGTGATAAATGAACCTAGAGGGTGGGAATTGAGGAAGAATGAGGAAACAGGAATGAGAGAGAGAGAGAGAGAGAGAGAGAGAGAGAGAGAGAGAGAGAGAGAGGAGAGAGGAGAGAGAGAGAAAGAAGAGGGAGGGGAAATGAGAAGATGCAGTCCTAGAGGGAGGGGAAAGACTCCGTGAGATTTCCTAGAACTGAAGGAGACTAGCCAGTAGAGAGATTAAGTGAGCTCAGTACTTGAGTTCACAGTTTAGAATCATTGGTGACCTCAGCAAGAGCCAGAGAGAAATGGGATGGCAGGCAGGGTAGTTAGTATTGGGGCTGATTCCTGTTCAGCTGTGCAATGGCGGAATGGGCTTTGGCGAGTTGTTTAAACGCTCCAAGTGTCTGTTTCCTTGTGTGTGGAAATGGCTTAAAGGATAATAAAGTGCTGGGTGCAGCACCTGGTATACTGTAAATGCTCAATAAATGTACTTGCTGACATTGTTACTTTTGCCAGCAGTTTGGCTATGGAGGGAAGAAGAGGGCTTGAAGAGGTAGGGAGCATGAGGAGAGGGTCTTCTCAAATGAGAGGGCTGAGTTGCATGGAGTGGAGGAGAAGGACAGAGCAGGGAAGGAGAGGGTGCACATTTGGGAGAGGGCAGGATGGGGGCTGTGTGGCCCTGGAATCAGTCCAGGAACCACCCAGAAAAGGCTTGGGGGGGTTAGTCTCTGAGAGAAGGAGCACCTGTCCATGAATTTGGAGGCCATCAGCCACCGAAGGGATAGACTAGCATATGGAAGACTTTTGTCCTGGCCTTAGGAAGACTTGGCCATCAACATGCCCTGGTGGCTTAAAACCCCAGCTATCCTGTTGTTGGCAAGAGCGCCTCCAACAGACCACAGTTGGTATTGCTCCAAGGACTTCTCTTTTTGCTTGGACCTTGAAGCCCCAGGCTTTTTGTAGTAGAAGAAATTAGGAAAATGGTGCTCCACCAAATGTCTTCCCCTTACCTCCGTGGGGATTTAATGGGGAAAAGACTGGCTTCTGCCTCCACTGTGAAGTGTTTCTTTGCAAATTGTTAATTTACCAGGAAGAATGGCAGTTCTAGCTTGAGTAGACATGCCTGTGTATTTCATATTTTTCCTCTCAAACTTCTGGGGAGAAGAATTTTTGTAAATGAAAAGTAAAAGCAGGAAACAGCTTGTAGTGCTAAGATTATGATGCAGAGTTTTCCCCGGAGGCCCTCAGGCCGAGTACTCACTGTGAGATCACAGACGTGCCTCCGGCAGAGTCTGTACTGTGGGTGGGAACCTGCGGAGGCTTTGCCCTCAGTGGGCGAGCTGAGCGGCAGCCCCAGGCTGGGGCTTATTCTGTCTGCGCAGGGATCAATTCCAGGTTTCTTGCATAACCGAAAAGTACCGAATTCCTTCTAGGTCTCTGGCAGTACCAGCAGAGTCCTAGAAATATCTGCTTCCTGCTCAGGGTCCAAGGAGATGTTACAGGGCAGGAATCCCCACCTTAAGGGAGTCCAGCGCTGGGGCCTGAATGGGCACTCAGCCCAGTAAGAAGTTCATCAGCATAACAGGCCTTTCCTTGAAAACTTTAGTCTAGACCAGCGGTGGGGAACCTTTTTTTTTTTTTTTTTTTTTTGCCAAGGGCCATTTGGATAATTATAACATTATTCGAGGGCCACACAGAATTATCAACTTAAAAGTTAACCTGCTATATTTGGTCAAACATTTAATTAGCTCACTCCTAATGTCTTGGCAGGGCCAGACCAACCGATTTCTGGAGCCTTATATGGCTCACTGGCCTGGCGTTCCCCACCCCTGGTCTAGACAATAGCATTATTTTTGCGTGATCTACTTACTCCATTACCTTCCTGAGTGTTTGTGAAATGGGTGTCAACCCTTTCCTCTTGTTCACACCACCATTTTACCCTCATCCTGTGGCTAAAGCCCTTGTCATAACCTTAAAAAAATGTTTTCAAGCACTTGGTGCTCTCTCCAGGTATTGAAAGAGTTTGCATTTGAAAGGCAGTAGCTGTAGGTGCTGGAGGAAAGCCTGTCCATTTAAGAATATGGAACACCAGACCCTTCCACCCTCCCTGTAGGTGGTCACTTCACCTTCCTCTTAGAAGGTGGAGTTCTTTTTCCCCTGCTCGGAGCAGCTTCTGCAGCCCCTCGTCTGAAACACTGCGGCGCTACCTTGAGGGGTAGGGTCCAGCACAGAGCCATGGTGCCGAAGACGGTTTCATGGCAGGTTGCGGTGAGCGCCTGACTTTTCCACTGCCCACCTTCTGGCCCAGTGAAGCCATTTGTTTAGCTGCCTCGCTGTCTCAGAGCCTCCCTCATAGCTACTCTCTCCTTTCCTCACCTCACCGCTCACGCTCACCTCCTTGCTGTTTGCTCTGCACCCTACTACTCAGAGGCTAGTTTTCCAGTGTGTTTTCTGTGCTCAGATGGTGCTTTCCCAACCCTTCGCATCTCCCCCACCCACCCCCCCCCCCCCCCGTCCCCCGCTCCAGCTGTGCTGAAAGTGGCCTCCATTCAGTTTCCATTCATGTTAGATGTTCATTGAGACCCATTCCCCCTTCAAAACCATGCCTGATTTTTTTTTTCCTTTTTAGTTAAGTTTCTCCTTTTCTCTTTGAATGCTCTTGCTCTTTGAGTTTTGCTTGTCCGGCTTGGCCAAGCTTTGTCCAGCTTCCTGGATTATAACTTTGAGGGGGGAGAATCTTCCGTGAGCTGGCCCCAGACCCCTGTGCATCCAGGCCTTACTTACTAAATTGCGGAGAGCTGCTGGGCCCCTTTTTTGCTCATTCAGAAGCGGTAGAGCATTGCATTTGAAATGATGTGTTTCAGTCACATAACATTTGTGCATGGCCAGAGCAGTTGGTTATAGAGTTAATCCGTTTCCAGATCTCAGTTACTGGACTGAATGTTTCTAACGGGTGTGTGTCTGATATCAGCACACAGATTGATTTTCCTGGGAATAAGGAGTCTGGGCATCCCAGCACTTTCCCAAGGATCTCAGAGTCACCTGGTCCAGCTCCTTCAATTTGCCAAAGAGAAACTGTGTCACATGGGAGCTCATAATCTAGCTGGGACCTGAACCAAGGGCTTCTCATTTCCAGTGAAATTCCTTCCTCTTTTCCTAGCCACGTTTTTGAACTGTGTTTGTTTTATATGCAGAGAAAAAAGGTGGCCATTTTTTTTTTTTTTAAATAAGAGAGAAGGAGATTAAAGAAAAAAAATGTTAGGTGATTTAAGGGAAAGATATTCTTTCAAAATAACATGTGGCCTGCCCTAGCTGGTTTGGCTCAGTGGATAGAGCTTTGGCCTGCAGACTCAAGGGTCCTGGGTTCGATTCTGGTCAAGGGCACATGCCCGAGTTGCGGGCTGGATCCCCAGTGTGGGGTGTGCAGGAGACAGCCGATCAATGATTCTCTTTCATCATTGATGTTTCTATCTTTCTCTCCCTTTCCCTTCCTCTCTGAAATTAATAAAAATATATTAAAAGTAAATAAATAAATAACACGTGGGCTTCCTTGCACATATGTCCTGCTGCCGAGGGAGGGCTCAGCTCTTTGCCAAAAGTGGGTG
Organism: Cnephaeus nilssonii; assembly: GCF_951640355.1. Classification (NCBI taxonomy): domain Eukaryota; kingdom Metazoa; phylum Chordata; class Mammalia; order Chiroptera; family Vespertilionidae; genus Cnephaeus; species Cnephaeus nilssonii. Next base: position 51,316,905 of record NC_137076.1, on the reverse strand, counting down.
TCTTTGGAATAATGGCTAAGAGCCCAGGTCTGTATTCATTTGTTCTATTCAGAGCGAATACTACTACCCCATTTGGGACTTCTAAATCCAGAGCTAGCTCTGACTCCAAGCTCAACGGGCCTCTCCACCTGTTCTCACTGCTTTTCTTGTTAGATGAGAATCATCCTCTTAGTAACACGATCTAGTATTTACTGCTTTTAATTGTGTGCCAGTCACGAAGCAAAGGCATTTTTATCTCATTTTACACTGAGGACGATTGCAAGGTATAGATACGGTTGTCATCTCCACTTTGCAGATAAAGGGGACTTTAGAGTAATTAAGCAACTGACCCACTCGGGACCGGAAAGTGATGGCCTTGGACCTGGAATCCACATTTGTCTGGACTCTGAAGCCCAAGAGAGACTGCCTAGGTTCCTGTAGGTCACACGACCTTGGGTAGACCTGAATGCTGTACCAGGTTCATGACTGTGACCTGGACAGGTCTGCTTTGGAATTTTGGCTGTGCCTCGCAGTCGCTGTGTGATCTTGGGTAAATTAATTTAATCCTACAAACTTCCCTCATTGTGCGTGAAATCTGATGAAACATCCACTTTCGGGACACACGGCAGGAAGGAGACTGTCATTATTTTACTTATTACTTAAACAGTAGCGTGACTTTTCTAAGATAATTTTTGACATGTGAAGTTGCCTGTTTTCTTTTTCTTCTGGAAGGCTGAGCCCTGGCCAGCTTGGTCGGGAGTGGGGTGGTCGTGGTGTGTCTGCTGTTGGCACCTCTTTACATCGGTCGCCTCCTGTGACTCTTCAAAAGCATTTATGGAGGCTCCTGGGTGTGTTGGTGGCCTTTTTTGCAAGCAAGTCATGGTGTTAGTCCTGGCCTCTTGGGGTTTGAGGGGGGCCCAGTAAATAGTACTTCTTCTCTCTGGAAGCTCAACATGAGGGAGAGGTTAGCAAGGAGTTAGGCGGATGGAGACTTGAGGTGTCACATTTGGTATTAATGTGGCTAATGTTGTAGATAGAATAAAGAAGATACAAATAGAAGATAACAGACAGGGGAGTCTTAGGAGAGAGGATGGAATAAGGGAAGCTTAGATGGAGACAGAAAATTGGAGGCAGGAAGAAAAGATTGCAGCCAGGATTCTTCCTGTGAGGTGAGGATTTTGGAAGGGTTTCTCTGGTCTCTATGTTGTTTGCATCTTCAAGGAAAATGGGAGGAGGACTTGCTGAAGGTCACAGAGCTTCTGTTGGCTGGCAGGTGGGAAACTCAGACGTCCACTCCTGGACCAGCCTCAGAACCATGCTTGGTGGAGGGCTGCTTGGTGGGAGGAGAAAATGGAAAGATTGTCTTTTGGAAAGCTTGCTTGAGCCTTTGAAAACAGTCGAGGTTACACTTAGGAGCTTCTTCAGTTAAATATTTTTGGGTTACATGACTTTTAATGTAGTACATACATTGTGTCCTCCCTCGTTTTAAAAACAAAAGGTAGCATATTATACATACTCTTCTTCTACTTGCTTTTTCCACTTGCTTATATGCTCTGAAGATCACTGTTATAGTTGTTAAAAATAGCCCCATTTCCTTTCATAGTTGTGTTGTACTTTATTGAGTGTCAGGGTTTATTCAACCTTTTGATGGATGTTTGGGGTTTTGTTTTTTTTCCAGTTGTGTGTTGGTTAATGTTTAAGAATTAGCTTTCTCCAGAGGAAAAAGCTCTGATTTGGAGTGTTTGCAAATTTCTATGAGGTGTAAATACTCCCACCATGGTTGATTTCAAGCTACTAACATCATGTCACTGGATGTGAAGTTGGGAAGGAATGTACAACAGCACACCATTATAAAGTTTTTCTGCAATTCAGATACAATACATGTAAATACCTTCAAGAATCCTATATAATAAAAGGCTAATATGCAAATCGACAGAACAGCAGAACAACCGGTCACTATGATGCACACTGACCACCAGAGGGCAGACGCTCAATGTAGGAGCTGCCCCCTCGTGGTCAGTGCGCTCCCACAGGGGGAGCACCGCTCAGCTACAAGCCAAGGTTATGGCTGGCGAGCGCAGTGTGGTGGCGGGAGCCTCTCCCACCTCCACGGTGGTGCTAAGGGTGTCTGACCGCTGGCTTGGACATCCCCCGAGGGCTCCTGGACTGTGAGAGGGTGCAAGCTAGGCTGAGGGACCCCCTGAGTGCATGAATTTTGTGCACTGGGCCTCTAGTATAGATAATAAAGTATATAGCAAAACTAATAAATAAATGTTGTACACATATGCACATACATTCATACACACATCCTATGTATACATATATACACATATTTTGCATTTTATATATTATATATATTTTGTATTTTATGTATTTAAGTATGCTTATAGATTATTATAATGTATGTTTTTTATGTGTTTTCTTTATATGCTTTTTGGTATATTAATTTGTGACTTTTGATTCTGAAGGAAAATTAAGTCATGATAATGTTTAATAACTATTGAAAATGTGACTTGCCAAGCAAGATTTTATGTGGTGCTTTTCCTTAAAAATACAGATCTGGTGATGGTTGCAGGCTTCAGGAACAACCCTGGCTATATGCCCCATCCTTTCCTTGCTATAAGTAATCTAACAATTTTAAGGGCCAAAGCTTCCTCCCTCTTTAGCCCCCAACCCCAACCCCAACCTACTTTTGAATGTCCTTTCTTGAATTTGGGTTTATGAAAATAGTCACGTTATCTGAATTCATCCAGAAATGAAGCCTATTAAAAATGAAATCTATCCCTATTTTTATCTGAATACTTACAGAACTTGTACATTAGATATGAAGTTATAGTAACCATAATCTAAGAGTATCTTAGATTTTTGCAGCTGTAGAAATATATTAGACTTCTAATAATTCAATTTTAGCATTTAAAATCTAGTTTAGACTCATCTACAAGAGAGTTAAATTGTATCTCATAAGAGCCATTGACCTAAGGATATCCTCTTAACTTAGCATTCAAATTTTAAACCTACAACAAAAATTAATCTCTATATTCTTTTTTTTTTTTTTTTTTTAGCTTCTCAGACAAACTATTTAGTGGAAAGGGCTTACATTTCCAGCCATCAGTTCTAGATTTTGGAATTCAGTAAGTATCTTTTCTTTATAATTTTTAAGAACTTAATTTGCATTATTTTCTCTCAGGATATTTTATATGTGTATGATGTTAAATACTTTAAAAATATGTTCGGAATACCAAGGGAAATCAATCCTGGGAATTGTTAAAGGGAATATTTTTTTTTTTTGTACAAAGCAGAGTATAAAAATTGTTTTAGCCCTTTCTTTAGTTTTTTAACAAATGTTCTTATAATAACTTGTAGTGATTGGAATTTAACAGGAAGTCAATATTAAGTTCTTGTTTTTCTAAAATAAATCAGGTTATTTTATAATGAAAAACTCCAACTATTGATGGTTTCTGAGTTAATTTCATTAGATTCATTTACTGACTTGTTTTGCCTACTCTCTGTGCTTCAGGTTTCAAATGTGCACTATACAGACATTCGTTATTACGATTAAGACTTTGGAAACAAGTTAAGTGGGGAGGACAGCACATAAGCTGTAATTACTGACAGTGCCTCCTGTTAAGAACCATGAGGTGAAGGGAATGTGACGAGTGTCAATTGAGGGACTAATCTGTGAACTCCATGAAATTGAGGAAGAGAAGGGTGGCGCCCTGCAGGAGAGGAGTGAACTTAAGGACTCCTGTTGACTGTGACAAAGTTTGAAACTTAAAGTGTTCAACTCCCTGGATGCAGAATATTGCTGCATTGAGCAGATAGAATTTCAGATTTCTCGAGTTTCCAGGGTGGAAGTAAAAGAGTGTTTCAGATGGAAAAGCTCTGCTTGCTTTAGCAGCCTGGAACCTCACTTCAGTTTTACGAAGAGCTTTTTTGAGTTACGAGAAAAATTATGTGAATGAAATAACTGCGGTGTTAAGAGAGCATCTGGGGTGAGTTAGTGGGGGTCTCCTGGCGTGTCCTCCTCTGTTCATCTGGGTGTCTTTCTTTCTATTTCCTTCTGATCCAAGAGAATGTAAAGTACCTTGTGGAGCTTTTAAAGGAGATTCCGTAAAAGGAAGAAGAGATAAAAGTATGGAGGGAGATTGCTAACTTTATAAGACTCTAGGTGCCTGCTTTTTCGTTTATGAATTTTTACTCTTAGGTCAAGAAACTTTATTAGGAGCTAAATCTATAATAAAACCTCACTGATTTCAAATTCTGAGAGAGCACAGTGCTTTTATGGAAACTCTTTATTGTAAAAAGTTTTAATGGAAGACCTACTTTAAAGAGTGTCTAGTACAGTCTGGTAGATAGAATAAGATGTATAGTAATAAGTGCAGTTAGAGTAGGTAAACCATTCCAGGGCATAGGATGCTGGCTGTGTATAATAATATATTTACTCTTCAGTAACATAAAAGTCCTGTAATCAGTGCACATGGATGGATGTATATATTAGCTACGCATGTTAATTAGCTGTATATATCAATTGCTGGTCCTGATGGCTGAAAGCATATTTAAAAAATGCTTAAATTCTTTGATTGAAAAAGGTTGCTAATTTTTAGACTTGAGTCACCTTGGATGATTTACTTACATTTATGTAGTAGTTTTATAGTTCTCAAAGCAGTGACGTCTCTTGTCATTTGAGTCTTCTAATCAATCCTGGAAGGATAGGTATTATCGTATGTGTGCAGGTGTGTGTGTGTGTGTGTGTGTGTGTGTGTGTGTGTGTGTGCATGCGTGTGTTACTTTGCAATATCTCTGTATTTGACAATGCATTAAAATGTGTTCATACATTTGTTGCAGAGGAGCAATGTGGTTTGCCCACGAGTGACAGAATAAATCTGATTCCTAAGTTTTTTACTTATAAGTGAGATCTATCTAGGATATGATTATGGGAATAAATAGGTTTTGTGGACGTTTTTAAAATCTCAGTAAGAACAAACAAGTTTAAATTAGAACCTTTAAAAATTAGTCATTTTACCTAACTTCTGATAAATGGCATCATTTATAGGCATTAGAGTAAAACTTTAGCCATAGGTCTTCTCCTGATTTCTTCCCTGCCCTAGTTCAGCTTTGGCTGTTGTTTATTTTGACATTGACCTTGGGCAAGCCCCATCCCTTTTCATAGCGTTGATTTCCCTCTAGGGTGCCTGATCAGGATCATGTTTTTCAGTTGTCCCCTGCCTACTTCTTAGGGCTTATTTTAAGGGTTAATATTCTGCTGGTCCTGAGGTTTAAAGTGCTAATCATTCATAAGAGATTTTAATCGTTCTTTTGCAGTATTAAATTAACAGGGCATCTTCCCGTTGTCACCAGCGAAGGAAATTCTTATCCTCATAACACTTTTAAAAATAGAATTTAAAAAATAGAGTAAAAATAGCACAGTGCTAGCTAGGTTTCAGCAGCGTGCTCGGCCAGGCTGGTGGATGCAGTCACCCGGCCCAGGAACATGGCAGTTCTGCAGCCATGTTTTCTAATCTCTTCCTCTGGGAGACATTTGTGTCCTTTGAAACAAAAAATCTTGTGTTCCAATTGTGTGAATGGGATATGAGCCTTTGAGGATCATCAGTAATAACTTTGCTGATTGATTCTTACTATTTACCTAAACCATAAACCATGGAAGTCCTTGTTTATTTAATTTAATTGAGAGAAAAGGCAAATGTGAACCCAGTACTTTTGAGGTGGGGCTTTCTGAGGTGACCCTTTATGCTTATGGTAGTATCAACAATTTTAGTTGTATTATTAAAGACATTGAAAATTCAAGGTTTTAATCACACTGGTGTGTATTTTACTTGTAACTGGCTGCAAAGGACTGATTTTATTTATTTTTTGTTAATCCTCACCTGGGGATATTTTTTCCATTGATTTTTGGAGAGAGTGGACGTGGGGGCGGGGATAGAGAGAGAGAGAGAGAAACATCGATGTGAGAGAGACACATCGATTGGTTGCCTCCCACATGCTGAGCTGGGGATTGAGCCTGCAACCCCGGTACGTGGCCTTGACCGGGAATTGAACCCGAAACCCTTCAGTCCTTGGGCCGACACTCTAACCACCAAGGCACATTGGCCAGGGCAGGACTTATTTTAAAAAATACACATTGGATGTATGAAATCTTCAATTAAGATCTGTGATTAAAAGTAGGAGGAACAGCTAGAAGAAAAATCCCAAGAATTTGATGGTGATACTATAGTATTTTGGGAATCCCATTGTGTGTAAGCGAAATGACTTGTGCTTCATTTTTCAAAAAGCACAAGGATATTGGAGATGAGTTTTTTTGCTGATTTTAGAATATAGTTTTATTTGTGGGCCTTACTAAGGAAAACTGTATGTTTGGGTCTTGTCACTGAGGGAATTAAAACTGAGAAATGATTTCAGTGAAACTTTGGCAGGCTCTCTAATACTGCAGCTAATATAACGGGACTGAACTCGGCATTGTGCGGTGGAACCAGAGGTGAATGATTAGAGGGAACATTGCAGGTAGCTCCAGGTAGGTGGGCCAGACAGTTCCTTGGTCGGAGCCAGCCTTGAAGGTGGGAAAGCCAAAAGAAAGGTCCTCAGCAGCTAGGGCAGTGGTCGGCAAACTGGGGCTCGCGAGCCACATGTGGCTCTTTGGCCCCTTGAGTGTGGCTCTTCCACAAAATACCACGTGCGGGCGCGCACGTACAGTGCGATTGAAACTTCGTGGCCCATGCGCAGAAGTCGGTTTTCGGCTCTCAAAAGAAATTTCAGTCGTTGTACTGTTGATATTTGGCTCTGTTGACTAATGAGTTTGCCGACCACTGAGCTAGGGTATTTGCCGTAGAGCAGAGATCCTTACTCTGCGGTTCACAGAAAGTTTTGAACTTACGTATAAACTTCCCTGTGTTCATGTTTGTGGAGGGAGGAGCCAAACTTTTATCAGCGTGTTCTGAAAGACCCATGATATTTTAACTGGGTAAAAGCCACTGCTAGAAGGTGTTGCAGGGTTTTCATTTTTTCTTAGAAGAATGGTCTGTGGCAACAAATAAGTTTTTATAAGACTTATTAAGTCTCTTTGCCAGTTGAAACTCATCCCCCTGAAAAGCCTCTTTAAATTTATTACTCAGGAAACATACCCTAAAAAACTTGGGTTTTTCTATGAGTACGGTTTCTTATCTCAACATATGTCCATTTGATTTAGAGGTCCAGCCAGACACGTAGTGCCTGGTTCCCACCGTGTGCTTTTTGAAGGCATGTTATGGCCTGGATGGGTTGAATACTTATAACCCAAAAATCAGTGGGGTGCTACAGTGGGTTGGCATAAGTCTTGTAAAAAAAAGTGTGGGTTTTTTTTTGGGGGGGTGTTGTTTGTGGGATTTTTTTTCCCATTATGGATGAACTGTTTAATTAATAACAGGGTTTGATAATTGTTGCTTTTAATTTTGTAATGAACATCAACAGCTTTTTTGGTCTCAAGTATATATATGGATGGATGGATAGTTAAAAGCACACAATGTATTATTATTCCTATATTATTTTCCCCCTCTGTTCCCCTCCTAGGTTCCTGGGACACCCTGCAGCCAAGATCCTCTATGCTTATAACCCGAGTAGAGATAGCGAGGTCGTGGTGAACTCAGTGTTTACAGCTGCAGGACATTTCCATGTGCCTCCTGTTCATTGCAGGGTGAGTGTTGATGGGCTCTTGGAAACTATGCTGTGGCGGGCTGCCAGCTTTTCTTGCTTTCTTTGGCCTCGAGTTTTTACTTTCTGCTCCCTGTCTCCCCTTTTTCTGCTACCCAAGCTCTTTCCTTCTGTGTGTTTGCTTTAGCACTTACTTTTTTAGTTGTTCGTATTCATGATTTTGGTGGTTCTTGATATCTCCATGGGAAAAAAGTGTGACCGTCTAAACTAGGTAGTAATGGATGTATATTTAAGAAGACTTTTTCATCATTAAAGATACTTAATATTATCTGTTTTGAAATGACTACCCATGTTGAAGCATTTAGTAACTAATACAAGTTAATAGTTGTGATCTCTTCACCTGGTGAACGCACTAAGGTAGGTAGGACTCCTTGGAAATGCAGGAGTAAGAGGTAGTACATAGCTCCTTACTATGCTAATGTGCACCATTACACAGAGATCAAGACCCTGGTCTTTCAGTAGTTTTAATTTTGGTGGCTTTTAACTTGTAATGAAGATTTCCAGTTACCAGTGGCTTTTACTTATTTATTTTGCCTACTTATGTCCACTGATGAACTTTTAAAAAAAAAAAAATATATATATATATATTTATTGATTCCAGAGAGGAAGGGAGAGGGAAGAGAGAGATAGAAACATCAATGATGAAAGAGGATCATTGATCGGCTGCCTCCTGCATGCCCCACACTGGGGATTGAGCCCACAACCCGGGCATGTGTCCTTGACTGGTCGAACCTGGGACCCTTCAGTCCTCAGTCCAACGCTCTATCCACCGAGCCAGACCAGTTAGGGCCACCTGATGCACTTTTTAAAAATTACTGTAACTGCCCTGGCTGGTGTAGCTCAGTTGGTTGAGCATTGTCCCATGCACTGGAAGGTCCACAGTTCGATTCCCGGTCAGGGCACTTGCCCTGGTTGTGGGCTTGATCCCCAGTAGAGAATATGGAGGCACTCTCTCTCAAATCAATTTTAAAAAATGCTGTGACTAAGGAAATGGCATAAGAGAGAGTGAGAGAGAAACATCATCAATTGGCTATCTCCTGCTCTCCTGCCCCTCCTCTCCCCCCAACCTCCCCACCCCCAATTGGGGATCAAGCCAGCAACCCAGGCATGTGTCCTGACCAGAAATTGAACTGGTAATCTCTTGGTTCCTGGGTCGACCCTCAACCGCTGAGCCATACCAGTCGGGCTCCCTGACTTGTATTTAGTACCAATGTGCTTGTTAAGTAAAGCTAGAACTGTGTTAGATAAAGGCGTTGAACACGTGGGTGTGTGTGGAGGAGGGAAAAAGAAAGATGTGAGGCATGTGAGTCCAATCCCAAGTGAAAGGACTCGGCAGCTATCTTGCCATGAGCCCACACTGCGTTCTCTGAAACGTTCTCTGAGGTTGTGGTTGTTGATCTGTGTGAGGGGATTCTCGGGGATTCCTGCTACTTATAAAGCAAGGGTGCAGAAGATGCTAACCTTTGTTCGCAGAAACCACCCAAAAGAAAGTCTGTGTGAGATCATTTTTCAAGGAGGGCCATTCCAAATGGCTAATTAGGTACCTCTTTCTCAGGTAATTCCGGCAATGGGGAGAACTTCCTTCAGAATTATTTTCTTACCTACTGAAGAAGGGAACATTGAAAGTTCTTTATTTATTAATACCTCCTCACATGGAGTCCTTTCCTATCACGTAAGTAACTTTTTCCTTCTGTCACATGGCTTGGTTGTTGACTTAAAGGGTTTGGATAGTTTAAAAAAGACGTTTGGACATGCTGCCACCTGGCTCATAGCGGTGATAGTGTAAAGCTGTCAGCGACGCTGAGCCCCCAGCTCCCCCCTCTCCTGCCTCGCGCGGCGCACAGGGCCTGTGCAGAGCTGTACCCCTCACCATGCATCTTTGACGGGCACTGGGACAGAATAGTGAGAGCTGCCACACAGTTTTCTAGTACAGAATACAGCAGGCTTTCAAAGCCCGCAGCCCGCACCCCACCAACAGTCCAGAGGGAGGCTCCTATAGGGGGAATTTCTAGCCACTTGGCCTCCTCCCCTCCCGGGCTCAGGAATATTTCTCATCGGGAACATGGATTGCGCACGTGGGGGCCAGGTCTCAGGGCTCGCTATTATTTCTGGGTATTCCGTGTGTATCTAATACACTAGGAAGGGAGAGCGGGGTATCTTTTTGTTGTTGTTCCCCAAAGTAGTTAGGTTTCTTGATCTTAAGTTGCACCTGTGACATCGTTAAAAGAGGACATCACGAGAAGTGATTTAAGTGTCAAGATCTATCTAACCCAGTGGTCGGCAAACTCATTAGTCAACAGAGCCAAATGTCAACAGTATAACGACTGAAATTTCTTTTGAGAGCTGAAAACCGACTTCTGCGCATGGGCCATGAAGGTTCAATCGCACTGTATGTGCGCGACCGCACGTGGTATTTTGTGGAAGAGCCACCCTCAAGGTGCCAAAGAGCCACATGTGGCTTGCGAGCCGCAGTTTGCCGACCACTGATCTAACCATTTTTGTGGTTAATTCTTACTGGATTCCATGAAGCACGGGGGTCCCGTATCAGAAAAGTTGACTAGTTGTGAAAAGATCTATAATAATAAAAGGGTAATATGCTAATTAGACGGACGTCTTCTGGACATCATTCTGGACGTCCTTCCTGATGAAGCCGGGGCCAGAAGGAAGCCAACCTGGTCCTGGGTGCCTGCCGGCAGCCGGAGGAGGGAAGCCTGGGTCCCGGGTGCCGGAGGGAAGCCGATGCCGGCAGCCAGGGGAAGGAAGGCCTATTCTTGCACGGATTTTCATGCATTGGGCCTCTAGTTTGTTATAATGAGTAATATTCTGCTGAAATACAGCAACTTTTGTTAACATTTTTTTGGTTGTCCAAGATAAATATAATAATTGGGTAAATAGAATCTTGAAGGCCAAGGTGCTGAATACAGATTTCCTTTGGAAACGTATTTTAGCATGATGGCAAATGTATTTCAAACTAATAGAGGGATATCCCCCCCTCCCTCTCTCTGTCTCCTGCAGGTATCTGGAATTGGTACTCGCAGAATCTCTACAGAAGGGTCTGCACAGCAGCTCACAAATGCTTATTTTCTGCTCCCGCAGGTCCAGAGCATTCAGCTTTCACAGACACAGGTGATTTTAACAGTTGATTTATTTTGAATGCTAGCCAACGCCAAACTTTGAAGCCCTCTAAATTTGTGCATCTTTTACAGAGTACATACAGCCTTTTTACCTAGAATGATGATTTTACTTCTTTTTCTGCTTTTGAAAAAAATCCTGATATGTATAGAAACCGTGTATGTATATAACAAGAAGTATTTCATTTTAATGGCTGTATGGTCCATGGTGCCGACATTTCATAGTTTGCTTGTTGGTAATCAGAAACGTTTCCAGTTTTTCGTTATTGTTACCATTAGGCCATGTACATATTTTATGTTTCTTAGGTCCCTGTAAGTGACCTGTTTCCTTGGGGTATATTTCATAAAGAGGGATTCTGTAGTTGAAGACTATGAACCTTTTTATAGAGCTTGTTAAATCTTGCCAGGTTGCTTTTTAGGAAGACAGAACCTCCATAGTGCCCAGTAATGACATTCCTCCAGGAGTGTCTTACCATCTTCCCACTCCCTGCTTCCAGTCCTGCCTGTGTGTGGCTTCGTGCACAGAAATGTTTTTGATGTTTTAGACCGTATAGAATGGTACCTTCACATTCTTTTAATACGCATTTCATTACTAGCATGTAGGTTCGGCCATTTCTTCCCCTTTGATTATCCATATTTCCATGGTTATCAGGGAGCTCACTATTCATATCATCTCTGAATAACTTTCAAAATTGAGAAAACTCTTGAGTCAACATGTTATGAACCTTACCTGTATAGCATTCTCTTCTAGTTTCAGGTGTACAACATGGTGATTCAGTGTTTATATACCTACAATGTGACCCTCATAAGTCTAGTACCCAGCTGTCACCATTCAAAGTTTGTATGCTTAAGATGGCCATAAGCTCTCTTTTTCAAAACTTGAGAGAAATGTGAGTTGTCAGAATGACCACATCCGACATCAGATATTTTGCTGCTGCAAACCCAACCCAATCACGTCACGAGGAATGAAATAGAAAACAGAGAACTGCTGTGTGCCTTTGCACTGTGTTGTGCTACAGATGATTCCATACGAGGGGTGCACTTTCCTCCACTGCCACTCAGATGTGAGGAAGCTGAGCTCGGTGCTGGTCAGGCAGCAGGATGCTTAGCGGCTGGAGCTGCAGAACAGTCCTAGACCTCTCATTGCCCGAACATGGCTTCCCTGTTTTACAAACCATCTCACCTCCATAAGCTCTGACCCCGCTTGACTCTAATCATCCTTCTCATTCCATCTTTCAAGGCCCAGTTCTGACACCACCTCCTCTGAAACCGCTCTGGGTTCCCAGCAGGTCTGTGCGGTGGTCCCATGCACTTGGATCCAATCCCTGCCTTAGAGTTACTGTCTCCTATTGTCCCCTCCCCTGCTCTTCCTCGAGGCTCTGTGGGACAGGGCGTTTCTTTTTCATTTCTATCATCTCAGAGGCAGCAACGTAGTGTTCAGTACATTGAGGCCCCCCCGGGTTTTTAATAGATAGATGAGTCAATGGCATTTGAGTTGACATCCCCAAATAGTACTTCTGCCCCTCGTAGCATCTAAGATTTGCGTCACTTCACCTTTTCTCCACATCAATCAGTTTGACCTTCAACAGATTTACTACCAGGGCAGGTGGTATCATTCTTATTTTAGAAATTGTCCAACATACTTAGAGTGTAAGTTACTTGGCAGAGGTTGAGAGCAGAGCCAGGATGGGCAGTCCCAGCTCAGTATGCTTTCCGTTCTTGCCCATATGTAGTGTCATCATGATTTTTGTTTCTTTTGACTTAGTAATTCCTATTGTGGGAAAGATAAATGCAAAGAAAAGGTGGGTTTTGGGGGGCAGCATTTTATAATGGAAACAGCCTAAAAGCTCAACAATGAAAAACAGGATGTGATAAATTTGTGTATCAACATAATAGACTATTAAGTACTTCTTCCAAGTTATCATTATAATGTCTACATAGAAGTCTTTGATCAGTGATTAATAGAGGGTACAAGCTAGACTGACTATACTCTATGACAGTAACTATAAAATACATGGTGGGGTATAATACGTAATTACAGTTGCATTAGGCTCATGAAAAAGCAAGAGATTCTATTTTTTCAAGTTTTCTTCAGTGCCGTTTGGGATCCAAGTCATTGAGATTTGGGGAATGTTTCAGTGATTTGTTGGGCAAAACACAGTACTCGAGGTTGGCCCTGCCTCAGAATTCAGCGTGTAGGGTCACTACAGCCATACGCTTGTCTCGGAGAGGTCAGAGAACTTATGCTATTGCTATTGGAATCATTCTAAAATAACATTTATTGTTAAAAATGGAATTAAGACAGTGGATGGTGAGGACCTGGGGCAGGGGGCGGAGGTGGGCTGGAGAGGGTCAATGGGGGATAAAGGGGACATATGTAATACTTTCAACAATAAAGATTTTTAAAAAAGGAATTATGAGGCAACATGGGAAACCCAGTAAAGGTGTGTGTGTGTGTGTGTGTGTGTGTGTGTGTGTGTGTGTGTTCCAACAAGGTATCACATTGAATTGTCTAAAAAGAGTATGATTATAAAAATTATAATGTAGTTATAAGAAAACAGGGGAAATTAGAGAAGTGAAAGAACCCAAGACCACAGTCACACTCAGCAGAGGTAACCAGGATGAGTATTTGTTTGGTCACATCCTTGCAGTCCTTTTTTTCTGAGTGTGTGTGTATGTGTATGAGTGGTGGGGGTCCCCTCCCCCACCGTGGTGTCATGTCACTGAACTGTGTGAAGGGGAGATTATTTCTGGGTATTCCGTGTGATATCTAATACACATTTCAGACCAGGAGTTCCTAACCTTTTAAGACTGGCACAGCCTTTGCTTTGGGCATGGTGATGTCAGGCCCTGTGCCTGCCTGCCCGGGACAGGTGTTGGGCAAGGACGATAGCGGGGCCTGCGCGGGGCCTGCAGCCTGGAAGGTGCCCGGGTTGGGTTGCCTCCCTGCCCCCTGCCTCCGGAGGTGCGGCCTCTGGCAATGAAACCTGGCCGTTGGGAAGGGAAGCTGTGAAACCAGCGTAGGGAGGAGAACAAGGAACGCTTTTTTTCCATCACAGTTGGATAGGGGAGGAATGGAAAGACTTGGATTTCTCACGAACAAATAAGTTGCAAAAGTCGGATGTAGGATTGGGAGATGGGACATTGAGAAGAGGGAATAGTGAAAGGCCGCTGTAGCTGCCCTGTTTTCCTCACCGTCTTACATAATTTGCTAAATGAAACAAAATAGAATTCCCGGGTGATATATCTGAGAATTTCTACAAGTCGGTGTCATCATAATGTATTTACTAGTAATGCCATCTCTTTGCATGGCAAAAGCTGTTTGATTTTTCTTATACATAAAAATGATAGGCTGTCTGACTCTGGAAAGTTCTGACTGTATGTTAGGTAAATATATGCCATTACCTAATTTCCTCCTCCTACCTACCTCTGAATATAGTTTTTAAAAGCAAGGAAATTGCCTGAGCTATAAATACATATATATATGTCTTCTTTTCTTCGGAGCCACAAGTGAGGATGATTCAATGGAATGGGAGCTTGGGAAGAGGCGGGAAGGAGGGTTGGTGAGTAGAGGAAGGAGGGAAATGTGGGAAGCCGAGGGAGAAATACCAGGAGGCGTGGGTGTGGGTGTTTCCCCTCATGTGTTTTACAGGCCAGTGGGGTCCCCTAGTTCCCAGAACACAGTTTCCTGGGGCCTCTTTACACTCAGTGTTTGTCTCTTTTTTTGCCTCCCAGGAGAATTGACTCCCTCCTTCCAGAACGCTCCGAGCATCCCTGTCTTAGCAAGAGTAATACTGGAAAGCTTTGTCTCTGTGTATGTGTTTCCTGGACTGTGGTCATAAGCTCCTTAAGAGCAGGAATCATGTTCTAATCAATATTTGCTCTCGTATTACCTAGTGCAGAGCTTGGCCCTATCGCCATGCAGTAAACAAATGCTTGAAAATTAAATTTCTTTATTTTTTATTTTATTATTTTTTAATTCTCACCTGAGGATATTTTTTCCATTGACTTTTAGAGAGAGTAGTGGGGAGTGGGGGGGGGGGGGGGGGAGAGAGAGAGAGAGAGAGAGAGAGAGAGAGAGAAAACATGTGAGAGAGACGTATCCATTGGTTGCCTCCCGCATGTGTGCCTTGACTGGGAATTAAAACAGTGACCCTTCAGTTCTCAGGCTGATGCTCTAACCACTGAGCAAACCCAGCCAGGGCTGAATAAATGTCTTTAAAATAAAGAAATTATTGTCTTAGCTATTTATGAAATTATAGGACATGATTGTTTTCTGATGTCTTTCAAACATTCATTATATTAGAATATTCTAGAAAATTTTGTTAGATGACTTGAAGATGCCCAGTAAATTAGTGCCTCTCTTTCTGGGCAGGTGCTGAAGTAGTAGACCTATAAGAATCAGGAGTTAGAGAACTAAAATGCACCTTTTTATTACTGATCAGCTGCATTCTTCTGCGTGAGCTGAGGTAAGAAAGAGCCAGAGTTGCTAATGCCCTATCTCCTAGGTACACCATGGGGTGGCCCATGCAAGGGAAGCTTGAATCAAGGACAGACACCCTTACCCAGGCTGTAGGGTGAAGGAGAAAGGAGCCAGTTCCTCCACTAGCTTCCCCCATCACCCCTGCCTATATACCACAGGATCATTTTCTGTTGCCCACCAATAGGCAACTCCCTCTGCCTTGAGGGGAGAAGAGGGCTTGGGGCAAGAGGACTGGAGTATTTAGGGGAAGAGAATCTTTTCCTTCTAATGTTTCTCCTGACCCATTGGGCTCACCTATTCCTAAGCCCGCAATCCTCCCTTCTCTGACGAGGAGGTCGTCAGATGTCCCGTGGCTGTGTGTCCACCTTCCTGAGCCTGTCCCGTCTCCCAGGAGCACCACACCCCCGTTAGTTTGTTGATCCCCCTGAGACTTCTGGGGCACACTGTTGAGTTTGCCCCTAGAAAGTTCTAAGATGAATTAACAGAATTCATTAATAATCTGCTCCAAAGCCACACTGTACCCAGGGTTGAAAGTTCATGTTCTTCTGTTTCCCATCCCAAATTCTTTTCAAGTATGATATCCAATGCAGCCTATCAGAGCATTTACGGTGGGATCAAATAACAGTTAAAATGCTCCAATAAAAACAGCCATATGAGGACGCCACATCAGAGACACACATAGGGTGGCAAATAAGAAGAGAATTCTGGGGGGTAGGGGTGGCCTGGAAGGGGTCATTGGAGGGAAAGAGGGGACATATGCACACTTTCAACAATAAAGATTAAAAATAAAAAAGAAGGTGAGTTCTGAAACCAGGCCACCAGGCCATCTTGGTTCTGAGTGACCTTGGCCTAACCTGCTGTTTCTTAGTTTATCTATAAAATTAGGTAAAAATAACAGGACCTCATAGGATTGCTGTAGATATTGAATAAGTTGATACATATAAAACGCTTAGAACTAGTACCTGGCACATAGCTAAAACACATTCCTCATTTAACTTTTAAACAAATACAAATCCTCTATGAGAATTTTAAAATTCAGAGAGTCAGTCCTTTGGTAAGACATGAAAGTTCAAGGCCATAGTCCCAATATCAAATTAGCCTGGCTTGTGAGTTAGCATTCAAAGAATTTGAAGTTCTCTCTAAATCTTATTTTTTATTTTTTGACTTTGCCAGAGAGATTCTCCATGCCTGTGTGTAGCTGGAGAAACCTCGGCAGCTATAGCCTGGGCTCGCTCTTGCTGGAGTGTGGATGACTGCCTTGGGGTTTCAGAAGTCACAGTAGTCCAATACTAAGTGTCTCTTGAGCCTCACTTGAGTCTAGAATCTTAATAAGATACAAGAATATCATATTATCAACCTAACATCCACCAATTTTGGAAAGCATGCCCTTAACCCCCACTCTCAAGGTACTAATTCTAAGCAAAAATTGTTCCCAGTACCTCTGTTTGCCAAAGAGAGAGATGGAGGACAGACAGAGAGCATCACCTTGGTTTCAGCTTCAATTCATGCCAGTTGTTCTGAGTCCAGGATCTTGGCATTTGAACTTGATGGAGCCGCTTGCTTGTCAAGAAGTTAATTTGAGCCCTAACCGGTTTGGCTCAGTGGATAGAGCGTCGGCCTGTGGACTGAAGGGTCCCAGGTTTGATTCAGGTCAAGGGCATGTACCTTGGTTGCGGGCACATCCCCAGTGGGGGGTGTGCAGGAGGCAACTGATTGATGTTTCTCTCCCATCGATGTTTCTAACTCTCTATCCCTCTCCCTTCCTCTCTGTAAAAAATCAATAAAATATATTTTTTTTAAAAAGAAGTTAATTTGAGACCTTTGGGGGTTAGGGAGGAATCCCCTGTGCACATTAGTTCCTTCTCAGGAAGCAGCATCTGAGCTGCTCTAGCCTCCTGAGTTAGAACTTGGGAGTGGCTGCAGGCTAGTCGCTAGGTGTGTCTTTCCCTCCTTTCGGCACAGAGCCCTTGTTTTATACCTCCATTCCCCCCCCCCCCCCCCCGTGCTGATTGGTGTGCTGAATGGGGTTGCCCTCTGTTTGGGGATGGAGTGGCTGCAGAGGCTGTGCGCACAGATGTTGAGCCTCTTACTGTGGACTCATTGAAGCTCTGGAACCTACGACGGGGAAGGCTTTTCCTTCCTCGCCCCACTTATTTCAAGTGGAGCATTGCAGCAGGTTCCTGGAGGGGGCGCTGCTGTTGATAGGGAGCTCAGGCCCTAGTGGGGGTGGACCTTGGCCGGGAGTCACAACCTGTCTCCCCAGGTTGTTCGTGGCCCTTCTTTCTCTAAAGTCTGGGCTGCGCCTCCAGGGTGTGCTGTTGTCCCCTGCGCCCCTCTCGCTCTTAGGAAGGCTCAGGTGAGTTTTGAGCTGTGTAACCAGCTTCTTTCGTTGGTCTCTTTCTTTCTCTTAACACTTGTAAGCTGCTGCTGTTTGTTGGAATGGATGCACCCATTTTTCTCCTTTTCCTTTACTTTTATATATATATTTATATTTATTCATTCCCCACTAGATGTTTTCTTGTGAGTTCTCCCAAAGCAAGAAAGATAAAGTCAATAACCTTTGAGTCTGCTAAAAGTATCTGTTGTTCAAACAGATCTCCTCTTCCCTCATTGCATCGTCTTGCATAAACCTCTCCCATTAGACCAACCCCTGAATCAGGCCTGGGACCCGTCTATCTAGTCCTGCCTGGTTCCCCTTTAATGGGTTTCTTCTGTGCTGTGCTTTCTCTTACTTGGAGTCTAATCCCAGGAACATCGAGCATATTCCCTTAGGGCACCAGCAGTAACTGTGCATTCATGTTGCCATGCTCTGAACTCTCTGCTCTGCGCCCCCTGGTCTCCCCCTCACAGCCTGCGAGATCTTACGTGGCCCTGGGTCTTGGCCTTGGAGGGTGCGGGTCCTCGGTCACCCTTCCCATGGGCTCTGTGCCTGGCTTTAGCAGTGTGTCCCTCCATAGTTCCTGGACCTGAATCCTAATTCCTCTTGGGGGAGCCATTCCAGTCTAATTGCTCCTTTCTCCCTGTTCTTTTTATTTTCTTTTTCTGTAGCAAAATTGTTTGTCTTCCTTATTAGTATTTTTTTAAGCTCCAACAGGCACAACGATACATATTTCCTCATTTCAGTGAGATCCCAGGCTGTCTCACTTCTCTTTCTCTGTCTGTGGAACCGGGCCGTCCAGGTCTCCTGTTCTATTCCAGCTCTGTCTGGTCGTCCCCTCAAACGTCAGCTTTTCCTCCAAAGGGCAGCCCTCTCTTCCTCCTGCGGCATCAGCCTGCCTTCCTTTTTTTTTTTTTTGGTTTTTGTTCCTCTGGGCCCAGTAGGAAGACTCAAGTGTGTGAAGTGTGTTCCTCTAACCTTCTGGCAACTCCTTGTGGTTATCTCATTTGTTTGTGCCATCGTTTCGTCAAATTACTTCTCTAACTCAACCAGCGTGACAGCACATCTCTTTAGTAAGAACACCCTTATTGGGTTTTTTATTTATTTATAACATCGGTCACCCTTATGTGGTTCTGTCACGTTGGATCTTGAAAATCTAAAATGGTGGTCAGCATTTAGATGGTTCATAAATCTAGCGCCAGTGAATTGGGGAGGAACTTTTGAATCAGTGGACCAACCTCTTGTATTTGAGCTGCACCCTTTCACAGGTCTCTCAGCCGTGAAGGTAATGCATAAAAAGGGGACAAATCAGGAGCAGCCTGTCCACGCTGCCTGCCAGGAGGTGGACCCAGCCACCTCTAAGACCTGGATAGGAAAGCAGCCGGTGGTATTCTGGAAGCTCTGTTTTGAAGAGAGTCCTGATTGGGGGTATCTTTTTCTCCCCCCGCCCCGCCCCCCCTTTTCCTTCTCCTTCCTCCCTTTTCCTGTGGTAAAATATACATAACACAAATTTACTATTTTCACCATTTCTAAGTGTACAATTCAGTGGCATTCAGTATATTCACAATGTTGTGCAACCATCTCCACCATCCATCTCTTGGACTTTTTCATCTTCCCAAACTGAAATTCTGTACCCATGAAACACTAACTCCCCTTTCTTACCTCCTCTCAGCCCCCCGCCCCACCCCCTGTGACCATTATTCTTTTTTATGTCTCCATGAATTTGGCTCTTCTAGGTCTTCTCCTAGAAGTGGAATCACACAGTATTTG
Source organism: Cnephaeus nilssonii (assembly GCF_951640355.1). Taxonomy (NCBI): domain Eukaryota; kingdom Metazoa; phylum Chordata; class Mammalia; order Chiroptera; family Vespertilionidae; genus Cnephaeus; species Cnephaeus nilssonii. The sequence goes on along the minus strand of NC_137076.1, from coordinate 51,297,464 downwards.
TCCTATTGTGACTGGCTTATGTCACTGAGCATAATGTCTTCAAGGTTCATCCATGTTGTAGCATGTGTCCGAATTTCCTCCCCTTTTAAGACTGAATAATAGTCCATTGTGTGTATATACTGTGTGCTGTTTACTCGTTCATCCATTGATGGATGTTGGGTTGCTTCCACCTGTTGACTATTGTGTATCTGTCTGTGCCCCTCCTGTTACTTTGGTGTAGTTGTAGGTTTAAATTTCTGAGGAACTGCCACACTGATTTCTACTGCGACATCCTTCCTTTCATAGCCTCATCCTTGCCATGGCCACGCCTACGTAGGTCAGAGCTGTGCCTTTGCTGCTCAAGGTCAAGCCACAGCAGCCTGCATCTTCACACCTGAGCTTTTGCTGAGCCTGGGCCCAGGTTCAAGGGCTGAGCCAGACCTTCAGGAGCCACTTGCCATTTGCTTTAGGTCCGGCAGCATCCAATTGGGTAAAAATAGCTGTTAGCCTTTGGACAGAACCACCGTGCGTTGCGTGACCTACCAAGGTGAACATCCACATGGCTTTCCTGAGAGTACCAGCCCAGGTTGTAGGAGTTCAAAGCCACCCAAGTGTAAAGATACAGGCCGCTGCCCCTTGGTCCCACCAAAAGTCTCAATATCGAAGTGTTAATTTGGTCTCTAAATTGCGCTTTGTCTTTCAGGGTTAGCGGCACATTCAGTGGGGTGGGAGGTGATGTGCTACGACGACATTTCTCTCTTTGCTTGGGTTCTGAACCAACGGTGAAATAAGATGAAAAGATTCTGAAGTGTTCAGGAAAACAATCCCTTCTCTTAGAAACCCACAGTGTGGGGAAGAGGAGTTTCCCCTCGAATACATTAGATGTGGGGAAAATGCTTCCCAAAAGCATTTAGATGATGTGGTGTGGAATTTTACCAACTTCATGCATTAATAATGAATGAAAAATCATAACACTCCCTCATGAGGGCCTGGTGCGTGCCCTGCGATGGGCATATGTATCTCATTTAATGCCTTTCACACGGCGGTGAGTTCCTTAGTTCTGTGTTATTGAAGAGGAAGCTGAACCTGGGAACGCGTCGAAATGTCCCCAAGGTCTTGTGGCTGGGTTTCATCTTGAATGTATGGTGAATACAGTCATCTGGCCACACTGCCTTTTCTACAAAGATTTGGAGAAGCAGCAATGCTACACATATGCTTTAACCCCCTTTCCCTTAACGCACCAAAACAAAAAATGCATTCCAGCCAGTACCTAGGTTTTTTACACAAACATTTTAGTGAGGGGGTCTGGCAACATAGGTAAGTTTCATTTCAGCAGTTAAATATCTGAGGACTAGAAGGGTTTGTAGTGGTAGGGGTGAGGGTTGAAACACAATTGCTGTTTAACATAAGGTTAAAGCAACAAACAGTGCTTACTGTTCGCTCAGCCGCCTGTTTGTTATGCAGGAAACACTAAATTAGGAGTTTGGCTACAGAGCCTGAGTGTTGTGTGGAAGGGACCCAAGAAAGTGTTCTTTCTATACAAAACCATTTGCTGTATGGAATGCATGGTACCTAGCCCTGTGTGTGTGGGCCACTGGCTGGGATGGTCACAGGCTTCAACTGTGTTCCTATTGAGGCACACATTGGCATCAACGATCTACCTTTATAAAGACCTCTGAAATTTAGCATTCACAATTGAGGAAGTGGAGGAAAACGTGTGAGGAAAATAGAACCTAAGATTGGGACTTATCTAAGTAATTCTTTTGTATTTCCCAAGTTATTTTCCTTAATGAAAGGTTTTCATGGATGATCATTACTGGGATCGTCATACGTTGTTCATTCTGTCTGGATTAATATGTTATAGGCTCTTGTATACTTGTGTTAGGATATGGTTTACTCTTATTAATAAAAGTCATTTACATTGTCTATCTTTTTTTTTCCTGTTTAATTGCACATAATCCCCCCAAATCACACTCTGGCCCTGGCCCAGTCCACAAAGAACAATTTCTTAGCAAATAAAGGAAGGTGATTTATTTTCTCTCTTAGATCCAGTTACCTAGACTCGTATCCCTTCACCACAAAACCTAGGGAATACAAGCCACACAAAAGGAGCTTTTACATCGCTGTTTTCTTGTCCTTTGCATTATTCCTTGGCATGGTTTTCTAATATGTGTTTCCATGCTGAAGAACTTTCAGGCTTTTAAGTATCTAGGAGGAATCGACTTGGTCTATTCTGATTTACCTGGAAAAAACACTGGCTTGTGCCAAAAGACCTGCTATTGTTTTCCATTTTTCCACCAACGAACCTTAGGACCCTTTGATAAGTCATTTATCCCCATAGACTTAATGTGAAAACGACGAAGGAATTATTTTTTCTTTGAGCTATGAAATTTAGGAATTCATTTTTTCTTTTTCTTCTTTATGAGCTCTTTTTTTTTTTTTCCCAAAATAGTGTGGGAGGTTTCAACAGTAGAGAAATGGGTTTTGTGTTTCTTTTATAATCTGCTCAGCACACTCCTGGGTAAGGAGATGTCCTACTGTCACAACAAATGTGCTTAGTGGGGGGCCTTTCAGGGGAATTTTTATTCCCAGCATGTGTGGTGGCCCCAACTGGCTCATGCTTTGGTTGTAGTTTTCTTTTTAAAGTCTAGATTGCGATAGGTGTGTGTGTGTGTGTGTGTGTGTGTGTGTGTGTGTGTGTGTGTGTGTGTGTGTGTTTTAAAGGAAGACAGGAACCTTTAAATTTCTCTGAGAAATGTTAGCATGCTTCAAGGGCAGTTTGGAGGTGCTGGAACTCCCCCTGGTGGGATGCTGAAATATGTTCTACAGCCAGTGAAACCATATAGTGCTTTATGTTTGTTTTTGTTTCCTGCTAATAGAAGAACCTTATTTAGAATGGTAAATTATAAAGTCATCCATCCAGAAACGTACCAAGGATGACAGAACATGAGGATTTAAATTACATCAAATTACTGTGCAAATAGGATTTTTAATCATGTTCAAAATTATAATTTTGAACTTCAGACATTATTTCAACATTTGAAGAAATATGTTAGGGAAGAGAATTGCCTTGCCAGGTTAAGATCTATGGTTAAATTGTACGTTATTAAAACCCCACTTAATTATAAATGTACTAGAGGCCTGACGCATGAAATTTGTTCAAGAGTAGGCCTTCCTTCCCCCGGCTGCCGGCACCGGCTTCCCTCCAGCCACTGGCAGGCATTCAGGACCCGGGCTTCCCTTGCAGCCTAGGTTTCGTCAGGAAGGTCATCCGGAAGGACATCTGGTCTAATTAGCATATTATGCTTTTATTATTATAGATATGTTGAGAGTGTGCTGATGTGGGTGTTTTTTTTTTTTAACTTTTTAGGAAAGTTTTAGATCAGAAACACATGCCAAATATCAGGTTTGATACTTTGATTTTATAGCCAGTGACTATTATTTTTAGTTTCTTTCCCTTTTGAAGCAAGCATGTAGCTGTGTGCCCACTTTTCTTCATTCACAGTTGTATATTGAGTGCCGATTAAGTGGTAGTCATTGTGGTAAACCCTTCAGGCAAGGAGCTTACAGTCTGCTGGGGAACACAGACCTTGAGTTATCACATGAGGAGTGTTAATGAAGGTGAAAGGTGCTGTGGGTGTGAGTATGGCACTTACCCCAGCTGAGGTGTCAGGGAAAACCTCCCTGAGTGATGTTGAAGCTGGGACACAAAAAATGAATTGGGCTTAGCTATGTAGAGGGGAGGGTTGGTTGGAAATGTAGGTTCAAAGTGCAGGATCAGCAAAAATAGAGTTTGAAGGCAAAATAGAGCAGAAAGTCTACCCGTGAGGCTGGAGCATAAGCAAGGAGGCAGAGACTAGGCAGGTTCCTGCATTCTGTAGCTGCAGTAAAGGATTTGGGACTTGGGCCAAGCAGGAAGTCTTTGAAGGGTTTTAAGCAGATAAGTGGCTTGACCTGATTTGCATATTTATAACCTCTCTCTCTCTCTCTCTCTCTCTCTCTCTCTCTCTCTCTCTCTCTCTCTCCTTTTTCATTGAATTTATTGGGTTGATGTTGGTTAATAAAATTCTATAGATTTCAGGTGTACAATTCTATAGTATATCATCTGTATATTGTAGTGTACTCACCACTGCAAGTCAAGTCTCCTTCCATCATCATTTACCCTCCCTGTTCCCTCTTATGTAAGCTCACTGTTGATGCCATGTGGAGAGTGGAGTGGAGAGGGCAGAGGTGGACACAGGGACAGTAGGAGGAGGTTGGTGCAGCAGCCTACCTGCCTCTGTCCTTCCCTCCCTTCTTCCCTCCCCTCTTCCCTCCCTTCTTCCCTCTCACTAGGGCCGTAGTCGGCAAACTGCAGCTCGCGAGCCACATGCGGCTCTTTGGCCCCTTGAGTGTGGCTCTTCCACAAAATACCACGGCCTGCGTGAATCTATTTTGAAGAAGTGGCATTAGAAGAAGTTTAAGTTTAAAAAATTTGTCTCTCAAAAGAAATTTCAATTGTTGTACTGTTGATATTTGGCTCTGTTGACTAATGAGTTTGCCGACCACTGCACTAGGGCAAGGGCTCCATAAACTTTTATAGTAAAGGCCTGGAGAGTTGTGTGGTTTTTTTACCTCCTCCGCAGGCCATAGACCTCTGTTGCAAGTACTCAACTCTGCCATTGTAACAGGACAGCAGCCATAGACAATGCACAAGGAATGAGCATGTCTGTGTTCCAACAAAACTTTATTTATAAAC